>NW_028288638.1:3662397-4272796 GCF_059628265.1 Tinamus guttatus
ATGTGGCACTCTGCATCTTTTTGTTTTGCCAGCGGTATATTTACTTTCAAATTTCTTTAATATTTTCACTTTCCCTTCACTATTAACTAAAAACTTTTTAATATATAAAAAACTTTGCACACTGTCTTACACTATGGAAGACACTATACAAAATAAAATTGTAGAAAAAAAAAGTTTTTAAAACTCAAATAATGCATCGCTATCCCTTAGTGTACCATAAATATACAATTAGAGTTTTCAAAGTGTTTGCTCTACTATTTACTCAATAGTCTTCAAGTATCTTCATGTTAGTGTCAAATTAGTCTCTTCTTGTTTACTGATTAATCACTCAACATGCCACAATAGACCTTGGAAATCTCTGGGGTCAACTTCATTGTACTGAAATGCTTTACTGATGAATATGTAGGCTCCTATAAAAGATGTCACAGACTGCAGATTGTAAGTGATAGCTACATAAAGTTCAGCCCAGATACACGTAGGTACCACAAATCCATCCTGAAACTTGTTTTAAATGCCTTAAATATGAACATAGTGAGTTTAAATATTGAAAAATTCTCCCCTTTATGGGCAGGATTTGTGCTATACAGAAGATGTTAGGCCATGTACATTTCTGAAAGGCAGTCCTTTTCCCAAACCCTCCTGTTCCTCTCTCAGGTAAGCAAATGGGCTGCAACTTTTTTTAGTTAGGACAGAGGGAGCCAAAATTAAGTGAAAACCAGCTGCATGAATATGTGTAATAGCAGATTCTGAATAACGGAAAGCTATATTGATTTCGTTGCTCTTCCTTTTAACTACTCAGTACAGTAAGGTCTGACAAAGGGCCTTCAAAAAAAAAGAAAAGGGGGAAAAATATGCCTTGATTTCAAAAGCCTTGTAATTAGCAATACATGTTATCTGTGGGGGGGAAGACAGCATTCTGAAGATCACACTTGCATCTGAAAATGGTTAGAAGTTTCCTAACCAAGGAGAAAATGAAATCACAGAAAATAAACATTACCTTACCAAAGCCAAAAATCAGATACTTGGGAGAGCCTTGGTCTCCCTCAGTTGCACATGCAGCAGTGAGCACGCTCAGTTTAAGCATTTTAAAACAAGCTCTAGCAGTTCAGTAGCTGAGGCCCAAACAGCTCAACTAGCTCTGCACTGACGGCAGGGTGGAGGACTGAGGAGAGTAAACATTCTCAGCTCCACCACGCTGATCTCGAGCAGCTTTCATATCTCCCATACTTGTCCTGTTGTAGGGGCAGGCAAGCAGATGTCCATTTCTGTGAAGTTAGCAGCAGTGACTTCAATCTTAAGGGCCCTAGCTTGGGGGAAAAAAGGGGTAGTGAGGGACAAGGGTATTTACAAGGAGTGGGAGTGCCTCACCAAATGTGAATTTAACAGTGCTTCTCAACAGGCAATTAAATATTTTACAATACTCTTTCTTCTTAGGTGCTCTCCTCTTCTGTTATTTGGTGGAAATAATTTAGCAGAGATCTCATTAACTGAGGATCAGGTTCCTCTGTGTTTCCTTCCTGCTCATTTCTTTTCCCTTCACACTTACATATGCAGCATGCAGCTGTGGTGCAGTCAAGACTAAGGGCTTTAAGATGTAAGTGCTAGGAATAGAAGCTCCACCCTGAATCATTTCCAGTCCTAACACTTCTGATCTTAGGTCTACAGTCATTTAGCTCTCTAGATGATGTGGATTCATTTAGCTGTAGCTGCAGGAGCTCTGATCATGATATATTTATGTGTTTTTCTTTATACTAGCTGCTTCACTTGAAAGGCTAGGGGGATGTCCCCCATTCCCCTTCCCCCATGCACATGTACAACCTCACACACTCTGTTCCACTTAAAGGTTCATTTCCCTAAGTACTTTGGAGTATACATTTACCTGGACTGTCTTAAAACGTGTCTGTGTTACTGAAGTGCAAGGTGGGATTAATGTTCACATTCAGGAATAATTTGAAGACGGAGGTCAACAGATTCAGCTCCCTTCCCCAGAACAGCTTCTCCTGTAACTGGCATTATATCAACTTCTGCACAGATGTATCTCAAATTACACACGCTATAGGTATGTGTGTGTGTGTGTGTGTGCGTGCGTGCGTGCGTATATATAAACATATATATATGTAAGTACATATATAAAAATATCCCACATTGTGCCTGGTACCATTATGTTTCAGAAGAATCAAAGGTGAGGAGAAGAGGAAAGAGAGCAACAATTAAAACTTGCTTCTCTTGGATGGATGTACATCTAACTCACAAACCAGAGGTTTGCACTGGATACATAAAAACCAAAATGCTCTGTAGTCTGTCAGTTCTCACATGAGCTGGAAGTCTCAGGGGCCTCTGTAGTAGCCAGTGAACCTGACCTCCACCCAGGTTGGGTCATTTTAAATTTGGCTCTTGGCACACGTCCAAGACAAGAAGCCATTCAGAGGCAATTTGTTTTTGTCAGGGTTCTGGTTCATTTCCATTTGAGGAAACCATCACCTAAGTGAAGAGGAAGATTCAGAAGGCACTGAAACTCCTCTCTTTTCATTTTCTTTTGTAAATCAAACATAGTAGATGTGATAATGTTGGCAACAGGAGGAGGAGGAAATGAGTTGGGAAAGCAATAGTAAGTGGAAGATGATGATGGCAACAGGAAAAGGGGAGCATGGGAGAGCAGGACAAGAGATGGGAAAGGGATAACAGCACTGATAGGAAACGGTGTACTATACTCTATCTTCCTATATTTTTCTTCCCTGTGCATATACTATGACCTAGTGGTCCTTGTAGCACTGTATTCGCTTTCTCACAGAAGATGGGAAGTAAAAGCACTCCACCTTTCCAAAGGTCCAGGGCTGTTTCCTGTAACTCCCTCCTCGCAGCCCCACATAAGAAGCCGGTCTCCCAGGCACAGTGCATCATTCTGGAGTTGTCAATGCGCCAATCCTTTTCATTGAGGTCTGACCATCTCCAGAGGTATGTGAATTTGTGCTCCCTGCCTGCCCTCCTTCCTTCCTCCTCTTTCTCCTTCTCTTTCATGTGGCCTCTGTAGAGGGGGCTGAGATATTGGAAGCAGACAGCAAGCACACAGAGGCTATGGTGAAGAGCTGAGGATAGATGTGCTTCCCTCTTCAGGTATGTCAGGGGAGAGAAGGAATGAGAAAACTCTGAAAGGATAGGAGCAATTCGCACCTCTCAGAACTGTTGTTTCAAGCTATATTATCTTTCAAGACATATTCATCTCCATCCTGTACTCTCACTCAGCTCAGGACATCTGACTGTGATGAATAGGTCATTTCACACCTTTCTGAAAACTCTTCTGTTTAAAGGTCAGTTTATTCTAAGTGCTCTATAATCCGCATGCTTATCTAACTGCCTTGAAATCTAGTACAGTTACCGCAGGTGGTGAATAGTATTATTGATCTAATTTAGGGGTCATTTGAGTCAAAAATTCCCAAGATACAGGCCTTGAAAAAAAAAATCATTCTTTAACACTGAGTGATTGTACCAGTGTTTCCTTTGTACACGTATCTAGAATCAAACCCTGGCCAAAGAAGCTCAATTGCTTAAAATTTACCCTAGTAAATGAAAAGCATCTCCCGCCTCCTTGGTAGTCAGAGTTCAGATGTTTTCAACAATTTTTGCCCTACACATGCAGTGAATTAAATGCTCAGGACTTCTGGGAATTGCTTACCCTCAAAGTAGGTTTAAACATTTCTAAGTAAAACCTGGGAAATCCTTGTCTTTAAGAGGAAGAGATTATGAATCCTTCTTCCTGCCCCTACTAAAGAATCATGAATTGAAGTCAGTCCATTTTGAAATTTGAGAAAAATAGGAAAGGAAAAGGTAACTGATACCTACAGAAAGAACTCCAAATACTCCTGTCATCCAGGAAGGGGACAGATTACATAGGTCAATGGAAGCCCAGCCAAGGAAAGACTACAGCAGGGACCTGAACTCAACGAGATTATATAGCATCAACAACTTGGAAAGAAAGTGTGCAAATATCTGCTGGGCAATAGTAATGATATATGGATAGTAGAGTTCCAAGTCTCTACCATACAAATGATTTTTAAAACACCGATAACTTAGATGGACAGCAAGGACGTATAAACTGAAAATGGTGCGAAAATAAGTTATGGGCAAGAGAAGGAGACAAAAAATATATGTTTCCTCTCATATGTTTATAGTCACCATAAACCCTTGTTAAGATGCTGGGACAGGCTACATCCATTAATTTTTTGACTGGTCTTACCACCAGCAACGCTTTCAAATTATTCCACTGTATGACCATAATATCTATTTTACTATGTTTATTAAAAAGAGAGGGAACACTCAGGAATCATCAGACTCCCATACAAAAAAAATGAAAACATTTTTTCTGCTTGCTAATTCCACTGCAACAATACTCCCCGCAAAAAGTTTCTCCAGCTCAAGTCAGATGCAGCCTGCCCGATGAAGCACCAAAATAAGTCATGGATTAAAGGCCTAACTAAATCCTTAAAATACTTTTATGTTCCTTTTTGCCTTTCATCATGCAAACAGGACAGGTTCATCTCAAAAATAAATGTGGTATGATGATAGTAGATCGCACTGCTACAGTAATCACAATTCTTCTATGCTGCTCCAGCTAATGTGTCCATAAATTCACCATGGATGGTGAATGCAGCAGGAGGCATTTATTATCAACTAATGCACCTTAAGCCTAGATTTTCTGTGCTATGGAACCTGCAATAATATCAAGCAACCTGTATTTTAATTAAGATCTTTTTCAGTGGAATCCTGTCATTACTATTTTGTCATTTCCCTTTATTTCTCATGGGATGACATTTTTCAGCACTGACAAACTGTTCATTTGCTTCTGTAAGTGACTACAGCAAAAAAATGAACAACATAAAACTTTACAAACAGTGCATTAGCAAATAAGAGCAGAATTGCCATGAAATGTGTATGAAAACAAATGCAACATCCACTAGAATGCCAAAGATATTTGTTATAGTCAGTGTTTCAAAACTGAGTGCCAGATTAATTCACAATATAAAACATAACAGAATACTACTGAAAGTGTCCACACTAAGAGCATGTATATACTTGCATCCGCACTTGCATATAAATTACACAGAAACTCAACTTAAATGATGCTAACAGATCATAAACTCTAGTAGAGGAAATATAAAGCAGTAACTGAAACAGCAATAAGGTAAGACAATGAACTAATGTATAAAAATTAAAAATCTGGTGATCCATTCAGAGAACCTTGAACTTTAGCATCTTACTCAAATATTTCATCTATGAAATCTGCATTCAAAATTAGTAACAAGGAAAATACTGCTTAATAATTGATCCATGGGTGGCAAAACAGGACTCATAATGGGTGCCAGGATAAGTCAGATAAATGTCACCATAAACGAAATGAACTCCAAGTAGTAACTCTGCATGAATCAACTTTGAAACTAAGTCTCAAGAACGTCACAGCACAGAAATAGGTCAAAACAAAATTATTCCCTTTTAAAGGCTTAACAATTATAGGATGAGTGGGTTCATCTATGCCATCACATTACATTTATAATAGGAAGCAAAAGATGAGCTCAAAAAGTTTATAATGAATAGTTTCACCACTATTTTTTGAAATGCAAAGTCACCTTGGATTTCAATATTTCACCAAGTACAAGATACCTGAAAATGGATAGGTAAGGCAAAGACAAAAAGTGCAAAGAAACAGGAAGAGGCAGAAACACTTTCTATATATATTCTTTAATGCAAGCTCTTTCCGGATCTCAGTTTCCAAAAAAATGTGTGCAGTTGGCAGTAGAGGAAGCAGTTTAATACTGAAACTGTGTTCTCAGATGAAATGCAAAGGCAACTGACTTGGTGCTCCCAAGTAAACAAATAATCTGTCTGAACGATAATCAGTATACATACTTGTTAACAAAAACTCATACATGTCACAGCTTCAAAGTCTCAAAATAATCATATAACTTCTCTGGAATCATTGACAGCCTGGACAGAATGTCTTCTCTGCTCTTTCCCGAAAACGTGAAGTGGTGCTGAAGCCACTTTTGGGTAGACTTACAGATTCATCGACAGGTTCATAGTCTTAGCCGAGCAAGACATAACGTGGCTGGTCCTAGCTATTTTTTATTTTTCTTATGTGATATAAATCCAACATCCTCTTCTTCATCAAACAGAGAAGGATTCCACAGAAATAATGTTTTCTCAGACAGAATGAGGAAGATAACAACTAGGTTATTTTAATATCTCAAATAAAAGTTTCCTTAACTGCCTCAGATAATTTTGCAGGTACTTAGAAAATTAAGGTACTTGGAAAGATGATTCCCATACAGAATAGTAAGCACAAACCCTTTTGTTTCAAAAGGCAAATCCTGGGGCACCGACTACCGCCAACAGAACCAGCAGTGAGGGAGCTGCATCATGTAGAACTCCCTTGGATACAGAAACTATCGGTAAAAATTTTAAAATCCCAATTGTAGAGGAAGCGAAGTATTCTGCAAGCATTTGATTTACAGGATTTACACTGGTCTGGAAAAGCAAAAAGTTCTCATTGTTTCACTAGAACTCAAGTTCCTGATGATACATTAAAACAGTCTCTGAAAATTTAAAAACTATGGTTTGGATTCTTTCTAGACCCTGTAGTCTGTGTGCAAGTGCTTTCAATCCTTTTAAAAAATAAAGTATCTCAAAAGATTAAAGTAAAATTTTCATATGATGTGAACTCGACCATTTTTTAATACCAGAGTTAATGCCATTCTTCCTTTTTAATGAACTTACCGGGTTGATAATATTTCAATAAGTTCTTTTCTGTTCTGGACTCTCAGTTTATTTATTTTGTATCTGGAATCCTTGCTAAGTTCAGGCAAATCCAGAATCTAAGTAAAAATAAAAGCAAGAAATATGCTTGGCTGGAGATCATATATATAGCTAGGAAAATTCATTATCAGTTGAAGATAGCTTTCCAAATAACCCTACTTCCAATTAATATTTTCACAGGGACTAGGAAATTAAGAAAATACACAGCCACTTATTCACTGTTATATAACTAGCACACAAAAAGAGAGAAATTAAACTGAAGATCCGAATCTTAGTCCGTAGCTTCCACTACTAGCCAGAAAAGACTCTTGCTCTTATATGGTAGAACATTACCGAGATTGTAAATTATTATCGTGAGGTTAGAGAGATCTGTGGGACTATACTGCACTCAGTTATATGACACTGAATAAGAAATATGAGTCTACTTGATATTTATACTAGACTGAAAAAAACCTATATCTAAGAATATTTCTTTTCCATTTGAGCAATTTCTGACAAAAAGACAAACAAAAAGAAAATGTGTTTTTCTATTGGAATATCATAGTTTGTCTTTATGATTTCTTCAGAAAGAATTAATAAAGAAAATTGGAGGTATAACCTCCCAAAAAGGAGAAATATATCTTCTACATGTAACTCCCACTTGGCATGTTAAAAACTTAACCGTCATGCAAAGACAATTTGAGCTAGACCATAAAGGGAATTAAATGTAGAGAATGAGACTGGAAGTTTTTTAGGGGCATTTACAAGACAGATTAGCCATGTGGACGATCAATATTTACTATATATCTATTCATGCCACAATGTGTTTATACAGAACATAAATAAATGGAATTAATTGTTTTCCAAATTTAATAATAATAAAAAACCCAATAACATTAGCTACTAAGGAAGGCAGAAAAGAATCTTAGAAAGGAAAAGTCGGTCATGTATTCTTCATGTATTTTTACTCACTAACACTCACTTAAAATCCATTTTTCTTATGCTAAGCCTTATAATCATTTTAAACATGTTACATTTTTCCTGGGCCATTTCCAAAATGGCTTATAAGGAAAGCATTGCTAACTGAACACCCTACAGCCCTACAGCCCACCGTCCCGTCTCAGCCAGTGGCTGAATGCTGATACTTACGACGAGTAAAGCAGCAAGACCAGTATATATGATGCTTCCTTAATATTCATCCAAGCTTCCACTACTTTTAGATGAAAATCTTTCTGAGATGGTGGTTCCTATGTATTTAGCAATTCTTAATGTTTTTTTATTAACTTTCCAGTCACCCTTTGAATTCATGAACTTATCTACTACAACACATAAAACACACAGACTGGTGTCAATCTCTCTTGAATTTGCCTCAAATTTAAAATTCTACTAATCTTCTCCCAAGTGGTTAAGACCAAGGCCACTAGCATGTAGTGACTGCTTGGTTTGCTGGTGTGAATAAGGACATGGGCTTAGTTAGCTGCCAAGTGAGTAGCCGTTGACATCCTCATCAACAAAAAAGTTATTGATCTAGAATGACAAAAGTAAGCATGGCAACTGAAGTGCCAATAGAAATATGCTAAAACAATTATAATTTTACATAACTTTTCTACAGATTTCTATCTGGAAGGAATACAAAATATGAATCTAGCTTTTTCCATCAACACTTAGCTCACTGCATACTCTTCTCTTTGAGGTTTACATAACCTACTTTATGAAAAATCATCTTATATCACAATCTAGCTTTAGACATTTTTTTTCTTGTCTGGAAGTTTAACAATAATATATGTACCCCCTTAAAATTATTTCTTCTTTATAACACTGTTATTTTGGGGAGTTAAAAATCATGGCCGTTAAAAAAAACGAAATAAATGTTCGAAATAAATGATCATGAGTATTTATTTATGAGAGCTTCAACAACTGAGAAATTTCTAAGAAAACTATGGTTTCATTTGATGAGTTATATGAAAAATGATCATATGGAATTGCTCACTATACTGTTTTAATTAACATTACTGATTTCAGCTTTAACTTAATATCCATCTGTTTTAAGGCTGCATGTCTATATATGTTCCTATAATTTTTTTCTGACTAACAAATGCATGTTTGAGAAGACATTCACTAATGTGCCATTCATTTTTTCTGCATCATGCTGCCAATATTATTTTCTTTATTTCACTGTGACCATTTGGAATGAAATTGCTGTTCTCCTTTTCTAGGCTTTCTTTCAAGCTCAATTACAGTACAGTTGGCATTTAGAGTGCGCATCTAAGAACACACATTTAGAGTTCATGCTGTCTGCATTTTCCCCCCCAATACTTGCAAAATTCTTTGTATTATCCTTTGTTTATCCACAAAAGCACAGTTTCTGAAGACTCTTGTTCAGCATTCCCACCTAGACTGCAGCGGTTACGCGTCGGGATGCAGTTTTGCAGTACTGTACCGCTACGAAATGTGTTTCAGCCAGTAGTGTCACAAAGCAATTATCCAAGGCCCCAAAGGAGTTGCAGTTAGTTTTTCCTGGCTTTTAAAAGCCAGGATTTTTTTGTTTGTTTGTTTCGATCTTGCTTGCTAACTGCTTGTATGAAATGATATGGTTGAAGCAGAATGTTTGCAATTGTTGATAGCTTCAGCCAGCTGTTATATCTCTTGAGCATGTGTCTTCAGGGCAACAGCTTCCACACATTCCATATTTTTTGCACCAACACATCTTAAAAAGGTTCTCTAGTAGCAATTTCAATGTTTGAATTAGTGTTCTTAGTATTTACTAAAGGTTCACTAGGATGTTGAGGGCTTTCCTGTACTTAGAAAGTCCTCTTACTTTATTGACTCTTGCCCTTTACTGTGTTTTTAGTTCCAAATCACCTTTGACTTAGCATAGAACATATGTTTAACAGTGTTCATGGCATTCCATTGGCTTCTACCTCACTCAATTTCTCAGCAACTTAGCAGCGCAAAACCATGTCTATGATAATTTGATAACTGTGAAAACGCTAGTCTTTTTAAAAACAAATACGAAAACTATTTCTTAGAAAGATCTAACCACGGAGGTGTGGTAGCTAGACACTTGCTCAGTCATTAATCTTTATTCATATGAATATAATCACCATACTGTAGTGGCCGAATACCTTTATGGAAAAAAAAAAAAAAAAAAGGACAAAAAACACTCTGCTGCACTGGTTGATTTTGAAGAGGTTGACTTATTGCTTATAACTGAGAGAGCCAATTCAAGCCAAAGAAAGCAGACCTCTCCAGGAAGGTGTAGATGGAGATATGTACCCCCAAACACATTAAGAGATAAGAAAAGGTAAAACAATCACAAGTGCATTGTTTTCTTACTACATTTTCCAGTCATTAATTAACTGTGAACAACTCTACTATTGCTGTATTGTCAGCCTAGAACAGCCTTACCTTGCACACAGTACCAAACTGCTGATCATTTCCAGCTCCTACCACAATGTAGCCATCCTTGGTCTTAAAAGCCTAGAACAAAGATAGGTGATAAACTGTGACTAAAATACAAAATAAAAGTACATTTCACAGGTGACGACATTGTAAATAAAGTTCAACTGCATTCCTTTAATAAATATTTTCAAACTAAAGCTCTAGTTTAATAAAAGTGACTCAAAGTCATCCACATGGCAGAAATGTCACTAATTTAAAAGTAGTCCTTTGTTTTTTCTAGAGTCGAGTACTTATTTTTATTAATAGGTTACTTGCCTGAGGCATCTTGAATCTATTTGCAAATGTGACCCACACTCACAGGGACTGAGGAGCATTTACCAAGATAACCCTTACTTGCTAGAAGTCATTTACTTAGATTCACTCTTTGCCTGATTGAAAGCAAAGAGCTGCACTAAATTCTCGTAGATCCTGGTTGAATACAACAGGCACAAGGTTACAGGGCATTATAAGATAAATCTTCCCTAGCTGGAGCTGTTCTACTTTTTATGAAATACTTTTACACTCATTAATAGGAAAAAGTAGTATTTTCCTTGTGTTCTCAAAAAAAATGATCTCTTAGAGAAAATGGAACTATTTTCCTTTCCAGTTTTAAGAATTCATCTTTTATTTTAGTTTCCTTACACTAGCCCTAATAGCATGTGTCAGGCAGGACACATCATTTCACTGGAAGGAACCAAGAAAATTTGTTATTGGCATGATCCAAGATTTTAAACGCTATGTCAAGACATCTTCAAAAATGGGATAGTGAATAGAGATTCCTCTCTGTGCTACACCTCTCCCTAACACCAGGGTGTGGAACAGAGCTTTCAGTAACAGGCGTTACAACAGCTTCTGCAAGCAGCCAAGAATTTCACTACTTCACTATTTTCACTTTCACTATCTGCTTGACTTCAATACAAAGGCCAGCCGATGGTCACAGTGCCTTACACTAGTTTCTTGCAGGGAATAAATTTCATCTTGCACTCTCAGAAATCAGTTTCTTCATGAGCTATTAGGGCCTGAACTAAAGGAATACATTTCTATTATATATTATGGTAAAATAACATACAAGTATAAGCCCTGATGTGATTAAGGTCTGATAATAAAAAGTCATTTTCCACTGTTGTGGCTTACTCTTCTTCACAAAAGATAGGACTATGCTCTCCTAACTTGCAACTTTTCATAGTTACAGCTACACTCACAGTAGGAATATTCAAAGCTTTAAAATTGTATGTGCAAAAATATGCACACTGAAATGAGAGCAACTGCATCATCTTTACAATGACATTTGTTCTCCATCTCTATGTTTCTCTAAAGAAATCATTTACTGATAAATACTCCGATAATATTTTGGAATATTTGAATATATTCCAAATATTATTTTGGATAATATTTTGGAATTTATTTAATTAAATGGCCACAATGGTGGCTACAATGGTGGCCATTTAATTAACCACTTGAGTCTCAAATTCTTAAGCAAAGGAAGATTAAACTCAACAAACATTCAGTCCCAACCATGAAAAAAAAAAAAAAAAAAAAAAAAAAAACATAGCCCCAAAACTGCAAACATCTAAAAGCATGCATAATATATAGGCACTGCATACTCACACTGAGGAAAGCAGTGAACACAGAAAAAAAGGGAGAAAGAATACAGAAACAAAAATTGAATGTGAGGCAGAGATAATAAAATTTTTAGATAAATTTGTCCATGCAAATTTCTCTCTAAAACAAAAAGGACAGAGTCTGATCTAAGAATATTTAAAACACTTCTTTTTTCAGAACCAAAATTTCAGCAACAATCTGGCTTTTAGCATGAATGAGTATGAACTAAAACTGTCAGTATAAACTTACTACCTTTAGCTACAGGCAAGATAGGTTTCCTTAATCTCTCTGTCCAAATCCAAATCCATCTGTGCTGGTTCTTCAAATTCTCAAACCAGCCACACACAAAGAAAGTGATAAGCACAACATATATCTGCGTACTTATGTAACACTGGTGGGTTTTTTTTGTTTTGTTTTGTTTTTTTGATATGACCACCTACTGCTTCCAGTAAGCACCAAATGCAAATTACTTTACACATTCGTTTAAGCTTCTAGTCTGGATGTCTGTTACAGATTGCAGGGCAGGGCTATGTAGATGTATACAGATCCTCTTTCCCCCTACTCCAAGATACATTTTAACTGGCATTGTCGGCAGACCTTCAACAGCTCACTCTTTATCCATCACTGTTTCTAAGATTGACTTCTCTAAGAGGAGCGTGGTCGCTCACTAGCTGCATAGCACTGTGACACGCATCTGTACCCGTGGGCTGCCAGCGCAGCGGCGCAAGTCACTCGAAATTTAAGGGCCCAGTTATTAGAATTTGTGCTTCAGTTGCTGTGTGGAATGTGTGGGAAAACTGATAATTCTTAATTGCTTTGTATGTCTAAAAGCTAAAACAACAATCATGTCATCCTTACACAACAAAAATGGTATCATAATAAATGCAGCAGTGTCTTTTTCCATGCAGCTTAGCTCAAATGTCTTTGGCCACTATTCTAAGCTTCCCATCACAAACAGCTGATTATTTGCCAGTCACTGCTGCTGATAAAGCATAAACTTGTAAATGCTATTAGCACACTATTGATGCCAACGTGTAAGGGTGAAGACAATGGTTTTATTCATCACCCATAAATGTACACACACCACAGGTTACCACAGGTTACTGTCTGGTCACAGAAAGCTTTGCAATCTTATTATACAAAGGAGAGTCAGGGCAAAGTGCAGACAGACTTTAATGAGATTTTGTTTTGATAAACTGTTGTCCATCACATCAAATCATTTCACATTAGTGCAATAAAAGGCACAACACATACAAGGCAAAAGTCTTTTTTTTCCCTTCTTCTTTCTCTGAAGAATTAGGTCTTTCGATAAGGCTCTTGACAGCATGAGCATGACTTAAACTACTACTTGCATGTGGGATCCTAAACACTGGCACATATACTTGGTGAAGACAAGAAACATAAAAAATGATGAAAAATAGACGAAGAATTGCTACACATCTTACTCACAGAAAAAGCAGAGACAGACACTGCAACATCCAAAAGGATAGTTTTTCAGCATCGTCTGAGAGGACTAGGGGTTTCTAACACATTACAGGACTTCATTGAGACCCAGCACTTCTCTGGATCTGATCCTAGTATGCTGTGTATGCCCGAGATACTTCATATGCAAAACTATTTTAACTTCCACAAAAATACCTGGAATATAAACTCTATCCATCTTCAAAAATGTTCCAGATAGCTTACAATTATTCCCCAATCATGCATACTCTGTATGTTCAAGATGGAAGACAACTTTATCCATAGCTCATTGTCACAGCAAATGAAGACTTACTGAAATAATACGAGGCAAAACTAGCCAGTTGCTGCACACCTCTGTATCAATTATCTTCCAAAATGTTTCAGTTTTAGTGGTTTAAATGAAAAACTGTGTCAATCTCTTGCATTTACTGTTCACTTCATGAATTGTAAGCCAATAAACATTATGACAATCACCGCTCATATGTAAATATCTTTGCAGATGTTTCATATGCATGTTGATTCCTCAAACAAAATTGCAAAATTTACGGGATCCGTGTCAAAAGACATGCCAATTCCAATAAAATGATCAAAAGTCCGAGGCAGTTTCCAATATTGGAATCACATGCATACTGAAACACAAAAATCAAAGCAACAGGAACATCTGCTGCTGCATATATATGGTGGGTTTTTTTTCATTCTTACATAACTCATAGGCATGTTCTCCCAAGAGGTATCACATATACTGAAAGTGAGGAAAAGGAAAAATCTCTAGCAGATTCTGCTGTTTGGGGAAGAAGACACAAAATTCCTTTACCTACTCCTGCAGAAGGATTAATGCACTACACAGCCTTCCATTATCACACAATCACAGACTAGCTGAGGTTGGAAGGGGCCTCTGGAGATCATCTAATCTACTCGCCCAGCTCAAAACAGGGTACAACTACAGCAAGATGCTCAGGGATGTGTCCAGTTTGGTTCTGAATACCTGCAAGGATGGAGACTCCACAACCTCTCCAGGCAACCCGCTCTGTGTTTGACCACCCTCACGCTAAAAAGGTCCATTCATATGTGTAAGTCAAATCTCCTTGTCCCTGGGAATGGCAGGTGCTAGATATGAGAATGTTGATGTTAGATATGAGAATATTTGAAGTATCTTGCAAGATAGCACTGTGCTTTGGTTCAGTGAAGTTGAACGGCAGTATCTCTAAAAAGCATCCCAAAATGGAGCACGACGGGATAGGCTGAAGACTTGCTTTTATAAAATATTTCCGCGCAACACCTGTGTATGTCAGCACAACTGGCAGTGCTCTCAGATGATATTAAGCAAGATCGATCCTCTGAGCTCCTCCCCGAGACCAGGAGCAAGCAGCTTTGGCTGGGCACTGCATGGCTGTTTCGGAGCAGCTGGATACAGTACGGAACAAAGACACCTACTTGAGAAGCCTGTGTGCATAAAAACAGAAAAAGCTAAAGCCATCTTTTCAAAAGAAGCTTTAAAAGCACCTTACCAGCACTTAACAGGAGATCCGTTTTCATATGCCACTTGTCCCTCTCCCCTCCACCCTCTCATTTCCAGCATCCCCTTCATTCATTTATAGAATCACTGAGCAGCCACTCAAACACCATGGGAGCGCGCATGGGTCTCCAATTATGTGCTCCAAGTACCTCCCTGGGATTAATGGGCATGCTCACAGAGAAAAGCTGGTCTCTCGCAGATTTGGAACCACAGAACAATTACAGTGTTACTTTTAATTTATTGCATAATTTGTCTTCATTCACACTTTGAGGTTTCCAACATATTTGATTCAAAGAGAAGGTCATTTAAGGGCAAGTGTTCTCTAAGCTCAACATAAAGGCAGCAATTAGCACAGCAGCCATGTATTCAGGGCTTGACTGCCTTGCTCACAGGCGCTCTTCTCCTGCCAGCCAAATGCATCCACAGCTTACGCTCATTTTCTTTCCTTACTCCGACACTATCAAACTCCAGCTCGGGGACAGGTCCAGATAGGAGATCCTCCCTCTTGCCCCAGGTCCGGAACAGCTGCCTGCCTTTCAGATGGGACAAATTTGGCCCACCTTTTCTCTGTTGGACTTAAACGTCAGCTGAAGCACAGAATCACAATGTACATGCCTTCTTTTTTCTTTCAAGGGAAGAGCACGATCCTTTAATAACAACTTACTATTTAATTACACTGTAACAAATGGGAACAAGACCAAGAAATCTGGTCAGTGGTAGTTCTGAGCAGCAATATAAATCATAAAGACCACACACTGTGAAACTATTTGCCGACTTTGCACTCTCTTCCAGTGAAAGCAAACAGCCAAAATAAAAAATGTAAATTTCCTGGGCTGGAGCAAGGCACACTGAGTGCCCTCGCTCCACAAACCCAAGGAGGGCGTTCCACACGCACACAACGTGCTCACATTGTGCCCTCGGTTTTCCAGGCCTGCCCTACTTGTCTCTCCCTTCACTTCCACGGCCCACCGTGTACTACCCTGCAGACTCACAGCTATCAAGAGTCTACCAGATAGATCAGCACCAGGAATGCCTGCTAGCATTCTCTTCCCAAGAACCCCATTTGCCCGGCTGCCGGGCAGCTACAGGAAAGGGGTTTATGGCAGGATGCAGCATGACTGCTTCAGTGTCTAAGAGGAGGCAGAACACAGGCACTGATGGCAAATAGAGTCCATCAAGACAGTACTCGCCAGGACCACTTACCTCTACAGCACCAATTTATTAGATCCCTGTCCTGACTGACTTGCGAGTTCACGCCTGTCAGACTGCAGAAAAACACATGTGGAAACCAAGGGCCTCACTTTATCTACACGAGTCAAGAACAAAGCAAACAAGAAGCATCAGATGTCACCAGAACGCTCCTTACTGAAAGGGGCAGGCAGCAAAGCTCCCCTGAAGTGTACAGGAAGCAAGTGAATCCAGTCTCCTGCTCTGCAGACTTACACTCTGACCACTCTGCCATTGAAATAACAGATATTCATTAAGAAGTAAGAAAGGGAAGGAACGCGATCGCCTAAGACAATTCTCCTATCCAGTTAGCTGATCACAATTTCTCTTCACCTTTTTTTTTCTTGTTGTTTTTGTCCCCTAAAAACACACAAGATTGATTCCAAACTTTCAAAACCCATAAATTTTTTCACAATAATCAAGGATTGGCTTAAAAATGAAGCTACACCTACAAGCCAACAAATCCAGAATCCTTTGCATTTGGCTTTTTCATTCCTGCCTCTATAGAACATAATTAATTCATGTTTTCAAGTAATTTTCTATAACTGAAGGAATGTATTTTTTAAAGAGTTCCTAGGGCTGTAGGCTCTGGAATTAAGATTTATGTAAGATAGTAAATAATATTCACAGTAAGATCAGAGACTTGGCAACGTTATGTTCAAGAGATGGACTGAGAACTTTTAGCCAAAAGAGAGATTTGAAATGTGTCTAAGTTTAGAGATGCTCTGACCTCAGTTTTCAATTAAGGCCTATTTCTCATAACAAAGATTTCTCATAGTAACAAAGATTAAATGCAGTACTAGTAAAACAAAAAGCTGTCAGTGAAGCAGTGATATAAAAGCATCAGAACAGAGTTCTTCAATGCATGTCTTCAGGAAACATTTTTAATACATCTCTTAGGTGTTAAGGTTTTCAAAGAGATTGCAGCTTGTAGTCACTAAATTGCATTTGCATATATAAGACAGTTTATCTCACCATTATAAAAATATCATTCAGGTATACTATTTACCATATGGAGTTTTGTAGCTATCACTTCATATTCAATATTGGGATGAAGGTTAATTTTGGAGTGTGTCCCCTTGTTTTTAGGTATAAGAGATTTTTCTCTCTATCGTCTCAGAAAACGGCGGCGGGGGGGGCGGGGAGGATAAAGTGACATCCCATTAGAGCACTAGGCAGGAAAGTGCATATGTCACAAGGAAATGCAAACACATTTTCATCACTTTCTAATTTAAATGGAATATACCTCTAACCTCGCCACCCGAACAGCCATGTAAAAACTTCTGCAAGAACAGTGAACAGCCTTAAAGTGAGAAACTTGTTCAGACATTTCTAAAGCATTAAATACCTAAACTATACCTCAATTAAAAATAAATTATCTGATATTGTGAAGTAGCATTAAAAATGTTCCTTACTGCTAAAAAATAAAGTATCATGCACAGAATCACATTCTCCATTGCCGCATTAGTTTCCATTCGTTTTTCAACAATGAAATTACACACACACAGACACGCACACACAAAGTAAATAAACTTTAATCACAGTATCACACTGGAGCCAGTATAATTAATGTTGTGTCAGCATTTCCATTTAAGCCACTAGTTTCAAGAGGTTTATAGCACAGCCATAAAAATTCAGTTAGGCTGAAATTAAGCAAGCAAGGTCTTATACAGCAAGCAACATTTACGTATATATACAGAGAACAGCCAGTTACTACTTATATGGGAATTAAAATAGACGCCTACTGATTTTAAAGGGCACTGTAGAGCTATTTCTTTAAATAATATTTTTCTCAACATTTATAATAATCTCTTAAAAGTCTCAATTCCAGCTATGTTCCTTACCGTTTTTCCTTGGCACACAATACTTCACACAATTTTTCCCAATTTTAGCATTGTTAGCATTGTGGGTTTTTTTCACTTTTCAAGCAAGGAGAGCAATGAAACATATATTTCAAAAAATGAATATTCATGACCACATTCTGGTCCTAATCTGGGACTCCAATCATTACAGAAGGACTATTATACCTTCTTACACCTCTTTACATCTTCCAAAAGTCATAAGATACACCTGTCTGGAAAATCTAAGTGGTCAAATACCAGTTTTAAAAGTGCAATTTAGAATCTCTGATCCTAAATCTGTTTTCAGTAAAAATCACCTGATACTTCACTGTTTCCAACAAAGTGAATTTACATGCATAGAGCCGAGCTGTATTTGTCTCATTATTTTTGTCCTTCTCCCCTTCCCGCTCTTTGGCTTAAGTGACACAGTGGTAAAACTTTCAGAGGCCAGTTTGGTAACGCTGACTACATTTCTGGTACTTCAGATGGAGCCAGGCAGCCTGGCATTTCAAGTGGGGAGCAGTGACCTAGTGCAAGCAAACTAAAACTCACTGACTGGACTGTCATTTCTATTAATTTAAAGGTCCTCATAGCCTAAAGGTCCTGCTATAAAGAAGGCTCTTTAAAAGATGAGCTAAATACTTTGTGGGTTTCTCTGTCAAAAGGCCAGACAAGAAGAGTGAGGGACCCAATTAAACTCATGAGCAAAGACAGAGGAAGAAGCAGGAGAGCAATGCTCTGTCATTTAAAAATGTTAATTTTCACATGATGGACCCATGGAAGTTAAAATTATTTTGCAAGACTGCATCCTCAGTCTGCTCTCACTGGTGCTGATGAGAATCAGTAGAAACACCAGCGAGGACATAACAATTACAGTGGTGCAAAATGGCTGGGTTTCACCAATTGGCACTTTCACAACGTAAAATAAACAGTGCTCATAACTGAAATCTCCCATTTAGCTGCAGGACAGAATGAGCAAAGGCAGGAGAAACTGCACTCCACTCTGCCAGGGTGTCTCTGCCCTATTTTGGAGTTTTTTTTTTTTAATTCTAAATATCTCAAAGAGTAAGTGATCCTACATGCTTTTCGGTAGACACAGCAGAGTATCAGCCTAGTATCAGCTAAGGATTGGTTTCAAGTACTTCAACCTTGACTCTTCAGTTTCCTTGATTTGCAGTTTTAAGCCAGACTTATTAAGCATGTAGCTTAAGGATGTAACAATTGCACTGGTCAGACATCCAGGATGCACACTATTTAAAGCCTTCAGTTTATGCCAAAAAACATCAGCACAGGAGAGCAATAACGCTAGTGGGATCAATGTGTTGCAACTAGGAGTCCAACATTTGTGGGGTGAAAAGTAATACTCAAAGAGACAAGAATTTCCCCTTAATGAGAGTCTAAGAGTCAGAAACCCCCCTCCTCTTCACCTCCCTGTGAATTTCTATTAGACTTGTTTAAAACTACAAAATTCAGATTTCTGTTTTTCCTCTAATACTCCATTTTATTGGTCCCTATTAGTTTAAGGAACATTCAAATCTAAAATCATATTATTGTAATTACAATCTTTATCTACTTTATACTTAGTGTTATTTTAATTGCTACAGCTTGAGAATCACTACAATTAGAAATAAAAATGTTACGCTTCTTGCCAACTTAAAGTTGTGCTGGCCAATATTTAACAAAATTTTCATTCTAGCAATTAGTAAGTGAAATTATCTAATACAGAAGAGCTGAGGAGATCTGCACAGTGTTTAGGGCTTTCTTTTTCCACAGGTCTTTACATCTATGGACATCTATGGCTCTTAGAGTGCATTAGCATAACACAGACAGCTCTGCTTCATGAAAGTATTTGTGCTGGGGAATGGACACAACATAAATGAGCTTCTATTATCACAGCCTTAAATCTACAGCAGGTTTTTATCAGCATAGCTGCTTTTGTGCAAAATTATCTCCCTGCCCTCCCCACAAAGTCTGACCGACATCGTTATGCCTGTAAAACTGTGAAGGAGACAGGAGAACAGAGAAGGAAAAATAATCCCAGCCTTCAAAAGAGGCCCCATTTTTCCCCTGAATATTTAAAGGAAAAAAAGAAAGCTTTTAATCACAGGAAATGTATCCATCATACACTCTTTAACAAGCCTAATTCTTATTAATTTCTAGATTTATTTCAAAATTTTCTTCTTGCTTTATGCTGTCCAAGTGTGTAGGGTCTGGGTGGCTGAGGGGCAGCCGTTCCTGTCGTGACAACACAGAGAGCACGAACACTCGAAAGCGTAATTCTGATTTAATCACGCTAGAGAAGGAGCCTGGGCTTATTTAGAGCAGAATTCTGCTCTGGAGATTACCCAGTCCCACAGTGTTTGAATTTGCTGGTACAACCAGCCAATTAATCTAAGCCCTTGCCTGCCACTTTCTTAAAAAATACCCACTTGCAAACCACAGATGAAAGTTTAGAAGTTAAGAAGCACAACTACATTATTCTCTGCCAAGCACAGTGACACGAGGGGGAGCAGGGGTGCAAAATTACTGCACTTTTGCTACAAACAGCAGCCAGCAGTCGTTCTCCAACACTGCTCCAGTGTTACTACACCTCAGTCAACTAACAGGTAAGTATGAAAGTGCACTGCTTCCACTAGAGTCTTCTGTAAAAACACATACACATTGTACTTTGCATATAAATAATTTTATATGCAGATACTAAAAAAAAGCAAGTGTACATAGACCAGCAGTTAAATTAGACATCACTGACATAGTCAAGTAAGTCTAATGGTACCTAGCTGCTGCTATCCAGGTACTGCAGCACACCCAGGTTAAACCAGCTTAAACAAATACACTGACAATAGCACCTAAGCGTGGAGAGCAGTGTACTCAATAGCTTAGCTCTCACTGGTCATGCCCTGCTTGGATGCTTTTGAAAGCCTCACCCTACTGGCCTGCTGAACACGTAACGAATCATGAACTTGGACAGCAAGGATAGGAATATCAAGCCAAGATTTTCACTGATCATGATTATATTTAAAGTGCCACCTACGAAAAACAGTTTGCACAAAGACTGCCAGTTTCAGTAGACAGGGACATGAACTCTCCTTCCCTTCTGGCCTTCTGTCATCCATTAGGAGAGGAGAGTCTCGAAGGTTTGCAAGCAATTATGGCACACATGCATTTTCAAGCAAGGCTCCTAAATAAGGTGGGAAAAGAACAGGCACGTAGGGAAAAAAAAGAAGAATAAAACATTTACTGTTATGTAACCTGGGATCACAGTTGCTCCCATTCAGACAACAACAACACAAGCAGTGAACAAGAAAAGTAAGGAGGCCTGAATACTTTCATGGACAATTCCTCCATTCAAGATGTCTCTTTACATGAGCAAGTGAAGGAGGGAAAGGCCGAGAAATGCGCAAACCTCGACAGCCGCAGCTGCCATTCATTCCCTGACTATTCAACAGGCTGCACATTCCACACGAGTGTCCAAATCCAGATGTCTGGGAAGGGGCTTTGGCAGAGAGATATTTAATGGATATGGACCAGCATTGACTTGAATAATGACAGATGCAGAAGTTCCTAGACCTCGTTACATCCAAAGAAACGAGCAAATACCTGATGCAGAAAGGTTGTACTCATTCTAAATCTGACCGATGACTTAACAGACCATAATATTTCAGATCACAAAGGAAAGAATTTAGTTGGTGGAAAAAAAAAAAGGAAAAAGTGTGGTGTTTTAGATGAAATTCTCAAACTAGACAATTTAATCTCAAGGATTCTTGTTTTACTGTCCTGTAAGACAGTGGTTCTGAAGAACCACAGGACAGTTTCTTGTGCTGAAAAATACCATTGTGTTCTAAAGTACCAACAGGTTGCCTTCTGCTAAAACTGATGGGAAGAGCTGCAGAATTAGGAGCATGACCTAAAGGCTCATTATTTGCTGAAGGCTCATTATTTTAACTACTAACAGGTAGGCAAACATTTGATTGCACAGAATGCTAATGAGCTTGATTTAAAGAAAAATCAGGCAGTCACTGAGTGAAGTGCATCAGAATGAGCCTCAGAATCACCTGCAGCAACAAAATCGCTACTGTTCTATGTTAAGCGATCAGGAAAAAAAAATCATGTGACCGTGTAAGCTTTTTTTCCCGTCCTTACAGATTTCTTGAATTTCCCACACCAAAGATACAGTACCTGGGTCTCCACAGAGAAAGGATCTCTGCACCCTTTCCAACATATTTATGATCTGTGTCCTGCTAGGGATGGGGAATCTAGGGGAATGAGCTAGGGAACCAAAGCTCATAAAATCCAGAATAAGGTGTGAAACCAGGCGTGCGAGAACAAAGATGGTCCTTGTTCTGAAGGACTTAAATGCAAGTAAAGCATATCATCATTCCAGAGTTAAACCTCGCCCTAATCATATATAAACCAGGATAAAAAGTTCCGGTGAGTGCATAAGTGATTGGTTTGCTTTCCTGACCCAGCTGGGGTGTAGGCTGAAATAAAACACAAGCTCTAACGCTGCTCATGTTGTTGTTCGGACACAACCATAAAAAGCCTGTAGCTAGATTGTAGCTGTCCATCTATTCCTAATGAAATCCCTGTCCTTTCCCTCTGGTACTTCAGGGTTTGCACACGTTTCCAAATGAGCAGAAACACTGGGACGTTACCATCTGAAAACGTGGCTGCTTGTGCCATTTTGCCTCAGTTGACCAAATCCTACCACTCACATGTAATTACATACTGCAAAGCATGCAAGGGCATTTTCTGCTGCCAAGTTTCCTCATATCTTTCTTCTTGTTGAACCAGTGTAACTGAGAATGGCCTACATCCCTTAAACAACTGTGGATCCAGCAACTCCACATTTGGGAAAGGATTTTTTTTTTCTTTTTGAAAAAGGTTAATCTCCAAATTATCTGCATGTCACACATTCTTCCCTGTGTCCCTGTACACAGACCTATTTTCTTGAAGACCACACTTGCCTAACACTGTTTCTGGAGAGAAGCTGGGCAAATCTGTGGCTTCAACAGAACTCTCACACTTTCTCTCATAGAACCAGATGTTATTTCTGGGAAATCAACATATTTCAACTCTTTGGCTTTGAAGCAGTCACTGAAATAGTTACTTCCACCCCCTCGGCACCAGCAAAGCACTTGCCAAAAACAAACAGTCATGGAGCTGCAACAGTAACAGACAGCAGCAAACTTATGCATTGGGAAGTACCTCCTTCATGGTATGTCCTGGCTACAACAGACACAGTAAGCTCCTCAGAAAGGTCAGAGAGGGTGTCTTCCTTGTGAAAGAAGCCATACCAGATGTGCAAGATGATGCTTGGGAATTCAGCAGTTATTCAACCAGCATCAGCTGTCCCCATACCTCCACATCTACCCAAGAGACCTGGCAAAGTAAAGTATGCTGCTGACTTCTTAAAAGCGAAAAACTACTCTTGAAATGCCTTCTCACTGCATTTCATGCCCAGCATTTTCTGCTCTTCCTAAAATGAGAGCTGCATTCATGCCAACAGCTGGAAAAGATCATCATCTAGAGTTGGACCCATGCCTTGCTACTGGCTGGAACAAAAGCCATGGAAGTGCTTTAGTCAGTTGAGTTTAAAACGTTTTTACATAGTGGTCTGAGGATGAAAAGTTCTCCCACAATTCACTGAAGAAAATTTCATACTGTGCTGCGTCCTACTGAAATGCCTGTAGAACTTTCTGCTCTAACCCAGGGGCAGTGTAGTGCCTTACTACGACTCCCCTATGGATTTACAAGATGGACTCTTGGTCTTTTCTAGGGATTCCTAAAAGTAGGCACTTGGTGCTAAAAGCATCTTACAGTATCTTACAGGCAGTTTTGCCAAGAACAGAAACAAATTGAGCAGCTGGAAAAAAGATACTATGGTAAGCATGTTTGTCACGGCAAGAGAAAACAGAATACTCCAATACGAATGGGAGAAAGTGCTGCAGGAAATCAGTGGGAAATCCCTAGGTCCTGGTGCTTACAGTCTCATGGACAGATAGAGGAATTTAAAAGTTCACATGTGTATGTCAGGGAGTATTTGAGGAATCCAAGGATGGGTGCTGTCATGGGAAAGAAGGTGGTTTCCCTTTACTAAAAGATAATCCCAACCAATGCTTCTCTAAACAATTTGTGGAAAATTATAATGGAGAGAGGGCTCCCAAATCCCTAACCGTGAAAATCCTACATTCAGCAATTCTCTGAAGCAATATCTTGATGGTTAAACTGCACTGTGAGTCTACTGTAGTACTATCATTTGACACTGCCATTCTACATAGCACTATCATTCATATTCACAAAGCAGTTTTCTTGTTCTCCCTCTGTCTCCAGACTTTTCTTCTTCATCTGTAAATCTTTTTTAGTGATATGTTTGGTTATACTGAAGAGCAAAAAGATTTATCACTGAACACTTTAGCTCTCTCTTGTCTCATGGGCTATAATTTTTCAGACTGTGGGTCAGGGACCTTTTCATTTCACTGCAACAGCCAAGAGACTAGTTTATCTGGAATGTGCATTTCCCATACCTTCAATAATTTCTATTTGGAGAAAAATTTAAACTACAATTCAAAACTAGCTAGAGCTCCATCTGTTGCAAAGAAACCTCCATCATTTTAGTCTCTGTTGCTTTACCTCCAGCTCTTTCTACTGCACCCACCACATCTCAACTAAGGACAGAAAGGAGGCAACAGACTTGGCCATTCTGTTGGGATTTCTTCCTTTCATTTAAAGAAATAAAATACTACTGGAGAAACCGCAATCAGCTTTCTCTCACGTCAGCCTCACCTTATCAGTTACTAGATTTTATTGTTTGACTATCTGGCAGGTCATCCCTGTTTTTTAAAGGGGTAAAGACCTTTCCCTGACAATCTCCCGGGAGACTGATAAAGAACTGTTGATCCTTCTCTTCGGAATCCTTGAAGCAATGACCTTAGGCTAAAATTTCAAGATAATATTTGCTGCTATTGCCAGTTCTCTTCTGCATTTTGCATCGACTATCTGGGATAGATAAAGCACTCTCTGCTACCCTCATTACAATGGCTAAGAACCAGGGGAACTGAGCTCTAAGAGAGAAATTCAGTTAATGACAGGTATTTTTAAGAATTCTATAATACCTTCATTATTCTAAATTATGAACTACTTCCTTCGCCATTTAAGTTTTTTGTTCTTTTCTTTTTAATAAGTCTCTGTAGAATTATAGCAATTATAAAATATCTAGAATTTTGAAACATTCCTGAAATGCAGGCATGACACTGGCTTCATTTCCTGTTTCCATTTTAACTTTGCATTGCAGAGTTTTAAGTATATCTTCGGGGAAAAAAAACACTATTTATTATGAACTTGCTTTATTTCATTTGGCAAGAAAACATAAAGAAAACAATTAGAATTCTTCCAAAATGTCTATTTACCAAATAAAGGCAAGATTTAAAATAAAATTACTATTCGGGTTTCAGCTGCTAAGAGCAACACAACTCATCTCTCAGGATCAAACCACCAATATCTACTCATAAAAGGGTACGGCTATGTAAAATTAAGGCTGACACAGCATTGGGCCCAGATATTTGAGGTTTGGATACTTAACCATGAATTTCCTTCCTTTTATGATCTTAAGCCAGAGGACAATAGTCATATTCTCATCTCATATTTGGTGAATTTTCTTGGGCTTCTGTTTTAAATGTTAACATACAGTGATACAGCCTTGAGCGATAGCACAAAGAAACACATTATCCAAATCTAGCCGTTTATCACATATGCTATGAAATCATTCAAGCTTCAACAAATAATTTTTTTCCCATGGAATGATAAGGGATCCATAACAAAGTGGATTTTTTTTTTTAATGTCACTCACCAATGTCCACATACTACATCAGATGGCAGGGTATAAAACCTTTTTTGATTAAAGGCTATAATATTATGAGTCTCCTAACTTATTCTAAATTATTTTCTAAGGGAAAGAGAAAAATATATATTTATCTGGAAAAGAGCCTTCATCAGCAATTCGTTTGTTGTTCTCACTTTATACAGACTACACGACTGCAAGTCTGCACCAGATTCTCCTCAGCCATTGAAAACTGTTTTGAATCTAAAAAAATCAGCAATAGAGAGACCACTTTATGAAATAAATTTACACAAGTCAAGTATTTCCTGCATGTCTTTTTTTTTTTAAACAGCACTAGCCAAACACAATATTAGTACACAAACATGAAAATTATGAAGCTAATGAAATTAAGACAAAACAAACTGACAGCCATTATTAGCAAGAAATTCTTTAGCACAGAAGGTTTTAGAACTTCACAATTTTCCAGACAAACTTGAACAAAATTGTTAAGCTTTATAAATACATTGGTTATTTATTTACTTATTTATTATTAGTGGGGCAGGATGACTAAAACTACTTCTTCCTTTTAGCACACTTAGTTTCATCTCAGCAAGACCAAGGAGCCAACCTTTGAGAGAGAAATTCTAACAAATTATCCAATATATGAGAGCTTTAGCAGGTATCTCCACATATATTTCCTTTCCTCTTACACACATGAAGCATACTGGATGTCATTGATCATACCATGCTAAGTGTGTGGAGTATATGGGGATTCAAGTTTCCATGTTTTGGGCAATGCCATTTCATTTTATAGACTCAAAGCTAAGATGTTGGTGCTTTTCAAATCACATGCTCTCTCCACTTTAGTTTAGACTCAACACCTTGGTTCAAACTGCACTCACTGTAGGACTAGCTATTGGTCCAGTTCTGACACCCTTATAGGGTAGCATTTTATTCCTCAAAAGTAAATTCAAGAACACACTTTCTGCAATATAACTAAGAAGCACAAACAGCCTCTTTGTTTGTACTGCCATTTCTTTGTTTTGCAGCCAGGTAAACATCTGGAGATATTGTTACCACTCCTGCAACACTTTTAAACAGGAGACAAGACAGGAACACTCACTTCTCGCACTCCTTCCTGTTTTATGCACCGACAAATCAAATACAACTGGAGTCTTGTAACCTAGGGAATATAAAACGTGTCCAGTACTACAGGGTTCCATAGCGTTAGCACTCCCGAAACAGACGCCAGTTGCACAGACTGCCCTGTTGTCTTCTTGCAAAAGGAGCTGGAGGATTCACTGTGGGCTGCATCCATTAGAGCAAGAGAGGACTGGCATTTAGATCAGATACAGTCAGTAAGGCTGTGTGCATCTTCAGCACTACTCTCAAAACCAAACTCTTTGCCACCACACGCTGATGACAAGCACGCAGGTGGAGTCACAGGGCGGCTCTGGGACATGTGGAACCTCCCTAGCTGACCCAAATGTGCCACACAGCCTAATGTAACATCTGGAGAGACTAACCAACTATCTGCAAGGCAGCCGTATGGATGTGAGGCACACTCACTGCCTCTGCAAACTGCTAATAGGATGAGCAATTCAAAGGCATAAATTAACCCCTTGGTCTTTTTTTTAAGTAGGTGAAACTTTCGTTAATTTGATCTTTCACCTCGACTTTACAAAGCATAGGAATTGTAGCCATCTTCTTTCACACAGCCTCACAGGGACCAGGAGAGCTGATCACCCAGCTACCGGTAGGACAACTCATGGCCACTCAATCCAAGACAGCATTGCTGTATGGTGTCACACTGTACCACCACATTTTCAGAGGACTAATTATTTTCTCCCTCCTTTGATCTCATTTTATTTCATCCATGTTCTCTGATCATCAGTTCAGTACACCCAGATGCCACAGTCCTGCATATTCCTTATATGGGAATGATCTGACATAAAGTTCCTCTAGCTTTTTAAAAGGCCAACATGGCAGAAGTAAATGACTTAACGTCACATAGCCAAAGCAATAGAATGACTTGAAAGATACTTCACTTTTAAGATTGTTTTTTTCTCCCTGAAAGTGCTTGTATATTTGTTACTCTCAGTTCTTAATGTTTAAAATGAAAGAACTAACCTCCAGTAGAAGAAACAGTAACAGAAGAATACAGCATTGCTACAGAGAAAAGGTCTATTTCCTTAAAATATCTAAGGCCTGTTAATTGGCATCAACAGAAGAATAGATTAAGGTGTAAAACAATCTGCCTAGACAAATTCTATTGAATTTGCATTCTTTATAGAAAAACAGACTTTCTAATGAATGAATTTGACACTCCTATCTGAAAACTACACGCCTTGCCTGTATTGTTCTTCTCAATACACACAAGAATAGATTAATTTTGTTTTGCTTTCAAAAATACATTACTTTATAATACAACATGAAACAGATTTTTTTTCTTAATGAATGTTTATGGAGGAAGACAAATCCAGAACTAAAATTAACTAAAACTAAAATTAAATGCTTTCTGCCTACAGAACAGGCTTTAGAGAAAGGTCTTCCCACCCAGATGTGCCACAGTCAACCCAACTCTGTAGATCCTACCCGCTTCCAGGATGGAGATTGAAGGCTGCTCTCCAGACTGTAATGCTCCTTGGCCACTCAATTGTCAAGATACCAACTGCCATAGGGTTGCAAGAAAACTCTGTATTTAGGAACCTTTCTGAAGCAATGTTTTTGTTCTTCTGTTTTTAATCTAGCTCTTTGGTGGTAAAAATGGGCATAGCTTGGATGACAAGTACTGATTTAAGATTGAACATTCTAGCCCGTTGTGGTTTTACCTTATTTATATGAATGTCAAATATTCAAATGTTCTTTTAATAAATAAATATTTTTGTTACTTGATTTATCTCAACCACCCTCTTAAACTACATTAAACAAACAAAAGGCTGTTTAACCAAATGGCTCATCAGCATCTAAGCAAAATAATTCTAATCTAACACAGCTACTATCATCTGCTTCAGGATAAAGCTTGCAAAGGCATTATTTTTAACAAGCACAACCAATGGCTTCTGTGGTAATCCAAACTGGCAGGAAAGCCCAAAACTATTCATTAAGATAAATGGGCCACAAAAACTTGGTGGTGAAAATGACAAGAAAAATCTAGGGGAGAACTCACTTCAAAATTCTTTTCAAGTGTACTTCTGCTAACAAGTCTTTCAGATTTTGTACGAGAACATACATTTTACTTAATAAGAAGCTTCCCTAGATGATTATATAAATTATTGTAGAATGACTAAAAGTATCATTGAAGTTAACTTTTTTTTTTTTTTTTTTTTTTAATAATGCCTTGCTCCTATTTAGACTGCAAAGCCCTATCCCTTTGGAACAGGTGCTGTTCCAGGTCTGTTTTCCATATGTGGGAGGACCTCTGGTGCTACCATAACATCGATCTGTTTTTTTCCTTCAGATGTCAAGCTAACTAAGTCTATCCTAATATTTTACTTCCACCAACAATAGAGGAGACAAGTCTAAGACCTTACCTATAGCAGGGCTATGGTAGAGCTATATAGGCAATCTCCCTAGTGGGACAGGAGCTTAAACCACCAGAAGAGCTACTTTGCCAGTGTAACCTACTTTATTTCACATGAAAACTAAATGCTAGAATAGGAGCAGCCCCACTACCGGTGCAACCATTTACAGGACAGCCTCTGCCAATATGACTATGTCGGCTGAACTGTGATTTTTCCCACGCGTCTAACCAACATTGCCAGCAACAACGCTTTCAAGTATAGCCAAGCTTAATTTGTGAGGCAATTGCAAAGAACATCTTTTTTCCATGTCTCCCCATGATACAAATTTTGTGCGAGAGGGAAAGGTTATTAAAAATCTGTCAACCCAAATGCCCTGTTTGTCAACTAGAAGAGAACATCACAAAAGACACACAGAACGATAGTCAAAGGAAAAAGTTGCCGTGTTTTCATCATCTGAAAGAGAATTAGGTGGTGCACAGTGATTTTTTTTTGTAATGAATGAAGTATCTTGCTTGCATTAATTACAAGAAACATTTGAGTGAACTGTTCCTGGCTTGGATTAATTTCATTATTTAAATTATCCTGAATTTACAACACATTTGTGTGTGTTTCATATTGAGGCAGTTTTAATCTTAGCAAATTAAGAGCTACAATTTATGTTTCATGTGATTGTATTTCATTATACTTTGTTCCCTTATAATAACCACCCTTCAGAATTCAAAAGGCTTATCACGTTGAGAGGCAGTTAAAAATAGGAAAGATTGACTTCAGTAGGGAGTGTTACAGAGCTGGAATTTCTGATCCTCTTTATTCACTAAGGAAGTACAAGTTAGCTTTGGGGGCAATCCGCTTTACACATCTGCACCATGCTTAATGCAAAAACATTCCAAGTGTTTTTTTTTTCCTCTTGGACATATGTCAGATATGGAAGTGTGAATTGCTCAACACGAAAATAAAATAGACCATTTCTATGCAGCTGTAGTTCACAATACAGAAAGGTCACAAACTAGCAAAATTTACTAGCAAAACATATCTGCGTGCATCGATCTTTCCTGTGCATGTTTCCACTGGCTTCACCACATTCTGCTTCCAAGGTTCCCTGTAACAGGGTGGCTACACAATATATTCTCATGAGTGTGTATGAAGGGAAAAGCAGTCTTTGTATCTCTGGAGAAAACCCAAGAGTGAATTGAATCAAAGGAAATGCACATAGAGTAAAATATTACAATTATTAAATAAACAAAATCCTGGACATATAAACTGGATTCTGAAACAGTCTTTATATACTCCTTTCACATTACATTCTCTGAAAAACAAATTTCAGATGCTCTGTAACTTGCACAACCTGAACATAATATAACTCATAATCAGGATCCAGAACTGCCACAGAATCTAAGCCATTTCATTTGCCTATTTATTTTTAGATTTGCAGCTTATCATCAAGATTGGATGATGAATAGTGCCATGACAGTGATTTTTGTACAGATGTCAAAACTTCTCTGAAGACTCAAATGCTTTTTGGGGTATAATTAGGCCACTTGACCAAATGATGACAATTATGTGCCCACCATCTTAATAAAAGTTTACCTGCTATATCTAATAATGAATCAGGCAATCATGAAACAGGTAAACTGATAAACTACAAAACATGTCTATATTGTTTACGAATCTGTTCTTGTATCATCAAACTATGTCTGTACATCAGTAAACCTCAGCAGGGACTAGAAACCTATATGCACACTCTCCCCCGGAGGCTGAAGAGCATCATGAATGATTTAACTACTGCACACTTCTCTCCAGGTAGAGCAGAAAGTTGGCTGTGAGATGAAAAGGTCAGACCTGATTGCCTGTTCAAACAGATTCGCTTAGGACCGTGACAGTGACATTTCAACTTTAGATGTAATTATTTGCTTTTGAGTTATATTTATATGTTCACCTGGTGATTGAGAATACAAATACAAAGACAGAAAAGACTAAATGCATACTCCCTTATATGAGCAAACTGTAGTTCACTGCAGTGGTCACTCAGACCTATATGCTACGAGGACTGCCAGTTTTAGTGTTCTGCTGTATCATTCTGGGGAAGGGATTTACCAATATTTTCAGTGTGCAGAATTATACTACAGAATTATATGGAGATGGTCCCAAAGACCCAGATGACCCCTCTAGAGTCCTTAGGATTTTACTGTACAGTGATATAATGTTCTCCAAAAAAATACTGCTCTCTAAAGAGTCTGATAAATGTTCAGCTTTGGCTCCTTTCCCTTCCTGTTTAAACAGTATCATTTCTACACTCTTTGTAATAATCTTTTGCAAAGTTAACATTTTCATACCTAAACTTCTAATATTTCTACACTCCTAAAATTTATTCTGTTGAATGCTGCAACTACACAGGCGGCACAGACCATCATTTCACTTGACTGATTAAAACTTGAGCTGCTCCTAAAACATCTAAGACATGCACTGCTATCAGATAAAATCAGAGTTCCTGTTCAAGTTTTATTTCACCTTGCAATACAGTATCTCTAATAAACTGCACCAGGCTGCATACTCCGGATGAAGTGTACATGCAGGCTCTTTTTTCAAACTGACAGGTTTTATTTTATTTATTAGGGAACCAAACTTGCTAGGGACTCTTTAATTTCAGACAGAAGGAGTTTAATGATGTTTGGCTCATCCACATCTTTGCATTTTCCGCCAGGTCAGCAGCTAAAAGGCCTTGCACTTTTGTACAAAACCTAATAAAATTATGGAAAATGACAGCAAAAAAATAAATGGATTTAAAATGTATTTAGCAGTCCAAAGGGGAAGACAAAACAAGAAAATGTATGTAAGAAAATGGGTAAACAAGGGGAAACAAAAAAAAAAAAAAAAAAAAGAAAAATCTGTTGAAAATATGCTATAACACGGGGAAAAAAAGAAAAGCTATACAGAGCAAAAAGGTAATTGCTTTGAGCACACAATCATTTGTGCGATCGGAGCTTTCAGAACACAGTTGCCTCTAACTGGGAAGTGATGTCCGATCTGAGGTCTCCAGTGGAAAGCCTGTGGTATTCTCACCTCAGTCCCTAGAAGACAGTAGTCCTCAACAGTAAAACCACTTCCAATTCAGAAAGTTGGCAGTTTATGTTCAAGGGAGACCAAGACTTAAGCTCCCAGGGAACTGAACTTCCTCTCACCCTGCAGAGGGCGCGTCCTGTTGAGCAAAGGTGAATCACCATGGACAATTTTTATAGATAGTCAGTTTTTTAAAAAAGTGAACCTGATGCTCTCATGCTTTACCTGCTTTCTTTTCCACAAACGTTTAGAGTAAACATTCATAAACTGGATCTGTAAGGGTAGAGTTCTACAATTCTTCACTTTCTAATATAACTGGAAGAAAAGTCTGTTATACTTGTAAGTCATATTTCAATCGAAAACAAAAACCACTCGTGAATATGCAAGACATCAAGCTAAAGAAAAAAGTTGCATCAGTGGAAAAGTGGTTTAACGCTGCCTTTTTTTTTTTAAACCTCATTATCAAAAGCTTTGCTGATAGTCTTTTTCTGTTAATCATACCATAGTCCTGGTTTCTGCATATATGCATACTCGTTCAGCAGCTGTCATCTGAAACACATATTCAAGAGCAGAACTGGCAGGAACTTGCAGCACCAAATGTTTTCCTACAGAAAATGTTTCTTTGACAACAGCAAAACTTGCTATAAGACAAATGGCAAAGATAAGTTGCAAAATGAAAACCGAAATCAAAAGTTTCAGTAAATTCAAAACACTGGTTGACTTTTCCAGAATGTTTTAATTTTGAAACAAACCTAAATTTCAATTTCTTTCATGTTATATGACAAATGAAAAAAAAAAAAAAAAAAAAAAAAAAGTAGAAATGAAAATGAGATGTTATTTCAGTAGTTTTGGCTTGTGGAAAATCATCTCTTGTTTGGAAGCAAACACCAGTGGAAGAAGAAGGGGCTCATTTGTGCTGGAACATTACAAATTCTGGTACTGAGAGGTTCCCATCATGTGGAAGCATTCACCTGCACACAGCACACTAAATGATAAATTGCTACAGAAAAAACACTGAAACATCAACCAAAAGCATATTGGGGGGTCTATGCAAAGATCTCCTTCCACCCAGCAGAACACTGAGACCTGGGCAAGCACGTAGCCTCCCAACAATCCTCTTCATGCCATAGACACAGTGCTGTTTGCAATTTTCTTCTCTTTCCTCCACCATATCCCCCTACCTGCTGTCTAAAGCTTTCAAAAAACAGCATTCTGTCACAGGCAAACTGGAACACTGCTCTGTACAGCCCTTTCTCACTGCAAAGCAGAGGCCCAGCAGGTCTGCAACATCCACTCTGCCATGCTAATGGCTTTCACACCATGGGATGCCGAGCCAAGATGCACAACGAAATCACAATGGTGCTGGAGCAGGGGTCTGGCTCACACCTCAAGCAACTCCTGATCTTTATTGCAGTTCATTTTTTTTTCCAAAGGCTGGAGTCACATTCTTATTTCCCATTTGTTCCCTATAAAATTGCCATTCAGAAATGTATTACTGAAGCATTGCCATGGAAACAGTAAAGGCTGAAATTTTATTTTAAAAAACAATCTTAAAGCGGTTTAGGGAATTCTTCTCAGATCAGAGCTGCTATACGTTTTCAGACACAGCCATATCAGACATCACTGGTGATTAAAGAAAGTCTCCCCAAACTGCTTATTCAATATGGATGGTAACACTGCGGAAAGGTAGGGAACCTTTTTTGGCTTCCTGTCTCCTTTCCTCATTTGCCCAATACTCCTGCCTGCTCTTCTCTCCCAATAGCTCCCTTCATGGGGCATGCACCCCTTCTTGCTGCCTTTGCCACTCAGCATCAACTTGCCTTACAAACAAAACGATGCAGTCAGAATAATCACAGCACTTGCTCTGCACTGATTTCTCTTCCTCCTGTTGTTTCAGACAACAATAGAGCTGAGGAGAAGTGGCCTTTTTATGTATTTGCCATTTTGGCCATAGGATTACAGGATAACACAGGCTGGAAGGGACCTCAGGTCTGTAGTCCAACCTCCTCTCCAAAGCAGGGCCAGCCAGGAGCTCACAGCAGCTTAACCAGGGGCTTCTTTTGGTAGAGGTCTTGAAAACCTCTGAGGATGGAGGCTGTACAATCTCTCTAAGCATCCACTTACACAGTCCCACTGCTCTCCTGGTGAAACCACTAACGCTTCTGAATACTTTTTAACTGGAATATACCCTTAGGATAAGAAAGTAGCTTGATGAACATAAGAAATATAAACCTTTATATTCCTTTGGATCCAACCCATAGAATAGAAATGTCTGATGGAAACCATCATTATAACAACACGTTCACAGGTGAAGAAAAACAAGAAATAGACCCTGAAATTTTAAAAGCAAAGATGAACATCTAATTAAAATATTTATTTGCATAGCCTTTAGTATATCTGAATGCAATAACAGTAGTAGGTACTCAGAGCCTGGGATATTCGAGCCATTTTAACTGCCGTGTCTGAATATGGGGCTCCTGTTTCAAAAGTCTGAATCTGATTTTCAGTGGAATTGATCGTTTCAATTAAATAGGCTGATTCTGCATAAGCGCAAACATTTTGATGAATGTTTCTCAAAAGGAACACGGGGAGGAAGAATGAGTTTAAGGGAAGGAGCGGGGCGGGGCGGTGGAAATCAGAAAGAAATAGAAGGGGAGAGGAAGGACACCGGGCCCCAGCCAAGCCCTAGTTACTGCTTTTATCATGTGCCTGGAACTGTGTATATGTGAGTACAAGAGGGAAATGAGCCAGAACAAATAAAATTGCAGAGTAAATGCTAAACATGTTTTTCTTCCCCACCTCATGGGAGAATAAATATTTTATCCTACTACAGTTCTATTATTTATCTTCTTCATACCACATCCAATTGGGAAGTGAAACTGTTAAGACTTAATGTCAAGGTTTAAGGGAACTGTTTCATTTTGAGTTCAAATGCTTCAGTTTGGCAGTAGAACATCTACTTCAAATGTTTCAAAGGCTCTTGACATTTACTACACTATGCCCCCAAAAATTCAAGTAACTTAGAGCATCAGTGTGTACATTGTAAAACTCAACATTCCTTGCAGTATGTGTCCCTTGTACACTGCATGTCACCCAAGTACCAATAATGTGGCACTCTGCACTAAGAATTTTTTTCAACAATGTAATAATAACACATTTTTTATTGCAGTGATAAAAATATCCCTTATTTCTTAGCATAAATAAAGACGACTGGTTATACAAAAGCAAAAGGAAATAGGAAAAAATGAAAAAAGGTTTACAAGCACCATGATCTGCTCCTCAATGTCACTGCAGAGCACTTTTTTGTGTGTTACCAATTGGAGTTTAGAGCTGCAGCTGTATTCTCAGTGAACAGCAGTTAAAAGACTTCAAATCATGTCTTTTCATATACCTTATGTGCGTTTCTGAGGTTACAAAACAAACAGTAGTAGTAAGCAGTAAGAATGGACTATTCTTATTGTATCAATTTGCTTGCAAATGACCCTAGAACTCATAAATTTAAAAAAAAAATGTACAACCAGACTTTTAATTGAATCTTATATACTAAAATGCAGCCAAATAGCATCAAAGAAAGGTTACTTCAAGGTCAAATTTACTGAATGCTTATGCTAAGTAATGAAAAATATAATGCGAAAGTTCTGTGTCTTTAAAGGATAACAAATATAAATCACAAGACAAAATAACTCAAACCAACCCCTTCATTAAAGTGGCAAAAGCATTAATAAGAGAACAACATAATTCTCAAATCTACATGCATGCTGGATGGGTAAATACTAGATATGTGATTATTTCACACTATGTGTGCATAGTACCTGTGGGCTGTTCAGGGGTGACGATAAATATCTCCTGCAGATACAAGAGACACTGTACAAATAACTAAAATTCGAGTCCTATAATTGCTATTTTCCCATCAACACCATATGAAATTTCCAATCCAGTGTGACAGTCCACACCAAGCAATAATGCATAAAACTTTTTTGGGCTATTCATTGCCTTTAGAGAGTTGTTCTGTAAAATCACAGTGAGAAAGAAAATGCACGTACATGAACATGGTCTTTGGACCTACAGTGTGTCCTTTGTGGATCTTAAGACCAGCCAACAGAAGTCATAAAATACTTGAAAAATTCTAACTTGGAAAACAGGCACACCAGACAGCAGCAGATCAGGGCATAGCAGAAGAAGGATGCACAGGTGTCAGTGGAAAATGCCTCCATTGTGCAAAGAAATGCCATCCTCCTTTAATTATAATTGCATGTATATGTTGTCACTGGAGCAAGTGAGTTACTGCAAACAACTGCAAAATCGATAGACTGGGCCCAAGCTAAGTTTAGCTTTAAGCTTTCAAGAAAAATGAGCCAAAAAGGACTATCCATAGAAAGTTCTAATCAGTAGTAAATTTGGACTCACATTATGCAACCAAATCAAATGGGATATTTTTCATACACTCAGACAAATGTCCTAGTGGGGACAAATGTCCCCAGAGACACTGACCGGGTTATAAAGCCAAGCCATTCTTCCAGAGAACCCTCCAAAAACAACTTAAGGAGAAGAATACCGGTTTTCAAACATTTGTCACTGAGAGAGGCTAAAGAAAGTTAGCTCTATTTGTTGACCTAAAGAAAGTTCTGTAGGCTAAGTACCCTGCCAGCATAAGTGGAAGTATCAGTGTGACAAATGCACCTTTGCCTCTTCCAGTACTCATCATCAAGGGCAATTCCAATTCTGCTATCCGTATAACTGGTCTATAAGATCCAGACCTGATGCTCGGGGTGGGATGCTGGACATCAGTTATTAAACCTGCAGGGAACGCTTGCTTCACTGGCTGGCTATATAGAGCAACTGCTGTTTGCCACAAACCCACCAGCACTCTGGAAAGCACTATGAGACCTTTCCAGTGTTTGGGCACTGAAGACACCTTGCTCTCCACTTCAGGAAAAGCAGAGTACAAGATTTTCAACTGCAGACCCTAAATTAAGTATTAGCTAATAAAGATAAATACAGAGTACTAATAACTGTTTATGTTTCTACAGCACACAGTGAACTAGAGAAATGCATTTGCATTTCAGCAGTCTGGAACTTCAAAGACAATGTGCAACAACTAATTTGATCCACATAGAAAATCAATAGTGCAAAATAATCTCATTTGTCGTAATAAATTTTAAACAGTTTTAGAAAATGTTAAAATTAAGCAAAATTCTTAAGATCTTATTTCACTCACAACTTGAATTGACATTTTGGGTGCATGCCATCCTGTAAATCTGCAGATTCTGCATCTAAGAGAGGAATATTTTGCATACAGAGGCAAGCAATAGTGAAGGAAAGAGATGTTGACCAAGTTATGAATGAAGCTGAGTCATCCTTCCAGCAAACTCTCAAACACTGCTTCGCAAGTCTAACTACCTCAGCAAGTCTAACATAAACTAAGTTTTCTTTGAAATTAAAGTCTCAACAACTTATTATAAGATCAGATCAGCTTTCTACAAGAGATGAATACACATTTGCTAGGAAGAGAGACTTAGAAGTAAAATAAGAGACCCTGGCCACAAATATCTCTTGGGATCAAACATGTATGCTGTGGTTACTGTAACAGAAATGCCAATCTCCATTCATTTATTCTAAGTTTACTCTGTACTCCTTATAGCCACTGAAGGCTATGCTATAACAGAGAAAAGAAAGATACTGCAGTTATAAAACAGACTTCAGATGAACCAGACACCTGTGTTAGCTTTCAGCACATACACCGACTGCTCTACTCTAGCTGCAACCACATAAATATTCCAGAATGGTACCCACAGTCGGACTAACTCGCCTTAATATCAGAAAAACACAAGAGGAAGGTTTCAGATCCTATCGGCTGAAAACAAGATCTCTGCTGTGATTCTGTTCATTTCCAGATGAATCTATGTGGACAAACCTTTTCTAAAGCTTTGTAAGTTTGTGATTTTGTTGCACGTTGTAGAACCAATGCACTGGTTGGGCTGACAGAAGTGAAATGCAGAAGCAATGTTAAAGAAAACAGGTCAACTACATGTATTCATGTTGTGTTTGGAGAAATCGGTGCCTGCTCTGCTTTGGGAAATCCTTTTACAATACTTTTTCAAATGTACAGAATTCTGATATATATTGCCCGGCACGATCCCCATGCCATTATCCGTGGGGAGCTTAAGTTAATTCTTTTTGGTTAAGAGCAACAGAAGATTGCAAGCTAAAAGGGCACTTCAGCAGAGTCTGGCATCTATTTATTTTGGGTAATACTTAGTGTTTAAGTCTCAGTAAGAATTTATGCAACTCAAACTAAGCATTTCTTTAAGTTCTTTGGAATAAGGATGCTTTTCTGCATGAAAATTGCAGGACTACCACTTTCAAACACCAGCCAACTGTCTTGTATCTTGACTCCATCACATTTTCTGATGTCTTCATGTATCAAATACCCATGTGCATTCCTTGCACAAACTACATGGCAAGAGAAGTTTTTTTTTTTTTTTTTTTTTAAGTGTTCTTCATTGATAAATTTTGACAAACTAAATATAATTTTCTTGATTAATAACTTTCAAAAGATCACAGTGGGCAAAGAAAAAATAGAGGTATCCAAACAACCATTTGCAGCACTTGAGATATTCTCAGTGAGGGCAATGTCCTAAAAGTCCTCATACAGATGCACAAAATTCTGAAAGAAGAAAAAGCATATGGGCTCTCCGTTGGTGTTATACTTCAACTTTTGGCAAACCAAGCAAACATACGTGTGAATAACTCAACTGACATGTTAATCCTACCCAAGATTACAGCAGCACTGCAGGAAAGATCAGACAATACGAATGCTGTCATGACTGTTACATGCAAACCCCATGACTGACAACATCATCAGACTTCCAGAAAAGATAAAAATGACTTTGAGAAAAGTTCATACAGCTGTGGAACAAGTCTGCTTGCTTTAATGAGGAAGCAAAACCTAAACAATTCAGCAGGAAAGTACTTTTAATGAGTATTAGACAAGAAAAAAAATTACTTGAAGGTGGGCTTAAAATAACAAAATATAATTCCTTAATCAACAATTTTGGAATTATAATATATGCATTTTCATTGAACTTATGCTACATGTCAGTTCCATTCAAGACTCCATTCTTACTAATCTCATGCACAGATGTCTTGCAGAAAAACTCCATTATCACTGCCTTAAAAGACTTCAATAACTTTATTTCAAATATCTTTTTTTTTTTTTTCATAAGTCTGTAATTCAGCCATAAAATTACACTGCAGGCTGAATCCCAATATTCAGAAGTTTTTGCCCAAAAGCATGTTTTCAGTTTAATTTGGTTTAAATTATAGTCCTTTCAAGTTATAAAATCGTCAAAGAAAAGCTTTATGGTTCCGTTTTTTGGAAAAACATTCTTGTAACTCAAAAATAGCTCTGGATTCCCCTACTCTATTTGATTCCTTTAAAGGAATAAATGTAGATAAATTTAATAGGATATTTTATTTTTGTTCACCCCTCAAGCGATCTCCGTGAAATCAAGCTGGGTTACACAAAATGCAAGTCAATGAGAAATGTGATCTAAAGGTTTATGCAGATGAAGCAACAAAGACTGCTGAACGCACATATTTGCTGCTCCTCTATAAAAGTGTCTAATACTGTTCAGTGTGTATAGATACATTATTCCAACAATCTGTGCACTGTTCCAGCTGTAGTTGCTTTCCTTTTTTTCACTTCAGCAGTTTCTGCCTCAATGTCAGCGAGCCCTAGGTGGGTCTGCCCCGACACCACTTCCATGTGCTCCTCACACAAACAGAATGGACCGTTCAAGAAGTTCAGAGTCCCTGGAAAATATATCAATTTAGTTGAAAATTCACAGTGTCTGATATCAGCACTGTATCTTGCCCTGCAGGCAAATTCATTAAAACTGCTTAAAGCTCCAGTTCCACCAGGATGGAGACTTTTCTAAAGCTCTTATATAACGTGTAATCCAGAAACTACACCTCAAGCTAGAAATTATTCTGTACTTAACGTGAAACTCTAAGGAGCACAGATTCTCTCATAATTGGGAATAAAACAATACAAATGAATTTCAACCTCTCCTTTTACTTTTATGTGTTTAGTTAATAGAACTTGAGGAATCACCTCTTTCCAAATGGATCTATTTATATATAGATCAATATATAAGATCTATAGAACTTACATATAGATCTATACTATTCAATTCCTTACATTAAAAGAAAGGCCTTGTGGCTTTTTTTTTTTTTAAAAAAAAAAAAAAAAAAGGATTTTTTTCCCTGATGGGATCTATCTTACATTTTATAATCAGATTTGCAAGAATAATTGAGAGTTAAATAGTTGTGTAGTTTTGTACACAGCAAAATTGTACATGATTCAAGAGACCATTCATGTATTCAAGGACTTCTTAGTCTATATACTGAGGCTTGTTCTTATGATTAATTATACCATTAAAATCAGTACTCATCATTCAGATTTGCATACCTTTACTCTCAATATAGAGTTCTCCATGCATACAAAAATAACAGTGTTACACAAGACGCTCATAACTGGAGGCAGCGATTTATTTTTGCTCATGGCTTCCAGAAGAGAGTTCTAACTCCTCTTAACTCTTCCCTCAGCCAGGAAGAACTGCTTATATTGCTTATATGTATTAGGGCTTGGCTTTTATTTTGGTATCTATTTCCAATTAGGTTTATATGTGCAGTTCACATACTGTAGTCCAGACAAAAGAATACTATGATGAGTTTCCTAGCAAAAAGCCTGCTATACAGTTCCTTAAGTGCTGAAGTGTCACCAGGTATAACTGAAATGAGTTCAATAACTCCACAATCCACATCAGTAACACTAGATAATCAGATACTTGAAAGCAATTTTAATCTTAGTATATATATTTTTTTCTAATCAACACTTACGCACTTACTTCAGAACATTCTCATACTGCATCTCCAAAACAAACCTGCATCACACTGATCATTAATAATTACAAAATGTCTAAACAAGAATTTAATGTGCTAGGATTATCAAACACAAGGCATCCTTAAAACCCAAAGTCTCTTACAAGCATACGCAGCTAAGAAAATGCCTTAGATGACAGATGAAAAATCTGTAGGCCTCCTGATTGAAAATGGTCATGGTATGTACCATGACTGTAAATCAAATCAGCAAATTTAACAAACAACAGTTGGCAGGAAATGCACAGTACTCCTGCCTCTAGGCTGCTGCTTGTAAAACAAAACAATGATTTATTAAATGCATTTAACCTACACGAGAGCAGTCCTCAGTCCAGGGTAACATTCCTCTGCAGGTTGGATCCACCTTTTTTATTGATTATTTGCTTTTTCAATATAGAGCAAGCATTCTCCACAGAAGACCAACATAGATCTACACTGATATTAAATTTGGATTTAAGGAACAGAAAATATACCTGCTATAAATTCTTATTTAACAAACAGAGCAATCAAAAAACAGACTGTGCAGCTTACACTTGCTTGCCGTTTCCACTGCTCTATTAAAATCATCACTATTGCCTCAATTCACCAAGTTACTTAAGCATATGTCTAATTTTAAGAACGTGAATAATCCCCTGAAGTCAAATGACTATTCACTCGATTACAGTTAGACATATGCTTAAGTACCTTGATGAATCGAAGCCTGTAATTGCCTGCAGTTGTTTCTGCCAATTTTGCTGTAAGTAAAAAGCAGTTTTTGCCAGTGAAAGTGTGATACCATAATGCTTTTATCACTGCAGAAATGATTTTCTGTTTTTTTTTCTTTCCCTTTCAAGTGCTATATTTTGTTTCTTTTTCCCACCATAGTTCTAGAAAAAGAGTTTGTCAAAGTAGAGGCAATGAGGAAAATTATAGTTTAAGTTAAAAACAAATGTGAGGGTTGTATGTTTTTATATCCCATTTACTTATAGAAAATCTTTGGTGAATATGTACAGGCTTTGGAAAATAAATAAGAGACCTACTGCTTTAAGTAGTCAATAATGAATTTTGGGGGTATAACCTTGAATTGGAAGAATGCAATGATGAATAGAATACAGAAAAAAAATCATAATTTCCAAAGTTATCCACTCTAAGAAGTTCTGTGGTCCATGCACACATTTAGATTCTGGGCTTCCTGCAGCAACTTGAGAAGTCTACAGAAAGATTTGTATGGAAATCTGAGAGGTAGAGAGAGGCATTACTTATCACAGACTATCATTTCCACTTTTTGGAGAAAACCATGTACCTGGGAATACCTGCTAAAAGTCATTACTTTCCAAAGGTTCCTAAAATACAGGATGAGAAGTTAAACAGGAAGTGGGAAAGAATATAAGGGAGAAAAAGGAGAAATACTTCCTACTTTACAAGGTTTCATTTTGCTTATAAAGTTCCTTAGACCTTCTTAAACACACAATCAAAAACTCTAGACAATTGGTAGCACTACAGCTTACACTCTTCTTGGCTCAGCTAAGATTTGGGCAGAAAAAGGCCGGCTGCCATTTAAGTCACTTGCACAAGGACAATTGGTGGCCCAAAGGCGGGAAAGAAATGCAGTTTATTAAGCCATCTAAAAAGCTACTATTCAAGAAATCGACAACAATAGCTTCTGCTGGCAGAGCCATACTTTTGATTGATACCCGAGGGCTGCGCTGTCATCTAGAGAGACCTGGACAGACGGACAAGTGGGCGGTGAAAAACCTCATGCAATTCAACAAGGCCAAGTGCAAGGTCCTGCACCTGGGGAGGAATAACCCCAGACACCAGGACAGGCTGGGGACCGACCTTCTGGAGAGCAGCTCTGCGGAGAAGGACCTGGGTGTCATGGTGGATGACAAGTTGACCATGAGGCAGCAGTGTGCCCTCATGGCCAAGAAGGCCAATGGGATCCTGGGGTGCATTAAGAAGAGCATCTCCAGCAGGTCGAGGGAGGTGATCCTGCCCCTCTACTCAGCCCTGGTGAGGCCGCATCTGGAGTATTGTGTCCAGTTCTGGGCTCCACAGTACAAGAGGGATGTGGAGCTGCTGGAGAGAGTTCAGCGCAGGGCCACAGGGATGATCAGGGGCCTGGAACATCTGCCCTACGAGGAGAGGCTGCGGGAGCTGGGCCTGTTCACCCTGGAGAAGAGAAGGCTGAGAGGGGATCTAATCAGTGTCTATAAGTACCTCAAGGGAGGCAGTGAGGAGGATGGTGCTGGCCTCTTTTCAGTGGTGGCCACTGACAGAACTAGAGCATCAAAAGTTCCACAGGAACTTAAGGAAAAATTTCTTAACAATGAGGGTGACAGAGCACTGGAACAGGTTGCCAAGAGAGGTTGTGGAGTCTCCTTCTCTGGAGATCTTCAAAACCCACTTGGATGCAGTCCTGTGCCATGTGACCCGCCATGTGACCCGGCATGTGCAATGGGGTTGGACTAGATGACCTCTAGAGGTCCCTTCCAACCTTAAGCATTCTATGAGTGTAAGTCACTGTAACTCTTAGTGACAATGAACTGCATAAATGAGTTGTTAAAAATACCCACAAAGAATGAATAAAAAAGCATAATATCATAGAGGTTGAGGAATTCTGGACACTTATCTTTGGGGGAAAAAAAATGAGAGCAAAATCCATGCTAGATTCACATCTGGTGAATTCTGCTAGATCCACACACACAGAGAGCAACAGAGCCTGTAATTCTCTTTCCTCCACTTAAAATTTTGATTAAAAGAATTCTAGAGGCTTTTCGTGTCTTCCTATCAAATTATTTGGGCTTATAACAAGGGACATAATTTGCCTTTTTCTCCCTGCCATGTGCTAACATTTCCTAATACAAGGATGAACTAAGAATAGCCCAAACTTGCCAACCGGGCTTAATTGTTACCTTCAGGATATATTTCACTTTTACTAGTGTAAAGTGCTATTCCACTTTGGGAATTACAGGCAAGGTTTCCAAATCAAATTAATGTTTGTGCATAAACTGCATGTCCTGCTCTGACTAAAATTGCTCAAAATATCTATTGGCTTCAACAATAATAGAGATAACTCTAAAACTGACATTATAATGCATTAAAAAAGTTGTTCAAAAGGAAAAAAGAATATGTATGAAAAGGAATGATCGCTACTGCCTTCAAATCAATGAGTGTCCCAAGAATTCACAATTAGGATTCAAGTATCACTCCATAATCAGACAGGGACAGGTACATTTGGAGTTTCACAGTACCAACCTACACAGAAACAAGAAGCTTCGTAAGTGCCCTGCAAAGGGGGCATTCCAAAAAAGATACCGATCCCATAAATAACGCTGCAGGACTTTGCAGTTTGTTATCACGGGCCACAGTAAACACGATTTTGTTATTTCTATTGGATATCTTTCAGGTATCCGCAGTTTTCAGATGAATGCAATAGGAAAAGAAGAGGTGAGACGGAACTGCTCTGCAGTAGCTTATCCTGCTTGCCCCTACCAGATTACCTAGCCAAGGTAAATATGGTATTAATCAAACACAAGCATGACTTCACCGCGTGTAGATTTCAAATCATATTCCATACTCATGGGAATATCCTTCCACTGCAAGTCTTCCTACACGTAGCTACCACACAGGATGTAAGGTATTTCTCACTGCAACATACAGGCACATAGTAATTGCAAGTTAGGGTTAGTATTTTAGTAAATATCTTTTGAAGTGATTATGGAATAAATGTGTTCCAAATGGATTAAACTCTACAAAGAAATACCTACTTCATTGTCACTATATTAACTCACAGTTTTCCCCTGAGAAAACAAAAGGGGAAAACTAACCCGATTTTCCACTTCAAACTATGTTCTCTGAGCAACTTTAGTGTTAAAATTCCTGCTAGGAGAATCATTTCTTCCAATTTTCCCCTGAAGCGATGACCACTTATGACATGGCTTCTTAGACTATTCTGCTGAACTTCAAACTTTTAAGAAAAATGCCACAAACAAATCCAAAGAAAGTAAGCGTGCACCTGCTCCCAAATCTAATTCTATGCATTCTGTGAGATTGTTGAGTTCTCTTGTTAACTAATAGTCTGAATCACATCCTGGTTTCAAAAAAAATATCCACAAATGGTTCCTCAAAAATCCCTGCTTTTTTATTTCAGAAGTTTTATAACTAAATAGGATTTAATGCTCACAATAACTCTACAGATTGTTTCCACCCACACACAAAAATCCCAGCCTACTTACTGTACAATTTATACTTAAAATTTTTAATGCTATTTTCCAACTGAAAAGAAAACCAACAATGTGAAGAAGTGTAGAGTTCATGCTAACTCTAGAGAAAAGGAGGTCTAATATATCTTGTTCAAACAGTAAGTGAAATCAGAAAAATGCATAAGGAGCAGGAGGGGAAGTTCAACCTTTAACTGAACTATTACAAATGGCAAAAAATAAATTTAGGGCCTTAAGGGGGGTGAGAGAAAAGAAGGACGTGAGGGTTGAAAACCTGCAGCGTTTTTACAATAGCTTTATATAGTTCATTCATTCCCAAATGCCGAAGGGTGACTTAGCAGGCAACACGAACACCGGATCGGACGCTAAAAAGACACCCTCACTGGGAACTTGTCATCTTTTCAAGACGACATTTCTTCCATTACCCAACCTGGAAGACAAAGTAAGAACATAAAAAGGAAAATAACGAGCTTTTAAAACCCTTCAAACTAGCCCCTCTATGACCAGAAAGAAACTCACCTTTTTTTGAAACAGTTTTTCCTTTTCTCTAAAATACTTTTGTTATCACATTGAGCTCCATTACCTGCACTATTTTTGCATACCCCCGCATACACACACACACACACACAGAGCCCCAAGCAAATAATTACTTTTCCTGTTTACGTAAAATAATTATACAGGATTTCCTGAGAACATGATTTTCAAATTAGAGACAAACCAAACTGAAGAGTCTCTGTTTCCTTTACCACAGGAAATGTAGTGGATTCGGTTTAAACTCAATTTATATATCAATTAAAAAAGCTGGAAGTTCTTATCTGTGACTGAGCTGTGGCAATTTCTGAAAGTCAGGGAAAACAATGCTCTAACAAGTATTTAGCTGTTGAAAATATCTTTTAGAAATGTTAAATTTAATGGCTCTCTAGTGCCTGTTTGGGATTGCTTTGTAATCTTCTTGAGCAATGTGTAATATTTTGGCAAAATCCCAAACCCGCTCAGTTAGTAGTAGTAGAGAAAAGGAAAGGCTATAAAGTGAATTTGTTGTCTCTTTTTTTTATTAGTTCGAGAAACTTTAAACATAAAAGAAATCTTGCTTTACATTAACTTTGCCCTGTTGCTGCATTCCAGAAATTCAGTGCAGGATTTGCATGTGCTCCATATGTATCTTGCCAGCTCTGCCCTACCTGGCCTGAGCAATTACTGTGCATGTGCTGAGCAGCTGTGAGGAGCGAGGGAGGGAGGAAGGGGAGAGGCCAAACAGAGCTGTGAGCTTGGAAAGCAGAAAGCTGAATTTCCTGGCTTACCCTGTGGCCCACTTAATGTCTTCAGTCAGGTGACCAAAAGAGGCAAGTAAATTACACAGGAGCAGGCACTGGATGTCAAACAAGAGATTAGAGCCCTACAATATTCCAATTTCCTTTCCTGGTCACCAGAGCCTCAATGGAAGTGAACTCCATCCTTGCCAGGCATATTTGCATGTTTGCTTCTTCGCATGCTTCGCATCCAAGAAGAGAAAGAGGATTCACGTTCACATCTGAGAAGGAGGAGTTTGTTTATTTCCATTTTACCATTTCGATTTTATCCATTTTACTGGTCAATCAATGTGTAAGGGCAATAGCAGCTTCGAAACAACAAGATTCCTTTCTACATATATGTGATATAAATATGATGCACCTCAGTGCAGCTTGATGATAAGCTGTAAAAATCACAATTAGCAAACAGGTATGCAGTTGGATGAACAATTTCAAATGAAAGATGATGACAAAATTCATATCCATCCATTGTTATTAAACATTTAACTAGCATCTACAGCAAGACATGTTCTATACATGACTATCAAATACTGACCTCCTGGATGTTACAGACCTAAAGGAAAACGAAACTGTTTGCTTTTTTGCTTTTTTTTTTTTTTTTTTTTGAATTTTGAGGTGCATTTATTAGAAAAACACACACATAACTAGAAAGATGAAATAAGTTCTTATATTTATTAAGAACTTATTTTTAAGTTCTTATAAAATTAAACTATTAATTTTGACTTTATCTAAATTATAGTTTCCAGAACCCCTTTATCTTTATTACATTTTCTAATCATATTTTACGCTAGTGCTTAATATTCATAATGGAAGCATGCAGGACCCTATTGAACCTTGCTTTTGAGTAGGAAAGCCAAAGTAGGTCCAAAGGGCTGCCGACATGCCTGCCGCCGATGCTTTTCCTCACTACTGATTTCATGGGCACAGCTCTTACCTGGCACTCAAGAAGCCCTCTCGTGTCCATTGGCAGGGCTAGAATTTCAGATCTGATGCTTCCCAGCTATGGCAGATTTTTAATTCATCAGCTCAAAAAAGCAGCTGTCTGCAACATGGGTTCATCTTTTTCCTTGGCCTTTTCTACTTCAAATATTAAAAAAAAAAAAAAAAAAAAAACACAGTGTGCTAATCCCTTCACAGTAAAAGCAGCAGTGTATTAATTCACATGTGGCAAACACAGCATCTCCCCTGCCTGAGCTGAAGCTGCCATTGTACCATTACTCAATCCCCAACTGCTGCCAGTTCCACTGCAGCCACTTTCATAACGGTTCCGGAGACACTCAGTCTGCGGCATTTTTAACTCTCATTACAACTATTTTACATATATGCTTTAAGACATTCTTAGAGTGTGGCATCAGAAGGACAACTATAACGGATTTGAACAACATTTTAAATACAGCAGATGACATTAGTCTCTAACGACCTTCCAGAGACCCAGAAAGGCTATATACCCAGTAAAAGATGTGAGCGCAGAGCTCTGGAAGCCGGATTATCAGAAATGTTTCTGGGGCTGGGATGTCAAGAGAAACATCCCTTGCCGGAATTACAGCAGATGGTACAGTGAAAGATTACGTTATGCCAAGCCACACACGAAATGAGTCATATCTCCCAAAATCATAATGTTGTTTTAAAAGCCAGGAGAGGTTTTTAAAACAAAAACTATCAGCCTTTTTCTTTTTCAGGGTTTTTGGAGTTTCAGGAAGAAACTACCTTCCGTCCAAGTCCTGGTGAGTTGATACATTACTGATGAATCTGGTGAGTCTGACATGCATTACTTAAAAAATACCATTTATATCCAGACAATAAAGTCTCACCAAATCAGTGGTCTTTATTTTTTCAAGGAGATGAAAATAAAGATAAAACATAAAATAACTGAGTAGCCTTTGTTAAAATGATGGGGAAAAATAAAGAAAAAGAAAAGCCCAGCAAAACTGCCAATGAATCTGGGTGATCATATGAAGGGGACAGCTCTCTGCCATGTTTTTCCACCAAAGAAATTTATGCCAATCTCACAATTTGCAGAATCTAATACACTAATGTATTGCTAGACAAGGAGATAATCTGTCTGTCCATCCTGAAATACATTGATATTAATTTCCACAAAACATCCCCATGGAAAACATATTACTTCATATCTACTTAAGTTCCTCATTTTTTTTTATCAATATTTTGCATAAAAGTTGGAATCTGCACATGCCTCAAGATGGTAATGTTTTAACTTCTTTTTCCATAGGAGTGAAATTCATGAACACTATCACAGAAGTTTATTGTTCTGCATGTTCAAGTCATAAATCCTGCTTTTAAAGGACTAAATTAGATCTGAGTGATGATTTAAGCCTTGTGAAGACCTTCCACCCAGTAATCAATGACATCTGCAATTAACTCATGACCCTCTTGATTCCTGTGAACAATCACAAGCAGAGACCATCTTTACTAATAGGGCCTGCCTACTGAGTCCTGGCTTACCACTATTATCACTGCTTAGAGTTCCCATTCAAGTAACACCTGCTGACTCAATCAGGCACTACTCAAACATATACTCAGTGAACTCATTAGCAAAGACATAGTAGCCCATCACCACAGCCATATGTGGCCATGACTTAGGCCAAACTATGAAAATTTATGTTAGAGAGCACTCCTACTCTTTAACTCTATGTTTTCAAATTATCCTGACCTGCTGAGCTTTTCTTTGGCACCCTTACACCACAGTCTGAGGGAACTACACACGAGCGTGAACTACATACACTTGTGAACAAGTCAGAGGCCAGAGTCTAGAAATGGGTAAATGCAGTGACTGCCTTAAAAACAACAAAAAAACAACAACAACAAAGCACAGAGCTTAAAAAAGGGAAAAAGAAAAAAAAAGCTATGAATTACTAGCTTTAATTCCTGAAAAATACTATAACAAATAATCAAGCATATTGTGTGTCAGCATTTAAAGAAAAATGCACATACTGCCCCAAAGTAGCATAGCAGTAGAGGAAAAGTAGCAGCCAATACCTAATTGTAAAGAACAAATACACTGACTAGCCATGACCCACAGCACACACTGGGGAGCGGGATATCAGGGCCATATGGGAACCAGAGTTACCAACTAGTTGGACATCACCCAAAGCAGTTTCTAATGATTGAATAGTCGACATGAAAGAATGGTGTTGACTGGTTCATTTCATGAACCACGTTATGGCTCATTTTCATGTCTAATCTAGACACTAGAGAAGATGCTTACCAAATTTGAAGATGATGTCACACTAGGCAAAAAAAAGTTGCAAGAACTGGACAGACTGACCTGAAAGTTTTCAGGAAATGGCCTAAGAAACATGATCTCCGAGCAAGACTTAACAAATAGGGACCAGTTAGCCTAGAGGAGACTGAGATGGGGACATAACAATCATAAGGACATAAAAGACTAAAGGACATAAGGACATAAAAGAAGGGACCTATTTTCTCTGTTAGAAAGCTTTCCTTAGTGTCTGATCTGACTCCTCCCTGCTGTAATTTAAACAGACTTCCTCACGTGCCATGGAGATAACATAGTGAAACACTAAAACAAATTGCCTGGGGAGCTGAGGGGACCCAGAACAAATCAGGCAAATACCTGCAACGCGTTGCGCTATTAAAGATGATCCTACATTAAGAAGGGATAGTCTCATCCAAGACTTTTTATATGATTGTTCCCTGCTTCCAGAATCACTGCTAGCTCATGTACTTTTATGCAATGCTGTTCAATCATACCTTGAAAGACAGGAGTAATCTCTTTTGAAAGCTTAGTATTTAACTATAGACCAAACAGGAGAAAAGTAGGAAGAAAAAATTAACTCCTTGTTAAAGATGAAGAAGGAACACACAAGTACCCAAACTAGAGAGACTGTGAAACATCAGGAGTAAAGTTTTAATGCTTAATTGGATGTGACAAGCAACACAGAACAGAGATTCAAAAAGAAACCATTACTCAGTCACCTGCTACAACCTGGAATTCGTTGCACCAAAACCAGCAGCATGACAATTAATGAGGACAATTAATGAGATTGCAACAAGGACCAGAAACAGAAATGCTACAACTATTTTGCAAGTAGAAAAAGAGTTACATTCCCAAGTTTCAGTCCAATCTCTTGACACCCTCCCCCCGCAAAAAAAATCATCCATATTTTCCTCTTTTAAATCCCACAAAGGTTTACAGCATGGATGTTCAAAGAAGCTCCCACAAAATGCACAGGAAAGCACTATAAAATTCAGCTATCTTCTCACTTGCTTTCACTACTTGGTACTTGAAAAAAGAAAGTATTCAACTATTTTGTCCTCCTTAATCAAAACCATGTCAGGAAATAAATTTACTTAAGAATCTCTAAAGGGTTTGAAAAGAAAACATTGAAAAGATAACAATAATACACAAGTGCTAATGGGTATCATTAATAACATTTTCTTAAATGAACTACCTGACCAGATACGTGGAACTTCGTTCCTTCCCATGTCTCTCCTCCTCTTTTGTGGATTAAGTACTGCAGTACATGTATGTCCTAAACAAATGCCACATTCTTTTGCAATTGCCACAGTAAAGTGATGGCAATTTTTAATTCTTAGTTATCCTCCAACTTTAACAAGTGGATAAATGCAATATGGGTTTTTGAACACAGGAAATAACAGAAAAATCAAGTAGAATCCTAAAACTACTTCAAAACATTGAATCCTACATTTAAAAACCTCAATAACATACAGTAAGAATGGATACAAAGAGAACAATGGATCCCAGTTTGATCTTAAGCCTCACACTAAATCAAAATGCAATCTTTACCCCAATGAGCTAAGTTAATTATTTGTGTATACTACAAAAGGCTTTGTTGCTTTTTCATAATTATTATTCATGGCCAAAAGTCTCTAACCACTATCATAACCACATATCCCAAGGATAAATTTGACAAGGTCAAAAATTGTCTCTGTTTAGAAGCGACATTATCATGCTGACTGATATTGGTGTTTATAACATTTTATATTCCTTGTCTTTATGCTATGTTTTTAAATACATTATATGGACTCTGCTAATACTTCTTTACTTGGGAGACACATCAAATTGCTGTTTGTTGATATTACAGCCACTCAGCATGACAATGGATTGGTATAATGCAGAATCACAACTAATATTAACTGACTGCATACCAGCTGGAGAGCAAATTTAAGATTAACCTTGTGTCTATTTTTATCTAACAAATAATAGCCTTTCTACTCAGTTTAATGTCTGCTTTTCACCCTGGGAGTTTTCTACAATATGAAATTTAAGTTGGGTCTTCCATATTTTTCCTGTACAACTGCTTTGGAATCTCAGAGCTCCTGTACCTACAGACAATCAGGAAAAGAAAGATGACAGCGTAAAACAAGTGTCCATAGGCTTAATCAAAATAAAGGTGCCCTAAGCTTGCTTTATTGACCCAACTTAAGATCACGGTCAGACAACTGCTTTGGCTGTTGTTAACTCAAAAAAAGAGGTCACTCCCGCCTGGGAATAAGAATGATCAGTCGAACTGTTCTGCAAAATGAGCCACAGTAAACAAAACTAAATCAGGGAACACAAGCAAGGGAACCCTGAGATCCTTTTAAGTAGTAAGTTGCCACAGTTGTAGCTGGTAGCTAGTTACCCATGCTTAGGCATAGAGACCTGTGGGGATCAGCTGCCCTGTATCTGAAAGCCCGAAGAGAAGGAGAAGCAGCACCGTGATGCTGTTAAGAAAAGAAGAAAGCTGTTCTGAGGTGCCTTAAAAATACATGGAAGCTCTCAGCATTACTCATAGATATGAAGAACTCACCTAAAGTATTCTGTCCAGACCAAGATACATCTCTTCAAGAGATGAACTGAAAACCATGCCACAGAGAGAAACAAAAATTATAAGAGGATTCAAACATGTAACTCATGTGGAAAAAATGAACAAGCTGGCCTCATACACATATAGGCAGAATACAGTACAGCGGAGCAAGACAATCTTGGAACATGTAAAAACTTGCTAGAAAGAAGCTCCAGTTAGGGAACACTGAGTTTTGAAGAGATCATGAGCAAGAATAGTTTCGCCAAAACTAGTTTTTAAAATATATAGCTCTCAGCTTTGCGTCCCAACTCCCACTGCAAGTCAATTACATTTGTACAGCAAAAATGCTACTTATCTTAAAAGCAAGCAAAACAAAACTATTATGCTATTAATAGGATCTTAATTTAGGTAAAGTCTTAATTATAATATCTCACTCCTGTTACCATCAAGTTTTATTAGTGAGATTATTGATTAAAAATAACTGTTTCAACATCACACAACACTTCATCTGAGTGTAGTACAAGGCATAAGAAACAACAATAAAAAGCAGGCCCATCTCAAAAGTACATTTAGCATGTTAGACGTCAATGCTTTTTTGAAAGACAATGGGACTTGGGCTTAAGCACATATATCAGTTGGGAAAATAGAACAGAAGATATTAAATCACTCATCTCCTTCAAAGATGGTATCCTTCCAATTAAATTCTCTTAAACTGCCTGCGCAAAGGAGGTCCTTAGTTATCACAGTGGAGATAAGTGCATCATAGCACCATTGCAATATTTTACAGGAAACAGTAATACACAAGGACACATCAGTGCTTGGAAATTAATTTACTGAACAAATTTGCATGAAGTCGGGCCACTGAAAAGGAAGGGCCATCCTACAAAACAGCAGTTGGGTTCTACAGAAATGGAATATTCTCCATCTACGCGATACCTTTACTCGGTAGTGCTCAATGCTAAAGGCATGAGAATAAGTGAGATTCACAGGGCACTTCAGTTAAATTAGCTCTGTACAGTCACATTTCAGAGTTTCATAGGAGTGAAACACTTGCATCATGCACCACATCCAGAGCCATCGAATGTGATCAGAAATTAAATTCTCATGATGGCAGAAGGAAGAAGATAGCAGTGACATGCGGACAAGCATTAATTCAAGGAAAATAGGCTACACTAAAATTTTATACAATCCTAAGGATAACATGCAGAAAAATGAAACTGTTTCTAACACTGTTAGATTTCCAACGACAGATGGTTCCCTTGCTGCCGAAGAGCAGCAAAGGTTCTTAATCAGGTCTACAACTACAGCAAACCTTCACGTTGCTGAAAGTGAAGCATCACTCCATTAAAAGCAAGTTCATAAGCAAGTGTTAATCCCCATGCAATGTAGCATTTATCATTTTTCATGCAAGTGCTCATTCCAAGAGGATTATCACTTCCCCATCCTGCCCTCTGGCTGACTACACAGGGCAGAGAAATTGTTTATTCCATATGGAGGGGGAAAGGGAGGTTGGAGGGAAGCTGTGATCTCTGGCTTCCAGTTTTGCTGCAGCTACTCCAAGTTGAGAGTGGGAAGGATTACAGGCCAAACTTGCAGCAGTTGCTCTTCAAGGAGAGCGCAGATATTGCCCCCCCAGAAGCTCTCTAGCAATTAGTAGCACATGCCATATGACAGCAAGAGAGGCCACAGGCACTCCGTGCTAAGGCACTCACACCTGCATAGGTCCTACCAGCCTGCCCGAGCAGGTGCTCCTTTACTTGCCCACACACACGGTTAAGCTTGATTAAAGCAATGCTGTTTCAAATGCCTCAGATATGAACAGAGTTAAAGCAGTACATACCAAATACTATCAGCCTAGGTGTACAGCTAAGAGGTCTGCATACATACAAATCCATTTGTATATGTTTGAAATTTAGGTGTCTTTCCCAACTAGTTATTCACCTTTTCTAAAAAACTTCCTTTTGAAGTCTATAAAGCATTGAAAAGAACACATTTCAAGCAGAATTATATTAGTTATAGGATAATTCTGCTTTCCTGTGGGATATTACACACTTAGCTCTATACTTACAGCTATCTTTGCAGAACAGACTATATACAGATCACCTAGGCAGTCTTACATGACACATCAGCTCATGCAACAAGTGTAGCAAAAACACCTAAAGACAAGTTTTAGACTAAAAAGCAAGTCAGACGCCTCACAAATAGAATATTATATTTTAAAGTGCTAAAATTTATTAGCTTTGTATATATGAAAGCAGCTAATACTGATAATTTATACTGCACCCACTATACAAAACAGCTCCCTAGAAATCTGCAACAAAAACTAGATTACATGAATGACATCTAGTGGCCATACTCCTTCATAACAATCAACATACCTTAACCAAGGGAGTGACAGGATTTACATAGGAAAAAAGGCAAGTTTTTGGAAGATCAATTAAAAATTAACAATAATAATTTTCTTGGGTTTTTATTTATTCCTTTTGCTGTCCCCATTAACTTAATACCATCATATGAACATGCCTTAATCTTTCCTCCTTTGTAAAAATGAGCGACCATAAAACCCCAGCTCCTCAAAATCTTAAATACACATAACTTTGAAAAGGGGCTAGGACTGTGGACACCTTCCTGGAGTCCTCATGCCATTCAGTCATCTAAAGCACCTTTGGTGTTTATTCACCATTACTAATAACTGATAATTGAAATAACTGATTTGTGCTGCTTGCACAGCACCGTGCACAAGGGATTATGGTGTTTTACAAGGGTTTCTAGCGGAATGGGAAGCCAGATAGCTGTTAATATACACAGGGTGATGACATCAGGAGCCATGGGGCATAGCACTGCACACGGACTTGCAAGTTCTCTTTCACACATTTAATCATGTTTCAGCTTCTGAGTTGCTGCACTATGTTGTTAAATAACGATCGTAAAAAGCACAGTTTAACACACAAACACGCTTTAGGACTAATCAAAAATACTTTGACAAGAGAAATTATTAATATACTTGCCTGGGGGGAAAAAGAAAGCACAAATTCTGTGATTCTGTGATTTTGTGAGAACAAATGTTCTCTTGTGACATTGCCCAGGACATCAAACACAAGATGACATTGACTATCAGTCATTCTTTAACAACAATTGCAATTATGCAAATCTATTTTACAAATTCCAAGTATAAAACACTCAAAATATCTTCAAGCAGAAAAGTGCTAGAGGATTTCCCTGAAGAAAAATGTACAGTTTCAGATGGTGAATTAAAAAAATACATTTCATTTGCATCTGGAAAGTACCTACTTACAGGTAAGAAGTTGCTTATTCCATGCAGATACAAGATCAGCTTCTTTAAAATGCTATTTCTGTGAGAGGATGGGATACATCTGAATGAAGTAATTTCACATTACGCACAGAGCACCTGTCCCAAGCTGCCCAAGGCATTCCGCTGATTTGCTTTCCAGACAGCCTCTCTGCCCAGGAGAGAGGCTTCAAATCTCGCTAAAGGACTATCACCTGAAAGACAGCAATAATGCTGTCAGTTTGGAATAACTGCAACTTGTCCTCATCCTCATAAATGGTGAGTTTATCTACACAGCATCCTACAGATGATTACAAATCAGGGGGGAATAGTTATTAGAGCTTTTCATTGACTCAAATGGCATGGAAACAGAATCCTTACTCCAATACCTCGTACAGTGTGGGGAGTCAACAATGGCCCCTTACAATCCTGATACCACCAAAATATTCTTGCAGTCAGTAGGCAATCCGTATCATAGCAAGACTTTTCCAAAGAATCCAGTAAGGAAATCTACAAACGGAAATCTACAAACGTGCCAAAGGCTTCAGTTCTAAATAAGAGCCCTGCAAAGTGTATCTATCTTGGTTTTCTGGAATCCAGGATGACACAGACCTTTCTGGCTTCTCTCTTTTTTGCTGTCTTGTAAGATAAAGATAAAAAAGGAAGCAGTTAATTTTTAAAAGATTAGAGTTCTAGGAGATGCAGTGGGCCACAGAAGTTGGGTATACATCAAATAAGTCAAAACAAGGATATTCAAATTATTCTTTGAAAACTGAAAACATCCAGTGGGCACCCTTCAGTGCTTGAGAGAAGAAGCTTGCTTATTCAGTCCATCTGTGAATACATTCCATTTTAATGTGAAATGGGTAATATTTGAGCAGCTATATTTCACCACTCAGAACAGGATGGGACAACAGGTCCCCAAAAGCAGTGAATAGTCTGGATAAGCATTATGTAGATGAGTGTCGTGCAATAGAATGTTTTGCCCTTCCTGAATCCAGACCTTCTCAAAAACATGTCTATAGAACTCTATTCTTTCCTGTGCACAAATTTCCATATTCTCTATTACAGAGCAGAAAGATTTTCATCTATATTAAATCAAATTTGGATTTACTCATAAAACTTTACAAATTATCCACATTTCCTTCCTTCTTGACTTTGATTTAAAGATGCACGAACTGAGAAAGCATCCCAATAAAACCCCATGAGTTAGGAAAGTTGATGCACATACGCATTTCTGTGAAAAGCATCTGCTAAACCAAGCTACTCAACCCCAAGAAGTGCAAAGAGTGCAAGATCAATGTCATGTTATAGTAGAGATGGGCAAACAACATGGGCTGAAGGGAAGCTAAGGAAAAGCTACGTAATAATGTATTTGTAAAAAATGGATCTTCCCTAACCAATCTTAAGAAAAACTGCTTCTACAGTTTTAAAAGATGAAAAATTTAAGAACTTTAAGGTCATCAAAAGATTCTTGATAACTAAGCCTACAGCAGTGGTCTTTAGCTGACTGGCTTGTTTGAAAGCTCTTCATTCTCTTTTTTCCTGTTTGAATATGCATATTAAAGCTTGGAATGGAAATAATATTGTACTCACAAGCCAAATTCTTTTTTTCATAGGGAGAAGGACCAAAAGCAAGCAGCCTTTTAGCTGAAAGTTTACCTCTAAAAGCAGGATTTTAACCAAAGTGCTGTCCAATTGTCAGCTGATGGCAGGATGATAAGATGCCACAGGAAATATCCTGTAAACATGCATGTTATGATAGACTCCTTCAGAAGGATATCCGCTCTGGGCAGCCCAGCTGGAAGATGAAAAAGATTTCCAGCATGGTACAGGCAAGATAACAATGTTGGTGAAACCATGAAAAATGAGGAAAGACCTTATCACCCCAAATAAAATAGTAAAATAAGATTTTACTTATCAGCATAATTACATAAACCAGATGCTTTTAAGTCCCTGATCTCCTTTGGATAATCACGGAGTAGCTTTAGCTAGACATTGTGGCTCATTATAAAAGCTTATTGCACTAATTACCTGTACAATTTAGCCGAGAACTCAAGATTTTAGTTTTAAATTTTGAAACACAAGGCAAACTAGGATCAGGTTACATACAAGAAACTATTCCTCTATTATGCCCTATCACAGGCAGTGACCTGTTCAAACCATATTCTCCTGATGAAAAAGGTGATATGCTCAAATTGGAAGGGTCCAGCACTCTAAGATTTACTTCTAATGTATGTTTATTAATATCCAGAGTCTTTTTCTCTTAGATGCACTGCAAAGTTCATTGATGTTGGAAACCTATGGTACCCATATGTACACAGTTATACACAGCTTTTACCACAGAAGAAACTGGGTCCTGAAACAAAGCTCAAATCCTTTCCTTTGGATTCTGGTGATGAGCAAACAGAACAGAAATCTCGACATTTCAGATGATTATGCCACAAGGTGAGCACATTATTAGCAAATGAGGAAACCTTCAGAAGACTAGGAAAGCCCTTGTGCAACAAACTTTATGCCTCTTCTATAATAGGCTTGTTGCCTGTACTAGAAATGGATTTTTAGAAAGGTCATGTATCTTGGTTTATCACTGTTTATAATTAAAAAGAGTTTCAGGAAGGAAAAAGTCTAACCATTCACTAGCGCTCAATTTCTATGTTTTTAAATGTAATGAAAAGGATGAAAGGTCAGTCTCGAAATAAAGCACTCCATGGCCAAATTATGCTGACAGTTACAATCAAGAAGCCATATGGAATTCAGTGAAATTACAGAGATGTACTCAAAGCAAAATTTGGCCTTGTAAAGAGAAACAGAGTCACTTGCAAAGATATTCTGGCCAAAACTATGAAACTGAAGCTTAATGAAACAAAAATCACAATGGCTTCGCATATACACTGTGGAGTGCACCAAGCAGCACTAGTACTAGAAAGGAAACCAAATAGAAAGTTTAGGTCTTAAGAAGAGAAAAAAAGCACCACAATTTGCTGCCACGTTCACTTTGAATCATATTCAAGTAATTATCGGAAATGTAATTTTTCTTATTCAAATAAATTATAGTTCATTTGCCAAAATACCCTGGGATCCATAAAAGAAATCACTGCAATACGTACTTAGTAGGCAAAACACAATATATTAAGTAACTAGGATGTGAGATGAAAGTCAGATTTCAGAGTCCTACTGTAAATGTATTAAGAATGAGCTATAGAAAGAGCTCTAAAAGCAACATCATAGCAATGGTGAGAGTTATTTCAGGTTTAAAGAGCTTTGCAGTACAAGCATACCTTATGCTACCAAAGTGAAAAAATAATCTTTAGAAAACATTTACAGTTACTATCAGAATTATAATCATGCTAAAATAAGAGAATATTAACATGACAAAATAAACAAAACTAAAAACAAAACTAAAAAACTAACAAAGCTAAAAGTATTTTTAATATTACAATAGCAAAGAGAGAGAATCCTTATTCTAATATTAAGAAATAAGCCATAACATTAAAATAATATTTCTAATATTATAATAGCATGGAAAGAGGATCCTTATTCTAATGCCTTGTATAGTCTAGGGAGGCAAAAATGGCAGCAAATTCTTTAATGTCATGATGACCAACATCTTTAGCAGCAGGAAAAGCAAAGTACATTCACAGTTGCTCTCATCCTGTAACAAGAAAGCAGCTTGTTAAGAAACAGAGCAGTTTAGACACCAGTACCCCAGAGAAATGCCAGGAGGTGCCCCTATCAGGATTTAAGGGATTCCAGCCAAAAATAAAGAAATTTACGTTCTGCCACAATGCAGACATAACTGTTTGATGACAAGTGATGAAGCTGATGAAACAAGGTGCTTTCTGTGCTTAAATTACTAAAACAACAGGGGTTACAGTAACTGAAGGAATTTTTGACCCTTCATTAAATGCAGCAGACTATGAATTGCAGATCTGCGGTCTGGTTCCACGCCTCCCCACCTGCTGTCTCAGCAATCTCAGAGAACAAACTCAGTTAAAAATGTTAAATACTTAAGAATTAACACACCTTTATGCCCACTTACACCATTCTTGGAGACCTGTGATGTAAAAAAATAAAACTGAGAAGCAAAAAAAAAAAAAAAAAAAAATTAACTTCACAACTGGTATGGAAACCAGATAACCCTTAAAAAAAAAAAAAAAAAAAGAGTCTGGTTTCTCTGCCAAGTAAAGAACAGGCAAGCCATCACACTAGCTTTCAAGTCATCCAATTTCAGCCAACACCTTTGATCTCATACAGACTTCTGTTACTAATCTCCCGCTGACGAGGAATCACACAAAGTGACGGAGCGACAACGAACAAGGACACTTTCTGCTACCTGGGCAGATCCATTACGGAGCAGTACAGGTCACAAAACTAGTCACTCCATTCTCAGTCTCTCCATCCACAACATTATGAGCATCAAGAGCTAAAGCAGCTGCTGCTTTCTGCTTACCTGATAGGGCACAACACTCCCATGAGCTGTACCCCAGCGCTTTCCTTCAATTCTGCAGTTAAGATAGTTAGCTGCTACATGAGTAAGACACGCAACCTGAAAAGAGAGAAAGACAAGTGCTCAGGGAAGTTCAACCTTCATCAACAACTTATTTCACATTTCTGTATATTTAAACGCGCTTTTATATACGAAAGTTAAAAATATTTGTTTTCACAAAACTAATATGGCATTAAATATATAGAGAAGTATGCAACACGTAAGTTGCCTTGGTCAAAGTCCAAAAGGATGTCAGATGAATTTGTGGGCAAAGTCACCTTTCCTGAATTTCAACCCCATGCTTAAAACTTAAATCTTTCTCTTTTTCCCTAACATTCTCACTACACATATAAACTCTGGAAAATATTTCAGAATACTTTAGCTCCTCACATTATCTGTGATATTAATTAAATGGTAGCCCTCAACAAATCATTTGTCATTGAAATATACAGACAGATATATCAAGTTATTATCACAGAGACAAAATCAGAAAAAAAGATTAATTTTATGAAAAATATGGCATGTTAAATCCAGCAATCATAACCTGAAGGGGGGTAAATATGAAAGCAATCTATACTTTCTAACAGCAAGAATATGTCTTAGGAAAAAAAGAAGTTAATATTTATGATGCAATTAGACATAAAAAAATCAGAGGTTCTGTTATAAAACATGGCAGATCATTTTCATGTCTTTGGGAGACTACAGTTTGCAACTGGACTTTGAGTAATCCATTCAAGCACAGCATTCTCCACAGCAAGTTTTCACCATTTGTCAGAGACAGTGTTTGTTGTATGCTAGCTTTAAACTAGTTATAACAGCATGCACAAATATGTAAGTTTGCTTAAACAAGATGTCATGACTGTTTTCCATCCCAGAAAATCTGTTTTTCTCCTCCTTCCTATTTTTTTTCCTCTTCCTTTTTTAAAGATTTCTCTCCTAGAAAGACAAAATTCAGTACACTAATCAAGGTGCTGGTGCTCTTCTTTCTTTGTATGCCATCATGGTCATGCCTCCTCAAGCATCTAGACACAGCACATTTGTCAGATGTAAAGAAGGTGAGTAGACAGCTACAAGTGGATGAGTCTAATCTGCATTGAAACATATAATAACTAATTCAGATGCTACTAGCAATAAATGACATATATATCATATATGTCAACAATTCTAGAAAAAAGGATGCCATTTCTTTTTCTTTTCCTTTTTCCATATATCCTGAAAAGGCAGCATGAACATATCACTTAGGCAAATATTTGCTTTAGAATGTGCAAGTCACAGATACGTTGATTTAGCCCACCAGAAAAAAAAAAATACAGAACAAATGAGAATATGACCTCTGACAAAGAGAGCTTGCCTATCAATATATACCCACAGCAACACGTAACACCACATTCATGCACACAGTTGAAACACTTCATATTTTGATTTCAGCTGCAGCTTATTGCATTTCAGCATCATCCCATGTGGCTAAAATATTAAAACACACTACATCGATATCTCAGTATGAGATCCCCAGGAAAATATCATAATTAGGGAAACTGATTTGGGCAATATATAGATGGGACTTCTTCCTTTTGCTTCACAACTGCCTCAGCAGCAGACAATGAAACACACCATGATTTCAGATAGAACTTATTGAGTTCTAAAAGTATATTCCATATGATTTACAAATAACAGTCCCAGTGTTCGTATAATTTTTCAGTTTGGGATCACATACCACACACTGATACAGCTTCTATCACAGCTAATGGCTATGAAATTATGATGGAGATTAATGGTTAGATACTGTTATATGTCACTTTTTTTTCTTTAGCATTAGATAGCTACTGCATTTCACACAAATTTTACTAACAGGTGAGATGCATCTACTACCATAGAGTTTTACACATAAAGACACAAGACACCCTCAGTGAAACATGTGCATTTAACTTCTCAGTTGTGCAAGGAAATGTTACAGCAATCTTTATTTTAAGGACATGCTGAATTAAACCCTAATGAAACAGAAATCTTAAAAAGTTGTTACTGAGATAAAATAAAAAATATATAAAGTATATAATATATATATATATATATATATTTAGATCTTGCTTGAGTTAGATTATTGGAATCCCACCAGTAAAGTTTCTCTTCAAAGACTTGTCTCAGTGGCAATAGAGAGCCAATGGCTGGGAAGTCAGCGGCTTCGCAATGGGCGAGTGTGCCTGAAAGTAGAAGTTGCCTGGACAACATCAAGGCCTCAGTTCAATATGATATTTTATCTGCAGCACAACTCCATTTCATCCACTGTGCTGTTTGCCTAAAAAGCCTAGACTTAGGTAAACTGTTGAAACTCCTTTACATTGGCTTTTTGATAAAGCACAAAAAAAAAAAAAAAAAAAAAAAAAAAAAAAAAAGGCTTTCAGTTCCCTTTGACATTCTTCTCCAAGTTGAGCATCTTATTTATAAAGTCAAATTATCCAGCTAAAAATCAGCTAGCCAGCTATTATATATATAATATAATATATTATAGCCAGCTATAAAGTCAAATTAGCCATTATTTTTATTACTATTATGCAAATCAACTTTTATTGCCCACATTTAAGAAAGTATTCCTGTCTTGTATGTTATATACCAAATCATTTGGTTGAATGAAGTCTTTGGCAATTTACCCCCCCTCCAACAAATTCTGACTTCAAGACTTTATTCGAGCTCCACTGTACTATGAACCTGTTGCGCTCAGTCCCAGGACTATCTTGCGGTTTCTTCCTCTCCCTTCCCCAGTCTGTTCATTCGCTTTGCTCCCACACCAAAGATACCATCTACACACCATATTCCAGAAGGTCAAAGATATTGCATAACTTGATTACAGATAATGTTAAGTATTTTTTTTAATCCATATTTAAAACTGCATTCCTGAAACCCTACCAACCCTTTATTTTCCATTTAATTAAGACACAAATCCATAAAAGTAACCTTTGCACTTGTAACATTAAAGCAAATGTAATACAATGACACAGACATCTCCATACACAGTTGCTTGTAGAGACAGATCTATCTACTGTAAAGGTGTGCTATCGAGTGTCTGCAGATAAACAATTCTTTATTTCACATCAACAAAGCGAACACACACCTTAACATTCCTTTGCAGTATTACAGTTGATGGCCAAACCAAGTATTTGCTTTACATACCTACCTAAACCAGAACAAAGCGAGTGCTGCATTAAGATCTGAAAAACTATGCTCAACTTATGACAGAATCAGACAGATGGGGAAACACGATATTAAATGCCAGGAGGTGAGCAGACAAAGAAAAGAGGCTGAATTTCAAAAGATTTTTATCAAGATAGTACATCAAACATAATTGATTACAATGAATTCACTGACTCGATCAATCATTTATGTGCAAGCTCAACAAATGCATATGAAAAACAAAATGAGACAAGGACATGGAAAGGGGAGAAAATAACATCCCCTCCAATTTTGTGTCCATTTCATGGTCATGTCTCCTTACTAGGCTTCAACTCTTATCCATATTATTTTATACTTCTAACTCATTCTCTGCTTACTTTTTCTTAAAGTAGGCACATATTCTCTCTTAAGACCTTTGAGACACAAGCACATTACTGCAGCACAGGTAACACTTCACAGCGTACAATTGGACTAGAAACCTAAATATTAATTTGTAAGTTAGTAGAAAAAACATCCTGAATAACTTCAGTGGCTTCTATTGTGCAAATGCCATCAACCTTTCAATTATATCCTTTCTGTACTTACAGTGCTCTATGAAAAATAAATCTAAAGAGATCGTTATAAACAAAAGCTTTGAACATAAAACCACAATCTGATTTTACATGTCTTCTTTTCATGTTGCAGTAAATACATTTTAATGTATTCTCACTCAAGTTTGACATGAGTTTTGCTTTGGGAGCCAGTAAGCAATAAGCCCCTCCCTCCCTTCTTTTTCCATACTTCTATTGAATCTGCTTCTGTATGCAGGTGCATAGGGTGACCCTTGGCTGTTTTGAAGAAGGGAAGAGTGGTCTCTCAACAAATAAAAACAGATAAAAACCGATTATTTGTAAATATCCTCTTCCAGCTGAATCCACACCAAATACAACTTTTAGCATTAAAGTGAACAGGAAATGGTGACATTCCAGCGACAAATACAATCTTCAAGATAAGAACAGTCCTTAATAACAAATAACTACAAGTGGAGAATAGGTCTTGAATTAGGTCCTGTTTTAGGGCTATAAAAACACCAGACACTTAAGCAAGGATCCAGCTCTGTACCAGTAATGACGTGCAGCCCACAGGACTGACTGACTTGATCTAGATATTTGGCTAAGTTTTGCCTTATGCAGGTAACAGAGCGCAACAAATCACACATGCATAGAAATGATGCATGAGAAGGTGCTGAATAAAATCACAAAAGAAGAAATACGTGCCCTGACAAAATCAAAGGTATCTGAGAACTGTATCTTAAACATGAACTCTCAGGGAGGAAGAAAACTAGAACAAAAACACTTCAGAGTCCCACTGTGTAGTAATATGGATTTTCATTTTAAAGTGTGGAAGTGATGGCCAAAAACAACTTCTGCTTAAAAAACAGATTTAGACTATATTTAGATATAGTGAACCATCTTCAAATAGACATGAGGCACCTGCAAAACAGAACTACTAATGACTAAGGGGGAGTTCAGTGGAAAACAGCTACCAAAAAAATAAAAGGCAGCTAATCCATGAATGATATTCATTTACCTGAGCTATTTAGGGCTTACAAAAGACAAACACTTCCATTCTGTCGCAACTTTAACATCAAGGAGGGAGATCATCTCTTAAGTAAGATTCAAGTATGATTAATAATAGCAAGACTTGATTCATCTGGCAAATATAGGACAAGAAAATTCCTGAATATCTGTTTTATTCAGAATACAGTTACATGAGAAAGTGACTGGCAAGTGGACTCCTGCATCTTTAGTGTGGAGGAGTGTCCACTTAAAAACAAAGGAAAAAGTGGAATTAAGTGAAATATCATTAAAAAAAAAAAAAAACACTAAATGCCTCATCTATTAGACAGCACTGTGATGAAACAGTAATGATCTCTTCTAAATGAGCTCTGGGTGAATGAAGAATCAACCACATTTTTATGAATTAAAACAATACTAAAAAAGCTTTTTTTCTGAAGGCATAAATACATCACTTAAATATTGAAAATTTTGTTTCTGTTAAGAGTTTAATTTAATACCCCAATAACAACTTAAGGGAATCAGTCATTCCAAACAACAACAACTAAAAAAACTATTAAAGAGAAGGTCAAAGTTAAAAAAATATATATATTAAGTATTCCAAATTTCAGAAAGTTACCTGTACACTCTGGACAAATCTCAGTACGGTGTATTTATGTACATGTTTTAACCGCATGGTCAAACACTACTTTTTCTTAACTTCTGACTCATAATCAGTCAATGCGTGCATAATATATGCAATATATGCATAACTTCTTGTTGATGACATGGTCTAAATAGTCTATCAAGTTTCCAAGAGACCCTCTTAGCCTTTACACACTTCATTTAAGTCATACTCTGGTCATACTATTCCTTTCAAGAGACATTTCCCCAAAACAAGGGTGACTCATCTACCAAATTTCAGATTTTTTCTCCAAAGAATTGAAGACACTGCCCTTCTCAGTAAAAGACTTCTTAAAAAAAAAATTACGCAAAATATCTTCCCATAACTTGCTCCTGGAAACAGATAAAATCCTTTCAATTAATTTGAGACACAATCAGTTTTTGGCAACTATGTGACATGGAAAATTCAACCAAAACAGTGAAAAGATTGACAAAATTATAAACCAGACTCTGATAATGGTAACTCTGACAGTAAGTTTTATACAGCTTTAGGAAGACCAGTTCAAAACATCTGTCTTCTGTATTTTATACAATTATTTTCTAATATCATAAAACACATTATTCTCAAATTATAGTTATTTCCATTAAGAATGTATGCATATAGTATGAATTACATTTTAAAATATATGCTTTTGCACTCTTTTAATGAAAACTGAATGTATTTAATAGATTATTTAACCAAATAACACAGACAAGGGTATTACAGTGACTTCTACACCTGCAAAGAACTTCAAGTATGCTACTAAAGCCAAGAACAATATAGTCATAAAAAGAGGAGTTTGACAGCTGCAAAAAAAATCAAAATATGCAAATAAAATCCCGAAGATTTTGCTTATATACAAATGGATTACCTGAGAGAACAAGCATTAAAAGAACGATATTTTTGTATCAGTTTTAATACAGTAATATTAGAGCAACACTATCCCAATTTGGGATACTACAAACACCCCGCATTCTGCCTTTTTTTTTTTTTTTTGAATAATCAAAGTGCTGTTGCATGCTTTGCATGGAACATCCAAAACAAGCTGTATTAAGACACTTTTCACTTTTGATCTTATGATTAGAGGCAATGCCACTCACAGTGAAAATACACATGCATCTAACTATTTAAAGCACTCATCTTTTTTGTCTCTAAATGTCTTATCACTAATAATTGCATTAAAAAACTACATCTGCAAGCGAGTCCATCAATATCAACATCAGCTTGTTCTGTGACAGTACAAATAAGCAGATTTTTCGATTTCTTATTTGGCACAGAGTTAGGCATCTACTGAAATGAGCCATGCCTATTAAGCTGGGGGAAAAGTGTAGAAATAAAAAAAATATTCCACTGCTTCTGTCAAAGCCCCGTCTCCCCAGGACCTAACAGTCTGGATGGTAACAAAGCCAGTGCTTCCAGGGCAACCTTGGTTTTATTCAAGGCCTTGTTCAAACTAGTTCAGAATACATCTACACAAGAGTATCTAAAATACTTGCGGATACACAGAGCCGTTTCTACAAGGAAGCTTATTATTGCGTATACTAAATAAGTCTAATGTTGTAGCAACAGTAGAAAATACTAGGAAAATATATCCTTTAATTAATCAGCAGAAGACCATGAAGATAGCAAAAAATCTAAATAATTATTTCACCATTTATCACCCTGGCTTGTCCAGTAAACACAGCTTTTGTGTTACATGACTTCTGCTTGCAGAAGGATGAATAAACCAGGCCATAACTATGAGTCTCTTTTACTAGAAACCATTTACTGTAAGAAAACACTTCAGCAAGATTGAGGAAGAAATATCCTTACGTCAAGGAGGTTGGTAGATTTGGAGGAAGCAGGTGATCTTTTTGTATGACTTTGGAGTTCATCTCCTAAAGAGCAAAAGAAAACTTAATTTCTGACATAAACACCTTTTAACAAAAACCTAGCAAATGAACTTTAAAGAACACCCTTGCTTTCAACTACTTTGGTGTAGGCTCCAGGAAAAAAGTCCTGTCCCACATATAGAAGGAGAGGGAGTAAGGCAGTGAAAGAAGTCATATAGCGTAGCATCTTGGCAGAAGAACCCTGAATGTGGGCTATAATGCTAAAAGATCTCTGGAAGGTGCCTAGGAAGCACTTCTATGCTAATGCTCTACAGAGATGCCACAAGAACATCCTGCCAGTGAGTGAAACATTTGAAACAACACATATTTCAAAGCATGAGACTATTTCTTTGCCTCCTTAGCATTAATGAACACCCACCAATCAGTTGTTCACACTGACTTGTGTTTGTCAGCACAACACAGTTCATCTATAGAGCCCCTCAAGAGCACACACATCAAAAAAGTCCCAAAGTTCTATGTGATTTGAAGAAAAAACATTGTATTGCCAACATGTCTGGAACCAAAAAAAATGGCACTTTGAGAACACTTCTATACAACATATTTTGTAAGTAATCACAGGGTGTGAAAAGTCTGCGGTTTAACTGATGAGCTGGAAACAGTACAGCACAGAAAAAAACAAAAATGCAACAACACGAAGCCATGGCAGCGTTATTCCATCAGGCCAAAGTAGGCATTACTCCAGTCATTAGTCCATGTTTCACCATCATACTTTACTTCACCTTTTCGTAAATTATAATCTATGGAGAAATTACAATCAGCGCTGTTTGGAGCTATTAAATCAATTACTGTTCAAGCCTTAGCTAGCATTCCATCGGCATCTCCAAAAACAACTAATTTGCCAGGGTTTATTAGATTTCCAGAGGTTGAACGCATGGAAATTTGTTACTTAAAATTTTCCATGACATAGTATTGAAGACTCTTCCACTGAGTTACAGCACTTGCTCTCACTTTTTAAATAAACTAAGTAGTGAAGAAAAAAAAAAAAAAAAAAAAAAAAAACACAGTTGAAAAGCCCTATCCAGTTGACCAATCTACAGAAGAACTTTAAGAGAGTTTAGACAGAGGTCAGCTTGAGGGCTACACCAAAAGCTCTTATATTGCTACTGGCTGCTTAAAGCAATACCACTTCTTTTGGATCTTTAGGCTATCCTTTTTCTCCTTATCCTCAGCATGATCCCAAAATATGATCATAGAATCATAGAATGCTTAGGGTTGGAAGGGACCTCTAGAGATCATCTAGTCCAACCCCCCTGCATACGCAGGGACACCTAGAGCACGTGGCACAGGACTGTGTCCAAGCGGGTTTTGAAGATCTCCAGAGAAGGAGACTCCACAACCTCTCTGGGCAGCCTGTTCCAGTGCTCTGTCACCCTCACTGTTAAGAAATTTTTCCTTAAGTTCCTATGGAATTTTTGGTGTTTCAGTTTCCGGCCATTTCCTCTAGTCCTATCAGTGGCCACCACTGAAAAGAGACCGTCACCGTCCTCTGCACTCCCTCCCTTGAGGTATTTATATACACTGATTAGATCCCCTCTCAGCCTTCTCTTCTCCAGGCTGAACAGGCCCAGCTTCCTCAGCCTCTCCTCATAGGGCAGATGTTCCAGGCCCCTGATCATCCTTGTGGCCCTGCGCTGGACTCTCTCCAGAAGCTCCACATCCCTCTTGTTCTGTGGAGCCCAGAACTGGACACAATACTCCCGATGCGGCCTCACCAGGGCTGAGTAGAGGGGCAGGATCACCTCCCTCGACCTGCTGGAGACGCTCTTCTTAGTGCAACCCAGGATCCCATTGGCCTTCTTGGCCATGAGGGCACACTGTTGCCTCATGGTCAATTTATCATCCACCATGACACCCAGGTCTTTCTCTGCAGAGCTGCTCTCCACAAGGTCGGTCCCCAGCCTGTACTGGTGTCTGGGGTTATTCCTCCCCAGGTGCAGGACCTTGCACTTGGCCTTGTTGAATTTCATGAGGTTTTTCACCGCCCAGTTGTCCAGTCTGTCCAGGTCCCTCTGGATGGCAGCACAGCCCTCTGGGGTATCGGCTACTCCTCCCAGTTTCGTGTCATCAGCAAACTTGCTGAGGGAGCACTCTGTGCCTTCATCCAGGTCATTGATGAATAAATTGAACAGGACTGGACCAAGGACTGACCCCGGGGGGACCCCGCTAGCCACAGGCCTCCAACTAGACTCTGCACCGCTGATCACCACTCTCTGGGCCCTGCCATCCAGCCAGTTCCTAATCCACCTCACTGTCCACTCATCTATCCCACACTTCTAGAGCTTGCCCAGGAGGATGTTGTGAGGGACGGTGTCAAAAGCCTTGGTGAAGTCGAGATAGACGACATCCACCGCTCTCCCCTCGTCTATCCAGCCGGTCATTTCATCACAGAAGGCTATCAGGTTAGTCAGGCAAGATTTCCCCTTGGTGAATCCATGCTGACTACTCTTGAGCACCTTCTTGTCCTCCATGTGCTTGGAGACAACAGCCAGTATGAGCCGTTCCATCACTTTTCCGGGGACGGAGGTGAGGCTGACTGGCCTGTAGTTGCCTGGGTCCTCCTTCTTGCCTTTTTTGAAGACTGGCGTGACATTGGCCTTCTTCCAGTCTTCCGGCACCTCCCCCGTTCTCCAGGATCTTTCAAAGATGATGGAGAGCAGCTTAGCTATGACATCCGCCACCTCCCGCAGCACTCTGGGGTGCATCCCATCAGGGCCCATGGATTTGTGGGTATCGAGGTTCCTTAGGTGCTCTCTGACCCAATCTTCCTCTACCCAGGGCAAGTCTTCCCCTCCACCAGCTTCTTCTCTTGTCTCTAGGGCCTGGAGCTCTAATGGGTTGCCCTTGGTAAACACCGAAGCAAAGAAGGCATTCAGCAACTCCGCTTTTTCTGTGTTATTTGTAACCAGGGTGCCCATCCCGTCCGCCAGCGGACCCACGTTTTCCCTGATTTTCCTTTTGCTGTTAATGTATTTGAAGAATTTTTTTTTGTTATTTTTAACGTCCCTTGCCAGCTTGCCTTCCAGCAGTGCCTTAGCTTTCCTTGTCGCATCTCTGCATTCCCTGACTACGTTCCTGTATTTCTCCCAGGGGGCCTGTCCTTTTTTCCACATTCTGTATACCGCTGCCTTCTGCTTGAGCATTGCCACAAGCTCCCGGCTCATCCACGCAGGTCTCCTGCCCCCTCTGCCTGCCTTCCTACACACAGAGATGCACTGTTGCTGGACGTGGAGGAAGTGCCGCTTGAAAACTAACCAGCTCTCTTGGGCCCCCCTGCCTTCTAGAGCTCTAGCCCATGGGATTCTACTGAGGAGGTCTCTGAAGAGGCTAAAGTTGGCCCTCCTGAAGTCCATCGTCGCAAGGCTACTTACAGCCCTGCCTCCTCCTCGTTGAATCCTGAACTCCACCAACTCATGGTCACTGCAGCCGAGGCTACCCCCCACCTTCACATCTCCTACTAGGCCCTCCCTATTTGATAGCACGAGGTCCAGTAGCCCACCTCTCCTCGTCGGCTCCTCCACAACCTGCGTCAAAAAGTTATCGTCGACGCTCTGCAGGAACCTCCAGGACTGCTTGTGCCTGGCTGTGTTGTCCTTCCAGTTGATGTCGGGGTAGTTGAAGTCCCCCATGAGAACCAGGGCCTGTGACCGCGAGGCAACATCCAGCTGCCTATAGAAGGCCTCATCAACCTCCTCGTCCTGGTCAGGTGGCCTGTAGCAGACACCCACCACAGTGTCTCCCACATTAGCCTGCCCTCTAATCCTTACCCACAAGCTCTCAACTCGCTCATCCTCCACTCCCAGGTTGAGCTCTATGCATTCCAGTTGCTCTCTCACATAAAGAGCAACTCCACCACCTCGCCTTCCCAGCCTGTCCTTCCTAAAGAGCACATAGCCTTCCATGGCAGCGCTCCAGTCGTGCGAGCTATCCCACCACGTCTCTGTGATTCCAATGAGATCATGATGTTGGGACTGCACACAGATCTCCAGTTTATCCTGCTTATTCCCCATGCTTCGCGCATTGGTGTACAGGCATTTCAGGGAAGCAACAGAGGCCACAGGTTTCCCAGGAGGGGTGGAAGAGGACCCTCTGTGATCATTACCTATCCTCACTTCCCCACTACCATACTCCCGCTGGACGCCATCTGACCTGGGCTGTGCGGTACTGCTTGCCGTGTCAGTGTGCCACTCCCCTTCCCCCTTCTTGCCTAGTTTAAAGCCCTCCTAACCAGGTTGGCCAGCCTTTTGGCAAAGAGACATGTGCCCCTCTTGCTAAGATGGGTCCCATCATTCCCCACTAGCTGGTGGTCATCAGAGTCCCATGGTCATAGAAGCCAAAACCCTGTTGCCAAGCCCAGCGGTGCAGCCAGTTGTTAAGCTGCCATATCCGCCTTCTCCTCCTTGAGTCCATTCCCCTCGTTGGCAGGATAGAAGAGAACACTACCTGGGCACCTGTACCTTTGATGGCCATCCCTAGGGCTCTGAAGTCTTGCTTGACGTCCCTCATGATGCACTAGTAATAAGCTACAATAAACATCTTGATTCGATTTCCAGAATTACACCCATATTTAAAGGTCATCTAAATAATAAACTCATTAGAACAAAGTTCTCCCTTTGTTTTCAAACCCTCTCCACACCCATTCCAGATAGCTATTTATATTCTTTCTATGTATTAAAAGGGCATATTTTTTCCTATCTCTTTCCAAGTCTTTCCCTAATTGCTGACAGAGGTAACTCAACACAGGAAAGTGAAGCTGGAACACATTCAGGCTTAGTTTCATTAGCAAGAGAAGCAATAGCAGCAAAGACAAAAAAAAAGGCAGAGGCTTTATTGTCAGCTCACAGCTAAAGAAGAGATTCTCCCTGGAACCCGGGGATACTCTTACTCTACTTGCATTCACTGAAAGCCATTTAATAATCCAAGATCCCACTGATATATGATCTATCAATGACTTCGGAATTAACCAATCATTAGAAATCATAACTCACACTCCACAGTGGCCAATATGAAACTGAGGGGCTGTTTCTGGTCCTGGTCTACTTCAATAGGACTCTGGGTACTTAGAGCCACGAGTCTTTAATTCTTAGTTACACTCATGTCATCAGTGGAAAATATCAAGAACATCAAAGAGTGTTTGGTGCACAATTAATTTTTAAAAAATTCAAGTTCCTTTACAATTTATCATCTGACTGGATTGGAGCAAGAGAACATCTCCATGTAGTGTACACTTGCATCTTTATCAAAGCAGAGACTAAGAGTGTAGTATTTTGCAAAGGTGATTCTGTATGACCTTAGTAACCAACATCCAAGCTCACTAGCTGTAAAGATCACTGACAAGGCAGCTTTACTTTCTGCATTCAGGCAGTTGATAACTCTTAACTTAGCAAGCAGAAAAGCAACAAGCTACAGTCAAGATTCCTGAGAAGTACCCAAATATCCAAAACGGATACTCCTCATACAGCTTACTACTCTATTAACTCCTCAGGAAACCATATATGCCCTGCTGGCACCACTAGAAACACCTTAGATAGATAAAAGCACTAAACACCATGAGCTGGGGTTAAAAGAAAGCAAGAAATTGAAAAACTAACAGCTTCTACATCTCATCATTAACTGAATCAACTAACTGCAAATAAAGCAGAAATATGAGGTATAGAAAAAACGTTTTTTTTTTTCAGGTCACTTCAAAATTATGAGAAGATGCAGAGCTTCCTAATAGCAAATATAAACTAAAATATACTAATAAGCAGCAGAAAGATAATGAACAATCATACAATACAAACACTATCAACCACATTACCCTGTCTGAAAAAATATATTACAAAATCATAAAAATATTAAGTGCACAATATTTCTTGCAGAATTTCAATCCAAAACAAACCAACATATTACAGGATTTATTGGAGCTGGTTGTAATTAAATACAGGAAGGATATTAAAACTTCCAAGGGAATTTTTTTTTTAAAGCCACAACAGAAGAATAAGCACAATCGCATAATTGGAACCAAATCCCAAACCCACTTCCTTCTTATTTACTAGCATCATCTAAAGGACACTATTTAGATGCTGACACTGAAAGATCTGTAGCAGATGACTGTAAATAACCTGTAAGTTAAAAAAAAAAAAAAAAAGAAAGAAAAAAAAAAATCAAAGGAATTGTATGACATGGGTTAAAAGTTTATAGATGAGAGATACAGAAAGTTAGTGTTCGCTGCAAAACCACATCCTAGTGGTCAATATGTCTCTCCAATAAAACCCTAGAATTTTGTTTTGTTGTGGGGAAACGAAACACTCTTTCACAATAATAAGTTGTTATGAGGATATAGGGCAAAATTTTTGATACATAAAACTTGAAATCAATGCTTTTGAAAGATGTTCTAAAACATATGTTCTAAAAAAATAATGTTATAGAAAATTTTCGCTTAACAGATACTTGTTTTACACAAAATAACCAGCTGGCAAACAAATCTCCCAGTCAGGGTGAAATTTCTTCAAAAACTCCAGGTCTTTTCCATTGTCAGTTGAATTCAGTTCCGTGCTCTTACACCACCATTACTAGCGCATATGTGCAGAAAATTAATGTCAAAAGCATGGTCCCTACCAAAAAACAGAGACCTGTGCATTTCTTGACAAGGAATGGGGAAAAGTAGTAGCACACATATGTACATGCTACTTTTTTTTTCTGCCTCGAATAAAACAAAGAGAATGTTTTGAAGTGACTTCTAATCATTTAAGTACTTTCTACACCTGATTTTTTTGCTTGTTTTTCTTTATTTCTTTTTATTTTTTAAAAAAACATGGCCCAAGTCATCAATATTGCCTTATGAAATTCAACTGTAATTTTTCTAAAGTCTTTAAAACATTTTGCAACAGCCACCACAGTTATAAGTCAACACACTTCATGGAAAGTTCAGTTATTACAAGCACGTCTCAGGCAAATAAAATTCTTTATTGACTGAGGCAAGCACTTCCCCCCCTCTTCGCATCTGATTTCACCTCTCCACATCTGATTTCAGCAGGCATTAAACATCAGGAACATTACATGTATCATGGATTATAATCATACAATAAAAACATACAATAATATAAGTTGGAAGGGAGCAGCCTTTGCTCTGACTGCAAGCTCATAAAATGATCAATTTAGAGCAGGTTGCACAGTGGGAGCTATATCAGCCTCCCAGCTGCACTGACAGGCATTATGAGTTACAGAAATTAAGAGCAATAAGAACACCTATGCAACTAAACAAACAAGAAAAAAATGGAGCATTGTATGAAATTTGATTAGTACTGCATGCAGTCTGCGTATAATTTTTTTAATGTACACAGAAATGCCTAGGCACCTGTTACATGCAGGTATCTACATCAGAGGGAATATACATAAACTGATCATGTACAGCTAACTTTTTTTTTTTTTTTTTTTTTTTTAAGTGAAATACGAAGCATTATATTGATGACATTTAAATATTCCAATGCAACTTCTATGCTGTGTCATAACAAGTTCACATTATTCATAATAGTAATACTTTCATGCTCAAAATACTTCACCTTTTACACTCTGCTAGAATGTCTTTTTAATATGCTTACATTGCACTTCCACGTTTACTTTATTATTTAACACTCTTAGTCAGAAACTAAACTCAAGGTTTAGATTACCTTGATACACTGGTGATTTTCCGCAAAAAAAACCTCTGGCAAAAATATTACCCACTGCCAATGTCTTGCTTCCTACACTAGCGTCAAAAATGGTATTTTTAGGTCCATACATCTATGCAGCTAAAAACTTATTTTTTTCTTTCTAATTCAGAGTGATTCAAGAAACTACAAGTAAACTGTTCTTTAAATCCTACCTGAGATGACAAGAGATTACAGTCAATGTGCAGTCCTTTCCCCGTCTTACACCTCTGAAGCAAACCAGCCATAATTGCTCCGTACGTATACAACCCAGTAGCAAGATCAGTCATGGCTACTCCAGGTCTAACTGGCTCACCAGCCTAATAAACGGAAAAGAAAAAAGGCAAAAAAATTACTTTTTGTTAAAGCATATTTCACACAAGCCTAGCCTTAAAGTGCTACTTCATTTCTGCATTGCAAATTAAAAAATATGAGCCTCTTCGAGGGAATTGAAGCAAAAAAACTTACTATTGGAAAACAGACATTTGTGCATGTGTATCTACACGGTTCTCTAACTTTATGATGCTGCCAAAGTTGCAAATTGTGAAATATCCATTATGCTACTTTTTTTCCTCCCCTAAAAAAAGCTTTTAGGCACCAAGGCCAAAAAGAAAGAAATATTGTTTCAGTTAAAACTGAATTTCCTTATGCCAGGAAGTCAAAGGCCTAAAGGGTTCCCACTTTGTTGATCCTGGTGCATGCCTGCTGCAGGGAATAATGCAGCCCCATAAACTTGAATCTATGTATTTTTTTTGTGTGGTTTTCCCTTTTGATTCAGATACTGCAAGAATGTCTGTTTCTCAATGGTAAGTTAACTTTTATTTATAAAGATTTTGTCATCATTTCCCACTACAGAACACTGCTAAATTTGAGAAATCAAACTACCAGCCATATACCGTTGCCCAACTTTTAGAATTAGTTTCTTTTAATTTCATCCTAACACTCAATAATCTATAATTTTGTAGCAGCCCAAATAATTTCCATTCTCCCTTGCCTTTTTTTTTCTCTCCAAAAGGTGCATGAATACCTGTCATCTTTAACACATTAACTGCCTTTTAAACTCAGTCTTCTGTCTACAACAATACACATACAGCTGTAACTACTGTGGAGCAGATTCATTTAGATTTCCATCTCTATGCCCTAAAAGATGGTCTGTAAAGCTGCTTGGCATTGAGGATCAAACATCGTTTTCACAGCTGTATCATTTTCTACTAAACTTTCCTATCACCCATGGAGTTTCTGACAGCACAACAGTACTTAATAATTTTACACTAACTTCCTGAGCACAGTAAGAATATATTAAAAAACTCTTTGAGTAAAGCTATTGTTTTCAAGACAAAAAAAAAAAAAAAAAAAAAAAAAGCCCCCCTACAGTCTCTAAGTGACAGTAGTGCTCTGGTAAAAGGACCAAGGAGAGCCCTGGTCAAGAATGTACTTTTGGCAAATAAAGTAAGCAACTGAGCTCAAGGGCTAGGCTGAACTCTACTTACAGGTGTGGTTTTTGCTCAGTGGAAGGTATGAGGATTCTCTCCTGTTTGTAACTGTTCAATCTTACTTTGAGTTTAAATTTTAAATCCACAGGTCTTTTTGTCTATTTAATTGCTTATTAATGGGAATGTGTTTGTCAACACATTCTGGCTCAGGGAAAGCTTCAAGGTGTTTTGGGAACTTCCGTTCCCAAGCTGAATGAAGAGGACACCTTTTTTTTCCCCCTTGGGCCTACTTCCTCTTTGTGGTCAGCCCAAATTTACATCCGCAATATAAGCACAATACAGGCAAAAGTGGAAATTGCTTGGAAATCACATCCTTGAATTAGTCCAAGTCCAGTAGTCTTTACAGATAGGAAATAGCTGCTGTAGCTAATAGGAACCAACGATGGCTATATTTTTTCAGCAGCTCTAAACTATATACCATGTGGACTGTCTTGTTGCAGCGTGCTTATTTTTAAGACAAAAAAAATGCTCCCTCTGGTACTGTAGCTCCCAATCATGTCTTGCTGTCTCATGTTCAGTAAAACAAAACGTTTCTTCAGCAAGAAAGAATGCTTATCAAATAGGTTGTGCCACCATAAACATATCCCAAATATCTGAAATCATGTGTCACTTGGAGTCAGAATGGGACCTTGCGTCCAAGTTTTTTTTTCTTAATTCAATTGAAGTTATTGCTTTAATGAGTCATAGAAAGTTTCATCAAAGGGATATTCATCTGGCACTGATGTATCTGAATACATGAAGTAAAAGCTTTCTATTCATCAAATATGAAATTTGAATGTGGTAAGTGTTTAACCAGGAAACTATCTCTAAATTATGTCTCTCAGGATAATAAAAGTGTCATCAGCGTAAGTTCGGTCCTTTTAGCATACTGTAATTTATGTAAAGAAAAAACTGAATCTGACCTGAAGCATCTACTTTCATTTCCAAATGCCTTTGTGGTACAGATTGGGACAAAACAGATTCCTCTCGCTCGCTCACAAATTTCCATAAACGCCCAAGAATTTCTATTTCCACAGTTTTCTCACATTTCCAAAACAGAGGCAATCTACTGCATATATATGAGCTTGGATGCCATGTAGCTTTTATGATGATGTATGAAAACACATTTTAAAGAACTTTACTCAGCATTGCATGTGTTTCATTTTGTACAATTGGCAAAAACAGCAGCTCAAATGTAGCTGTTTTGCCTGCAATTTTGCAGTACCTCAAAAGTTAGTTTAATCTGAAAGTTCAAAGCTTAAATTTGGTAGAAAGCACCTCAAAATAATCACTGTTTAGTCATTTAAGAAAGAGCTAGTTCTCCAAGAAAAAAAAAATCCCAGTAGCTTAAAGTTTTATGTAGAAATTTTCCCACAGATCTTTAACCGAGATGTACAAAGCATATAGTCTTTTCTCTTTTTCCGCTGTTTTATTTCCTACTGTGCACCAAATGTGGTATTATTCTGTATCTTTGGTGTATGCTGCTTTTATACTACTTTTTTCTGCCTTCAACATCTTCACTATCTCCCTAATTTAAAGGTAACCTGGAAAAAATACATTTATGAGTCAAAAAGTTCCATCTCTGCCACTCTTTGCTATCTCAAATTTACAATGTTACATGACTAAAAGGACTGAAGGAAGACCATAAGTGACAGACTTAATGAATGTTTAAGTCTTTCCTCAAACTCTTATGCTGGTAAGCTGTGAATTTCATGGCTTAATATCATGAGGTGCCTAACTGGAGGTATGTCAACTCACTATCCAATAAAGTTAAGCAATCTGCATAAGTAAAATTCTTTAAGACATTAAAACAGTAGCCAGATGGTTGGAATAAATTTAAATTCACAGTATGAAATTAATTTAATAGAATAAACATTGCTATTAGTTCCAGCCATTTAAAAGTGTCAGAACACCATGGAGCTATAAACATGTATTAACATACTTTAAAATTAAGCGCCTCAATGATGTATGTAGGTGCTTTGTTGCTGCTGCTCGAATTCATTATAAGTTGTTAACTCCATCAGCTAAGACTTCCAAGATCATCCTACAATGACGCTCAGTGATTTTTTACTGAAAAAAAGTTCTCAGAGCTCTGTTATACTGGCATGATCATCTATGACTACCACAACACAACAGGAAAACTACCTTATATCTGCTAGAGCTTTTTTCCTTCCAACTGTTCATGAGACAAGCATTTGTAATTCATGATAAGCTGATCTCTAATGTATACTTCAAATTGTCAGGTTAGTTTTAGTATGCAAATTCTCTGTTACCTGATCAAGAAATATCTCAAGGTTTAATTTAAAAGAATCTTACTTTTTAAAAAAAAAAAAAAAAAATTGACACTTCTCTACATGAAGACTGAAACAAAATTTTCCTTTTTTTTTTCTCTCCTCCAGAGCTAGATCTGTTTAAAGTTCCACAAAACTCAGTCACATGTAAATAAATACAGATTTACTTTAAAATAACAATGTATTATTGATGGTAAACTTTCAAGCAAAAATACAACATTATTTTAAAACCACTTGAGTTAATCCTCTCTACAACAGCAAACCACACATTTACATCTACAATACTATTGACCATTAAAGCCTTCAAAACAAAATTGTCCTTCTATAAATCAGAAGAAAATGGTTATGAGAAAATGATGAAATAAAACATAAGAAACTTCAAATTGCAGCAAAATATAGTCAGTTTGGGCATGTTTACTTTAATCAGGCAAGAGAATGACTAAGTTGAAATTGTTAAAAGCCCTTGGTGAATAGACAGAACTGTTACTAACAATAACTAAACTGCTCTTATGATTACATTGCCTTAAGTCCTGGTGAGGTGATGTGAACATCTGGATCTCCAGTGTAGATCTTAACATAACCTTTTAATAAAATCTATCTTCATAACAGCGATGTAGGAATATTGCTTTCATGACTTACATTCTTTGTCATCCACATAATCCTTGAGAAGTTTTATAAGGATTTTTTTTCCCAAACTTTTGAATCTATTTTCCTTTACTGAATTCATACTAGCAAGACTTGCCTTTTTGTAAAATTTATAGTTCCATCTAACTTTTTTTGGTACATTTTCAAATGTGTGTGAAGTTTCAGGCATTGCATTGCAAGCACTGAACTTCATTCTGCAGACACCAGGGTCAAAATATAAAAGAAGTTAATCACATTAGTGTGATTTTTCCAATGTTATAATCAGACCATTAAGGTCAGTCCATGTGTGCTTCCTGCATGTGCCTAGGGTATTTGAACAGAAACGAGCACAACAACCACATTCACCTTCCCATCTCCTTTTGTTCTGGGATGACACGTGACAGTTAAATTAAGTGGGAACAAGCTGCTCCATCCCCACTGCAATCTCCCCTTTCTGAAGTGCAGTTTTGGAGATTAACACTTGCTACAACCAGCTGTAGTATTGCAGATCCGCCTCCTGTGGCTATGCAACAAGAACAGGGCAGCAATGGGTAGGTAATACTCCTAGGACACTAGGCATGAGATGTTACAGCTGCCTCAGTCAAACAATGCCTAACTTTTTTTCAATTTTTTATAGAAAGGAGGGCTCTGGTAACCATATTTGCCTGAGGCATAGGAGTTCTGATGTTTTCCATTGTTCTCAGTAAAAAAAAAAAAAAAAAAAAAAAAAAAAAAAAATCTATGGGCAGGGATTCCCAAGGTAGGATATCAATCCTATAGCAGAGTTATGCTCAGGTTACCCATGCTTAGTTTGCTACAACCATCTTAAGAAAAAGAAAGAGCTGACACTGAGTAAGAAAACTTGACGAGCAGCTTGTTTATTTAGAGCATGCAAGTGTCATACAAATCAGTAAAAATCTGCAGGAGTGACTCCAGAGCATCAGAAGCAGCACTGCAGAGGGCTAGCTAACATTTGTGACACATGAAAAGCATCTACACCACTATGCCACTCAGGAAATGATCTTCAGGGACCACAGTCCCTGATCTGCAGGTGCTTCAATCTGTCTCAAGCACCTGTTTCACCAGCATTCTACATATGCATGAAATCCAGATCCTAAGCTATCTCCAAAGTGCTTCAGTTATCAAAGATCTTGTCTATCAATGGGAAGAGCAACATGCAGCTTTCCCAGAGACACTAAAAAAAGCATTTCTCTTTTTCAAAGAAGTTGAATGACAGCTTGACAGTGTCATCTGTATGTATATATTTTGACTCTCCACAATTCCCTCTCTTGAAAAGCCAATGTTCTTCTCACTGTATCAAAGCGAGGCTTCTCACTACAGCAACTATGGTTCCCATATCCAGCTGTCTACATTGCACCTAATAGTATCCTGAATTTAAGTGGCCATAAACAAACGAGCAATAAGTTGCCAACAATTTATTCAGTGGAAGTTTAGGGTATAATTTGCTCAGGTTTTTCAACTGTTTTGAAGGCATAGAGAGAGATAACCATTATCCTCTTAGAATCACAGAGAGACTTCATCCTGCTGGAGTCAGGGGGCACATAACATGGTTGCATTAGCACAGCCTTAGTCGTGTGCATCACCAAGACTTCATAAGTTAAATAGAAATTTTTTTGCTATGTACAAGTTAAGCACAGTACCTCATGCCCTGTGATATGCATGAGACCAGAAACAGCAGCTGCAATAGAGTCATATCCTCCTCTCTTAACCTTTGGACCCGTCTGACCATAACCTAGAACAGAGAAAGAACAGTTAATTCTGTTGAGGATGAGTACTGAAACACATATAGATTGTTGTATTGTATACAATTCCACAGTGTATTGGAATGAAAAGGAAACCAGCCTTTCTCATCACCAATTGTTCACAATTTCTCAAGGTTGTACAAATCAAAGAAAGCTACAGTCTATTTACTCATGCACGCTTTAAGAGTAAACCTGTTGTTTCTGTCCCATGCTGCTGATGTGTTGGATCTTAATTCTGCATAGATTTCTGGCCCTGCTAAGTTCTATTTACCCACTATGAATAGATTCTTATTCACTGTGAATAGACCTTTTAAATTTACTGAGGTTAGGACACATATGTCAATCCAAAGGCTCTACCATAACCTTTCAGACCACCTTTCTCCTTTCAGAAACCTTTCTCCAACAGAGAAAGATTTCCCATGTGGCCCATGTTATATTTCCATTAACATAAAGATACCTTGCATGGCATATGGCATCTAAAATCATGATATTATAATTTAAACATGAATTACTCTTACTTCTCTCACTTCATTCTACATTATTTAAACAATTACCATCCAAAAAAACATCTACTTAGAGCAGATGTGGGTGCATGCACATATTGTTTCCCAAAAGAGTTCAAATGGTATCACTTTTGAAATGACAAAAATACAAAGGATTTTTATAGAAAAGTTTAAATACAATTCTGTTCAACTGTAGAATTAACAGAAGATGCTCTTGCTCTGTTTTACTCTATTATGTCCTGTGCCACGTGCTGTAGGTGACCCTGCGTGTGCAGGGGGGTTGGACTAGATGATCTCTAGAGGTCCCTTCCAACCTTAAGCATTCTATGATTCTATGTTCCTTCAGCAACAACCATGCAGTTTTCTGTCTGAGGAGCTCTTCCTGGAACAATTGAAGAGATTTAAAAAATTATCTAGATTATCAATCCTATCGCTCTGCCAGAGATTCCTGTGCAACAATAAAAATACAGCCTAACAGTTTAAGGTTGAAAGCTACTGGGCCTGCACAATGTACTGACAGTAAGTGATCAAAAAAAAGTAGCTACTGACTAACTTAGACTTCTACGGAACCAATGACACCAGGGGTAGAAGACAGTGGGAAAGTAGTAACATGTTTTATTCTCATCATTGCGTCTAATAGAAATTGCAACAGCCCTTAAGAGCACGACATCTAAAAGTTTCTCCTAAAAGTGGTAGCAAATTCAATCACTCTTGTCATGCCTTCTAGGCTCCACCTTAATTTACCTAGCTCCAGTCAAGATAAAATTGTTGCCACCTCAGACAACAAGTGACCCTAAAAGGTAAAATGGGATCTTTCCTTTCATTTACACATTTACATTTACCAAAAAGTAAATGTTGATATAACAGCATGTATGGTGCACCTGCCCAAAAATACTCTGACTAGCTCTAAATATGCACACACCATTATCTCTTAGGGATGAATTGCAGTATTAAAATACATTTAAATGTGCATTGGCACACTTCAAAAAGACTATCTTGCTCAACTAAAAAAATACTCAAAACAGCATTATTTGAATAGTGAAAAGCATACTGAAATAATTGAGAAATTATGCACTGGCCTCAAATATTGGCAAAGTAAAGACATCTCAACACATCTGCTTACACGAGTGTTTTTAAAAAACAGAAGACATCTGAAAATTAAGCATTTAGTATGTAGAAAGATGAACTGAAAAATTCCTTGCAGTGCTCCTCTAATAAAGACATACACCTATCCCTCAAACACAGAATTCAGGAAGAGCAACAGTGATTAGTTTCCACATTTTTCTGGTGGTATTACCGAAACACATACTGTAGGTCCTTTTCCATACAGGAAAACTTCTGCATTGAAATCAGCTTGTTATTTGATGGCTTTCTGGATAAAATTAAAGGTCCTAAGGAATGTCTACCTAGTTTCCAAAGATCACAACCAAAGAGAAACACAAGGCTATCTTTGGTTTCAAGTCTGAATTGACAGCCTGAGGACAAAAACTACAGTCAGTGAAGGTGGCTTACTGCCAGGAAATATGGATAGAGGAAATGCCTGGGAAAGACTTAGGCATCTATCTAACTTGGGGCTAAAGGCACAATTATTCAGATTCCTTCCCAACTTCACCACCCTAAAACTCCCCAAACTGTCACACTATGAGCTATTTTGCTTTACTGCAGGTTTCACATTAGTCGAGCAATCCAAACTGGTTATAATGGACTAGATCTCCAGCCAGATATCCAGGTGTCTTTGAAAAAATTTTCACTGTCAGAGTGTTCTTTAATCTATCCATCAAGTATCTGAAACAGCCAGGAATTCAAATGCTAAGTGTCCACCAAAAAACTACCTCTCACACAGCCTAGGCACTCACACCCACCTGTCCTGGTCATTCAGTTCATTCTATTCTATACATAATTGTCTTTCCTTTCTTGTGAGGAAGACAAATGAAATGTTCGAGAGAAATACGAAAGCAACTTTCTAGGTAAGAAGAGACAAAATAAAACACATCCCTGTCTTTTCAGTTGGGGAAATAGAGGGAGAAGGTTCCTTAAGATCTCCATCACTTCTTTTGCTAATATGCAGCATAAGCATAATTGTGTGAATACTAAGTGAGGCTTAATGTGACAAAAACAGATACTTCTCCGCTCCTGAAACTTTCTCTTCCTTCATATTTAGGGTAAAGTGACACTTAGTTTCATAAATTAAGGAATGAGATGAAAAAGCAGCTAAAAGGGAATAGTAAAGCAGCTCACAGTAACAGCTAAGGGAACTGTAAGAACAACCAACATCAAAAGTGTAAAGTTACTTGAGGGCTAAGTTTTCAAACACAGAGCAACAAGAGGCTAGTCAGATGCTTAAAAAGTATATTTCTCTATCTAAACAGAAGGATAATATATCAAGCTAAACACTAAATTGTAATACCACAAAGATTCTCATCACTAGAGACATTACAGAAGCAGCGACCTTTTCTAAGACTTTTAGCCAAGGAAAGCTTCAGCTATTTGCTGAAGGGAATTCTTAACAAATTTCCTCGAAATACTGGCAATTTCGGTTAAAACTACAAGTGAGTCAAGCTGCTATTACCTGCTTACATTGCTTACTGCATCACAGCAATTCTTGACAAGTGGAAGAACTGAAAGTATTTCTTTTTCCCAGATTTTTTCAGTTGCAGAGACACCTAGATAACAAAGATGCTCTTTACTTGGAAAGAAATGCTAGTGCCTTCTCTTGGGCTGGTGTGACACTCCTGCTCTGCCAAAATGGGACTGATTGGTCTGAAAGACAGGAGAAACCCCCGGCACAAAAAAGTCCAGCATCTCTGTGCTTAGCATTCAAGGGTCACGTGATGGCACTCAACTTTAAAACACACTGCTGGAAAAATTACAGTGTTTACAGACAACATATGGGACAAACGTTTGGGAAATAATAACATGTCATAACAAACTACTGTTAGTTTATCCACTTAAATACACCCGAACAATTTTGATTGTACTTACCACATACAAGAGACATACTTTACTCAGGAATCCACTCTAAATGATTCTATCCCGAGAAACCAAAATAAATATTATGAAGTGAGAAAGGTCAGGCTGAGATTAGGAAAAATGTAATAGTGGTAAAAGCTACTAGGCTGTAGAAACATGTTACTAGTGAAGTTGCCAAATGTCACACGCTCAAAATGTTGCATTTAATTTTAAAAAATGCTAGCAAATACTATTTCCAAAAAGAACTGTTAGATCAGACTAATATGCTTTTCCAAATTTAGCTTAGACAATGCTAACTAAATGTTAATGCTAATGTCACCAACAACATGGCTTTATTTTATTTTTGCCAGATGACAGTGCGCTTTTTGCTACATTTATGACAGGCATTCTTCCTAAATTTTGAGCAAGTAGGCAAACCAAATAAACAACTCCGGCCCAGACAGAGTTCCATGTGTCTGCAGATCCAAGATGTGCTATTCCAAGATGTGCTGAATACACATTTGGACACTCCATTTGCTTACTTAGGAGTTACTGATGATATGATGACAGAACTCCTAACAGACCATTTTGCCTGGGAGCTGCCAGAAAGCGTCTGGGATAAACAGACAACAAAGTTTTGCAAGATCATCACTTAGAGGACAACCAGCTAAAAAAAGATTTCTTTTTAATGTTATATTACCTTTATTGCATTTGGGAATTTGCCTTCAAGCTAATGACGACCTTAATTGCTCTAGGAAAAATTCAACATGACACTTCATGCTATAAAAAGGGAGGTCTGCATTTCTCGTGATGACCTTTGTCCAAAATACTAGTATCATATGCTAAGGAACACCAAATCCCATCATTTCTGCACCTCTTCATGATTTGATAGCATGATAAAACTTTGAATCAAAATATAAAACACATTGTACTAAAAGAGAGGAAAAAACAACATGGAGACATGCTGTCAACACAGACCAATTCCCTGTAGTTTGATTCCCACATGTCAAATGACATTATAAAGTCAAGCTGCGTAGAATATTCTGAGCAAAACACAGAAAATATGTTCAACATAGGCATTTCTACAAATAGGAACTAAATATTGTCACAAATTCAAACCAGATAGATGATTATCCCCACTGAATAACAAATTAATGAGAAACACCTTTTGATTCATTCTATTGCCAAAAGAAAATACTCATTTAAAGACAGCTTCCATCTTTACTTAATAAAGATTAATGGAACAGGCAGAACACAAGCCATTCTCTTTGATGAGAAAAGAAAAAAAAAAAAAGAAAAAAGAAAGAAAAGAAAAATCTAACAGACACCCTCTATGAAACTTGGCAAAGACCGAGCCGCTAAATACATTAGGAAAACAAGCAAGGGCCACGTGCTGGTCGGCAGGTAAGGAAGTGCAACATCCTGGGCAGGCAAATTCACCTCAGAACAGAGCCAACACAACAAAGGGGAATTCAGAGGCAACAGTTAAGAGAGATAAAAACAAGCAATAATAAAAATAAAACACCTTAAATCAACAAGCATCAAGATCTGACACTTCCAACTGATGCTTGTGAGTACACGCACCTTATGCCAATTACTTTGCAGCTTTTATAGATGCCAATTCAAGCATTTTGGCCTGAACTCTAAGCAATACCTAAATGCAGCCTGGCACTTTGGCCGTGCCCTCTAGCTCTTCAGCTTGCTAACTCTAAGTCAAGAGAAGGCAGGGCTTCCCTGCAGAGCCTCAGAATGCGACTATCTCTCTTTTCGCTTAAATCAGTCAAAATTTAACTAGCCACACTGAATTTCAAGGTGCAAGAGTTTTCCAAGCAAAGAAGGGATACTTCCCTAAGCCTGATGGAGAGTATCCACCCACACCCCGCTACCAGCTCAGGGAGCCCAGCCTGCTCTCTACACACATGCTGCTGGGTAGCTGTGGACAGGGGGTTGGGTAAGCACAGCGCTGCGCACTGCGAGCACAAGAGAGCTGGATCCACTACCGGCTAAGAGAGATATTCCTGATATATCCAGAAGAATAATGCTGAGGCAGATTCCAGAAGTTCACCTCAGTGTCCAGGCCTAATCCCATTTTCAGCAGACGTCTGTCCTTACAGACTGCCAGGAATGAGGATGACGACTTGGCAATGCCTGTGAGGAACCTACTCCTGTTGCAAAGTCAGCCTATCCAGTAGAAATAATCATCTGGAAACTCTTGGCTGAAAATTAATAACAACTAAAGAGTCATTGGCTTGTTTCCACCACGAGGAACAGATCATTCCCTTCTCTTTTTGCACACTGGTAAAAATGCCCAAATATGGCTATTCACCGCTGGAATGCCCCAAAATGGTCAAAATGCCCAAATAAGCTGATTTCAGACTCAGGATGTCCCCCCAAATGCCCAAATATGGCAATTCAGCCCATATGTGGATGTTTTCCCAATTGCATGGTACTTTTTTGCTAAATGCATGGAGCTTTTGGCCATTTTTTTCCAATTTGGGAAAAAATATGGAAAATTATTATATATTTATAAAACATAAATAAAATATAAAAATATAGGAAACAAATGCAGATTCATAGCTTGATCATTAAACTTTGTACACTCTTCATACTAACCAAGAAACAGAAAGAGTTTCTTGTCACTGCTCACACCTCTTCCCATTCCTGACTGGCACAGCTGGGCTGACAGCAGCCTCCCGTACGGAAACGGCCTCCTGCTCAGCTCCAAAAATTTGTCAAGCAGCTGAAGTTTACAGCAGTCAGCTCCTTTGGATAGGCTTGTTTGGGATCCCAGAAGGCTATTTTTGCCAGGAGCAGAGGAAAACATACAAAGCCACCAACGATATCAATCCGTTTTAAAAGTAGGAAAACTGTCCTTTGGTTCTCCATCCTCACAAATCAGACCTGCATTAGTTCTGCACAAGGAAGCTGCTTTCAAGCCTCCTTTTATTCTGTAGCACCATATAATGAAAACTACAAGATCATATTTTACTGCTGCACAGTTCACTATCCGGCATCAGGAAGAACATTTAGCTATAACTAACATGAGGCTTAGCCATTAGCACCACTGGCTGGGAAGAGAAGCAATAAACTCCTGCTGGTCTTAGCCATTTATTTCTGTATAAAGCAGTCTGCAAGGTCTTTCCCCTTCATTCCTACCATACAATATATGTAATTTATGTAAAAATCATTCCTATATTTTCATGCAATTAGGATTTCAGTTTATACTGCATATACTAAGGATTTTACTTAATAAAATAGAAATTAGTAAATTACTTAGTAAATAAGAAATGGATCTCCCCAAGTGAAGAAGGTCTTATAATTCAATAATAATAATAATAATAATTTGGTCTCTTTCAAAACCTACTGCCTACTGAGCTTCACAGAAAGGAGGGGGGGAAAAGGTCAAAGAAAAAAAAAAAAAAAAAAAGAGAAAATTCCAAGTGCTTTGCTTTGAAAATGCTGCCAATGTTCTCCTTTTAGAGGGTGCCCCCTCCTGTTGGAAAACAATGTGGGACTTCCCCGTCTGAGCCACTACTCAGACCCAGTAGCAATAAACGGTCCCTCCCTTGTGACTTCTACTTTAACCAGACAGTTTTGAACAACTTAAACCGATTTCAACCACAGACCTGTCACAACATATAGTTCAATTAGTTCTAAGATGACCACCACCAAAGGCAGCTTGAGAGTGATAAGAGGCAGGTTTGGGGCTTGTGAGCACTCCAAGTTGGGGACATCACGGCCATCCTCAGCCCAGCAAGGGCCATGGCAAGGCTGGCATCTTCTGTCAGAGTTGTTTAGATAAGAAGCTCAGTTCACTAATCAGGAGGTGCAAAACACCAAAAAGGCGGCAGCTTTTTGCCTATTGATATCTAAACTCTTCACCTACACATGACCGTGGGCTTGCTGGAAAATTATCCTCTATTTCATTTTGCAATTACTGACAATTTACAATAGTGCAGAAATTTAAAAACAGGCAATTCCAAATTATTGCTGGAACCTGAATAAACAGTGAAGTAGCGTATCTCAAGTCCAGAGTGTGTCTTCCAGATTGCAGCAGGTACTACAATACACGCACATTCAGCTGAAGCAGTCATTTCTGTATATGTTCTATTAATAAAAAGCATTTTCTATAGTAGAGTCTGTTCTTCATCTTTAAGATGTATAGGAATCAAAGTTTTGACTTTCTTTAAAATATCTCACAGGACTCTGCTGTTTCTAAGCACATGACTTGGGTAGAAGAGGTTATTTTTTTTACATTAAAAAAAATAATAGGTTCATAGCTGTTTGCTTAAAAGCCCCAGAATTTCTGTTCCTTGGAATAAAGACTTGATAAAAAAAATAGTCAAGATCACACTTTTTCATTGTTATTGTTCCCATTAAAATGTTCCCAAATCCCATTTTAAGGTATGCCTTTCAGAGAAACACTTGATAATGCCTCAGGGCTCAAATCTGTGGAGATTCAGTCTGCGAGGTGCATGCTCCCTCATAGCACATGTCCCAGCAGAGAAAAGAATAAACAACTAAAACATACCAGAATTAAAGTTCTGGAGGGCTGAAAAACAAGATAATCTCAGAGAGGAGTTGTAGCAAAGCATGAGCCTGCAGCCAAAGGATATGGGGAAAATCTGATATTTGGTGAGGAGCTGAACTGGAAGCAGGGATGAGGCTGAACTGGCAGACAAGGCAATGGATACCGGCTGGGAAAACAGATCTGACAGACCATGGGAGCACACAAAGGCATTACTAGGTGGGAGAGAGGAAAAAACAGCAGGAGGAGGAAGTGAAGAGGTGGGGAGGCCAGGAAGAACCATACAGACCTGGAATTGATGAGACAAGATTTAGTGATACTGTGTTTTAAACAGGGAGACCCAAGGAAACATTAGACGAAGAACAAGCTGGTGACATCTCCCTGACATTTCACCCATCACCCAGAAGCAGAAAGACACTTACTGGAATATTTACAGATGGCCCAGAGGAACCATCCTCAACTACAGCTACACTAAATACTCCAAAGACATAGTAGCTCCATCTGGCTCAACATGAAGGAGCACAAAATATAAATTGATATGCAACAAGCCACAAGAGGACATTACAATGAGTGCACCCATTCAGCATCTGAACCACTTCAAAAATCTGGCAAATAACCTAACTCTTAACCAGTGCACAGCTATTCATCACTGTGACTAAGAGTGCAAAATACAACCAGTGGCTGCCAAACCTGGCAATAACTGGGTAAAAATGTTCTAAAAATGCAAGTCTTTGGGAAGAAAATTCTATTACTTAGTGCTGCTGATTATTAACGAGCGGCTCTGAACTCCCAAAACAAATGTATTTTCACACAGATCTCACAAATAGCAGTCTTTAAATATTGTGCATGCCTGCACTTTTTATGAAGGATAAAAAAACATGCAAAGAAAAGGATTTTGTGGAGCTCAGTCTCTTTGGAATAGCCCCAAGGAAAGATACAGTATTGCCTTCAATCAAAAAAAGGTGCTTTCTATATCTTTCAATGGACTTTAAAATTAAATCGAGTTGCATCCTAAAATCTTTGTATTTAAATTTGTATTTAATAACTGGATGAGACAAATAAACAAAAATATTAGGACATCTTGATCACAGCTGCTCTGCAACTTATGCTCTAGGGTGAAATACATTCCTTCGAATTACTTTGGTATTGATCACATTCCATACCTATGATGTTCTAACTTGAAAGGTAGCACGGTTCCAAACCCAAGCAAACCATTCCAGATGATATCCAGTCGCCTTAATGACCTGACTAGAACAGATAAGAAAAGCAGGGTCCAGTAATTATTTGTAATTTATTAAATGAAACAGCTATAATGCCTTCAGCATGTAGCCTGGGTAAAAAGGGAAAGAAAAATCAAAAATTAAAGTTGGGGAAAAGATCCCAATTCTGATGCACTGGATGTTTATTTCTTAGCTACTTATCATTAAGTATTATGTCAAAATATCTGCCTATTCTTGCATCTAAGGTGCAAAATACTTCATGATGGTCATTAACAATAACCAACATAACACTGTTTGTTCACTAGTTATAAGAACTAAAATACACCCTTTGAAAAGCACATTCAAAGTTGACCAAGTTAAAAAGCATAAGTCATTCCTCTCCATTCATAGTTCATATAACATAATTCATGTTATGTTGTGTATTACTATCTCTCAAAGAATTCCCGAACCAGAAAGGCCTTGAGAACTAAGATACAGACTGTACCAGAGATAACAGAGGTCATCTGCCAAATGACAAATGAAATCTCACTGTTCGGACTTGGGATATGGGTTTCTGTAACCAAGGTAATTTGTATCAGCAATTTTCATTATTTGTGAAGACAACTAGTCCCTTTAATCTAAAGTTCTAGGCCAGCACATCTCTCATATCTGACCAAATAACTTGACATTATGTTCTCCGTCTCTCCTTCAGAAACATTACATTTGAGCTCTCAGGAATCTCCTAGATTCAGTTTGTCCTATGTTGAGGCTACTTCAGGTTCATTCAAAACCTTATTTCCTTAGGCTGCTACAGGCACAGCTCCTGCCTGCAGAGCAAAGCAAATACTTCTTCAGGGCCTGTCAGAATAGTGTAACCTACTTCCTGTAGCAGTTTCTCTGAAGCGCAGGCATCCATCCTAGCTGCCTCAATTAAACTAAACTTGATTTTTGTTCAGAAATTGCAGTGCCCAAAATTAGAACACGCAAGACGCTGCCTATGGACAGACTTCTGTGCCCAAACAAAGCGTCACTCTTTAATAGGCCTCCACAGGCAAGAAGCCACAATTAAAAGTCAAAAAGCAGTTGAATGCCATAGTGAGCAATGAATGGTGCAGGTGCTGTGCAAAAGCACAGAATTGCAGAGTGTAAACACTGCTGTTTTCTGAAAAGTTGCATTTTCAGAATGCACATAGACAAGAATGTTTGACTGCAGTACAGTCAACAACATTACAGAATGGTTTTTAAATATCTGTATTTGGTCCTAGCAAAACCGCAATTGAAGCTTATCAAAGAAACAACCAGACTATTTCCTACCTTAATGTTTCCTTAAGGCAAAAAATACAAACACACTTGACAAACTGCAATAGTGAGATCATGTACACGAACAAATGTGAAAGAAATTTTGGTCACTAACGACGAAACAAACAAGGTACAAAACAAAAGACAAAAAAAGGTTTCTCAGCAAGCCTAGAATATAATTGCCTTTCTGTCCTTCAGATACACAAGCATGATGAACTGTCCCAACACACTAAACAGTTATCTGGTTCCCATTAAAGGCTTCCAGTGCTCAATAACTAAAAGTCGAAAGCCATTTATTCTTTAGAAATACAGAAACATAAGTCTGGTTTGTAGTTAGAGTTTTTAAAAAAAAGTTTACAAGTATCTGTAGCTTCCCTATTTTTTTTTAAGCTGTAAATTTTACATGCACAGTTCCATTAATATTAGTGCTTGATTATTTTTAGCACTGGATTTTTCATATTTAATATTACATGTATGCAGGCTTTTATATTATCATCTCTACCTCCTTATCATTCTTCCCACCATTTCCAAACCATCAACAACTTTTCTCCCTTTTGAGTCAATCCCTTTTGAGTCAATCTGTGCAAAGTAACATAAGTTTTCCATGAACAAAACTCTACAAGATAATTTTAAAAGAGTAGAGAAAGCCCACTAGGATGATACCAGATTGGCAACAATCTGGTATCATTTAAAACTAGCAAAGTAGAACTGTCTGAAGACAATCTAAATCATTTATCCTACACTAGCTGTTTTCTATCATAAAAATATTTTTTAAAATGTTTTTGTAACATAAAAATAACACATTTCTATATAACCACAGATCTTTCACAGTAAGATAACTGAAGTAATATCGGTAACAGTGAACACAAGTTACTAAAATTAAAATACCTGTGATTGAACAGTACACTATGTGAGGAGCAATCTTTTTAATGTCTTCATAACCTAGACCCATTTCAGCCAGTTTCCCAGGGATGTAGTTTTCCACAAAAACATCACAGACAGCTGCAAGCTTTAAAAAAGAAAAGAATGTAACAAAGTAAGGTTGGTTAATATGATTCCTATAGTTCAACAGATTCCTCACGAAACTTAAAATTGCTCTAATCAAGATTGTTCCTATTTTTCTGGGAGAAAAACAAAATCAGAAACGTAGACAGATTGATTAGGTATGCTAGACTGTATATCTCTGCTAACTACGCATTAGAGGTACAGTGTTCCGAGAAAACACTCTTTGAAACCATTAGATAAAACTGCAACATAATTATCAGTGTTAAATCAATTTCTAAAGATCTAACCACAATTTACAGAACAGGCTGCAACTCTAAACACACGCTTCGCTTGTGCAAAATAACTTGAGGGAAAAAATGGGTAGAAGAAAGTACCTTGATCACTCTTTGCCTTAGAAATAATTTCTAAAATGTGCTTATATTAAAACTAGTGATTATACTTACTGTAATAGAGGCTATATTTCCCCCTTGCTGTAAAGGAGGGCAAAACAGCCAGCACAGCAATTTGATTAGTTTCCAAAGAACATGTCAGTCACATCAATCGGAGCAGCACTGCCAGGTACTGAAGCCTGACTTTCTGCATCACAACCGAATGGATGACCTACTTCAAAACCCACTGAATTTACAGATTAATTTATAACTTTGATGAGCATTGAACCATAATTCCCTAGATGAAGTTATGGATATACAAAATATGATTTTTCATAAGACAAATTAATTAAGAATTTGAGGCAAAAGAACTACATGTGAAAAAAAGTTTAGGGCTTGTGGAATATAGAGGGTTTTGGATCAGGCGTTTTTTGAGGAATTTAACAAACATTTCCCTTACAGGTACATGTGGATGTACGCACATGAATTAAGCATAACCTTAAAAAATGAAAGGTTTTAGATTATTTGAAGCTGACCAAAGAGTTGTATTTTCTGAAACAATTATGTAACTAGAGGAACATATACATTATATTGGGACTGCTTCTATAGACTAGTGTCTCATATCAGCAATCAAAACATTATTTTCCTAGTATTTACGCTGTTTAGGTGAATATAAAGCCAAAGAAACAGCCAGGCCAGCAAATAAAAAATAAAAGTTAACAAGAAAGTCTCAAACTTACTGAGGCAATAAGGTATGTACATTATGAATGGTTTCATTGGATGTATGGAAGAAACATTAACAGCATTTACAGAAACTAAGTTCAACATAAGGTTAAAAATTCATTTTAATCTATGTTGTGAATTATTCTTAAAGGAACCATATCAAGAATCTCTAGATCTACTAATTTTAAATAGCTACAGTAATATGAGCAGTGCCCAGCTTCTAAATAAGCAGTATGGACAGCTCAACAGTTTTCAGTTTATAACCCCATATAAATGAACAGAACATTATTTTATGGAATCTATTAAAAACCAGGCCTTTGTCACAATAAAGTTCTCAAGATGATTAAGGTTTCCACAGAGCTAATGCTAATGTCAGCATTAGCTAGTTAAAAACAAAGAAAAAGCTCACAAATTGGTCCATGATAGGAAGTAGGATACAATTTCTGTGCTTTTTTTCACCGGGGTTTGTAGTCCATCCAATCTGCAATGAGGGTATGGACTAAAATGCTTTGAAAATCATTAGCTCTTTGGTATATGGTATTGAATGTAGATAACATCTGAAAGTCACTGAGTAGAAACAGACACTTCATGTAACGCGGGGGGAAGAAGAAAAAAAATAAAAATCAAATTAAAAAGCCATATCTCTGGACAAGGCAACACACAGTACTAAGTAAAAGGATACAGTGGCCCAACATCGCAGAGTTCGTATTCCCACACAGTGAAATGAATTCAAACACTGAAGACAGAGTGCTGTGCCACATCTGCTACTTAAATTCTCCTAAGGGCTGGAAATAGGCTTTGATGCATAGCAGCTGCGGCCCATGCACTTCAACTGGACTTGCTTTGAGATGCTCGCTAACGCAAATATTAGGTACCCAAAGGCTGAGCTGGTTGAGAATTGGATGCCAAGACCTTGATCCTAAACAACTGCCTGTTTTTAAGTCCACCACCAACTGAAATTTCACACTCTGTGCCCTGCAAGCTCTCTGACTCTATCCCTCTCTTATTTTAGTCTTCAGCACGAGCAATACAAACCAGGCCTGAGCTAAAAGAATACATGTCACAACACACATCTGCTCAACTTCCATGCATCAGGAAAGAAAAAGGCATCACGTACACCAAAGCAGTCATGTTACCTTCAATATCAACATGGGACAATGCTACAACAACTCAATATAGGAAATTATTTATTCCTTTCAGAAGTTTTACAAAAACTGCATACACGCACAGTCCTCACAGGAAGGCAGACTGAATCCGTTAGTGAAGGGGGAAAAAAGAGGGTAGAAGCTTTGCATCCAGTTAAGAAGCTTTGCATCCAGTTAAGTCCTCCCACATCTCTCACCCTTAACTACAAAAATGAATTAGTTAAGACTAAATGCTCAATGCTCAAAAGATCCTGAAAGTTCTGAGAGAAAAAAAAAAAAAAAAAAAAAAAAAAAAAAAAAGGGGGGGGGTTTCTGAAAGTAACTTTGCTGAATAACAGTCTAAAAAGATGAAAAGATATGTCTCAAAAGCTGTATTAGCACAAAAGGATGTCAGAACATGGGATTGGTACACATGTCATCATTGAAAAATGGAAAAAATACCAAAAATATAAAAGAAAAAAGGCTTTATTTCATTGAGAAATTCTAGTATTTGAAAGGCAGTTAACATTAATAACAATAAGAAAACATTAGGAAGGGAAACAAGGCCAGAATGACCAGAACAAAGAATAAATTCGTGGGAACTAAAATATAAAAATAATGTGTTGTTAAATAGTAGACTTTGGGAGAAGAAATTTAGTGCTGTGCCAAAGGAAGAAAAGCATCCTGTTTCACTGAAGAACAGATTTCTTCAGTTTACTCAGTACCACTGATTGTATTTGTCAATTGCTGTGCTTTTTTCATCTACCTCAACACTTTAGTCCTTTGTTTTATTTGTATATTTCTAAAAATGTATAAGGATTATTCTAGGACTTCACAGATGGAGGGGTAGGGGGCGCAGCCTGAAGAACAATAATTTATTCTAACTATGCCATCTTTCTTAAGAAAGGTATTTCTTGTAGCCTTATTATTTTTCTTTCTAAGGCTTAGGCTCAAGGCAGTAATGCATACTTACAAATAATCAGTGTCTCAAAACTCGCATTCCTTTGTTACGAATTGCCTTACAGATACTAACACACTTTTTCAACAGAGCAGACATCTGAACATGTCTGTCCTGATGTTACCAGAAGACAATTGCTAGTGAAAAGCTTCTTCTGGCAGGTAGTGTCACTGCATCCTTTGCACCAAAACCTGTTTCTGGTTCCACATCAGATTCAAATAATTTTATGACTTCTGCCCCAAATACTTCAGACAACTACCACTAAGTCAAGACACCACAAGCAGAATCATTTAATACTGCAGTAATGGCTGATAACATTAGCCCATTTATAATGTGGCTGTACCACAGAGATGGGCACCATTGACTTAAGGAACTGAGAGTGGTAGTGGTTTTGAAAGCAGTTTTCATAAAAGGATAGAAACCATAAGAAAACCAACTCAGCAACAAGAGCATTTTGCTCTTCATACGTAGCTCAATTTTGTGAATCTTGCAATTGGTTTCTAACTCCTCAGAAGTTAGGTTTCTTGTCACGGCTTTATCTTTACCAGGGAAAGAGTTTTGTCTCAGCAGAATATCTTCACTTCCACAGCTAGCACAGAAAATATTTAACACAGATAGTTTTTCTATTGGAAATTCTCTAACATCACATCTTAGCAAGTCATTTCCGTATACAGTTGACTACTTCAGTGACACCCAACTAAGATGGATATTAGTACTGCTACTTGCAGGAACCACCTGCAGCATGACATTAGCTCTACATGAGAGTGACAGCAGAGAGACCTTACCAGGCAGAGAAGGCTGGGAAACCCTGCACTGCTGGAGTCAGAGGATGAAGCTCTTGCATGAGCAATGAGGAACAGGAAAGTTGCTACCTCAGTTTACAGACCATGTGGTATTTGAACTCAATCTGGTACTTGAACATCAAGCATGCAGTTCATAATACCAAAAGTTCTCAAATTGGCATTCAACTCTGCAAATCATGAAAGTGTTTTTCACCTTGCAGGCAGAAAGAAGTTGCAAGTTTAAGAAAGATTTTTAAAATCATTGTAAATATAGATATATATCAAGAAGCAATCTTCCTGTACAGCAAAAGGAGAGAAGGGCATTTCCTAACCACAAACACTAGCAGTCACATAGAAGGAACTAAAGCTCAAGCTCTCTTTGCCTCCAGCTCTTCCTGTCTCACAGCCTCAGCTGCCTTCATTTCTCCATGAAGCAGGACCAGCCCACACACATGGGACCAGCAGACATTGTTAGATAGTCCCTTTCTATCCCTGCTTTTGGAAGTCAAATAATAAGTAACAAAGCTTGAGAATCATCTCTTAAATAAAGGACTTTAAGATGATTTTGTCCAAAATACACCTGGGGACACCAAGCAAAACATTTCTTACTATGTCTGTTCACTATACTTTCAGAAGAAAAACATACAGCTTCATAGCAGTTAACTGTGAGTGGTTCTCTTCTACACAGGGACTGGGGAGGGAGCACTGGAGAATCCTCAGCTTATCTCCTCTAAATTTCCAGATGAAGTGTTTCATTTTCACTAGACTGACAAAAGAAGATCATAAAAAAATCAGACTAATTAATCAAAAAGTAACCTATTGCGGTTTTAGATAATATTTTTAGCAAAAAATACTACCAGACAAATTCCAGTAATTGCAGGATATATGTGGTTTCACTGTGAAAAGAAGTGATTTGATCTGACATTGAAACATTAGCAGAAGTCAGCTCACCCTTTTGGATGTATTAGTACTGCAGGGCTAAAAAACTTGGTAGCAGCAAGTACAAAGTATATCCTTCTCAGTAAATAAAAAAGGCTAACAAAGCACAAGTTTTACAGATTGTTGAAGATGATAGTTTTTTTTCCCCCCAATGGAAAAGATATCACTCAAATTCTGAAATATAAATACAAAATTCCACCTACAGGACAGCAACCGAAGTCATGAATACACTGTAACAGTTGACCTTGAAAATATTGGAGCCCAGACCTCCTTTTTGTACTGACTTCCTTAGGAAAAGAAAAAAGATTCAAACTGTGCTGATCAAACTGTACAGGACAATCAAATACAACCATAAAAATCACAAGGAGATGATCTGTGACTTCTAGCACAGTAAAATACAAGCCTCGAGTTATCTACTTCTCTCTCAATGTTTCATTTGAAACATTATAAATAAAAGTATAATTAGAGATTGAAATTGTCTCATATAATAATATTTTAGAATTATTTTAGATAGTATGAAAATTGCATAATTCACCTCTAACCTCGAATCTCTGGGCACAAAGCATGGAAATAATGATTTACAATTTAACAATTAACCACAATATTTTTTTTCATTATCAGATATCAAATTAATCTATGAAATTCAGAGTTTTATTACTACTCAGATTCAAAACAGTACAAAACAGACATATTTTGAGTTCTGTTAGAACCTACCTCTCTGATTAACTTAGCTCCCTTTGGGTCCTTCATATTGACAGCTATACTCTAGGAACAAGAAAAACACACACCATCATTTCTATCAACTGCCTTCTAGTCCTTGTCATCAACTTCTAAATATAACCAAAACTAAAATTTCACACTACAGTTGCAAGTTACCGCTCTCCCCTACTCCAGTTGCCAGGTGAAGCAGGTCAGCTGATCTCATCCATCTAAAAATATTGATTGAGAAGAGAGAAGAAATGAGGAAAAAAAAAAAAAAAAAACACCACACACACCTCTTTCAGCAGTGTTTAATTTCAGTTGATTTCTCCCACATCAGCTGAGGAGGGAAAAGAGAAAATACTAGAGACACAGCAACTGAGGACAGGCAGTACCACTCTTGATTTTGCTTTGGCCTCAGCTGACCACAGAACTGTATCACAGGGTTTCAGACTTTTTTTGTTCCAAATACTCATCTTGTTTTTCATTTATTTGTTGTTTCTTTTATTTTGTTTTTGAGGGGGGGGAGTGGTTTCTTGAAATGTGTAATGTAACTTCATGCCAATGTCAATACTGCAAAACATCTCAATAGAAAATGAATTGGAAGCTTGCCCTGTTAAGCATTTTTATTTGATTTCTTGCTACTCATGTCCAATTAGTCTCAAGTCATGTAAATTTGTCAGCGATTACACACACTCTATATAGTAGAGCACCTCATACCGGCAAAGTTAAAAAAAATAATAATAATAATAATTTGAAAGGAAAACACCATGTCTGTAGTTGTAAAGACAGAAAACACTGGCCAGTGTTCAATGTGGCACTTTCATTTACCTTTTTATTTCGATTAACACTGAGATAATAAACACTTTCTGTTCCAGCAAAAGGTGGGCCCCAGGCTCTAGTATCATCACCAACTCCTGAAAAAAATAACACAACATTTGCAGTTGTCCAATATTAAACAGGCAAAAAAGAAAAATGAATACAAAGGTTGTTTGTTTCTTTCTACCCCTAGGTCATATTTAAATCTCCTAAGGTTCTCCTAATGATGGCAAGCAAAAAATACTTTTTGAAATATATCTGGGGAGGTGTATGTCAAAAAAAAAAAAAAAAAAGCCTAAAAGCTGATTATACAAAGCAGATGTGGTTTTTGCTAGTGCTGTGATTATTTTAAAATACTTTGTTTTGCTACTGCTGTGATTATTAATTTAAAAATGTAAATATACAGCCAAATGCCACCAATCTGTTTTTTTTTTTTTTTGGCTTAATTTATTTTTAACTTAAAACAGTACTACACTGACATTCTTTCAGGCAGTCTGGAAAATTTTAACAGAAGCTCTTGTGCTGCACAGAGTCAATCAGCTGTTCCTGAAACACTGTGGGCAAGAAGTCAAGGTAATTAATGATCAGCAACAACTTGTGCACTCCAGAGCAGAGGCAAAAGGCAGCAGCACTTGCAGCAGCTGACACAGTCCCCCACCTCCTACCCCCTTCAGGAGTGCCCTTGCCCCACAGAAATATAAGATAGCATTAAAGCTTCTGCAGGCACTTGCTCATGTCACTGTATCATTTAAGCTTTGTTCGCAATTTTAAATGTTACAAAGCCTGCCATATATTTTATTTAGATTTAAAACTAATTTTTAATTCATTTCTATAATGTTGATTCTAAGCAGTAGCGGATATGGAACATATCTGTCTAGATTTTAACTACATTATCAAGCGCAAGTGTGTGAAAACTTTCCTTAGTTCCTTTTTTCCAAGTGAACCTTTAGTCCAATGCAACATAACCACTGTTATATGATTAAACTGTACTCTGCGGTTACACTTGAAGTCATTTAAGCTCAGTTTCTGTAGAAGCCACACAAACATACAAATTACTGATGCTTCCCGGCATTTGTACTTTTTATCCTCTCAAAGAATTATACTGGTTTATGGGGAAGGCTGGGGCAGGGGGTAGAGTATCTTTTTCCTATCTTCACCTTTCAAGACATTCAACAAAACATAGACAAGACACTAATGCAGCCAGCACTCTTTACAGATGAAGTCTGTGAGTAAGCCTAGCTTTATAGACACTACTGCTGTGAAAACAGGTATCATCTCACAGAACAAGTAGATTATCCACAATCTATAAGTGTTTGAAATTAAGAATTCTCAGGCTGCTATTCTCCTTTAATGACAAAACAAAACACTAGAAAAGCTAGAAAGTGCATTCCTGAAGTTATCAGTCCATACTTGATCACAGACATTGTCCCTTTGCATAACTCAGACAGGTGGATTAATAACTTTGTCAATCTCATCTCATGGTACAAAACTTTCTGCCCTGTCACAACATGCAAACATTTGACACAGAGGTGAATGACCAGTGGATGACCTGTTGGTTGATATGACCAAACATTTAAGAAGTTTTCAGTGAAGATATCTTTGCTATTTACAGTGTAGGAAATGTGTTTTAGTATCTCAAATGTGTAATTTATCTTCACTTGCTCTTTTAAAAAAATCTCTTTTCTAGCATTAATAGTTTTGAAGTGGAAACTTACACAAAGTGGGGAATAACACAGGACAAGCTACAGATGTATGGCATGTTACATGTTTCAGGCAAGCCAGATGAAGGCCTCACTCAGGAAAAACTGCAGAATTAGCCCTCCTTACGGTTATGTATTAGAGAAAGGACCAATACAGGGTTCTATAATCCTGTCAATTTACTACTGTGCCAAATGCCAACAGCAAAATTTATTTTCACACTCTTAATATGAAGACTAACTGCATCAATACATAGTTCTTAGCCATTAGAAAAAACATTTTGTGCACAAATAATTGTGCAAAACTAGTGTTATAGTTATTCATGCTCATAACAAGAATGAACAAGGCAAAAATCTAAGATTGTCCTCTTCACTATGACAGGTTCCACAAGCACAGTATCCTGTGCATTAATATTACCTGCATGTGGAAAGTCACTATTTCTGGGAGAAAAGACCCCCAAGCGACCAGTTGGAAGCCTTGTGTTTTGATAAGCAACAGATGTCCAATTAATATGGCAAAGGCATGAAATGGATTTAAGCAGGTTGAAAGTGCAGATGGATATCTTCTTTTTAAGGCTTAAAAGAATGGCAATTCTCATACAGCACCTACGGTCTCGGGAGAAGCAGAAGATAAGGTCACAAAATCCAACAGAGGTCTTTAATATGCTAATACCCTCACTAGCATGAGGGTTACTGCCTTCAAGTATATGAAAAAGGTACTTTGTAAAATGTAAAAGGTCATCAGTGATGACATCATTTCTGGTAATATTTTAACAGCAACACAATAATTGTGGATTTTAAATAAACCCACTCAGCATGAGGTAAGAGTATATAAACTCAGTTTATGATTTTATACTTTTTTAAAAAACAAACTGCAATATTATATAGTCATGTAGCACAAAGAAGAAATTGCAATCTTTAGGTGCTAATAAACGAGTGAGGTCCTCAACAAGGTGAAAAAAACTCAAAAAAAAAAAAGAAAAAGAAAAAAAAAAAAAGGAAAAGTCACATACACATAAAACTACATATACCCTGGAAGTAAATTATTAGCTCTTTGAGCTAAAGACCTGCTCATCTTGACTGGAGTTGACTAATCCTTTGTCAAATCTTTCAAAAGCAACTGCTTCTAATTTTTTACTTTGCTGTATAAAGTCAAACTTTTTATGTTCCACACACTTCATTTGAAAGCCCTGCTCTAATACTAGCACTGCATTATTAAGAAAGCCCCATGCACATTAACATTCACATGTCCAAATTAAAGCCTAAACAAAGTCCAAGCAATTTAAAAAAAACAACTTTTTTCATTTTGAGTGATAGAACAAGGTACTTTAGGAACAGGTCATAACTCAGTACTCTTATTTCCACTTATAACTCAAAAAATGCCTTGATATTACAACTTCAAACTCTTCACATCCTTATTTTTGCTAAATATTAGGCTACTTCTAAAGAAGACACACCTACCCAGAGTACCATGTTAAACTTATTAAATCAACCAGATCATACATGTTTCAGCAAACTTACAAATAACTAGTTCTCTACCACGTGAAGCAAAAAGGTTGATGATGTCAGCATGATTCAGATACACAAGCCATCGCCTCTCAATAATATCCAAATAGGTACAAAAGTAAATATTTCTAAACACAATGCCATATATTCGCACACCATCATCAAATAAACATAGTAGGCAATAGTCTTTCTAAATAGTTTGAAAGATGTTTGATCTTACATCCTCAGCCCATGCACATGGCCCAAGACACTATTGTAAATCCGAGAACCCCTCAAAATAAAAAAATCAACCATGAATAAAATATTTCAAAAATTCAGACCAAGCATTTGTTAAACTGGCCTTCTTTCTTACCATGCCTAAAAAAGGGTGGGGAGAAAAGGGGAAGGGTGATGAAAGAAGAAAAAAAAAAAAAAAAAAAAAAAAAAAAAAAAAAAAGTCAGTCTTACCTGGTCTTTCCACTTTGATAACTTCAGCCCCTAGATCTCCTAAATTCATCGTGGCAAAAGGTCCTGCAAGCACTCTGTGATATTAAAAAAAAAAGGGGGGGGGGGGGGGCATTTTCTTCATTGCTTTATCCAAGTAATTGCATCTAGACAGACTGTTCTGAACAAACACAAACCTTGTTAGATCAAGAATTTTCACACCATCCAATGGCTTTACATTACTAGCACCTGGCAAGAAACAGAAAACAGTTAACTTAACCATTGCCTTCAATCCTCTAAGACATTTCTCACAGGCACTCTGAAGCACTGCTCTCGTGGCTTGCTCTCACCATCTCCCTTCCCCTCCCTGGAATGGTAAAGCTTTCTCCAGAGGTATGCTTTGAGGATTAGAGAACATGAGTAACACCTTTCAAAGTTGGAAAACCTTAGGTCAACATTGTAGACCTTGCTCTAAACATCTAGCAATTTTACAATAAAGCTACTTTTAAAAAGAAGTTTAAATGTGCCTACTACATAAACTTACATTGTTTTCAAAGATTTACCTGAGCACAGCAAACAACATCAGAATGACCTACAAACTAAAAATAATGGCTAACAGTCCAACAGGAGGCACGTTATCCTCAGCAGCAAAGCAGTTTGACGTGTGCTGACCCATGCACTCTGTTTCTACATTTCCAAAATGACGTTTACAAGGCTGAAGGCAGAACCAAGGAAGTATTTGTTCTTGCTTTCAACAGCGAATGCACCCCCAGGGTAACTATGAGGAGGTCATAATCCCTTACTGCTTTCCCTCCCCTAACTCTCAAAGGCAGCAGCAGTGGCAGCAATAAACCTCACAGACAGAGCAAGCAATCTTGCAAGCTAGATCATAGGGTTTGTCAAAGGTTGGTGAACCCAAGTCAGCTGAGTCTTTAACTACACATTTCACATCCTCCTGGAGAACTCAGCCTGCCACATTTCTTAACACTGTCACACCCTGGTGAAGGTTTCAGCTACTGGAAAACACCAGTGCTTCGCAATGGGCTTACTCTTATGTTTAGGAAAAATATATAAACATCAAATCTACAGAAGAGCGCAGCTCTCTCTCAAACCATGTGCTAGTTAACAGAAAGACTTCAGCACCCTCCTCTGTTCTTGCCATGCTCTCTAGTTATCAGCCTCTTATTCAATGGATCAGTAGAGACCATATTCTCTTCAGGAGCTAGTATTTCACCTTGCTTACATTTCCCAGAAACACTACCTGTGCACCCCAGATTCTCCACCTGTAGCTAACTGTGCTTGGGAAATCAACAAAGACTTTTTCTCAAAGAAGTCTATAAAGTGGAGATTTTCCTGTAAATAAGCATTTGAGTAAACTAAGATTGATGAGTCCTTATTGTACTGTTCCCATTATGCTAACATCCAACAGCTCCCCATTGGGACTCTTGGGACTATTATACATGGAGCAAAACAGCAGAGAGTGAAAACATTTCAGAGAAAAATGGACTTTTTAATAGTGATAAATAATGCAGCTATCCACAAAGATAGATAAATGCAAGAAAGAGCTCAAAAGCTTGCTTGTAGAAGTTCAAGAATAGACCTCTCAGTCTCTTCAAGCTAGATTAATAGATATTCACAAAGAAAAAAGTTCTAAGACTTAAGTCGGCTTTCCAGGAGTAACTAGAGTGTGGCTAATCTGCTTTTATAAGTTAACAGAATCCAAAGTCTTCTGGCTATCAAACTACAGCAGTTCTGGTCCACTAATTGTGAGCACTGGAGTGCTCTCAACACACCACACAGAGAGAGGGGAGGAGAGAAAAAAAAAAAAAAAACACAGAAGGATGCCCTAACTTTCTTCTTTTATAGGATGGCCTCAGAGTGGGCACCCGTCCAGAGTTAATCATTCTTCTCTGAAGCATTTTTGTTGCTAGTCTGGCTCAGTGGAGTCAAAGTGCTCACAAATACAAACTTGTGTTTTCTCTCATCTCTTTTTTGTTTTAATTTTTTTTAGTAACTTCATGATTGAAACAAAACTCACACTCTCATCTGTAACTGAATCATATTTACAAACTACTTATTCCTCTAATTCTTGTCTTTTTGCTGTAAACTGGAAACTCAAGTGTATCTTTTCTAAGCGTCTCTGCTGAAGAAAATAAACAGATCCAAATTATTCTCTCAAGAGGACTTAAACTTTTAGTTCATCTTACTGGGGTATCCCAAGGCTGGCCCGTCTTTTAACAAGATGAACAAATAACCTTCCAAAAAGAAGTTTTCCTTTTTGCATGTTAATAACAGAAACAAACAATGGGAAAAGAACTGAATAGTTCTCCACATTCAGTACTCCACACAAATGCAAATTAATTGCAAATAAACATGTCCACTCCAACTACTAGCAACTCCAGAGGAAAAAACATTCTTTAAGTCTCTCCTTTGACGACACGACCAGCACTTTTTAGTTCAGACGCTCGGAAGAACGATGAAGCCCAGCACTAGTGCAGACAAGTTCACACCATCTGCTCGCATTAGGGATGCGTTCGTCATGTTCGCCTCGGGTGACGAAGATGCGGAGCTTCCTCCAACCCCAAGGCAATTGCTACCGGTTTTCTTCATTATTTGCCTATAGGTAAAATCTGAAAGCCAGATCTGCCATTCAGCCAACTGATGGAAACTATTTTTACTGCAGCTTTTGTTTTTCCTTGAAAAACTGTTTGAAGCCACAAGTCTTGTAATCTTAAAATAAATACATAGCTTTTTAAAAGGTCCAAAGCCGAACAGCAGGCACTTTCTTTTCCCTGCTCCCGGGAGCTCCCTGAGCAGCTGGCACGGACAGGCGCAGCCCGCGGTCCCGTTTCGGCTGCGCTGGGCGAAAGGCAGCGAGACGGCGGCCAGGGGCGAGGCGCTGCCACTCGCCGCACGGGGCGCCCCCGTCCGCCTCTTTCTCCCCCTCGCCTCGCCGGCAGCCGCCCCTCGCCCCCGCGGCCGTTAACGGTCACTCCGTGCGCACGCCGCGGCCAACAGCCGTACCGGCTGTGCCGGGGCAAGGCGGCGCGGCCACCATGAGCACCCGCCCGCGCCAAGGGGCGCCCGCGGAAGTGAGAGAAGCCGAGGAACGAAGGAGGGAAGGGAGGGGAGCGCGGCGCGGCTACCTGCCAGGGGGGCGCCGCTGCTGCCGCCGCTTCGAGGCGAGGCGACGCTCAGCGCTCGGCGGCAGCGCGGCGTGGCAGCCGCAGCGCAGAGGAGCCTCCACAGCACGCCGCAGCAGCGGCGGCGGCTCCCGCCTCCCAGCATCGCCGCCGCCCGGGCGGCCGGCCTGGGGCAGGTGGGCACGGGACACCGGCGCGAGGAGGTGAGCGGCAAGGCGAGCGTCGCGAAAAAGTGCGCGTTGACCTGCAGTGCGCATGCGCGGCCCGCAGCCACCGCCGCGCTTTGAGGAGCGTGAAATTGTTCCCGGGCGGTGGTAGTGCGCAGGCGCGTTGTGCGCCGTGCTGCCCTAGCTGCTCCTCCCGTCCCGTCGCGGGTCTCAAGCAGAACGGGAGCGTTTTTCTGCAGTGAGCTGCGCTGTTGCTGCTATATTATCCCGGATAAAGGGTTGACATGATGAATAGTGTGGCAGGCTAGACCCTGGAAAACCCATCTTGAGACTAGAGGCTCTTGTAAAAGTTGAGGAAAGTATCAGCGATCTTCTCTTGCTCCTCTACTGTGTAGGATGCAGGTAGTTGGCTTTAATAAGCAGGGAATGTGCTGCAGATGTTCCACCAGTGACTCCAATTAGTATTAAAGAGTATATATCAGTATTTATACAATGCACATCAAAGGTATTATTATTGAGGTAACTAATTCCTGGGCAAATCAATGTTTCATAGATAAAACTAGCATTTCCAGTTTGCTATACTGTTGAATACTCAGCACTGTCAAGATGGGATGTAAGCAAAATACCTCAACTTGTTTACAGGTTAGAGAGCTGCACAAGCTGCTAGTTGATACATTGACTAACATTTGTTACCAGCACTATATAGACCATCTGTGTTAGCTTTGCTTTAATTTGCAACATTATTTGCACTGTATGCCCTTCCTTTCAGATAAATATCGATGGAAGAGTTAATTTCAATGGATGTTTTAGGGTGATTCCTACCTAAGTGCTTTCACACTATTTTTAGATTGTGTTAGGATAGAATGGAAGACTCACTCTGTGGAAACTATGGTGTCTTCTGCTCTGTAATGGGATAAAGAAGCCTCTGTGAAAATTAGGAATTTGTTTCTGAAGAGTACACTGTGAGGATGATGGCTGCATCTCAAGAATAGATAAGACTTCTCACTGTTTGAAAATAAGCATTATGAATAGCACAGCCTTATAAAATGTTGTGTGATCAAGATCCTTGCATGCTAGGAAGAACATAGGGATTATATTCCTGGTGACTGGACTTGCTATGTGTGTTAAAGAGGATACTTATAGCTGTAGAAGCAGTTAGAGTTTGGCTACAAGAAGAAACTCACTGGCAAAACTCTCCCAGTACAACTCTACATGTGTGTAATGACAGTGTCTGTTTCCAATTAGTTAGATTTCTGATTAGCCAAGTCCTGCATTGAGCTCCAGTGCAGCACAGAGTGTTTCCCGTATGTAGTGTCTTATGCTACTGAAAGCGCTGATTTGAAAACACTATTTAAAATTAATTTGTCTCATGTGCTAAAAATGAGTTGTGCTGTGTTGCATCGGTATAAGCCTAAAATCTCTTTAATTTTCACCGAGCATTTCAGGATTTACACTAATATAGCAAAGCACAGAACTAGAATGCTATACGTAACAGTTACTTGGTTAAGCTTCTCTTCCAAGTGAACAATGTTCTCTTCCAAGTGAACTTTGTCCTCCAATTTCATGTGTGTGTCATTGCTGAAGCTGCCATTCTGCTTTAGAGATGCTGACAGTTCAAACCACATTTAAAAAAAAATCACATTTTTTTTTCTTTCGAAGGTGTCGTCATGTGCGTTTTTAATTGGGACTTCTATGATGTATACAGTATTTGCAGCCTCGTATCTTAAGAGGCTGCTCAGGAAGGGACGGGGTGGCCGTGGCGGGTTGGGCGCTCCTTGTTCCACAGAGCGTTTGTTCCGCGGAGCTCCTTTTGGGTGACGTTTGGGCGGGCGAGGGAGGGACGGGGGGAGGGAGGCGGCAGCGGCCGTTGGGCGCCGCGCGCGGGAACCCGCGGCCGCGGTGCTCCCCGCTCCGCCTTCCCTGCCGCGCCCGGAACCTTGCGAGCCGGAACCTCCCGGCCGCGCGCCGGGGGAAGGGTTGGGAGGACAAAAAGAAGCGGCGCGCCGGCGCGGCCGCGAGGTGAGGCCGTTGCGCAGTTTTATCCCGATCCGCCATTGCGGGCGCCATGTACCGGCAGGGCCTCCGCCCCCCCACGCCGCCGTACGCGGGCGGCGGCTTCCGCAGCCCGCCCGCCGGACCCTTGCCGCCCTCGCCTCGCGGCTATGGGAGCCCCCACCACACGCCGCCCTACGGCCCCCGCCCCGGGCCCTACGGCGGCGGCCACTCGCCGCGAGGCTTCCGTGGCGGCGGGCGCTTCGGGAGCCCATCGCCGGGGGGCCACACCCCGCGCAGGCCGCAGAGCGCCAGCCCCCGCTACCCGGCTCCCTACGGCGGCAAATCCCCGGCCGGAGCTGCCCAGCACCCGCAGCAGCACAGGCGCTCTCCCGGGGGCTACCAGAGGCACCACCAGGTATGGGAAGAGCGGTGAGGGGGACAGGCCTGCGCCTCCGCATGGCGGGTAGGGGAGGGCGAGGGGGAGCAGCAGCCTTGGTCTCCACCTTGGCTTTCAAGAAAAACGGTCTTGCAGCGTACTGAACAATTTGCAGCCTCCCCCAGCCGTGGAGAGGGAGAAGAAGAGACTCTGAGCCAGGCAGCTGGAATCGGGAAATGCTGCTCAGGAAGGGGAAGAGGGCTTCAAGCCTGTGTGAGGCCTCAAGCTAAGCGCAACTTTTCTCCTTTTCATATTCTGACGTGCCAAGGCAGAGAGAAAAAAATCAAGCATGGCTCAAAATTGCAACAAACATCTCTTTCCCTTCCACTTACAGCCTGTGCATCAGTTCTCTTTCAGAGAGTAGGGAGAAGGCGTATGCTTTAATTTGGCCTCTGATGTCGTACATGATGGAGCCCCTGTGTATGCACAGCAGGCTTTCTGAGATATGAGAAAAGTAAGGAATGGTCTGCTGAAGAGGCTTAAGTAGAAGTTCTTTTAAACTGAAATAAGACCATCTGTTGCATAATAGAGCATAATAGACCTGAAGTCTCAAGTATTGCTCTGAGAGTTTTCATTTATATAGTTTTCCCTAAGAGTTATAAACAACAAGCTCTGGGACTTGTTTCACTCTTCAGGTGGTGTCATTGGGGAATGTGATTTGCAGTGGATAAGCATGACAGTTCTTGAGGCGATGTCAACCTTATGTACATAGCTGACTGTATGCAATATTAGAAAAAAACTTAATCTAAAAGGGTAAGAAATGATGCTTGCAGTACAGACAGTGGTAGAATTTTCAGATTCTCTTCCTGATACTTTAAGGAAAGAGTAATAATGAAGCTTAATCTTTCTATGGTTTAATAAAATGCAAATTGATCTTTCAATTCAGAAGATGTATGATCTGATAGCAATCTCATCACTGGTGGAAGATGATCCTAATGAACATTATACATTTTCTTCAACGCAGTATCGAAGTTCTGCCAGTACAGATGCGTACAAATTGCTTAAACTTACATATCTGTTCAAAAAGACAAAGGATATGGGGTTGCTGCCACAGTAGTACCTCCTTTTTTCATTAAAATGACTTTCACACGTTTTGGAGGGATTTTAGTTACAGATGTCTAATGTACTCGCAGAAGATGGCTCATTCATTGCTCACTTAAGTGTGCTTTTTAGAAAGCCTTTCTCAAGCTTACTGAGTGAATATGCAGGAATCTTTTTGCCTGTAGTTTTAGTCAGGAGTATTTTATTTTGTAAACTGAGGGAGACAGTCTCCCTGTCTCCATCCTTGACTTTAAAAAACATAGCAGCAACATGAAGGTTTGAATCCAGTCACAGGGTAACACAGGCTGTCACAACACTTTCACTTTTCCTCTTTCCTCCCCCTGCCCTCATGAGCAGTTTACAAATATTGGCTGAGTAGTGCTGTATTTCAGGAGTAGCAGTATATTTGCATTTCTGCAACTTAATGTGTATGTCTTTGTGCACTTATACACATTGAAGGTTTTGGCTGGGAGAAGAACAGAGGCAATCATGGAGTGGGGGGTTAATCTCTTAACCACGATTCCCTGTTTTGTTTGGCATGGCCGACACTACCAAACATTTTGCAGGTACCATCAAAATTTTCTTTTTCTGTCTAGCTTCAGTTCAACCTTCTGTAGCCGTGCAAGACAGTATCCCTACAAAGTAGTACATGTCTAAGTCCGTCCGTATAACTTTGGTCAGAGCTATTGAGCTAGCAATGGCAAATGCAGCTCATATCCAGGTGCCACATATCACAGTCTGAACATGCCTGTTTTGTCCTGTAAAGTTAGGTGTTCGCGATAAGAGAAACAAACTGTAATTGTGGAAGAGAATCTCAATGCATGAATCCATGAGCAGATTTACTGAGGGGGTTTTATTGCACACTCTAAATTTTGGATTTGTTTGACACAGTATATTGTTTTTTGCTTTTTCTTCTACAGACTACATTTTTAAGAGAAATATAATGAAGTTTATATCACTGTTGTCATCTTTGAGATTAAAATCTCAAAGTGAGCCTTTAAAATCTCTCATCAGGAAATGCAAAGCACAGTTTATACTTACTTTGGAGTTATATGTCGTGTCATTAGTATTCTGTGCTCATTTTTGTGCTTGTAGATTTTCTAATGTGGCCCAAAAGCCTAGAGGAACAAACATAGCTTAAAACCACTTTTCCAAAATGGCTGATTTTAACTTATGTGGCCAGTACTTAACTAAACTTTCTGTCTTTCCACAGACATTTGCCTACTTCTAAAATTTATTTTGAAAAGTTTGAAGTTTGTTGAAAGTCTTGAATATAATCTCTTCTTAAAATTCATACAGAACTGGCATTTCCCATCCTGCACTGAAGAGGAGCTAGTGAAATAGTAGCTAGTAACGGTGATGGGTTGAACATTGTTTAGAATGTACAAATCTTGCAAAATGGTAGACCCATGGTTTCTGCATCTTCGTGCATCTACGAGCAGCTAAAATTACACCTGTTGAAATAAGCTGTAAAGGAAGTGATTTTTTTCCATTGCCAAGGGAAAATTACCACATTTATTAACAGACACAGAAGGCAATTCCTTCCTATTTAGAAAGATCTTTCTGGAAAACATATATATATTTGTATTGTGTGCATGTATGTATATATATATTGTTTTGTGTGCGTGTGTGTTTACATACTATATATATATATATATGTATATGTACACACACACATACATACCCATACACATTTGTATTGTATTGAGAAGAGGTTGATGTTTTCTTGAAGGAAAACTCAATGACAGATGCCTGGCACCAGCACAGATTTAGAGCAACTCTAATGACAGTAAAATACAAAGTTTTTATAACGTGTATTTGTCACCAAACAGGTTTCTTTTTCCTGAAAATGGTTTTACTTGCATAGTTAGGGCTATGGGTTTCCTTTCTCTGCAGGTCTATGGTTTAATTACCGTATTTTTCCCTATAAGAAAAAAAAAAAAAAGCATTTAATTACTAGCATTATCAAGATGAATCAAGAAATTAAAAATGAAATTAATATCACATACTTAAATTTAGAGAATCATTCTTGAGTTGCATAGTAATACATTTCTTAGATTTCAAACATACAAATAGACCTGTATTTCTGACACCCTGCATTATACCTTGTGAAATTTAATGTTATTAATATTATAAAATAAATCAATCCAAAATAAGATTATCATTGATTTTTTTTCTCCCACTGGATACTGCAAATCCAGTTATATCAGGTTGCTTTCTTCTGAGTGCTGCAAACTGGATGTAACATGGGAAAAAGACTTCATACACAAGCTATCTTACTATATAGAAGTTACAGGATATCTTCTAAACATGGTGTTTTAATAAGTTACTTCTTATTTTAAAGATATAATGCACTGTTTAGTACTTTGCTACTAATGTGAGTGCTTGCAGGACATTAATGTGACTTTAGTTAGTGCATACTGACTGGCTCTAGGAACTCATTATCCCTTGGAAAGTTCTTACATGTAGTCTGAGGTGATGCTCTGATCTTTTCCCTTTGGTTTAGATGCCTTCAGAGTACCTGTTAGTGATTTTTCACAATTGAAAATTGTGAAATTGTGAATGTGAATAATTTCACATTATCTTAGTGGCATTATCTAATTGTACTAAGAAAGACTAAATCAAAGGTCTTGTAATTTAGACTTGGATATTTCTGTGTTTGGCTATATGTCCATTATCATCAGCATTTAGGAGTTCTAAAAACGTACTTACTGGTACCATACGAGTAGGCTGCTCCTGCTGCAGCGCATTTCAGAAACTGGTTCAAGACTAATTAGCCTGCAAAGAATTCTGCCCTGGCTAAGTGTAAAGGCTTTTAACTGTGTGGGGCATTTTGTTTGTTTTTGTTTTTTCCCTCATGTGACCATACAGAGATTTGATAGGGCTTATTAGTCACATTCAAACACCATCCCCTTTGGTCCAAAAAGACAGAAAATCAAGCCTTTAATCAGTGTTTTTACTTTTCTTTATAAAGGCAGATGCTGATTATCTGCCTTGGGGAATCTTGTTCTTCTAATCATTCAGAATAGTTGTTGACTAACTTCCGTGTATCTGTAGTATTAGGTTATTTAACTAGTTGAAAACAAACCAACTCAAATTAATGCAACTTCCTCTTCTAGATAAAACCTCTTTTTTTTTTTTTTTTTTTTAAGAGAAAGCTGCATCTCATGCCACGTTATATAATTTTTTAATCTTTTTGTTTCAAAGTGTGACTGGTGTAGCCATTTATGATTCTTGACCTCCTTGTTCGGAGGAATAGCTTCTCTGCAGGGGTGCCTCCTGCATATATTGAAAGATTTCGTGACTTCCAGGAGCTGTCATTTTAAATGATCGAGGAGGAATAGGAAGGCTTTGGAATAACCAGCAAGGTTATATTTGCCTGTGCAGGAGACTATAAGAATGTTAAAACAGATGTTACCATGTTTCCAAAGAAACCCTTAAATGGACCAGTTTGGGAACATCGGTATAGATTGCTCATCATACTTAGATGATTATTTAGAGGTTCTTTAGAGCCTGTCAGGGCCATTGATCCGGAAAAGTGCTTTAAAAGGATAAATTTTAAAGCTGCTCCAGTTGACGCACAAGAAGGGTCTTGTATTTGATTTTAGCTATTTACAAACTTGTGGTGGGGTAAGGAAAGACACAAATCTGCTACTCTGAAAGGCTGAGATAACAAATGAGAGGAAAAGATTAATACTTACCGGAGAAAAGGGCTATAGATTACATCATGGCCCTCTAAGATCTGCAACAGGTTTGTAGACGCAGTTGTGTCTTCCTTGATCTTCAAAATAGTTCAAGCTACAGGTAAAAGCTTTTTCCTTCTACGTTATTGCTGCTTAATCATTGACTACGATAGTAATGCCATCCAGATTTGCGTATCAAAAGAAAGTTATCTGCTGTCAAATTTTGCAAAATACTAGTTTGGTTAAAACAGGGTCTTTTTCACAGCAAGTTCACCAATAAACCAGTAAACTTGGGGCATTTGCAGCTATTGGATTCATACAGTGCGGAGTCTTATCTATAATTACTTACATCTCTGGCTTTTGCTCTTGTAAAAAGTGTTAACTCTCCCTCAGCCTCTGTGTTCTGTTTTGCTGATCTTTGTATTAGACATGTTGCTAGCTTAGGCAGCTTATGAAAACTAGCATCATGCTGCCTTTTTTTGGAAAGGGATATTCTGGAGAAGACTTTCTTTAATCTTGGTACATCGCCATTTATAATTTAATATATAATAAAATAATAAAGCTAATATTTTCTGTATTTTCTGAGGAAGATGCAGTCAAGGAGTAGTAATTATTAACTAGAACAATTTCAAAGCACCACTACATTAGAAGGATTTTTTTTTTTTTTAGTTTGAATTAGTCTATTAAATGTTTCTTTACCTGATGGTTTTCTTCCAAAGGGATCACCCAGGACATCTACTCCATTTGGTACAGCGCATGGCAGAGAGAAAAGAGTGTCTAATGATGTGGAAAACTATTACAGACCTTCAATGCTTGAGGACCCATGGGCTGGCCTAGAGCCAGTTTCTGTTACAGGCATAAATCAACAATACAGCAGTGAGCGAGCAACATATACTGGTAAAAAAGGGAGGTATTTCAGTTAACAGTTTTTAAGGCCAAATAACTCCATCTTGTCAGGAAAACTTTGGGACAAAGTCTTTACACTTAACACAAGATGAACAGTATCAAGACCTCAGTTAATGCTTTTATTTGACCACGTGTCCACCCTTTTATCCAACTCTTTTTTTAATTTCATCGGATATTTTTATGTATGGGGAGGGAAAAGGAGTGGTAGGATAACTTATGTTTCTGGCTACGTGGAAGTGCCTGCCAACTTTGAAGAACAAAGTGTTCTTTAATCACCAGCGACTGATTTGTGACTGTTAAAACAGGTTTCATATACTTACCTTCTTCCATGCCAGATTGTTAGCCTTTTATTGTTAACTCCTTTAGGATTTTTTTTTTTTATGTTTCAACATTTTTAGAGTGAAATAACTTGGAAATATAATAAAGTTTTGTAAATCCTTGTTTTGTAATGTATGAAGATTATTTTAGGACTTTTGTTAAGGTGTACTCATTAAGAGGAACAGTACTAGTGAAATTAGGTGAATTCTGTAAATGTGTTTGTATGCTGTAGTTTGATTTTTGTGTACAGTGTTTTTTTTGTTAATTCTAGTAAACCAAGTGAAATATGACTAAGCCATCTCAGGAAACAAATGTATTGTCTTGGAAAGTTTTAATTTGTTAAACGAGCTTTTGAAACGTAAACATAACTGTAATTATTGAGTCTTGTATTTTTAAAAAACTTATATTTGGAACAGAAGTAGATATATCTTGATCAGAGTAAACAAGTCTGTTAGCATTAGTCTCTTTAAGTTTAACCAACACATAAAACATCAGCTTTAAATAAATGCAACTGTGCTTTGTGGACCTAACTTTTTAGAATAGCATAGAACGAATCAAACTTTGTTAAGCAGATGATGGTGATGCATATGTAGCATCTTATTTTTATTGATTTGTATCAAGAGTTTTCAATTTTGCTTTTAACTTTTACCTACAACTGGCACCTTTGCCTAGAGGAGTCTTTGTGTGTGTATGTGTGTGCACACGCATGAGCATGTTGAGGAAAACAAGAACATTTTGTTTTAGGACTTGTCTGTGTATATGTAAGATCCATTCTTAAACCCATTAGTGGTCACTGTGTTTCTATAATAAACTAGAAATAGTTCCAGCTCTATACATGCTCTTAACATGACATGTTAAGCCTGCACTAGATATGAGTATTCTAAACGTACCAGGCATTTACACAGCAGGTGGAGGATGAAAGCTTATTTAAAAAAAGAAAAAAAAAATAGTTCAGTTTTCAAACATACATATTTTGTCTTCAACTTCTTCTACATTTCACAGATTTTTTTTTAATGATTCCAAACTATTGGGTTAGGTTGAAAAGCAGAGGGAATTGTAACTGAATACTTAGTAACATGGGATACACTATCCCTGTGCTTACTCCAAGTCTGTTTCAGACTATATTATGCAATACCACCTCCAGGAACAACTTTAAATTGAAAGGAGGAATAACTTGAAGTTTCCTAGCTACGTCTCTTGTACTTCTATGACCTTACTCTTCAGTTTGTCATTCATATCATCCCTCAGTTGACACTTTGTGTTAATACTACCTCTCTGGGCAGATAGCTGCTCAGAGAAGTGAGCCATAAGTGATTTAATACTTTCAAGTTTTTTGGTATTACCTGCTTGTTATCAAGAATGCTTAAATCTTCATCAAAATGGGCAGCCTTCACTGCTGCAGCACATACCAGCAAAACTGACGTGACTTGATAACAAGTTGCGGGTAGTCTAGGACCTATAAACCAATTAAGCATGTCATCAAGAACCGTGGTGAAGTATCAGCTATAAGGTATTTTTCAACTTGACAGGCTCTTTAGAGCTCACTAAAAGTTACAGGGTGCTTGATTGAGCCATCTCTCTGTTACTATTTCTTCTGTTATTTAATGCAGTTTACTTTTTGTGTTTGGTGGTCTTGGGGAAACAGATCTGTTGGTATCTGCCATTCTTTAAGAGACTAAAGCTATAATATATTCCCAGTTAGACGTGAGAAGAAACTGGATTTGGAAAGGAAAAAAAGAAAAGGATTCATGACAGAAGACAGACTGTTAGAGGTGGGCCTACTTATACAATAGCCACTATCAGCTGCCTTTGCACAGTAAAAGATGCATTTTTCCCACGGTTTTCCAGTTGACCCAGGGATCAAAGCCACCCACCTCTGGTAATAACTGATAACTGCTGGAACCCGGTGTCAGACATCAGCAGAGCTAATTGTGCCAGAAAGCATTGAGGAAATAATCTTGAAGCACTTTTTAATCAATACAGGCCTTCCACAATGCCATCTGTTAAATTGCTGCTTCTGTGCACTTCAGGATATCACTCGACACTTATAATTACATCATACTTCTAAAGACTCTAATAATTTGGTCAAGAATCATCAAGAAATTAAAATACAGATGTAATAAGCTTACTAAACTCACCATACTGCACCAAAAACTTAAAGATAATTCATCTTCTTTACTTCTAGGAGGAATTCTACAATTGCAGTAAGCTGGTCAACATTTTCAAGAATGTCATTGTTGAATAGCTGTACAATGCATGAACATGTGTTCGTAACTATAAATATAATGTACTTAAAGCCAGTGTAAGCTTTGCCTTTTTTTTTTTTTGGCTATAATATCCAAGAAGGTTAAACACTCACTTCCTTGCTGTTTTTGTCCCTTTTCTCATGTGGCAAACACACTTTTCCTACATGTTTCTAATGGAGATAGGATACATCTCATTTTTTGTGGAGCCTTTCCGTAGTCACAGTATTCCCAGGAATAGTATTTGATACTATAAAGTACAGTACAAATGCATCCTTTCTTCATGAGCCCATGAAACAAAATGATGCCTGTCTTGTTAATGAGTGGATTCTTCTGTACTGAACACAATAACAGGATGGACCCTATATCCTTTCCCAGAAGAATTTTTACATTTTAAGGTAAGTCAGTTAACTCTGCTTTTGGATGGGCACATCCAAAAGATTTTGTCTCCTCTGTTCCATATGCATCCTGACATTTTTCATCAAGACTTACTTCTCGTTCACTTATTATAAAGGATTTGCATAACTTGTGACTCTCTTACAGAAAAAAACAACAACAAAAAAACCCCTTTAACTACTTGAAGTGATCAGCAGACAAGTGCACTGTTGCTACACTGTGCTGCTATCACAGTATGATATCTTATATCAGCTGAATACAATTCTGTGAAATATGGCACATTCCAGGTGGGGAGCCAGCTGAACTTAGGTGCTGTAACATTTCAAAGATAATTCACAGTTGTGTTTTCCCTTTTACTTTCCTGTTACTTTATCATGTGGGATATTCATACTTTAGCGTCTTAACTTTGGACACTTTATTTCACAGTGAAAATGTAAAATGAAGAATTTAAGAGGATTAGAACTTCAGTAATAGGATTTTTTTTTTTTAATAAGCAATAAGGCACTGAGATTTACATTTTTCTTATGTCAGCACTGGGAAAGCTTTGCCAAAAGACACCAAAGGCTATACACTCATGCAATCAAGATAATAAAGTATCCAGGATTTAAGTTTGAACATTGTAACATCCACTTGTCTTTCAAAGTTCTCCGCCAACCCTGCAGTCAACTACTATTGAGCATTTTTTTTCGACTTCAAGTTCATAGACCTTTATGCATGAGGCAAGACTGTCTTCAACTGAATTAAACTTTTTGAAATATTTCCTTAAATACTTAAGAATGAGAGTTTGTTTACCTGTCTCTCAATTTTGGCACTTGCCTTTTTGCAAACCTCCTTTATCAAGGAAGAAAAAAGAGCACTGGGTGCACTGCTTGCACCCAATCTCATAGTGCTTTTCAAAGCTTTAGTCATTCACAAGGTGGGGTGCTAATTCTCCTAGGTTTACTTTTCTATTATTTGTCAGTGCTAAGACAAGTACTTTTTACCGCAAATAGAGGAAGGAAATCAGGAAGTTGTATTAACAACTGCCACCTGACTGTAGTTCCAGTGTTCAGCTGTTAGTTCACAAACATATTCTTGACTAACTTTTGCTCTCCACTGAATGCTTTTAGGATGCACAAAGAACTGAATCAGTTTCATTACCTGAACTTTTTGCTAAAATGGGTGCTGATTTGATGATTTAGAGCTTAAGAACTTTTTCTAAGCCTAGAGTTCTGGCATTTCCTACACTAGGTTTTCTCCTTAAAGCACTGAAGAGTTGCTTAGAAGGGCTTTATCTCATCCTCGTTACTTTTTACATGGCACTAGGAAACCTTTGAGTATCAATCAGGAAACATCTGGGGAGATGCTTAGTGCTAGAACAGTATCAGAAAAGTACCCTTCTTCTCCAAAACATTACAACAAGTTGCCATTTAGGTCAAGAAGGTATTTTAACCCAAACAATATTATCCATTCTTTTTCATCAACTTTGCTGGATTTTCAGTTTTACTAGCTAATATACCACATAGCTTGCCAAATTTACCATATGTGTAGTTTAACCCCTAAGGTGCAGGCACCTTTTATTCACCTGCAATAAAATCACAGGTGACTTCCAGTGGCTTTCATTCATTATCTTTGCCCCAGTCTAATTGTTTTGTAGTTAAGATAAATAGTTAAAAAGTTGACAGCATGGATTCGACAAGTGATTGCTTTGGGTTTAAATCTTTTTTTCATGGGGAAATTCCAGAAGTGGAACTGCTGAGCATGATGTTGATACAGCTCTTAGTATAAATACTAGAAGAACAAAAACTCTGTCACAGTGATGGAAATCGTTTCCTTTTTTTTTTTTTTAGCATCACAGTTAAGCTAAGTAATGCTGAAGCAAGAGAAGAGGAATTAATGGACAGCTTCTGTGGCCAGTTACACTGCAGAAACCACAAATAATACAGAGCAAACATGAGATTTAGAGACACTGATCGACAACTAGGGAGTAGTATCAGCAGTAATTAGATTATAAACAGTAGTTGCACAGCACTTTTTGAAAATCAAACAGCTACCTCCTGTGGCTTAATGAAGATTTTTAAATCAATGTAAAAGAAGGCTTTGATTATAGACCCTTAATAAACAGATACTGAGATTTGAGAAGTTACTATTCCTACAGTTGAGTATGCAGAAGAGAATATCTATTTTTCTCCACTCCTCTGCAAACTCTAGCTAATCTCCTTCCATGAGTTTTAAAGCTAAGATGTATTTCGTGTTTGAAGATCTCTGTGGACAGAAAGGGAGAATTAGCGCTGCAGAAGGGCCAGGTGTGCAGCATGGGTTGATAACTGTAGCAAAGTATCAAAAATCCATCTATTGATTCCTTGCAATTCCACATTATAACAGGTACTTCCCCTGTCTGTAAATTTTTAATAGCCTTCTGGTTGCCATAGCAATTAAATGATGATACTTAGGAAAACCACCTGGTTGTTCATTTCCAGATGCTAAGGAAGGGGCATGTGCACTGTACAACACTGTACAACAGGGTTCTGCTCAAAAAGCAGAAAGTTCAGTTTGCAAATGAACGAACTGCCAAAGTGCAGCTCTTAAATCTAAGGATGGCTTGTTTCACAGACAACATTCCTGTACCTTAAAATACCTTCTTAAGTCCAAGTACTCAGAAAGCTTCTGAAAAGAACCTTTACATCCCCAATATTAGGATTTCTAGTATGTCTGGTTATAATTTCTGACAACATTCAATTTCCTCTTGGAGTAATCACTGAATCTTCTGCACACTACCTTTTCTGTGGTGTATTGTCCTTGCTACTGCGAGGTGGCAAGAACCAGCCTTTGCAAATGTGGAACTGGTAACATCTAGGCTTTCATTTCACTCTGCTACCAGATGGTGCCAGTAAGAACATGGTAGAACTCTGTTTTCATTAATAACATCTCTTTATCATTTATCTTCTTACAGTTTGAAAGCGCTAGATGCCAGTAGACAACTAAGCAGACCCTTGAGTATCTTTATGTTCTCATTTTGAAAGGACCTAATAAAGATGGGTTGTTCTGTGGGTCATTTTTTTTGTTTGTTTTTAACTCTGCCCCCCGCTGCTTAACATTTCTCAGAGAAAATACTTCCCTTACCCTTCTGCTGAGTCTTTTCTGCTCCATGTTTCTCTCAGAAAGGATATTTCCATGAAAAACCTATGGAGAAAAAAGTCCTACTCCTTCTCGTGGAATAGGCTTGATCCACCCTTCAACACTGCAAGTGGTAACTGTCCACTGAAGTGTTTGGTGGAGTCGGTACTGCTCAGCCCCACAACATACCCTGTCCCCTGCAGGTTCTCTTGGTTCATGATGCTGGAGTTGGTGAGACAGTGCCAGCAGTAACACACACACAAATCCCCCAGCTAATGACCTAAATGATCATTTGGCTGCTCAGCGAGTTTCTCGTCAGATGTGCATTGGGCAGGGTAGGCAGGCCCCCTGCTCTAGTTGTCGTCCTTTTCTTCCCACATCAAGAAGAAGTGGTACATATTCTTTTGAACATGCAGACAAGAATTGCAAATATAAAGGCAAAGCCATGCTGTGAGAAGACAGCAGAAAAAGCATATATAAAAAAGAAGGGGCATGGTAAACAGTGTTGTCTTGATTCCGTTTCTTCCTGTTAGCTTTCTGACATCCCTGTCTCAAACACTCTTGTTTTCAGTCAGCATGTGCTTGCAGACACTAGTCTAAGCATGGGAGGAAAGGGCAGAGAGGGGAGCTACCTTGTGGAAGTGTAAAATCAGGTGCCATCCCTTCAGCAGCCATGAAACCTGAGTTTTTAAGTAATCAGTTACAAGAAAGCAGATGTGCATTTTGGAGAGAAGTAACTTTTATGAGCAGCAAAAATAAAAAGTCTGTGTACATAGAGGCCTTTTTCTTTTCAGTATATTTAATCACCATCAGTTAAAAGTTCAGTTTCAATCCAACTCTTAATTACTCTAATGCTAAAGTCTGCTTTGGAAGCTTTCAAACTAGCAGAAGATCTACTGTCTCCTACAGAGCAACTTCTCTCTGTCTTGAAAACTTTTGAAAAAGAAAGAAAAAGGAAGTTTCAGGTTTCTGCCTAGCCGTATTGATGTAGCATAGAGAAAAACAGCAGAAACTTCTAATCAAAAACTTCCCTTAGAATGGTGCTACCTAGACTCCAAAACCTAAAACCAATTCCTGGTGTTACCTGGGAAGAGCACCAGCACCACAGACCTCTGTCTGACATCACCTTATGCAGGGAGGTTCTCCAGCTACAGGTTCCACAACTTCAAATCGCATCATTTCTCTTGAGCTTCAACCTGAGCATATTTTCAGTTGCTTGTGATTGCAGGACCTGAGCACAGAATGTGCATGGGAGCCTCAGATGCACTGCACTTCTTGCCTTAAATGACACAAAAGAAATATCAAGAAAACTACTACATTAACTTTTTTTTTAAAAAAAAAATCTATTTTTTAAGTGCTCTAACTGCAAAGTGATCTGCAAAATATGTCTGCATCTACAAGGGACCTGCATCATCATCTTTTGTTTTTCATGCATTTTTTTCATATCTCTGCTTTATTAACTATGTCGCAAGGTCCCATCCCATGGAATCTTTCTCGCTTTAAATTCCAAATTCCAAGGATCTGTCAAAGAGATAAGGAGAAAGACATAATAATTTCCTAAGTTGCAAGTAAAATCCTTCCATACTGAGTCCCAAACTGTGGGTGAAATGAATAGCTTCAATTATGCTAGCTTATTAATAGGCATGGGATATAGACCTTGTCAGTAAAATGGGTGTTCCATAAATGAAAACAGTATGTGAAGTATTTTTTTCCTAGTAAGTTGTACATTGATTTTGTGAAATCCCATATCACACTGTCTTTCAGTCAGTGCCCAAGAGAAGTGTGAATCCTGGTGTCTAGCACAATGTTAGGTCTAAACCTCACCTGCAAACTTCCACATCAAACTAACAACTTCTCCATATGTATAAGAAAATCATACAAGTTATCCAAAGCTGAAACATTTCAGATGACAGACATTGCACCATCCATCTGTTGAAGTTGATCCCAAACTTAATCATTGTTACTTAAAAATCTACTTTCTATCATCTAGACTGGTTTTTGCTTAGCATTAGTTTCCAAACATTGGATTTTACATTTCATACTCTGTTAAAGAGTCATTTATCATATCCCTATTCAAGTGGGTTATCAAAACACATTTGAACTTCTCTTAACCATCTAAACATGGCCATTAAAACCACATTGGGGCTTTTTCCCTCTATGTCTGGAATTGTTTCCATAGATCTTCTCTGAAGCTTTTCTAATAAGTATTAAACTAGTGATATCCTTAAAATCATACACTAAAATCCTACTCTCACTAATATTCCTCTGCTTACGAATCTAAAGGTTGTATAAACCCTTAGGCTAGCCTCACACTGAAAGGCGACAGTCGGTCCTTTTCACTGTCACTTCATTCTGTTGTGTATGTGTGTGTGCGTGTCATCTTGTTTTCTTAATGTGATTAGCATCATTCATCATGTAATCTTAATGGGATCTTAATTTCACTATGTTAAAATATGGTGTGTACCAGTGTTCCAATGTGCTGCCTGTTTGGTCCCTTGTGTCTTAGCGTAATGCGTAGAATCTACTAGAATGTGAGAATCAAACCTCATGGAATATGCCAAATCTGAGTGCAACGAACCTCCCTTCATTTTAGGCACTAGCTACCATATCCCTGCTGTCTTTATATCTTGGAAATCAGCATCTACCATAGTATTACAGGCTGAAAGGAGTTTAAGCAGTTAACAGCGTTTCCTCGGAATAATCCTCTCCTCTCAGCTCAGGGACAAGACAGAGCCCGGGTCAGTCGGGTGCAAGTTCTGTGCAGGCTACGTAGAGCCATGAATCTGCTTGTTCTCACTTCATTCTTGACAGAAGAGAACGCAGCAGGGTTTTTTTGGGCATCTTCTATTCCAGCAAAAGCTGTTTTTTTGGTAAAACTTCCGGAGCAAATTTTTAATGTATTGCCCTCTGGGGAGGAGGGGATGCCAGCAGAGGGAGCTGCACTTAACGGCTTCACAAGTCTTAGATGACCAAAATAAACATGCCTGTATGGATAAATATACTCGCTAGAAGGTAATTTTACCAGAAAAAAACAAATCTGACTAAAAGAGAAATTTGGTTACTGATTCATTAAATGGAAATTCATACTGAAGTTAACAGCGGTTTTGATGCCAATCCTTTGTCTGACTTAAAATGTGCAATAGCAGCAGGAACAATTTCAAACTAATAGTCTAATTAAGTTTTTGTGTACTACACTACAGAAGTTAAGGCTGAAGTCTCAAAAAAATAGACAGGATTAGTGGTACTATTGAATTTCAGCGCATATGGAAACGATCTAGGCTATAATTAACAAAAATGCAGCCATTTCCAGAGGAAGATTCTCAGGCAGTTATCAGAAGGTAAGCCAGGCATTACCTCTCTTAACCATTAATTTGAGGATGCTGCCCCTCTGCCTCCCTGCTTTTTATGACCAGCACTTTAATAACTGATAGATGCATCGTCTGGCCAAGCAGCTGCTCTCTTGTCTCCCTGACACAAACATGGTCCTGCTTTGCATTAATAACACAGCAAACTCTGACTGCGATAGTATTCTAAAATGCACTGCAATAAACTTCTGCACTTCGTATTACAGGACAGAAACATAAAGCACAATTTCACTTGCAGAGTTAAGGTTGCAGATCTTCAGGTTTGATGTTCTCGGATGTTTGTTTTTCATCTGGTACACCTGAACACACATTTCACATAAGTTTATGAGAAACAAAGGTGGAACTACGCAAAGCCAACTTCCCTTGTCTGAGACAGCAACTTCACTGTAAGTTGCTTAATCTCTTTGTAGAGCCAGACCCTATGAAGATCGTATTTTTTTCATGAATTTTCTATTTAAAAAGATACAGAAAATTGAACCTGAAAATGTTAATGCCTCCATAGTATAGTTTAAATTCTGGAAGTGCAAAATTTATTATTGTTACAGTAGCCTGTAATATACTGCATGATGTAAAAACGTTTCACAAAACACAAGGCAGTACAACTGTTAGAAGTCTAATTTCTTGCTTTTTGTGACTAACTGTGGAGCTTTTAATGTCAACTGAGCAGATTATTTCTTCCCACTTACAAATATTTTTAGAACTGCTTTGAAGGAAAATAGCAACTGCCAGCTCTTCCAGTACATGTTGAAACACACACCTTAGAAAAATCCTAGTTATAAGAAGTCTAATCCAAGTTTTGAGCCTGTTTATGTGTTTATTAGTGTAAAAAATATTGGTGTCCAGAGGAATAGTTGCTCTTAGTGTGAGGCTTAACTCTGTCCTATCCCGTCTTGTGATGTCCTTCAACAGAATCACACAATTGGTCAAAGCATCGTACAAACAGTTGATGTTTTGTTGGAACATAAATTGAATAAGTGTCCTATTAAACAACTATCAACTGTAAAACACGTCTTGGTGTTGTTTGCGTCGATTGTGTCGTATTAAATTGTTTTGTCTGGGCATTATTTAGAAAGCTGGTCATTTAAAATTTTTTCAAGAGCTGAAACCATTTTCATTATCAATCTCACTTTAAAGTACAATTATAATTGGAACCTATCAAACTGAATTAGGGTCAGTGAAATGTCTTAGCTTAATACTATAACCTGAGTGTGAAATTTGGACCTTTTATGTTATCTGCAGCCTCTTCTTGCTGGGAGGAGGTTTTAATTTTTATTTATTTTTTAATTCCTGCAGCAATCACAGAATTGTACACTGAATTATACAGATTTAGCATTTTGTCTACCAAGCAGTAGAGAATCCCCTTCTTGATCATTATGTTTTTCTTCCTAATTAGACATTTCTATAAAGACAATACCTCATTTAAAGCACTTTAAATTACCAGCTTTCTTATTTTGTTCTGGACTATACAATGTCTATATTTAATTCTGTTGGATGTTTCTTATCCCCTTCTACTCTTGCCAACACATCGATGTCATAGTGATGAAAATGTTTAGACAGAAACACTTTTTAATTGAGATAGCAGGATACCTAGTAATGGGACTATATCTCAAGTGATTACGTATTTTTAGACTTGACAAGTTTTTGATTGATTGTTTCAAAGAAAATAACACATGCTTTTAAATAAGCATTGCTTCAAAGCAGTAATCAAAAAGAATCAGTTATTTTCCAGCCTCCCAGTTACTTCCTGTTACAAGATACGGTGCTTCTTAATTTTTTTTTCAGATAAATTGCATGCACATGAATTCTTATTTAAATGAATTCTGTGAAATAACCATTTCATGTAAATTGCATACATGTGTGCACCTATTGTGACCAGACCAAAATGAGACAGTTAAAAATTAATTTCCTGTCACATAGTTCATATTAGCATATAGTTTCAGCAAAGGCAGGAACACCTTATTTTCATCATACTGTATCTGGCCAGATATCTACAATTTAAATAAACCCAGGGAGCACTAGATTGCAGATTCAAAGTAATGCTTTGATTTAGTGCATCCCATAATGAAGTGCCTGAAGTAGTAGTTTTCAGAATACAAAAGCTCTATAATTCTTAAACCATAAAAAAAGGATTTGAGAAATGAGAAAGAAGAGGCAAGAAGCTACAAGGGAAAGAGAATCTTTGCTATTCATAACAAATGATACGTGATTCAATAAAGCATGCAAAAATTTATGTGAATGCCAAAAAGGAGTTTGCATTCTTAAAGTTCAGACTTAAATGTTGCATGTAGAAGAAAAAAAAAATCCAAAAAAAAACCAAAACAAGAGTCTCCCATGAGCTCAGCTGAAAGCAAAAGCCACCTTCTGTTTACTTTTTTTTTTTTTTCCCTGCTATTGCTCCCAAAAGGCAATGTTGTAATTGCAAGCACAGTTGGCAAATAAAAAAATATTACTACTACCTGCATGTCTTCTCTCGCTGTCTTGCGTAATTGTATGTGCGTGCCTGGAAATCTCGCAGCAGGATCTGCAATCCATAACTAGGAGCGATCTGGAGAGGAAAATATACACGGTTTCTAATACTGACTGTCAGGTTTAAAGTAATACTTTCCTGATGTGGAATCACCAGACCATCTGCAGATAAGTTCCTTGTTATTATTTACTACCCGCTTCTCATACACTTCATTACTAGATTTCTGTTCATTTACCGTTTTGTCTGTAGTTTTTAGTCTGTGCTCATTCTTTTTTGTTGTTTTTTTTTGTCCCTAAATAACGAAGAGCGTTCACAACATAAATAACAAAATAAGGGCTTACAGGCGCTCTGTGCTCTGCGGCAGCAGGCAGGAAGGAGGCGGCAGAGCCGGCCGTGCCCACTGCCCGCTCCCCTCAGCAGCGACTCCAGCACTGAGACCCCCTCTCCTGCATTTTCCCTTTCTCTGCAGCTCTTCTAGGACTATTTCCAGCAGAAACCCTTAAAATAAGACCAGACGGATCCAGACATTACTTACTGCACAGGTTTTCCCTTTTCTACTCAGAGCAGTCAGCAGACTGGACGAAAGTGGCTTTGCAGCAGCATTTTTCCACCATGCTGGTGCCTTTGGCAGAACTATTTGAAGTGTTCCCGTTGGGTCAGTGGTAACTGCTGCTATAACAGATGATGTTCTAGCAACTAAATACTGACACAGGTTGAACACACTATATTTGAGCAAAACCTGAGTGTATTCGTTGTGTTCAGTAGGATTAAGTATTTTTGCTTTCACAAGGCAAAGGTGGGTTTTGTTTTTTGCTTTGTCGGATGCTGAAGGTTACAACACTGGGCGGTGATCATTATTTTTTCTTTCTGTGCATTGCACAAGGCATCCTTTCTCTCCCAGTGGTAAAGTGTTTTATTTTAAACTCTGTGTGTAATTGAAGGAGCAATAACTTCCATGTATTTCTCACCACTGGATCAACTGCAAGACAAAAGTCCGCATCTCTCAATCCTATATTGTGATAAAATTCCTAAAGAAGTTAACCACAGGAAGTAACCCGAGCATGAGGTACATGTTAAATGTGGGGGAAAAAATCACCTATTTAAGTCAAAGGTCCAATTCATACTGTTATTAACACAACCCTGGAGCTACGAGGTCAGCGTTTTTCTAATGATCTTTGGCACTTTCCAGCACTTCTGATGAATTCAGGCAATGCTTTTATTCTAACATGAGTCCTGCAACACACATGGTATAATGATTTATTCCTCTGTTGAGCAAGAAACAAGGCAAAGGGAGGCTAAGCAACTTGTCCAGAACAGGAAACAATTTTGTCTAACCTAAGCATTGGTGCCCTGTGTACTGTTCTTGGAAACCTCCCCCACCCCCATTGATTCAACAGGGGGAACTGGGGGATAGTAAATGCCAAAGAATCCAAACATCATTTTTAAGAAGGAATAATAAAAGCAACATTAAAAAATAGCGTTGTTGGTAATGATGGATTTGAAGTTGCAACATATTCCTTTAGGACAGAATCCAAACATCATCCGAATATCACTCAGGAGGGCATACTTTGGCCTCTTCTGAGACATACTTGGAGTAATCCCACAGGATAGGGCCCTAGTAGGAAAGGGGGTCCGAAAGAGCTGCTCAGTATTGAAGCATCACTTCCTCTAGGCTTAAGATTGGTGCATCCGCATGTGTAAGAAGTCTGGAAAAGTGGGCAGGAGATCTTCAGGGATGAGGAAGAAGCTCTGCCAAAACTCAGATAGAAGAAGGAAGTATACAGCATGTGGGAAAAGGGACAGGCCACTTGGGAGGAATGTTGTCAGGGAAAGCAGGCATGGAACAAGGATGGCTAAGGGGCATTTCAAATTAAAACTGGCAAGGAATATCAAGGACAACAAATCAAATATACCAGAAGAAAAAGGAAGATGAGAAAATGTGGGGCCACTGCTGAATGGGATGAGTGGCCTCCTTACAAAAGATAGAGAGAAGGCAGTTACTGAAATCCTTCATTGCTGCAGTGTTTACTAAGGCTAGCCCTCTGGAATCCCAGACCCTGGAAACAAGAGAGGTCGTTTGGAAAAAGAGGACCCGCCCTTGGTCGAGGAAGAGCGGTGTCAGAGATCATTTAGGCAAACTTGACACCCACAAACCCACGGGCCCTGATGGGATGCACCCAAGAGTGCTGTGTGAGCTGGTGGATGTTATTGCTAAGCCACTCTCCATCATCTTTGAAAGGTCACGGAGAACAGGGGAGGTGTCTGAGGACTAAAAGAATGCCAATATCGCACTAGTCTTCAAAAAGGATGAGGAGGACCACCCAGGCAACTACAGGCCAGTCAGCTTCACCTCCATCCCTGGAAAGGCGATAGAAGGGCTCATCCTGGATGTCATCTCTAAGGAAGAGAGGATGGAGGAAAAGAAGGTGACCAGGAGTAGTCAGCATGTATTCATCAGGGTAAATCCTGCTTAACCAATCTGATAGTCTTCTATGACGGAATGACTAGCTGGGTAGGTGAGGAGAAAGCAATGGATATTGTCTACACTGACATCAGGAAGGCTTTTGACACTGTCTACCATAACATATAGACAAGCTCAGGAAGCATGGGTTGTATGAGTGAACAGTGAGGTAGACCAAGAACTGGCTGGATGGCAGAGCTCAGAGGGTGGTGATCAGCGGTGCAGAGTCTAGCTGGAGGCCTCTAGCTAGCGATGTCCCTCAGGGTCAGTACTGGGACTGAAGGCTTGACCTGCTGGAGAGCAGCTCTGCAGCCCTGGTGGACAACAGACTGACCGTGAGGCAGCAATGTGCCCCTCTCACCCAAAAGGCAAATCGCATCTTGGACCCCAAGCCAGTAGGTCAAGGCAGGTTAAACCTCCCCCGCTCCCGCCATACTCAGCCCTGCTAAGGCCACATCTGGAGCACTGTGTCCAGTTCTGAGCTCCTCAGTACAAGAGGGACGTGGAACTGCTGGAGGGAGTCCAGCATAGGGCTATGAAGATGACTAGGGGACTGGAGCATCTCTCCTAGGAGTTGAGGCTGAGAGAGCTGGGACTGCTTAGCCTAAAGAAGTGAAGGCCGAGAGCTGAGCTGATCACTGCATACAAATACTTTCAGGAAGGGTGTCAAGAGGATGGGGCCAGAATATCTTCAGTACTGCAAAACCTAGGACATCTGCAACTTCTTATCTCTGTGCTCAGGGTTTAACCCAGGCGAAGCAAACATGAAACACTCATGTTCAGTTCCTTACTATGCTAGAGATTTCCTGCATGACCCCAGACAACTCTCTTTCTCACAGTTTCCCATCTGAAAAATAGCACTCTTCTAACTCCTTGCAAAGGGAACGTAAAAGGAAAGGTGATGCTCTGCTTACATGCTGTGCTGATGAGAGGCAGGTATTCCCATGTTACACAGTCTCTGCTTCACTGCCTTGATGCCATTTGCTCCAGATGACCAGCAGGTTGTGAGAAATGATCTTCATGTTTGAGCAGTTACACCACTTCGGGTATTCCAGGAGTCAAGAGACACTTCCAGATAGGAATGAACTGACAAAAGAAAAAAAAAAAAAAAAAAAAAAAAAGTATATACTTTTTGGAGACTCCTAATGCAGCAGTGCACTGTTGTCTCTCTCTGTACTCGCACTCAAGTGTAAATGGAGCAGCTAAAACAAAGTAAACTTTGTACTGGCAGGTGCCAAGCATCAAAGCCCTGCTGCTACACCCAGAAGTACCCAAATACCCAAACCTCAATAAGCCAGCAAGGCACAGGGGAGATAGCATCTACTCTGTAATACTCCCCAAAACACATCTGTCACACATTACAAAAAAGACTGAGCTGTGCAGGAGTTGTGCTTGGTCAGGTCTTGTCATTTTACTATCACTGTTCCTCCCTGTTTCCCCGTGCGATGCTTGGGGATCAAATGTGTCAACGCTTCTCGGCCCCACGGCTTCACACTGACATGTTGCAGCCAGCAGCAGGAATTGGTGAGGACGGAAGAGAACAGAGAGGATTTCTTTATGTGCTCTTTTCACCTTGGGTTGTAAGACAGAAGTAGCACTGCTAACAGAAATGTAAACATGATGTTTGGCAGCTCAGCAAGACCATCTTTCAAGTTTATTTCAAGTTCTCATCTAACTGTCTCACGCCAAGATACAAGATCTGCCTTTCTTCTCCCTAGCAGAGGGATTTTTAAGGCAGATTGGGGCACAATCTGGCAAGGAGGAAAACAATTAGGAAAATATGAGAGATGTTCAAGCTGGCTGAGGTCCCAGAGATGGTGCTTTGTCTATGGAGAGGCCAAAGTGGGTCACAGTAGAAATAGCATAGAAAAAGAGCTGATAAATTATTTTAGCTTCCGAAATTTAAGAGTGTGGTCTCTTTGACTTCAGAAGTGTGGAACTGTCTCCCTTGCATTTTACCCGAGAGAGAGATATTCTGAGTTTTTTCAGAATGAAATACATACCCCAGCTAGGGACCAAAGCGCATCCCTTAAGCCATGCTGGAGAGTGCATTGTTTGCTGGGCTGAATTTAGCGCAGATGAGATGTTTAGCTTCTCTTATTCCTGTTGATCCAAATGTGAGAGTTTGCCACATGGCGCTACGACCTGTTATGTACACTTTCCTTCCTGTGTGCTGGCACATCAGAGAATTTGAAAGGAAGGATAGAAAGAGGTTGTCCATGGTATTTCTAGAGCATCAACACAACTACTCATTTATCATAGGATCATAGAATGCTTAAGGTTGGAAGGCACCTCTAGAGGTCATCTAGTCCAACCCCCCTGCACACGCAGGGTCACCTAGAGCACGTGGCACAGGACTGCGTCCAAGTGAGGTTTGAAGATCTCCAGAGAAGGAGACTCCACAACCTCTCTGGGCAGCCTGTTCCAGTGCTCTGTCACCCTCGCTGTTAAGAAATTTTTCCTTAAGTTCATGTGGAACTTTTGATGCTTCAGTTTTCGGCTGTTTCCTCTAGTTCTGTCAGTGGCCACCACTGAAAAGAGGCCAGCACCATCCTCTTCACTGCCTCCCTTGAGGTACTTATAGACACTGATCAGGTCCCCTCTCAGCCTTCTCTTCTCCAGGCTGAACAGGCCCAGCTCCCTCAGCCTCTCCTCATAGGGCAGATGTTCCAGGCCCCTGATCATCCTTGTGGCCCTGCGCTGGACTCTCTCCAGCAGCTCCACATCCCTCTTGTGCTGTGGAGTCCAGAACTGGACACAATACTCCAGATGTGGCCTCACCAGGGCTGAGTAGAGGGGCAGGATCACCTCCCTCAACCTGCTGGAGACGCTCTTCTTAATGCACCCCAGGATCCCATTGGCCTTCTTAGCCATGAGAGCACACTGCTGCCTCATGGTCAACTTGTCCACCATGATGCCCAGGTCCCTCTCTGCAGAGCTGCTCTCTAGAAGACCAGTCCACAGCCTGTCCTGGTGTCTGGGGTTATTCCTCCCCAGGTGCAGGACCTTGCACTTGGCCTTGTTGAATTTCATGAGGTTTTTCACCGCCCAGTTGTCCAGCCTGCCCAGGTCCCTCTGGATGGCAGTGCAGCCCTCTGGGCTATCGGCTACTCCTCCCAGTTTGGTATCATCAGCAAACTTGCTGAGGGAGCACTCTGTACCTTCATCCAGGTCATTGATGAATAAATCGAACAGGACTGGACCGAGGACCGAGCCCTGGGGGACACCGCTAGCTACGGGCCTCCAGCTAGACTGCACCGCTGATCACCACTCTCTGGGCCCTGCCATCCAGCCAATATCTTGGTGAAATGGAAAAGAATTAAACTTAAAAGAACAGATGTAGTGTGAAAGGAAATCTTATAAGAGGGATCTGCCATTCATGGTGATTTATTGAAGCCAAAGGCATTTTTTGGCACAAGTGTTATTCTTTTTAGAGAAGAAGCCCAAGAGAAGACTGGGTCAGTAAAGTCCACAATGTGTGATATTGTTTTTGTCTCTTCCTTAAACAAAAACGAACACCAGCGTGGGAGCTGTTTTCCCACCTGCTGTTAGGTTGCAGGCCACAATCTTCTGAAGTAGAACAGGGTCTCCCCTGAGATTTTCTAACACAAGCTATTTATTAAAATATCACCTGTTCCCAGGGAAACACCCTGTCCTAGCCCCCGTGCACTGCCTGCACCTTGCCCTCACCAGCTGGGCCAGCAGGAGTGCAGAGGCACGGAGAAGGGGGTCCTGAGAGGCAAACACAGGGAAGCTGAGCTAGGCATGTCCCACTGCCATCTCCAAAGTCGGAAAACAAAAAGACAAAAACAACAACAGACCAAACCCACTCTCCTTAACCCAAGGCCTGCCTCAAAACCACTCCTGCCACACCCTTTTGCAATCAAAGATGAAGCAGAAGGAAGCAGCTTTGCTGGGCACAGAAGTAGCGTCCCTGGCTCCCCGCTCAGGGACAATCCCCTCTGGGCCTCTCTCCAGCTATCCCCACGCAGCCCCGATCCCTCCCAGGCCCTCTCCTCAGCCAGGGAGGAACAGCAACAGCACCAGGCCTTGGGGAGCCACGGCCGGAGAAACCTCCTGGCAGAGCAGGGCACGGCACATTCACATTCAAGCACGGGGACACAAAGCCCAGACCACCACCTTTTACAAAAGTAAAATACACAGATTATCTGCATCCGTGGAAGTAGCCACCAGAAGCAGCACGTTCTGACGTGGAGGAGAAAGCGCTTAACATGTTTTACAGATTTGTAAAACTACATGGACTAACAGCTCCCCAGCCGACTGCTGTGGAGCTCGCGCTTCCACTTGCATTTTTTTCTGCCCAGCTACATTTCTTTCACACCACATGTTTTCAAATTGAGGGGAAAAAAACCCATGTCCCCAGAGCCTCTTTGACAGAAGTCCTACCAGAGAAGCACTCGCTGCGCTGCGCGGCCAGGCGGCAGCGGCAGGACACCCGGAGCACACGCAGAGGAATCGTCCCCTTGCGGCCGCCTCGAAGCTGCTCCGTGAGGAAGCACCAGAGGGCCGGCCTGGTAGCAAGCGCCCTCACACCTGGAGACAGTGAAGCGTTAGGGTAGACTCAACTGCCCAAGTTCTCCCCAAGTCAAAGCACGGAAACTGCGAACTCCCCCCATGGCAATTAATACAAACAAACAAAAATCCTGAAATAAACAGCTGAAATGAGCATGTGGCTTTGATAATAAAACCCTCAGACTTCACGGAGGTGAATACAGTTGATGGAGAAAAGCAGCAACTCTTCTCGTTTATCAAATGAGATTCTCCCTCCACTTATTTGTTGTGGCTGCCAGTCGGCCTGAACTCTCAATCCACATGACATGGGAGTATGGTCAATATATCCCCTTCTCCTGCTTAGTTTGTCAGGAGCAGAGCGTAGATCCCTAGAAACAGAAACACCCTAATCCCGTTAGATCTAATTTAACACAAGTTTCTGCAAAACTGCATTGCTCGTGGAGGTTACATGCAATAACCCACAGCTCTAACGTTAAGAGGCGCTTCCTCCTCTGCCACCGTTTTCACAGACAACCCAACACATTCGGTCTTTGGCACCAACCCAGGGCCGCACACTGCGGTCTCCTGGATTCAACACTGGTTTTATTTGCAGGATATCGATTCACATGCGGATCAAATTGGAGTTAGCGCCCTATCATTTGTGCATCTCAGGGGCTAAGTGGCTCAACGAACAAAGTGGCTGAGTTGTAGCTCAACGAACAGGACACCACACAGCTCCCAGCCACTGCCCTGGCACAGCGCGGTGGATCGAGTTAAGTTGCTAGATGCTATAGCAGTTTGGGGGAGAAAAGGGGAGCAGTCAACTAGAAACTCTTTCACACTTCAGCACCACCGTTCTAGGTAACGTAGCTCAAGCCATGCATCCAAAGTCAAACAAATATAAAAATCTAGGCTTTTGTTGTAGTTGTTGCCAAGTTCTTCTTCCCAAATAAGATTGATCCTTCAGGCTACAGTTGTGTATTTTGTCACCCGAATGCTGAAGCAGCCACACAGCTAGTGCTGGCTCACGTAGCTTCCTGCTGCCCCTTCACCACTCACCTTCTGACTGTGCCAACACCTCCCCCAAGCGATGACAACAGCAGCTTTGCTGACCAAGGTTTAACAGCGCAGCGGATATGGCCGTGGCAGGTCTGCAGATAACATTTGGTGGGATTGCTCATCCCTTCCGTCACATTAGCTGACACAGTGGGAGGAAAGCAGGCAGGCTCTGGCACCCGCAGAGCAGCTGCCGGCAGTCACGCCTGATGCGCACTGTCCCGCTGCCGCACACGCGGGTAGCCGGACACGGACAGCACCCGGCGCTCTGCTCCTGAATTCCGGCCCTCCGAGCAACTGCATCGTCCCCTTGCAGGGCGGGCGCCGGAGAGCCCATCCTGCCTGCAGGGCTCCGTGTGGCCCACGGACGTCACCACGGCCCCACTACGGAGCCCCCATCCTGGCAGCCGCATCCAGAGAGGGAAAACAAGGAGGGACGTGCAGTTTTCATGGTACTTTATTTACAGGCCGCACAATACATTTTATATACAAATGGCTTAAAATAACAAAGAGTAAGCAAGCCAAAGCGTAACAGTTTTGATTACTTTAAATTAGGTTGTCTTGAAAGAACTCCTGCAATAATGTATTCTTCACCCTGATAAGCAAAGGTTAGTTTGATTTTAAGGTCGAGGTCATTTAATTTCTAAAAACAGAATCAAATCATTTATCTGGTAATTCTTTTCCTTACTGACACACCTCTGGGTCTGAAGTACATTCCAAAAGTATCAGAAAGTGAAATAGCCGATAGCTCCCCGTGTACAAAACAGTGAAACAGAGAATAGAACGGAGAAACAGATGCAACCCTCGCGAGCGCATAATATTAAAGTCAAGAACGCAAGAAGCACATCGGAGATTTTCTCTATTAGAAACAGAATTCATGGTCTGACATCTAATTTGCCTGCAGAAAAGAGGTATCCTATGTTATTTAAATACTTCATTTTTTTTTTTTTACTGCACAGTTACCAATTCAACTGATCCAACTACAACTCGATCAAAAGCAAAACTGGATCCAGTCACAGGTACCAAGCGAAAGGAGAGCACCCAAAACCTCAAGAACTTACATTACAGCACTTGTCACCTCTGCTTATATAAAGCACCTTATGCTACCAGGTTAAGAAGGAAATTCAACATAGACCATGTTTATCGAAACACAATAAAGTTTGTCATTTTAAAATTCTCTTTGAAGAAATTGTATTAACATTTAAAGACACAGGTATTTTTACACCCATCTCCGCCATTCCTTCTGTTCAAGACAACAACGGCTATTAGGGATCCAGGATAAAAGCTCTTTCCTTGTCCTTTGGCTGAACTGTAGGAATAATTGTAGGTATATTGTAGGTAGCCTAAATGTTTTAAGTCACAGTCACACCATTCCGATTGGGTTTGTTTTTCTCCTCTCAGCATGGCTAAGGACCACGTAATATAAATAATGAAACACTCACTACTTGATAGTCCATGATTACAGTATTTTGCTATGGTTAATCAGAAACACAAGCACACAACACTTACTTTTGGATGCCGCGTCCAGGTCTCGGTAGCTTTGGAAACGCAGCGCGGGGAGCGTAAACCCCGCGGCAGAGGGAAGGGGGCCGCAGGACCTAGAGGCAGGGTCATCCCAGCCGCAGGAGCGGGAACATGGCCGCCACACCGTGGGGAACGCCAGGCCAGCACGGAGCCGCTCTGCCAAGCGGGGTTTGCTCAATAAAAACCAAGAGGACAAAACTCTGGACTGACCTAAGAACCTTAGAGCGCGGGCTGAGTTCACGAGGCGTGCTGGACAGCAGCGCGCGGGCCCGGCGGCAGCGAGCGCAGACCCGGGGCAGGGAGCCTCCTTGGCCTCCAAACAGCGCCGACGCTGCTGTCGCAGGCTGAGAGTTTCCCAAGTTAAAGGCTATCAGGAATCCTTGGGCTAAACCTGGAAGGAAGTCTCTGTGCTCTGCCAGCAGCAGCGCGCAGAGGGCAGCTGCCTGCAGAGGCTGCGCGCTCAACACGGCTGCTCGGGCACCTCGAGGCTGCGCTCTGTGTCAGCGAAACGATGCCACATGGGAGCCCGCTCAGTTGGTAATAAAACTGCACTGTCGTTTTTTTTTTACATATTCAGAGGAGGAGATTGGTTTCTCTGCATGAAATGAGCTGACCTAAATGATCTGAAAGTTACCTCCAAAAAGGAGGCAGTAGAAGTCCTACCTTCCTTATGCTTTGTACTGCAAGTCAAATCATTTGGTTCTTATTCTTCGGGACCTACTTTTTATCTGGACTTACCTGCGTTTTTAATGAAGTATCACCTGCATTTACATTTGCAGGGCAGCAGAGTAACAGCAAACTGCACATTTTGAGTGACAACAACTCTAAGGGCTTTGAAAGGCTTCTGCTAGATTTGGAAAAACGTATCTTGTTTATCTGAACTTTTTTCTTTCTTTTTCCCCCCACAGCTGACACTGTTACTAAGTGACACTAATAATAATTTTTACCAGCAGAAAAATCCTAAGGGGTTCTTACTCCAGAGAAGCCTCTCAGCGCACTGCCACTCACCTAAGGGTTTTGTTTCCTTCAGGACAGGCCGTTTCGGTCTCAAGCTTTCGTTGCGGGTTGGTTTTATGCTCAGGGAGCAGGATTCTCCCCTGTGCCTTGCGAGGGCAACGGCCGCGTTTGCAGGGAAGCCTCAGGCCACAGGACTGTCCGTCCATCCCTCCCTCGCCTCGTGCTCAGGAGCTACCTGGTTGGCAAAGCGAGTTCCTCGCGCTCCGCCGCGGGGTGGTTGGCCCTACGTGAGAACCAGGATTTTAAACTAGAACAAAAAGGAAACCCCAACAACTTTGGCTTCTATTCTGAAAAATCCCAAAAGTCACTGACAAGACTACATTTGTAATAGTGTAAGTAGAAATTTTACTTTTTAAAAAGTAATAATTAAACACTCAGTTACATAAGGTACCGATTTGTCAACTGGATAATCAGTTGGAAAATTGTTTCCAATATGGGCTTTAAAACATTCTTTTACGTACATGCAAAATATAACCATACCTCCTCTCTGCAGGAGAGAGACCACTTCTTGTCAAAGAAAAAAGAAAAAAGGAAAAAGAAAAAACATGCTGGAAGTTACGATTAATACGAGGAGTGGTTCCTGGTTGAGAGCTTTAACTAGTGATCTTATCTGCTGCTCAAAGAGCCTCAACTCCGAAATTAAAACTTTCTGTGGAACAGCAGGTATAAAAAATGGTTAGTTGGCACAATCACAGTTTACAGAGAATTGTCACTACTGTAAAATGTTTTGTGGTTGCTTTTAAATACTGGTCATTTTTCCTTTGGTTACTTTCCGTTTCAAGGTATTTGTGCTAAAAAGACGACAGTGTCAGCTTTTCACACACACAGTCACGCAGTTACTGCTGTTGACATTTAAGAAGGAGAAAAGAAAAAAAAAAAACGAACAAACAATTTCATCACTTGGTAAGGACATATAAAGTATAGCTTATTTGGCAGAGGAACTAAAACAATTAATACAGCTCCAGGAGGGAGCTGAGGACAAGACTCGTCTCTTCATTTTTCTCCTCACTTTCATGGTTTCTTAAGAAGTTTGATTAGGAAATTGTCATTTCATCAAGACAAGATTCAGTCTCGAAATCACTGGCGCCCCTGAAGTAAACAGCACGAGGTTACGACCTACTTGAGTTGCCTACTATTATTTGAATTTTCATGTTAACTACCTAGTTTTAGGTATTAATTTTCATATCATCCTATGAAGTACTTCCAAATTTTTGCAGACCTTAAGCTTACATGTTAAGGCACTTACCATTCAAGTAAAACAGTTTCTATATAAACAAGCCTGGGAGATGGAGAGAACATTTTACCAGAACATCCATTCTCTCTCTTTTTTTTTTCCATCTTTTTGAAAGAAAAGGAAAATAACATTGACCAAATATTTATAAAATTTTGCATCAAGAGAAAGGTTGTGTTTTATTATCTGAAATGAGCACAAAGTACACCTTCCACAATAACACTGAAAGCAGTGCAAAGACTGACAGTGACCTTTGACTAAAGGTAGTTCTGTAAAAAGAAAAATACCAAATAAATCAGTGCCCTGCTTTGATTGTTGTAAAATTTTTCTTTACATAAAAGTTGGTCCAAACTTACAAAAAAAGCACAAATGTGCATAGTTCAGAAGATCTGAAAGAGTGCCATAAAAAGCTGATGTCCCTAAATTTAGCATCCACTTAAAACTGCCAAAATACAAAATAAAATTCAGAACTAGTTTGTGAACATGTACAATCAATTTATCTAGTTTTCAGACAGCATGAGCTTTAAGCATCTTTAATTTTTCCTACTGTATGCAAGACCCTTTTCCACATAAAAATAAAGCTGTTGAATTAACATTATTCAAGTCTGTTGAAGTGCTGCTTTAAACTGCAGCTAGAAAACAACAACAACAAAAAAGTTTTTCCAGATAAAAATGATGTGCCTGAGGAAAAACAGATACTCAATAGGGCAATCCTCTGCCTCGCCCTCTCACTGCAGACGTGCTAATGTGTCCCCTGTATCCTTGGGAAAAGCCGGGTCCTTGGGCAGGAGAAGTCCAAGTTTGTCCATGCACATGGCCGAGGCCAGCAGGGTTTTCCTGCAAGTTACTTCCATAGCTGTAGTTGTGCATCTTGGCGGGCAGGGAATGGGAGCTCTCGGGCCCCACGGAGGCGTCGCCGCTGTTGCCCAGGACCGGGATGGGGCCGTGGCTGTACTCAAACCTGTGGTCTTTGTCCCCGCTGAACAGCATGGGACCAGTGTTGAGGTAAATGTCCCCATACGCGGTTACCGAGCTGGGGAAGGACTCTGCAAAGGCCGGCGGAGGGGGGGCGCTGCCAGAGTGAGATGAAGCAGTACTGTAGTTCTCCAAGGGCTGGATATCCGAGCTCCCGAGGAAGCTCCTCCTTTCCAACGCTCCCGACGATCCGCTTCCTATTCCGTCGCTGCTGCCGAAGCGGGCAGAGGAGAAGGAAGACGATCCAAAGTTTTCCTTGTAGTCTGGGCCTGCCCCGTAGGCATCTCGGGCCTGGTAATCCACAGTGGCCTGCACCGGCTCCTCTGCCGTGGCCTGAGCTTGGTGCTGAGCGAGCAGCTGCAGAAGAGCTGCCTTCACTCCCGCGTGAGGGTCTGTTCCTGAAGAGTTACTTATAGGCAAATGCTGGTTCTCTGTCCGATAATCAAGGTCTTCATCGGTGAGAGGGGGAGGCTCCGGCGGCTCCGGGGGGCGCTGGTCCGGGGGCAGGATGCGCGGGCGCTCCTGCTCGGGCGTGTGGCTCAGCAGCCTCATGTCGGGCGGCCTCGCCAGCTCCTCCGGACCTGCGCACACAAAAGAGAGGGGCTCTGGAATAAAAACCTGCTGGACTCCTTCCCCAGCGCTACCGGGGTCTGTTCTTCACTTGCAGGTAGCTAGTTAGTTAAGCTTGGAGGTAGCTGGGCAGATTACTGTGGAGAAGGCAACAACTTTTTTTTTTTTTTTTTTAATCCCATAAAAGTGAGGCTGGCTTCTCCTTCAAATAAAATGACCCAAGTGGTCAAACATTATAGTCCCTATAAAAAAAACTACTGGAGTGACAGATGCATTAGAAAGTTCAAAGAGGGAGCAGAAAAGACATGGAGAACAGCATTCCCTTGGAAAGTTCCCAAGAAAGGGACTGGCAGTCACCCTACCAGGGAACACCAGAAATCAGGGTTAGAAAAAAAACAAACCCCTCTATCGTACCCAAACATAACCCTAAAAACAAAATAAAACCAAACAAAACCACACAAAACACCCAAACCCGCTTCAAAATACTGAACAGCTCCAAACAACACAGAGCAAAAGATGAACAATAATGTATTACAGCTGAGAGAGCAACCCAAGAAAATCAAAAGGACCAAAATTTGAGAAGCATAAAATGCTCCACCCCAGAACAGGCTTTATCCAACATCGGGGTCAAAATCAGTAAAAGGAAACGAGGAAACTTCTAGAGAAACCAGGCTCTTCTATCAACACCATCACCACAGCAGCGATCCTGAACAAAACCCCTTTCTTCTCAGAAAAGCTACAGGCCCCTCTTGCAGCAGGGATTACTCCACACTACATCTGCACTGCGCCCATTCGGACAAGGCACCAATTCCGAGCTGGCATTCAGACCCTGCCACAGTGAAACGCAGAGCGGCTCGCGCTCTGAGACACCCGAGAGCCGCGCTGACACGAGGGGCAGCGCAGAGGAACCCCATCAGCGACTCCCGCTACTGTGCCACCACGGCTGCTCGCGCCCGGCGCGCCTCCCCGCGCCTCAGGGGGTGCTTGAGACACCTCAGGGGGTGCTCGCGCCTGGTGCGTGCCTGCCCGTGGCTCAGGGGGTGCTTGAGATGCCTCAGGGGGTGCTCGCACCCAGTGTGCGCCTCCTCCGCACCACCGCGGTTGCTCACGCCTGGTGTGCGCCTCCCTGCACCACCGCGGGTGCTCGAGGTGCCTCAGGGGGTACTTGCACCCAGTGTGCGTCTCCTCCATGCCACCGCAAGTGCTTGTGCCCACCGCGCGCCTCTCCGCGACTCAGTGGGTGCTCGTGCCCACCACGCGCCTCCCCGCGACTCAGCAGGTGCTCGGGCCCACCGTGCGCCTCCCCACGACTCAGCAGGTGCTCACACTCAGCACACACCTCCCCACACCACCGCGGGTGCTCGTGCCCACCGCGCGCCTCCCCACACCACCGCGGGTGCTCGCGCTCGGCGCGCGCCTCCCCACACCACCGCGGGTGCTCGCGCTCGGCGTGCGCCTCCCCACACCACCGCGGGTGCTCGCGCTCGGCGCGCGCCTCCCCACACCACCGCGGGTGCTCGCGGCAGGCAGCGCGGGCTCTCGTACCTGCGGGTGCGAACACAGGCTTGCTGAGGTGCGGGTAACTGGGCGCTGGAGACTCTGCGTCGTCACGGCTGGCGGACGCTGGAGTGCTGGGCTCGGGGGGCTGCCTGAGCTGCAGCGACGTTTCGCTTCCAGAGCCGTTCTCCTTCTCCTCGGATGCAAAATCCTTCTGCTTCGCCTGCTGAGCCTTTATTAACTGGGACAAGAGAACAGCAAACGCGCTCTGCACGGCCGCCTGGGCAGCGTCAGTCTCAGCTTTGGGCTGACTCAGTTGAGCGGCCGGCGCTGGAGGCTGCGCGACGGGCGGCTGTTTGAGGGGCTCCTGCTCCGGCGGTGGTGGTGGTGGCGGCGGCTGCTGCTGTTCTGACTGTTTTTCACCTGCTGACAAAATTCCAGCAGGAAGATTTATTTTATTTAGTTGCTGCTGAGTCTCTGGGTTTACCTTAATATTCAACACTTGGGCAAACTGCGCCAAACTAACACTTGTTTTAGACTGTAGCAGGTTTAGCAGGATTGCCACTTCATTCTGGTTTAACTGCTGTCCAGTGCTTGTTTTAGCTAAAGACAAAAAAGGGTTTTTTTAAGTATTATTTAGAACTGTCATATTTCAGAAACTCAAAATTACGACTAATCTATCACGGCTGATATCACGGGCAAAGCATGGCTTTGAATGACATGGAAATTGAGCTTGCTTTTTTTTTTTTTTTTTTTTTTTTTTTTTTTAACAGATTTGTTACCTGTGGGGGAGTAGCTATAGGAAATGGAAAAGTGAGATCCAATACAAAGAAAATGATTTACAAGGGGTGCGCACACACACTTGGACAGATGAGAAACATCAAGCCAGAGCTCAGTTCACCATACATCTAAGCTGGGGCTTAAGGCCACCTGCTTTAGGCAGCTCTAGGACTGGAATTCCCCACAAAATTCCCTATCTTGGACACATCGCATCCCTCTGCTAACGTGTGGCCATCTGCAAAACACATTTGCAGGCACATGCTGGCCCATTCCAAGTCAGCATCTGGTTTCTAACAGTTGCTCCACTGACCAGGCTCTGGGTGACCCCCAGGTTAGTGGCACAAATGCAGAATTGCTGAGAGGTGCCAAGCCTGAAGGACAGGAAGTCACTCACAGAGCAGCAGGAAAAGGCAGGCTTGGGACCAGGCACAAGAAAACGAGTTTATTTGCCCCAGAGAAGAGGAGATGGTGGCAAGGCGGGGGAATATGAACAAGGAAGTCAGAATATCAAAGCATTTTCTTATTTTCAAACACCCACCGTGTTAGTTTATTTTAAAAGAGGAGAAGCAGCAGCATGGATTTTAACATGCCCATGAGGAGGCGACTCGGAGGAGAAAGTTAAAAGGCAACTGTGCGTGACTACTGGCAGAGCTCTGGCTTTCTGAAAGCCAGATCCCTGTGAGCACCCTCTGCCCTCTTGCACTCTGCCTTCCTGCTATTCATTGATATATTCACTCAGGCACATTCAAAGCCAAGTCTGAAAAACGGTCACACAGACAAAATATTTGCTATGTTACTGTTAGCAAACTGAAAACGCAACGACAACAGCAAAATTTTCAATTACACTTCTGCCAAACAAGGAAAAAATAGTAAAATAAACCAGTGTGATTAAAATAGAAAAAAAAGTATATAATAATAGAAATAAGGAATTTTAACAGGAGAAAAAAAATCTACCAAACAGCTTTCAAATCTCAGTACTGGGCATCAGATATGAACAGCATATTGCCCAGGACTACAGCTTTTATCAAGAACTAGCAAACTGCAGAAGAGGCAGAAGATGCAATTCCTGCTTTGCCCATGCATACACACACAGACCTATCTGCCTTACAGGACTAAAAAGAGCACAGCTGGCAACAAGGCACTGCAAAATCCACAAAATACTATCAGCTTCTTGAAGTGTACTGGGATGCAACCACAGCCCATTGAGAAGGCTTCCAAGGATTGCAGTGATTTTAAAAAGCAAAAACAAAAACACCACCAAGACCTGATACAAAAAACTCCTATTTGGCAAAACAGAAAAAATATCATTTCTAATATTTTGTACTTCTGACTTTCGATCAGATGTCAGGTTTAGAGCTGACTGTGACTGTCTGTTGATAAAGACTTTTCTCAGACTCTCAAAGTGAAAATGGAATAGGAAAAGCAAACAAACAAAAAAACCCACACAATCTAACCATTCCCTTCCTACTCTTTGGTTAGTTACATGCCCATTCTGGAAGCAAACTGTGTTCCAGGAAGCTGGATAGTTTCTGCCACAAAACAATTTCTGAGCTCCACACAGATTAATTGTAAAAATACAATAACCAGAATCTCACATTCACGGATCAGAACATTAGCAATTGGCCCAAATTTTTGTTTTGGCTCAGAAACATATGTAATGACTTTCATTAAACCATACACTTGTGCACCGACTTCTCTGCTAAGCATCATGAAGGATTTTAAATAAACTATATGCAGAATTTCAATAAGTGCTTTGCTTAATACAGAAAACACGTCTATGCCAGCCTGTCTGAACTTCATTGTACCTGACATTCCTCCTTTTCTATATACATATGTGCAATATTGCTCTTGCTGATCCATTCTCTGGTTGGCTAGTTTGCTCTGCATGGTTAGTATTAATGATTAGGAAGGTTAGCAGTCTGTTACAATCAATGGTCTGTTAAAACCATCAGGAAAAATAGTTGCTACCCATCAGAGCCTCAACTTCTATACAGTTTTCATTTGTGGGGAAAAAAATCCCAGCGCTTCCAAAAGCAATGTCAGAAAACGCTCCCAAAACTTTAGCACAAATATAAGGAGTGCCAGAAGCCCACGCCTGAGTTATGGTGAGAAACAGGAGGGACAGGAGCAAGGGGTAATAAACATCAGCAATCAGAAGAACACACTTTTATGTCTTTGTAGAGTGCATTTGGAAAACTGATCTATGCTAACTGAAGAGCTAATTCAAGGTGGTTGGTATTAACGAACTTGCATGCCCAGAGATTTCATTCATTGTCTTTAGCTGGGCTCGTGTATCAGTGATAATGGATTTTATGTCACTGAGCACAACCAAAAAATGGTCTAAGTTAAACTTGAGGTATGCATTGCATGTGGCTATTCTGTATGCTTTACATGCTAAAGAGGAAGAGCATAAGCGTGCTTCAGACTGCAAGTTAGAAAACACGCCTGCTGAGAATGCTTAGCAGTTTGGTGATGCCTGCAGAATAAAAGGGCTAAAACTGGTCTCCAAGGAGGACACTTGGATTAAGTTTATATTTTAATAGCTGTGCAAACTATAGAGGTTGCTACTTCTTGTTATAGCAGTAATTTTTAAGTTAAAAGTTCAGCCCCAACAACTGGGAAAGCTGAAGACTAAGACAACATGCTGAAGGCATCCATTTTATTTGGAGCAATGGTCATTCTATAAATCTGCTTTCTGGTCAGTTTATCATTACCAGTAAAATCCCTTCAATCTAGGGAGACTGTGATGACCTTAAGAATAGCAGGTGGTTTGTGCAATTGCAAAATCAACAAAACACAATCAAAATCCCCACCCATGTAAATAAAGAATAAAATCCCCAGAAAATACAGAGCAAGGTAGTTAAGAACCTTGACACTGTCCAGCTTGAAAAATTAGGTAAAACTTAAAATGAACTACCTGGTTTCCAAAGCAAAGGCAAATCTTCTGAAACAAAGATTTTTTTTTTAAACTTACAAGATTGTTTCGCTCTCCAGAAGACTTCAGTAATCTGAAAATAACATCTAAATTTTCTAGATGTGCAATCCAAGTAGCAGGTAATTATAAAAACTGAAAATATTACTGACCAAGTGCTACACTAGAGCTGCCCTGAGTTTTGAGTTGGGAAGAAGTTTGCATGCCTTGTGGGGTGTTGGTTCTGCTCTCGTCCATGCCTAGAGACAAGTCCTTCCTGGGGACTTTGGCTGCTGTTGTCTCATCAGTCATGCCCATCTGCTTCTGTCTTCTGCGTTTCTTGCTCCACAGCTCATGGCAGTCTTGCCACAAAGGAAGGCTACAAAGAATGATTAGAGATCATCAGTTTGATCAGGAAAATTTATGCTTTTTAACCATAATAAAATGAACACAAATTATACATGATATAAATTCTGCAAAGATGAGCTCCTGGAACTTGTAAATACATTTAAAAATATCCAATATCCAGAACAATCTCCAAAGTTCTTTTCTGGGTGAAAACTCTTTGCCCATTTCAGGTTCCTTCAGCAAATAAAGGGAACATATATCTTGAAATGATAATCAAAGTTACCTTCTTGCAAATCGATTCTTACTTACGAAAAAGAAAAATATTTTTCTAACTTAGACAACTTGCAATCCAGCAAACAAATGCTACATGCTTGCTGTAAATCAGAATAGTAAAAGTTGCTATTTAAGTAAATGAAGAACAAGTTGCAGCATTAAGACCTCATGCATGACAGTATGATAAATGTGAGGCCAACAAACCAGTAACGAACTGGGCTCTTCATTACCTGAAGGCAAAAGCCCTAATATATAATGTGACCTCATGTTGCTGAGATCTGAGCCAGCTCATTTTTCTAGCAGTGAGAGCAAGCCATTAAAATAGATTGTCAGAGAATCTTAAAGAGACCAAATGCTTCTTGACTTCCAAAGCATAAAAAAGCTGTGCAGAAGTTTAAGTTGTTTCCGGGTCCATGTCAAACTTAACTGCTGAACTCATCAGCAGAGACTTGAAAGTCAAGAAGTCTAGGCTCATAATTCTTGTGCGACAAAGTTTTAACCTGGTTGCATAAAAAGTCAGTGTCATGGTACAGCATTAATGCATGACTGGGTTAAAATTTTGACTTAGAAAAATTCCTTATTAAATCTCCAATTAAAATAATATCAGAAAGTAATGCTTTTAAGTTAAAATCCTTCATTACCTGTAGCACATAAAAGAGAATTTACTCAGAATGTGAATAAAATTGTGAAACTACTAGTTGTTTAGTACAGTTGCTGAAATCACACTCAGTTAGCACTTAAAAGCCTTCTTCTGATAACTCCCGTCAGAACTATTAGAAACGGCAAACAAATTTATTCAAGAGAACAATTTTCTTAAAGATAAGCCTAAAGGCAGCAATTCAACTTGATTGTATTTATAGAGTAACAGATAGTAACAAACTTGCCAAAATGGAAGTTTGGGGGGAAGATGGTGAGGGCTATCATTTCCTCTGCCTTCTTGTGAAAGCACCACTTCTGCTGTCACTTGTCCACAGTAATGGACACGGCTGTCCAGTCTTTACCATCTCACAGCACAGACAGCCAAGTAGATTCCTTCTACTACCATCCTTAAATTACACAGAGGGGGAGATCATCCCCATAGGCTCAGAGAAGTGCTGGGGAAGGCAGTGAAGCAGAGTCCTCTTCTCACATTACACACTAAAAACTGCCTGGGCAGACATTCATCCTCTCCCAGGAAGGTGGAAAATGAAGGCTATTGGAAATTACACCAACTGCTTCATACGTTCTCTCCTTCCACATGCTAGGCCAAAGATGGACCAGGTAGTCGACAGCAAGTGTCAAAGCATCCTACAGTCCTTGCACTGGCACTTTCTTTAACAGAACAGCTCTATTTCTTTGCTGAAAGCAGGGTGATATTCAGCCAGGATAACAGCCAACTTCAGAAACAGACACACCGCAAAGCTCCAAACAAAAACAAATTTCCTTCTTCTTCACTGACAGCAAACTGCTTACGTGCTATATAAAGTATAGGTGATTCTGAGATTTTAATGAATAGCCTATTTTTCAGATTGATCAGTGATATTCAGACAGCAATAATATATATAATATTCAGACAGTAATTATATGTTATATAATATCTTATATATAAAATATAAGATATTTAGGCAATGAAAAAACCCTCTGTGGCAAAGAAAATTCAGGTAATGCACCAGGGGCATTAGGAACAATCTTCTATAACACAAATCCCAACAGCTTTTAATAAAATTCTCAGAGAAAACTCCAATAATTTTCCCCGTTGACAACGATAAAGAAGTCATCAGTTGTTTCATTCACTTTTACAAGGTGCCTCTCTTGATAATTACACTGAGGGAACCCACAGATTCTCTAGTGCTTTTTCATTCGTTTCTCAGAGGCTGTTCAAAGAGGATTTGTACAGATTAAATGATTTAGTCACTGCAAACTGCAATACTTTCCACCTTAGGGGAAAGGGAAAAAAAAGATTTTTTTCAACACTAAAAATGTTTATATGTTTTTTTTTTTTTAAATGGTACTAGCAAGGTCATGAATTCTGTGAAAGAAAAAAAAATCAGGTCTCAAATAGACACTCATAGCCATTTCTATCAGGCTGCAAGAGCCACTAAACTGCACCGGTCCTTTTAGTGAAGAACCATCATTATCCATTACCCACAATCGTCACTAAACGCATTAACATTCTTGTTTTGCCACAAGCAACCCAGGCTCTCATTGTGCAGAGGTAAGTACCAACGTCCCCCCAAAGGAAAGTGCTTACTCCGGGGGAGGCATTTTGGCTGGTTCCACGTCTCGCAGGAACTCGCACTGAAGAGCCTGTTCGGCCGTGCAGCGCTTGCTGGGGTCCAAGGCGAGCATGTAATCGAACAGGTCTAGGGCAGCGGGTGGGATGCTGCGAAAACAACGGGATTGGGAAAAGTGCCATGTGGGCGTTTGACATCACGCGCCTTCGTACAACGTTTTACTACCTACCCCACCCACCTCTAAACTGGTCATTGGGAGGGAGGGAAGAAAAAAGAAAAAAGAAAAAAATATATATGTATATATACACACACACGCACACATATGTATTTATATATCATTCCTCAGCTAACCTAGATACCTGGATCTTAACAAAACCCACACAGCTTGAACTGCATACAAGGTGAGAACACGATAAAGCTGACATAAACTTCACCTTTTATTACCAGTGCAAGCACTTTTGGGGGTTGAGAGGGGTGAGGATTAGCTTTTCTTGAGCAATCCTTATGAAAACCTGGTACTAAGCAATGGTAGTTCCTTAGCTTTGGGTTTTTGTTTTTTTTTTTGTTTGCTGCTTTAAAGCATCATCCTTGCCAAAAAAAAAAAAAAAAGGAAAAAGAAGAAACCCACAAAAAAGAAGAAGAAGAAGAAGAAAAAACCCACACCTTTTCAACCCAGACTTATGTTACTACTATATACTTTGGAATTTAGCAGAGTAGAAATTAAGTTTTGATTGGTTTATAGATAATACTTCTGCTGCTTTAGAAACAGCCCCATTAGTTGAGACAGGATGATACATTTCTCGTAAGCCCTGTAGCTGAAGATGGGGGGGAAAAAAAAGGGCTTTAAAATAAACTTCCAGCTGCTTTCCATAACCTTCATGTTTCATGCTTGCACAAAACTAGTCCATTGGCACCTTTTTAGAACACACGGCTCAAATAACTCTTCTTTTCCGCTGAATGAATTTATGACCAAAAAGACTGTAATGTTTACCAGATTACATTTTTAATTGGAGCCAGTTGTCCTAATAAAAAGCAATTAAGTAATCCAAGCTGTTTTTCAGACAAGGACAAAAAGCAGGTGTACCAGTTATGGAAAGCAAATGTTTCTTTAGGTAAAAGCTGACAGGTGGCTGAAATTTTAGGGCATTCTTCCCTCTCTTGAAGTTCCCCATTAAACAGTGGATAACATGGGAAGGATAAGAACTTTAAGTGACTTTTCTTTACACTCCAACTAGGTTCAGTCTGCCTCTAGAAAACAGTGAAAATGGTAAGTATTCCACGAAAATGAAATGCTATTATAGTTGGCTCAACTAATTCTTCATCCTTACAAAGCAAACTCTTCTCTCAGTTTTCGACGATACTGCTTCTTTGGTTTCATTGTGTTGAAATAAGCTAGTTTTATAACATCAGGCCACACTGCTGGACAGGGACTCCCGCAAATTCGGCTGCACCAAAAAGAGGGGAAAAAAGGGTATGAGATCCAAACGCACAAGTGAGCACAGATGTCATTTTAATACTAACAGGTACAGTGACTACAAACAAAAACAGCAATTTTAATGTTCAGAGTCATTTAGCTAAAACTTCTCTACAGTTCATTAAATGATCATGAACTGTGTAGGAAAGATCACCATCCTTTGCGGACTAAACTTACTTTTAGAAGTCCATTGTGTTTGTGTCTCTTCCCACCCTGCCCCGAGGAAGACTTCTGCCATAACAATAATAATAATAAAAAAGACTATATTTGTAAAATCCGAAAACTTAACCAACGAGATCTGGACAGTATTCTGAATATTTTACTTGGAGAGTCAGATGCACCACGTTTAGAGCTCTGACTTATTTTTATGCTATTAGCTCCTGTGTCTATAGAGAACATACAGCAAATGTCACTTTTCACTGACAAGCTGAAGAATGAAGAGGATTTAGTTGCCACGAAAGTAGTACTGGGACGGGAAGCAGTGAGGAATCTCAGTACAGCTTAACAAGAAGAGGTATGGGTAGAAGTGAGACCTGACCATTAGAAAAGTTGCATGCCTTTACTTCAGTGCTAAGTTTTATGGCCCGGGCCCAGTGCATCTCCACAGCTGGAGCTGCCTTGACCTCTGCCCTCTCACCTCATCCCCAGCTCTTCTGCCCAACCCAGGATGGTCAGAATGAGTTGACAAACAGCACACCTCTGAGAAGAGCAAGGGCTGGAGTTCACCACACTATACAAGGTGTAAATCTGCATGCTTGAACCAGTCATCAAGGCAGCAGCTTGCAAATACAGTCCCTTAGTTCATCCCCTCCATTAATTTAATTTAAAAGGTTAGTGGAAAACACTTAATGATAGATTTATAATAATAAAAAGCTAAAAAGAAACTTTGAACTTTAAAGTTAGGAAAGGATAATTGCAAAATTGTTGACTGTAACATGACAGAGGTAGAGATGGTGATAAAATAGAACTGATATACTGCAATAGAAAATAACCTGTGCAAAGAAGCATAGTCTCAAGCAAGAGCTGCAGGAGAAATTTATAAGGAGGGAGCTGCCTTCTCCTGCCTGGAGTCCCTTCCAGCAGGAAGAGGAAACCTCAAAATTTAGTTTGCTGGCTTGCAATGCACCCACAGAAGACTCCAAATGCCAACATTCCTCAGTGTTTCCCTGCCATCTAGTGGCAAAAAGCAGAAAAGTCCCAATACAGAACACAAGCTTTCTTCTGCTACGAGGAGATGAATGAACACTAAAACGCTTTGCAACTCCCAAAAACCTTGGGTTTTCAAGACCAGCTAATAACATATTACATAGGAATACATGACTGCTTAATGTGTGTTAAAAATGTCTCAATATTTAACTATTTAAAAAATAAAAAGAATAAAAAGGGTAATTTTGACTATTTTTTCTTCAGATGCTTTATGTCCTATGAGATTTGCCCTCTTTCCCCCTTGCTGCTAGAAAGAGGGTCTCTCCCTACTGCAAGGTCAATTAGGATATCCGAGGCAATAACAAATTTTTTGTTTGCTGAATAAAGGAAAAAACGAAAGAAAAAAAATGCCCTGGTTCCACTGAGTAATGTAACTATCACCCTAGGATTTTTTGGGTTGAGGAAGGCAAGTTCAACTCCATCAAGTGCCTGGCAGTTTGTAAGGGAAGAGGAAAATTCCCACCAAAAACAAAATCTAGGTACCTAAGTGTGGAAGAGTGAGGCAGGAACTCAAGGCCAGCTACATGCAATGGACCTACTCCTCCCAAACAACTTCTCATCTTTATTATTCTCCATGTTCTCCTTCTGATTTGCTGCAAGGAAGGTATGGAGAAAGAATGGGCATTTTCACTTCCCTGATTTACAACCCCAGTAAAAGGCAACTCCAACAACACCACAAAAACCCTGCTGTACCATGTCATGGCCACTGAATACTTGCAAAAAATCCTCTCCATGTCTGATTAAAAGTCATTACTTTAACATGTCCCTGAAAAACCACTCTCATCCTCACTTTGGGTAATAAATATTTAACTGAGTGTTCCTAAATGTTACCAGTGTGTTCTCTCCTATTAAAAAACTTACAATGGGGGAAAAACAAAAGACTGTTTGAGGCACCTACCAGTTGGTAGTGCCTGCAAGTTACCTTATAAGTTCCAGTTGAGCAAGTTCTTGATTTGCTTGAAATATTGGCTTTTTTGTAAAAAGTTCACCCAGGATGCAGCTGTAAAACAGTTTGCACAATTCCATCATTTTGGCTTCAACACAGGTTGACCAAAACATCTGTAATTTCTCTCTGGCTTGTTATTATGCTCACTACACTTCTGTATCAAATTCTTACCCACAGCTCCAGACATCAATAGCTGGTGTGTATCTTTCTTCTCCAAGCAGAAGTTCAGGAGGCCGATACCATAATGTAATAACTTTGTTGGTATATGGTCGGCTGTTGGGAGGAGGAAAAACAAAGAAGAGGACTATCATTTTACTATGATCTCACTGTTGAAACTATTTTGAGGACTTTACTTCTGTGTTGCTGCTTAAGAACATTACAATCTTCCATTCCTCTTTTCCTAAATCGTGTGCTGCAGTTGTACAAAAACAAAACACGTCTGCACAGGATGGTTCAAAAGGCAGCGTGAAACAGACCCCGAAGGTATAAACACAGAGCCTCTTAACACTCAGTCAGTCCTGTATGTTGATTATTATTTAAAAGGCAATACTATTTATTTGTTACACTGCCAATCAGTTCAACAGAAGGACCCAACTGGATAAAACCAGTAACTTCTGGGCAGCTACGGACTATTAGAATAACGAACACAGGACCTCTACAGTATATAAAAAGGAGGAAAAAAAAAATCACTTGCCTCTGCCAACGGGGACAAAAGAGACTGAGCCTGTCTCTTGCATAACATGCAACAATTTTGATTTCCAAGACTGAACACTTCCAATATCTTTCTATATTTCAACATCTTTAAATCTCTAACTGTAAGCCCTGGTAGTTGGGAATAATCTTTCAACTCTGGCACTGCAGCAAAGATTCCCCTATCTTAGGCAAAGCTCTCATGGAGAGGCTGAGAAACACCATCAACCGTTCAGGGTGGAAGCCATAAAACAGACACTAGTTTATCTCTTCTTTCCAAACAGGATGTCTTAGAAGTGATCCAAAAACTCTTTCTGTTTTAATAATTCACTCTTATCAGTACAAAGTAAGCCTAAATAGAAAGCAAGGGAACATGAAAAGTGGCATTTGAATAATCCTAGCATAAAAGCCTAATAAGTTCCCGCCATGTGCTCAGCGTTATCATTTCCAGAAAAGCACCCAAGTGTTTTTTTCAAGAAGAAACTCCTCGATTCACTTTTGAAAATGCAGTATACTTTTGGAAACAATCCCATCATTTATCATATTGCTCTCTGAACCATGCATTCCTCCACAAACTGTTTGCATGGTATGGACTTTCTCTACAGGTACACCAATTGTATATGTACTAATTTGCAGTGCATTTTGTGTGAACAGATCCTTTCTTATACAATCCGTCATACCCCTTATTCCAAACACATTTAATCCAAGGAATAATATTTAAAGGAGCACGACTATAACCAACTGGAACTTACTTTTAACTAAAACTTTATTATGCTTGGACTAAATTCTGTATCCTTTTGAACAACATATAGTTCTAAACAACAGTGAAACAAATGTAAAATACATAAACAGCAGCTATTACACAGTTGTTGGCGTGTGCTAAAATGTAGCTGTTCCTGTAGAAGCAAAAGAATTGTCAAAATCTACCGATGAGACTCCCCGAGATAACAGGAAATTAAGTACATTTTAATTTTTGCTTCAATAATGTATAAATGGGGTGTAATAATGTAGCTATTTTTATATATAGGAGAATCTGTCATTCACACTCTAAAAACACTGAATCTTAAATCCTGCAACTTTTAATGTACACTTACTTTTACCATCAACATTGAAATAAATGAATAAGAACAGCCCCAGTAAATCCAAGGAAAAAAAAAAAAGAAAAAAAAACCAGCAGTTTGGTGTCTATTAAAATGGTGAGACAGGGTGGCATTTTACTACAAATACCTCCACAGAGGAACTGCATTGCCCCCCAGCTACTAAGATGATCTTATCCTGCTACTACGCTCAACAGCTTCCATAACTGTACTTAGGCTCCTGTACCTGAAATAACAGCACAGGAGACGGTGAACCTGGAGCCACCACCAGCAGCAATAAGCTCAAAGCTCTACGAGAGGACAACAGACTCGTAAAACCAATGTCAGAGGTAGTGTTTCCCAAATCAGGGCCACAGAAATCAAGGTCAAGTTGCTAATATTCTCTGTATGCAACCGCTTGGTATATGTAGTGCCACAAAAAAATACACACTGAATTTAGAAAATGCAGTTCTATATATTACCACTTACACAAGTGAGAAGTATAAGACATTACAGTAAGCATTTAAAGAGTTCTCAGTCATATCAACTGTGCACCTGTTTCTTAAGTTCAAATACACTGAAACCAATAACAAGAGAAGCACAAGTCACAGGAAGTTTCAGATTTTGTTTTTATTTAAACTCATCTGGTTCCAGCAATTTCAACATGACTGACTGTCTAAACAATAAGATGAATCTCTTCAAATTTAAGGTTAAAACTTTCACAAATCAATGCGTTTTTAAAAGGAGGCTGTTTACTGATTCTTGTCAGTATTAATCCCAGAGGCATAAAAAATCCACTTTCCTCTTCCTAAATACATCTTTTCGGGGTATAACAATAAAGATAATATACTTTAGGGTTACAGAACCAGAAACTAATATTAAGTACAAAACTGTACCCTGATGCAACCAGCCTACCCAGAACTGCAACCCTTCATTTCCAATCTATCCATGCCTCTTCTCTAAAATTATTTATCTAGAACACTTGGAAAGGCAATATATTTACAAAAAGAGATATCTATTTCTTTATGTGTTACAGGACATGCACAGTTTTTTCATTTTTTTCCATTCTCTTAAGCAATCATTTATGTTGCAGTATGATAACATCTCTAAGAAAAAAAAAAAGGCATATTATCTGGCCCTCATAATACCGAGAATTACATAAGAAACCAAGTTCCTAAATGTATTTTCACGTTATGGTATCATCTTACCTTTCTTCTGAGTTGTACAGCCGAGCAAGCCCAAAATCTGCAAGCTTTATCTGCCCTCTGGTGGAAAAAGCAAAAAATTACTCAGTGGTTAATCCTGGTAGGTGTCCTCCCCAAAATGAGGTTTAAGTTTCAGATTTTCAGACAGCTGCAACTGAACACTCATAATTCACATCAATGAGGAGGAAATATCTTACAATCTCTGCACGTCTTCAGTTAGCAAGCATGCTAAATGACTTGATATCAAAGAAAGGTAAGCAAAACAAAAATTGAAATCTTTATCACAGGATACTCAAATTCTGGGTTTATACTCTAGAGCATTCAAACGAGCCACACTGCAGTAAAACATGCGGGGGAAACCTCCTATTTTCTCATGCTTAGGAATAAAAGTAATGCCTGCAAAAACCACTTGTACAGCAAATGTCAATCAGCAGTCATGCTTCCTTGTAAGAAGTTGTAAATGTCTCATTTTGCTCTTGAAAAAGTGCTAGTTTGGCCTCTAAAGAGCGTGACTGGCCCTGGTAAGGGCTTTTATTTTTGCCACTGTTGCCTACCTGCTGAATGATATTCTCTCCAAGCCCCTCTTTAGCTTTCCCATAAGTGAGGAGGGGAAGAAGGGAAGAAACACACAGAGCTTTTGCCTGGCTTTTTACCTGGCTCAAGAGTACTGCACAAACCACGTTACACTAAAAAAACAGGATGCCTCCATCATCCGTAAAGTCTAGATATTTTAGACAAAGTAATCTGCACACTTCTAACACATGAAATGAATGAGCTTTAAAACTGTCACTTTCAAATAGTGCATGTTCGGGTTAGTTCATCAAATTAGGATGGGAAGTACTATTTTGTGATACAAAACACCAAGTTTCCACTGCATCTTCCACTGCACACATTGCAGATGTGTGTTTGGAATTGCTCTTACACTTATAGAGATTTCCCAGAAGCAATGTACCCCACAAGTTCACATGCCTGTCGCTCAGGTATCGTATGTCTGCATTACCAATGACTTCCGACCAAAGATGTTTAAGTTGCTTAGCTAAACAACAGAAAATGCATGTGTTTGGCTTCAGGCTGTAACTGGGAAGGAGATTTAAGTAGTACTGGCTCAGAATTCAAGAAGTATTGGTTTAAAATTATTTTGACCAACTTTTTCATCCTCTAGCGGAAACTTCTAAGGATGCTCAGAAAATGTCCAGGAGAAAGCACTGGATGTTCTGCAGCGGGGAGAGCACGGTCCAAGAGAAAGCATTGCCTCTGCTGTAGTGAGCTCTGCTCCACCATCAGGTTATATCTCATCTCCTGATGAGGAGTGCACAGCATCTGCATCAACACCAGATATAAGCCAAAAAATAAACAGGCAGAGCAAGGGCAAGGCAAGCACTGCAGAGCCGTGTACACCTGTGCCAGGACTGGTGTCTCAGCACCTGGGAAGACTACGTGGGATCCAGAACTGAGGATGGTCTAAGATTAGAGCATTGTAAAAAAGCAGGAGGAAGAAAGGAGAAACTGAACTTGGGCACAACCTGAGGCAAAACTGGGTCCTCCTCCCAAGTGAGGCCACTAATCCACACTGCCTAGGATTCTGTATCCAGCAGCAGCAGGTGCAGATGATCCGGGAGAACACACGAACTGGCCCACTTTAAGGCTCATTTTCCTTGTGTCTAATCACCACCCATAATCTTTGTATTAGGGGTGCTAGAGCACATATCCCTAGCTATTCCCTTTAGCATCTCTTAACGGTGTTGCTCATAAACCAGTCTCATTCCTTTTTGCATATCCTGACACTGTCTTGACAGACTTCTCTGCTAACAGATCCTGGAAGCTACCTGTTCTTGTCAGGGTACTCCTGTCTGTTTTAAACCTAACTCTTACTAGTCTCCACAACTGCATCCTGATTTTAGAAGTGCTGGATTCAGTGAGCAACAATTCTGCATGAGAGCCATCTACAATCTTCACGATTTTGCAAGCCCCAGTCACTCCCTCCTTTCCAAAACCAGGTCTCCTCGCTTTTTTCTTCTGTCACCTTCCACCCCCTTAGCTGTCCGTCTCTGTGCTGCTCTAGGTCTACTTGGGCTACTTTGAAATACAGGGAACAGAACTGCACACAGAATTCAAGATATAGACACTAAACCTTACAAGGCAGCAAAATGTTGTCTTTTTTCTCAGTACTCTTCCTGATAGTGAACAGCAGTTTGGGTTTATTATTATTTTTTCTAACAAAAGTGTGTTCACCAATTTGGTTTGTAAGCACAACTGGTTACACAAGTAAGAAATACTCAGCCTCATTTGATACTTGGCTATAATTTCAAGCCAAAAGAACAGAATTTAGCTTGAACATGTCTGATCAAAGATTCTTTTGAAACATTATGCAGATTGATGGTGGTTTCAGAATTACACTGCAATGAACCAGCCTAGCAACACATCATTTTGAAATGGGACAGCAAAAAGAACACACATGAAACACTTATTTCCTAAAATTCTGTTTTAATATGTTTGTACTCAGATATTTTTCAGTGTAAGCTAATGGATTTAAGTTTTAATCCTGCTACTCCAACACAGATGAAGTTTAACAAATAATTGCAGGATGCAGTGTTAAACTGTAAAATCAGATTAATATTTTACAAGCAGTTAAAGAAACAAGGGAAAAAAAGGGGGGGCTGCCAGTGACCTAAAGCAGCAGGTGAACTCTGACAATTAAATGAAAGATTTAAAATGTTCTTAACACACAATTTTTTTACATTCTTGAAGTAATATTCATACCTATTATTTAGTAGAATATTTGAACATTTGATATCTCTGTGCAAAAAGTTCTTCTTATGGCAATAGGCCAAGCCTTCCATCAGCTGTCTCATAAATGATTTTATATGATTTTCATTAAAATGAACCAAACCAGATTCCAGCAGTCCCATCAAGTCATGGTCCATATATTCAAACACCAGATAAAATGCACCTAAGAAAAGAAGCAGTAAAAGAGAAAGAAAGAGAAGAAGAGAAAAAGACTGGTTAAATGCAGTCCAAAATGCTGCAGCTCTCTACTTTTGAGAGTAGGAAGTATTTTTCGCGTGTAGCTATTTACATTTTTTGCAGTATTTATAGCTACATCGCCTTTCCAATAACAACCACAACAAAATGCAGTGCTATGAAATGTTTTCCTAATATTGTTTTTCCATGTAAACATTTTTAGTTGACAAGTATTTGAGAAAGCAAAATTCCCCCAGCGAGTGCTTTCATGTAGGTTGACACGTACTCACCATGTGGCTCTCCATCACAGCATCATTCGATTTAAAGAAAATTTGACTGGGTTAGTACTCCCTATATAAAGTTTGTGGGGAAATCTAGAAACAAAATACACACAGCACCAGTTCTCAAGGTACATGGGGAAGGGCCCATGGAATTTTGGACTTCTAGTTTCAACAGCTGAACCCAGACTTCTCCTCTACGTGCAGAGCAGCCCCCAGCCTTGAGCAATTTCCTGCTCGGGGGAGTCTTCACCGCTGTTCATAACCAGCCACCACAAGTGCTGCCCTCACAGAAGATGGGAAGCCGACACCAACAGAGATGATTCAGAAGCAGAGCAGAGTAATACCCAGGTGATGACATCCCATTGTTTATATTCTCTGCTGCTCGTTACAAAACATACACTAGAGCAGCAGGTCTAAACGCCAAATGCTCCTTCCATATCAGAGCACAGGTAAACAAATAGTTTCATTATATCTGTGCACTACTACCTACATATTTATACATTGTTAAAGGTGAAGGCTTTAAAAAATTGCCAAAGCTGAGTCTTCTTCCTGGGCAACGAGGAAGTATTAGAACTAGCCTACTAGCCTTGACAACCTCACCATTATGCTTTTTATGTTTAGCATTACTTAAGATGGATTTGGAAGTCAACACAATTGCAAAAAAGTTATCACGCAAACTGAAGCGAAGCCTGTAAGTTTATTTTGGGATGAATGAATGAAGCCACCTTATGATGGATATTTGCAGGTTCAAATCACCATTAGCTTTCATTAGATCAGGGAATTTGATCCTTCCTAATATGGAAGGCAATTACAAACACTCAGGAAGGTTCACCAACCATGCACAGGCGGAAGCTAGTTCAAGTTTACCTTGAACTCGTCACCCTTCAGTTTCATCTAAACAAATGCCACACAAATATTTACTTCTTGTAAAGGAAAAAAGATAACAGACAAAAAGAATCATTCTTTCCTTTATGAGGCCAAGATGCTCACCAGCTTGGAGATAATGTTTTCTGAAGGAATCATCAATAAAGACACTGAAAGCAACATTACCGTACTCAGCGTGCAATACAAATCAAGTCACAAACACTTCTATGACTTTTATCTTACTTATCTTACTGCTGTTATGTTAAAGATCTGCACTACTCAATTAATAAGTACCTAGAGTCCATTTTCATATGCTGCAATAGGTCATCGATAGTGGGTTATGTCTCTGCCCAATTTTCTTTGCTACTACCACATAGCTCTTCTCCTTCTCCACCTACTGAGGTAATAAGATTTCTCACTGTCACTGCACGCTGATGGAACAGCAGCTGGAGCAGCTGAATAGCAGCAATATTGCCCAGTTTGGCATATGGGATAGGAGATAGCAGCTGAATCTATCAGGGAGGTACACGATAAATCAAGAAGACTCACTTGGCTGGAAATAATCCTAACCTCACCCCTTTTGTTTTCATTTAGAAAAGTAATCATCTTTTGGACCATTATGGCAGTCCACAAGGGTTAAAGTAGTGAGATGCTGGTTTAGAATAACTAAAGAATAAGCATGTGCCCTTTTCCAGCTCCCACACCTGCAGTTGGGCTCTCTAACGCTAGGGAGGTGCCTGGAACACCAGGCAAGGCAGGAGCAATGCTGAAAACTACGTGTGCAAAATGGGTAAGGCCACAAAACACGGTGCAGAAAACCTGCAACATACAAATGATCTCCCAAGGGGCTGGAAAAAACAAAACGCACATAGGATTTTTGTGATGCAGACAGGTTCCGTTTTCTTGGCACTGTCACTAAAGAACCCAAAACTGCCCAGTGAAGCAGGACACCAAGTTACAAGCTTGCTTTCAAAGCAAGGTGAAAGTGCTTGGGGTTAGAGGGTAGGAGAGGATCCAAGTGCTTAAACAGATGACAGTTTAAGTTAATGCTTCTCAAATGTAACTTCATAAAGAAAATGTTTTTGGCTTCTCAAAATATCCATTTTAACACAGATCAGAGCAACTGCCTGACCAGAGAGGCCATGCTATCTTCAAACTTTAAATTTGATCTTTGCATTACAGTATCTTGAAATGCAAAGGAGCTTTAAAACAAATAAAATAATAATAAAAAAAAAAACCACACACGGCTCTTGGTCTCACTCAATGCACGGTATTTACAGCTCTGTTGAATGGCTGCTCAGGAATTTTGCTCTATCCTCTTCGTTAAGAATGCAGCCCCTTAAGTACTGCTACTTTTTAAAATCCTGTTTGGGTGATACAAGCGTCATTTTCCCCTTTTTTTAAAGTTTGCCACCGTAATATACAACGTTTCAAGCAATCTTTTTTTCTTTACAGATTATTTCACTGTTTTAAGCTTCATGCTTTAATGCAAGCCTTACAAACACCACTTGCAGCCAGGGACTCAGAACCTTGGCAAATTGAAATGCTGCTTTGGGTCGGACATCCTCAAAACCAGCGATCTTTATTAACAAACATTGCAATAGCATTTGGCTAAAGTGGCTTCCCTAGCATTAAAAATAAATAAATAAATAAATAAAATTAAAAGGACAGGTGAAAGATCAGCCACTGCATTCTGCAGTCTCCAAAAATAAAGCATTTTATAGTCACGGCTACTGTGCTTTTTTTACTAATACAAACAAACAAACAAACAACTTTCAGCTAAAAACTGTGCTGGAACATCTGGAACCACAGCACGGGAAGACTCCTCTCTACCACACAACAAGCACCAAAGCAGACGACACTATGGCAGTGGGTTTCACACATCTTTTATGTCTACTGGAATTTCACTCCTGGCTCCAAGCAGTACAAATTTTCCTGCAGGCTACTGGGATGTGACCCCATGTTCTCAGTGTCTTTTAGCCCTTTTCCTGTCCTGGCTTCTTCCTGGTTTCTGCTTCCCCATTCCAGGAAACTCTTAAGGAATGCTCCGGATCCTCATTTTGCTAACAAGCCTCCTCAGTTTCTTCTACGCAATTCGTAGATACTTACTTCTATTTGGCTCATTAGAAATAATTGCATTACATTTACTCTTCCACATCCTCAACTTTTCTTTTCCAGGACTCACCGCATACTGTCTTTCACGGCAGTTTTTAAACAGAATTTTAACAAACTTAAAGCTCTAAATTTTAAAAGAAAGAGACTGCCCAGCAATTCCCTGAGGTTCCTGCGCTTTTGGGAAACCAGCTATTTTCTTTCCATTCAATTCTTACAAACCTATTTTCTAACTTGAGAAAGACAAAGACCAGACTCAGCCTCTGAATTTATCACCTTAACAAAAAGGAAAGCAAGAGTGCCAGAATCATTTTTGATTTTAGTTGTCCTAAGATGGAAAAAAAAAATCAGCCAAACTTAGTTCCTAATAAAAGAAGTTTTCCTTTACATTTTCACTCAGCATTAAGAGCTTAATGACAGTGCCTCACTGCAACTTTACTTGCATTTTCCCTTGAAACAAATGCAACTCCAACTGCAAGCACATGGATACTCATGTTCCGAAAAAGGTGCACCAGCCCGAGGGCATCCAGAAACTCTCAAAGTGAACACTGTACTTGTGCCATAAAACTTTACTGAGAAGAGGGAAAAAAAAAATAGACAAGACAAAGCAGAGGAAAGGAAAGCCAGAAAAGGAAATCAGGATTTTTTGTTTAATAAATATGACTTTCCCATCATATTGCCCTGACATGGATCAAGATGAGCAGCCACACAACTAGGCCTGTACTCATTTCAAGCCAAAGCCCTCCGAAGTACCACACAAGCAGTCACACTATTCCAGATAACTATACTGAGAAGACTATTTAGGAAGAGGGAGCTACCAGTTGTTTTGAGAACAGCAAGACAAGGCATATATTTGAGTTTTATGAAATTCAGAACAGTCTGGTTTTGTATGTGCTAGTTGTAACAGAGACCTAGTGCTAACAGGTAATTTTGCAGGCAAAAGGATCACAAGTTGCTTGAGCTGCAAGAGAAAGCAGCACAGAAACCAGGGACCTTGCACATCTACAGACTACTACGCCAGCAAACCTACTGAAATACAGTAGTAAATCCTTTAATTTAGCAATAAGGAAGATGCAAAAACTCTGCATTCACCGCAAGACACTCTCCATCTTACAAGAAAATCACCATATCAGAACGGGGAGCCTCAAGTTGAACATAAACCATCAGCTAGAGAAGCAGCAGCCCTTGCTCTCTTGCCCAAGGACAGTGTCTACAAGATGGATCATCCTTTCCTCCAGAGCTCTCTCTCCTCATGCGTTACACTACCAAGAGAGTTGCCACAGGTGGGTCAGCACTCACCTAACTTCAAAGAAATCACAAGCAAGACAACAAAATGAAAAGCATTTGATCATCTGCCCAGGTCCATACTTCAGCTGCATCTGTCATTCAGTCCAACTCCATGTGGCACAGGAAACAAAATTTTGATTTCCTTCCTCCCAGAAAGACTCCAAGCAGCGCAGATTCACTTAGTTTTGCACTTCCTAGTAGACTTCCCAGGAAACCTGGATAAAGCCAGCTGCAGTAGGAATGAAGAAGGAGCCTCAGAATGAAGCACGCCCTGACTACAGCATGATTGCTGCCATGGACTCCTTCCAAACCACAGATTTTCAGACACACTAAGAACTCCTTGATGGCTGTGAGACAGTAACTAGATAGTTATACAACTTTGCGCCACAGCTCTCTTGACAAGTGTATTGCTCTACTGGCAGTATAGAGACTGACTTCATGTCTAGAGGGTTTTCTTGATTTTTTTACTCTGCAGATCAATTCAAAGCTGAATTCAAAGCTAAAGTAAATACAGATCTTAAAATGAACTTCAAACACCTAAAAAAACTCCACAATTCAAACGAAATGCACACACACATGCACATCCATTTTAATAGTGGTATTAGCCAGATCTTTCTTACTAAAGTCTCCCAGGCAGAACTTTACATTCTCCCTTGGGCTGAAAATGCCTCTTGCAGCTGAAAGGAGTAAGACAAGTCAATCAGGACACCTCTTGGCCTTAGGTTCAGAGCAGTGAAAGATATGCCAGGCACTAGTTTTTGTAGCAGTAATAGGCTAAGGAAAAAAAATCAGGCCAAACCTCTGTGTCGAGTTTTTTTTTTATATATATATATATATATTTATATATATGTATATATATAAATTTATATATATATATAAAATAATGGCAGTTCCTCAGCTAGTTTGTTAAGCACTTGCCAGTGGCAAATAGTTATTAAAGAGGCAAGTGAGAACCACAGGAGAACCAAAGGAGCATCTCAAGTACTCAAGCAACAAGAAATAAAGTGGTTTAAAAAAATAAAATAAATAAAAAATAAATAACGAGAGAGAGAGAGAGAAATGGATTTTCACAATGAAAAAACCCACGACATAACTGAGAGAACAAACAGCTCATGAAAGCATATCGAAACAAGGCCTTTTTTCCGATGATTTTTTTTGCCACTGATAAAATGGCTTTACTAACTTTGCCTACGAGGTACGCAAATTGGAATACATCTACCAAATTGCCCTTTGTTTTAAATTAATTTCTGCTTTAATTGCCACTGCACTGGCAATCTCACACAAAATTCTCAGACAAAAACGCTATGAAGCGAAGATGGCTTCCACAAAGCGCAGTCCACTATAACCCAGCTCCTCAGGCTCAGGAACGTGAGCACCAATTCATTAGCACTACTACCAAGGAAACAAAAACGAGACGCAAAGGAAAGACTGCTAACAGCAGACCTGCCCACAAGCACTAACCCTTGTGCCTGCTACAGCCAAACACACACATCGACAATCGTCCCTGTGTCACCTCACTGGGATAAAGCATTTTAGATAAACATAATCAGAGCGAAGCAGAGCAAGATTTTACATTACATTCAATAGTTTCTTTCCCCCTCCTCAACAACTGCTAGGCAGATACATACACAAAATGGAATACAAACTATGAGTCGCTCATTCCCACCTCAAAGCTCATGTATTATCTATCTCCCTTGGAAAGGGGGGATTGTGAAGGTAAAGAGTGCAAGCGCTCAGCACGGGCACCCCGTGCACGTCCTTAGCTGTGCGCGCCCCAAATCTACACACGCAGTTGTACTGCCTGCAAGACGGCACCATAAACTTCTCTGTTTGCAACTAACTGCAGCAGTGTGTGGAGCAAGTTCTTCTAATAATTGGCCTAAGAAAAATGAATCTTACCCTTTCCATTGCTGTCATTGGTATTTTTGAGCTTACATCCCATAATGGTCAGGGCAAAACACAGATATGTTTTTCTTCCACTTGCTTTGCAGTGTTGTTTAAATTTTTGAGATAAGTCAGATGCTCAAAATTGAGGAAGATAATAAGACTATGTAATTAAAAAACATTTAATAGAGCTCAACATATGGGCATAATAGAGCTCAACATATGGGAATAAAGTGGTACAAAAGCAAGCCACTTTTGGTTTGCATGTTACCATCTTATAAAGCATCTTCGAAAGAGGTTTTAAACACAGAACATCCTCACATCCCCAGTATTTACTTAACTATCAGAATATTACATTTGCTGTACTTTATTAAGATACCATTAAAAAAATTTTAGAGCGCATGAGCAGCATGGAAGCGGATATGAGAGGCAACCTTAGATACAAAGTCAACTTCTCTTAGCTAGAGGTACATATATGGGAAGAAGTATACCTGACTTCTATGTAAGGGATTTCAACAGTGTTTTGTAAGAGCTATATCCCACAGTAAAATTAAGCAAATAGCATACATCAAGCAAAAACCTTCACGAGAGAGCAATTTCACTGGAAATGGTGCTTGAATAAGATATACCACTGTCACCTTTGTAGATTGTCCCTTCTTAACCCAAGCATCTTCCTACTGAGCTTGCAGTAGTTCACCATGAAAATGACTGCATTTCCCACTTGCATTCTTCCTTGTGTAGACTAGAAATTGCCTACAACTTCTTATCTAAAAAGGCCCACCTTTTAACGAGCTACTTTGGTTGGAGAAATACAGAATGCAGCTTCCTGAAAGAAAAAGCAAACAAACGCAAACTATCTTTTTGCAGTCAAATCACAATAGCGCAGTCCTGTTTTCTTGCTACCACTTTCCAGACTACCAGAAACAAATTTTACTCTAGTATCTTTAGTGAAGTCCCCTCCTTTGCAGGCTTACTAGAGACGTATTCAATAAGCTGTTAAATATGAACGTGAAAATAAATTGAAAGTAATATCAAAAGTAAAAATACAGAATTGGACAGAAAGCGCATTATATTTGAAAGTAATGACACATACAGTTTATAATGCACCCCAAAAACCCTTTCAATTCAATTCTCGATATGGCAGCAAACAGAAAGGGAGATAGTCTATTAGTAAGACATTAAGTATGAAGGCAAGGCTCAATGGGATCTCATTAGCCTGGCAGCTTAGACCTAATGAAAACTCAGTAAAAAGAGGCTGCTCACCAATGAACCTGCACATACCTAGGAAGACTATTTTGATCAATATTTCCTACTCTAACCCACCAATAAAGCTCCCCGTCTCCCCTCCTCCTTCAAAAGCACATCAAGGCTGTAAATCCTTCAGGATTTTATCTTCTAAAATATGCTAGAAAAGGCACCCCATTCCTGCCTAGCTTTGACTGCCATCTTTTGACTCACAGTGTCAGTTGATGTTTCTGCTGACTCAGCAGCACGGACAGAGTTTTCTACCCAAGCATTCCCTACAGTAATTCAGGAAGGGAGAACAGGCAAGCAACAGGGCTAGCATATTCCCAACACGCTCCTCAGCCCAATCACACATCGGATTGTCCACAGGACACTAAAATGCCATGAAATTATAGGTTTATAAGACTTGTAATTAAAAGGAAATAGCCCCAACAACAAAGTGACCACTCCAATATCAAAAGTAGCAAGCAGCCACACTGCGTAACTTCCACACTGTGTGCTTGATTCTCTAGCTGCTGTAACTCAAAGAAGCCAGGCTTAACACTGAATGAACAAAAAGAGCACAAATCTTGCTTTCATTCATCCTTCTAGTCTTCAAGGCACACACACTCCAGTTCTGAAAAACTGCAACACCTTTCAAATCAAAATGAAGCCTGGAATAAAAAATATCTCTTCAAATGTTATGATAAAAGATTACAAGGGAAGTAAAAGACTAAAAACTTCCAGTGTAAGATCTTCCCATTGTTGCTGCCCTCCCCAAGCTATATGTGACAAGAAGTCAAACATCTGTTCTTCTCAAAAAAGATTGTAATCGAGCAGCAGAAAGAAACCTCTTACTCCACAGAATATCCACAAAAAAAGTTTGTATGAGCAGAAGGCAGCATCGAATTAAGTAAAGAACTTCTAACAGTAACCAAATCCCATTACATCCCCTAGCTAAGGGTCATAATTTACAAACACTTTTAAGGAAACCTTTCTCAGGCCCTGCACAGCAGACTGCCACAAAGAACTAATCCTCACGATAGTGTACGTACCTTTGTCCTTCTTGAAGTCCAAAGCATCTTCCTTATCTGTCACTATTTCCTTCATGTTGATAATGCTTTGATGATTAAGCTGTCGAAGAATCTTAATCTCCCGAATAGCAGTAATTGGAAACCCTTCCTTTTCATTATCCAGACGTACTTTCTTTAGTGCCACCATTTCTCCTATGAAAAGATTTCAATATAAAACATTAAGAATAGCAAACAAGCCATGGGATTCAGATTTTTTTTTTTTAAATCTCCTTCACTCTTCTTCTATTTCTGAACAGCAGCAATACTGACAAAAAATGTCAAATTTTGACATTTTGGTGCTTGCATCAATGCTATGCTGAAGGGAAATTTAACTAGGCCAGTTTGGGGAAAGTCACATAGAGAAAATGACACCAGATATGACAGTTGTCAGCTGACATCTATTAAGCCTCGCTTACCTGTGATCTGATCTGCCACATTCAGTCTATCAATAAATCCACATGTACAATTGATTCTCAACAGTAGCTTTAGAGTCAGATGCCTATGTCTGCTATAGATTTCTTACTCTTACCCATCACAGGTCAGAATGCAGAGAAAGATTCTCCTCACCTTCCTGCCCTTCCATGAGGAAGGTGTGTTTTGTGAAGAACAGAAAGGTTACTGCCTATTAACTGTTCTTCTCAGGTGCAGCCTATCTAACAAATATAATTAAGGCCAAGGTTTCCCCCCACAAGCACTGAAAGTAACATGAATGCAAATGTTAACATTTTAATGAAAGCTTCATTTAAATGAAGCACTTGCAGGAAACTCCTCTCCTGGTCTGCATGTCTCCCACACGGCTCTTACAAGACAAAAGGACATCCTTGCCTCAGAACTCCCCAAAGTGCTGCACAGACTTGGAAGAATAAGGTTTGCTAATGTACATTTGTACAGACAAAACAGATTAAAGAACAGTTGCAGGCAGGTAACCTTTCTTTCAAGTGGCGATGAGCACATTAACACTACAAGCAACTCCAAAAAAATGTTGCTCACAGAACACCTGAATGAAAAGAAACCGAGTTCCTGGCTGAGTAACAACTGAGGACTGCTCTGAAGGGCTTGATCAGCAAGCAAAGGCAAAGCTCCATGGCTGCTTATGGCAATGGATATGTGCTACAAGGAGGTCACTGACAGCAGCCCAAAGTCACAGCCACCTTTGCTGAGGCATAACTGACTCAAGGAGGCAGCCTCTAGGAGAATCTCATTTGTTTAGCCAATTCCCCAATTAAGCAAAAAGCCTTCCAGGAGGCTCAGTCTTCTGTTAATAAAAAGAACACGCCTCATCTTCCACATACCCTGTGAGGAAAAGTTTTATTCATTTTTTTATTGCAGGCTGGGCTGGATAAAGCTAGAGTCTGCAAAACGGCAGCAGCACCGTCTCCTCATGATAGAGGTTATCTAAAACCTCCAACTCAAGATACCCTCCAAGGGTATCTTAAACCAACTTACCAACTTCCTTCAGTGAAAAGTTTAATGAAAACACAGGTATATCTTACAGCAGTGTGTATGGTACATATATAACATTGCACCACAGCATGCCACACAGATTCATCTGGAAACTAACACTGAAGCAACGGAACAGGCGTCAGCAAGGCTAATAATTTGTGACATCCCTAGGATAAAGCAATATAACTACACTGACATGTAGAAGTAATTCGAGTTCACAGGGCTGTTGCAAGGGAAGCATTATGGAGAGAGTTCAAAGGCAATAAACACAGAGAGTCAAATCCTTCCCTTCTGCCAGTGTTGGTCAGAAATAGGCGCTACTTAGTGGAACTCAGGATACCAAGATGTTTTTTGTAAGCTTCAGTAACGTTTAATAGCTTTTATAGTGATCTGTCAGACAAAGCAGAGTAAGTTACCCATAAAGCAGACATGACAAAAAGCAAAGATTGCAGTAAGGAGGAAGGAACGAAGGAAATCCTAACGTTGCAGTCTCCTTCAGATGAGTATGTTACTGATGCAGAGAGACCAGTTCTTAACCCTAGAAAATAACGCCTCCCAGATCATACCTCAAAGATGATGCAGCAAGCTACAAGGAAAACTGGAATAACACAGGATATAAAGAAATCTTCTGAATATATACCAGGATCATTGCCCAGTTTGAGGCCCTCTTAACAACCACTCCAAAGGCGGCAATGGTGCAGACAGTGAAGAACCTGCTTCCACTGCAACATCAGTGACCATAAAGGACATAAAAGCAGCCTCTGACGTGTCCTTCATTCCGAGCAGGCCACCTGTGTGCGAAGCAACTACTGCCAGCACAGCTGACGTGTTAATGCCTTGATGAGATTCATCAGTAGCTGTTACAGCCAAAGAGTCTTAAGACAGGTGCCATTACACAAAAACATGAATTCTGCTCCTCTAGATTTGGAAGTACCCACCAAAACCAGACCATGAATCTGAACAAACTCCATTCTCAAAATCCACATTCCTAAGGTGTGGTTTTAGAGACCAGTCTGAAGCTGACGCAACAGCTTTGCCTTCCCTCTTCAATCCAACTGCTTTGCAAGCCCAATGCAGAGGCTCTTACAACACAGCTTGAAGGGCACAACACCAGGTTCAGCACAAGATCTGAATCCCCATGCTAATGGAACATTTGCTCTTCAACATATAGAGCAACAATTTCAACCGCTCCACAAGAAATGACTGCCCCAAATACCTTCACAATTACCAAAGAAGTTACAAATGTGCTATAAACACACCACAAACAGAATTGTAGGAGAGCAAGAAGCAGTGGCTCCAAAGTAAGTAGTAAAACTAAAATCTGTGACACTTGTACTTAAGGTCAGAAATAAAGTTTGTGAGCTCAGACAAACAGAGGGGAATTGCTCAGAAGAAAGCACAGTCACAGTGCTCATTCTTCTGCACACCAGAGAAGTAAAGCTGGTATATGACTCTATGTGCTTCAGGTACTGTTAAAGCAGAAAATCATCCAGTTTCAAGGTGTGCACAAATAAGCCAGAGAGAGAACTACCAATTGAACATAAAATGATCAAGCCAAGTACAGCATGTAACAAAAATCCACTTCATTGTATTTTCTGTTCAGATGCAGTGATAACGTTCTTACATACAGCAGTGGCAAATGCTCGCTCATTTGAGCAACAGTTTAACACTACATGGAACGGAAACAAAACAACACAAAAAAAACACCCCACTGTTGGAAAGTTAGTTATATGATACATGGCAAGAAAAACAACCAACATCCAACTTTTTGGAGTTTCATGGTACAGAGAAAGATTCTCTTTCAACTATCAGGTAGTGACTGTCAGAGTGTGAAGAAGAAAAAAAACAGCCAAGACTAGGGAAGATCCTCTTTCACTCCTGCATCCCTCTACAAACTGTCTAAGGTGCCATTTTGTTTCCACACAGCTTCTTCCTCTCTCTTCACTTAGTTGTGTGCAGAACATCAAGGTTAAAAAAAAGATCAGGACTATTCAACCTAAGCTTCTCGTCACAACTCCACAGGTAAATGATTTTCCAAGGCTCAAAAGACAACTTGCAATTTAGACAAAACAAACAAAATATTTCCAAACATTAATGTGCAATGGGCAGAACATCACAAATTTTACTCAATACACAAAGAATAAACACCTGTTGAATTTCTCAAGCTGCAGTATTACATTTATACTTTCAAACTTACCTGTGTCTTTATCTCTGGCTTTGTAAACTTGCCCGTAAGTGCCTTCACCAATAATCCCAATGATGTCAAATTTATCCACACAGCGCTTTCCCCAGTCTATTTCTTTTTCTTTTGTTTCACCATGTCGTGGTCCACATATTCTAGAAAACAGTAAGTGTATCTAAGAACATTGCCTTAAAAAACAAATTATTCCTCTAAACTTTGAATTTTTTTAAATATCCTTTTTGTGTCACTGCTTCTTCAAACATAAAAGCGTTGTAAAAATTTCAATAAGAGAGCTTTCAAAATTCAATTTGTTGATGTTTGGGTTAGACAAAAATACTTTTTGTAAAAGCTTTCAATTCAGTTCACCCTGCCATGCAGACATTGTAACTCTGTTGTTACAAATCAAACTGTGAGCACTGCAGAAGTGAAATATATTTTAAATGGTTTGCATTGGATTTAATAGCAAGGCCATGGATTGCCAAGGAGGTTTTCACACTTGATACGCAAGATGGAACTGTAGAGTTGAACCATCAACAGGCTGGTCTCCAACTGACTATTCTCTGTCTGCCACTTCTGTTCACTTGCTTATCACTGTGCTGTATGGAACTGAAAACAAACAAGAGCAACCAAAAAAATCTTGAAGCAGAAACAACAGAGGGATGAGATTTTACCAGAGTTTATACAAGTGATATAAATTAGAAAGAATAATCAAACTCCCAACCTCTGGCACTGTTAACATACCTAAGGACTGCTGCAACCTTGAAGAAAACTCAAAACTAAGATGTTATTAAGTAAGAAGCTTAATGTATTAAGTGGCAATAAACCCTGCGCTTTGACTCACACTTCAGGAACATTAAGTAACAAAAATTGTAAACATTTGCAACAGAGCACATTTGAAAATAACTCATTTTTGCTGGGGCAATATACTCAAAAAAGCTAGTAAACATACTTGGGTCGCCTCTTGCTGTGTAGCTGAACTGTTGGTTTCTTCTCTTCAGGACTTTTAGATAACTCAGCTGCTCCGGGCAACTCGGGCGGGAGCGGCAAGTCTGCGAGCAGATGGCGAAGTTTCTTCTCTGCTTCTTTAACTGACTTCACTGAAATATTCTCTCGTAAACTAGTAAAAAAAGAGACAGATCTACTAGTATGCTGAACACAGTGCAATGCTATTAGTAATACCAATAGGTTTTCATGTGTGTATTTTATTTTCTTTAGTATATTCTAGGCTTGTTCGTGCAGGAAAATTGAAATCTCTGCTCTTAGTATCTGCAGGACTTTGATTTATACTTTACAAATTGCAAATAGCACTCCAAAAGATGCACAGATAACTACTGAAATTCCACAGAAATTGTGAAATCAGATATTAAGACCTCGCGTGCCTGGTGAGAGCTCAAGTCAGATGACACAGCAAACCCCCCCAGGCACAGCAACAAAGCGTCTAGGGGTTCCAGCCCAGATTTCTGCTGCCACACAAGGTTTTTTTCCAAGCTCAGAGCCTACGTTATCAAGAGTATCTAGGGCTCTGTTCCTGCCAGGTATCAGGAGCACAGAGGTGGAATCTGTATTCCAGCTGACTTCCCACATAAAAGAAGATTATCCTAATCCAATGCACTATAATGTTGCTTTCCAAAGATAACTACCATGGTCACAAAACCTGCAGGTTATTATGAAAACATCCACCCGGTGTCATTCACAGACTCCATCAATCTCATATATTCACCGAAACACTTCTACTGTCATTCTCTTCCTCTGGGAACCTTTTACAGAGCTTTTCCTAAAACTTCTCATCTACTTAGAAATAACTTGCTATACGTCTTCATGAAGAACACATGTATTCTTTCTTACATTTATCACAGTTAGTAATCTACAGCTAAGTAAAGCATTCCAGTGTTTCCAGTGTCCTGTATCTACATTTCATCATGAAAGTGTAACACTGGAATGACTTGCATTTCTCAAGCTGCCACTGCCTGAATTCAAAGAGGAACTTCAAGGACACACTTACTGTCCTCATCCCAGAGAGGATGAGTGGTGGGCTGTAAAGCAATCACCTTTGAACAGGGCAAGAATTCATCACGCTAAAGAAAAAATCTAAATTTGGAAGTTCCAATACCTGCCTCGGTCAAGCAATTCCACCACACAGCTCTCCGGACTAGTGAGCGCGCAAGGTACAAGCAGTTCTGAAGCAGGTTTCGAAACAAGCACACGAAAACAGAAGCAGACAAGAAAAGCCCTTTTGCAAGTCTGTTAAATCACACCCCACTGACCACCAAAACAGTTCCCCCTTTCAGCTAAACTACGCAGTGGTTTTGCGACACTGCTGCTCCTATAGACAGTTTGTTTATGGGTTTATCAGATTCTTGCTGAACTGCATATGAACAGCATGTTAGGAGTCAGCCAGTTCTGCAGAGCATCAAGCTTTCTTTGTAGGCACAGTTTCCCTCTAGTAACTGTGAATCCAAGGTATACACCACTGCTGTCTCCCTTCTCCTCCCAAAACAGATCATTTTTCTTGTTTGACTTCACATTTATCATAACATAACCATACCCATTCTGATCCAAAGTCCAGAACATCACACAGGCAAAGCAAAGCACTACCGACACTCTTGCCATTCATCTTCCCAAAGCAGCTGTTCACAATCATTAAGCTTTCCTGTCTCTGCACAAACTCATGTGTGGTTTAACAGTAGTTAAAATAGTTTTTAGATTTAAAAACCACTAACAAATAGAACAAACAGCCATTCTGAAGACAAAATCTCATTTCACACAACAGCAGCACTGCAAAGCCAGCCACCGTATAGAGGCCACAAATGACACATACCTTTCAGTTAAGGCAGCAAATCTTTTTATCAAATAAGAGTGTCAGAAATGCCATTTATCTATACAGAATGATTTTTTAATGAATGCATCTGTACATCCACCACAGAGGTGTAATTCTGAACAACTGGAATGATATTTGCTGGAGGCAAGAAACAATTTCTCTTTCCCTACTAAAAAAAAAGTCTAACACCTTGTCTGCATTAAGCTGTTAGTAAATACACAGAGAATCATTTACACCTGTTTTAACAACTTTTACTGATATGTACTAGATACTTTTCAAAGAGCAGGAGACAAGAAACTATTTTCACAGATATGAAATGTAAAATTAAGTATTTCATAAGGTTTTGAATTTCTCTTACAGCTTCACTTTCTGCACAGCTGTATCACACTATGAGTTCCTACTTTGGTGCTGAGAAATTGTTTTACATATTGCAAGATGATGATCTCATGTACATGAGACATACAAATAGAACTAATATCAAGGGGGATTTTTCTAAAGATCAGTATCAAAGCCAAAAGCCAAATCAGTATCGAAACCAAAAGCCTAAATTTCCAGTACAAATAACAGCGAACGTTCTCCATTAGGAGTAAAAAGAGTCTTAACGCAGTCCAAACTGAGATGACACTTGGAGTACATGTACGAATTTTTCACTGCAGACAAATTTTTAGGCTGTAAAAGTGAAGACAGGCAACAAGTCATGAACCTCTCTTCTGTTATACATATACATTCAAAAAAATACCGATCTCTGAAGCACAGCTATAAAAACACTTGCCATCCAAAGGAAAGGGCATTCTTGCCTGAAATCTCAGCCAATTAGAGAAAGGCTTTTTTCAGATAAGGCTACTGTATTCATCTTTTCTCTCAAAAGCATGTACATTTGCACTAAACTCAAGATCTCCAGCTGTGTGTGCAGTATTCCCAAAGCTATCATGTATCTGCAACTTTAAAACAACTGTTCAGTCGAGTTTTTATTGAAAGTTTCCTCCTAGAATAAACAACAAAAACAACCGCTCAAAACAAACCAATGCCACAACTCACCTATCAGTCTCCTTATCTTCAGGCAGCATGGGAGGCAAAGGCAAGGGCGGCAGTGTGGAGGTTGGTAGTGCAACATTTCGATCCTTCTCCTTGGTTGCTACAGTTGGTGCACTCGATTTGCTCTTCTCTTTTACAGTAGTTGGCTGCTGCTTCACAACAGCCGGTTTACTCTCTTTTATTGTCGTCGCTTTCTGCTTAGTAACTTTCTCTGCAATTAAATTATTCTCCCCTTTTGTTTCTGGAAGAGAAACCTTTGCTTTCGCCTTATCGTTTTTCAAATTTGCACTGCTTGTAGGAGAAGGTGTCTGCTCAACTTTTATTTTCTTCAGGTCCTTCACATTGTTCACTTGAGGCGCACTTACAGCAGCGTCAGCGTTTCCCTTGGTAGGTGTAGAAGCATTTGAAGCTTTTGCACTGGCTTTGGCTGCCTCAGCAGCTCTTGCTTTTTTGTTTTTGTTCAACTCGGCAGCCAGGCTACTCTTCAGAGTCAGTGTACTCGGAGAAATACTTGAGTGACGACTTCTGGACCTAGACAATCTGTGTCTGCTACGAGACCTCGAGTGCCTTGATGAATATGGGCTTCTACTTCGCGATTTTGCTGACCTCCTGATTCAAAGGAGTAAAGATTAAGAGTAAAGATTAAGAGTAAAGCCAGTTAAAAATGACTCTCTTTTTTTTCCAGTTTATCTGCCTTTTTGACATTCTATTTTGTCAACCATTATCAACATGTATATAGGTTGAAAAGAAAATCTAAGAAATCGGAAAGATAGGGCCTAAAAAAAAAAAATTAAGATTCTACATCTGAACAGATTATTAGGAAAAAAAAAAAAGGCTTCCAAGCTTGGAAATTTTATCTCATTAAAGAACTGTATGTAACAGAGAAGTGTTCATTTACCCTCACTTCAAAATCTGTTTCAACTTTAAAGAATATCTGATGAGCAACTTACATAACCTCCTTTAATATACGCAACATTGATCTGTTAAAATTTAGAAATACTAAGTTGACCACACAACCAGAATTCAGCAAAAAATGAAAGTGTTCCAATGTGACAAAAATAAATACAATACTGAATCAGTAAGCATAAAAACTTCTCAAGTATTACTTTACAACTGTCATTAGTTAACTGAGAAATAATGCTCAATATTAAAAGACTGTAACAGACTCTTAAACTTTAGTTTTTGTTTTTCAAAATTTACCTGTACCGCTTTTTTCATCTAAAAGGATTCCCTGCACTTATTTTTATATCTACTGATAAACATAATCCACAAGTAGCATAATGCTACTATACTTGAATTAAAAGACTGATTAACAGAAAGCAAAAATTGTCTACAGAATCAGAGCACAAAAACAGCCTAAACAACGGGAGAAGGGAGAGATTCTTAACAGTTACAAAAGACCAAACTGTTTAAAAATCCCATTAATATGAATTAATATATATTCATTTCTTTCAGAGGCATACCCTGATTTGCTGAGTAGTTTTGATTTGGTTCCAAGTGAGAAGAAATTATAATTAAGATGAAGGGCCAGAAAAGCCCCAGCTATCAAAGGAGGACAAACAGACTAATCTCCTACCATGCATAACCATATGAAACAATTATTTGTTTAAATCCATGTTGCCATATTAAAAATAACAAGAATATTTGCTAGATTTATAAGGACTATATTTATTCAAGTTTGGTGAAAGACTATTTTCTTGAAAGAGAGAAAAAAAAAAAAAGAAATCTTTTCTTGGCACTTGCCAGGGCTAAGACTTCCATCTTCAGGATTATATACACACGTGTCTATATCCATTAGTTGGACAACAACAACAAAAGCCTCCAAACAATTTGAAATGCAAAATATTCACAAAATATAGGAACTTCAAAGTTCACGAGATAGCACCAAGATACCAAAACTGCTAAAAATTAAAAAAAAAAAAAATTTAAAAGCCAACCACAATCATGTCAGTCAGGGCTATCCACCATTAGGTCACACACGATGTTAGTAACAATTGAATTAATATAATTCTAACCACCAACATAAGCAATTACATTTCATTTTGTTGACTGAATAACTATTTGTTCATACACTATAAAAAATAAAATATTTCTGCTTGGGTGCACTGTTGCCAATTTCCAAGTTTATCACTTTCCTAGGGAAAGTTATAGGGAAATTTTCAGAGCAAAATAAAAAGTAATATCAAGATTACGTAGGAGTGATTAAAAACAGTGTGAACAACATATACTATACCATAACCTTCAAAATAGTATAAATAAAACTGAAATTGATCCTAAAAGATTTAAGGACACTTAGAAGGAAAGGAGAAAAAAAATTAAATATTGGATAAATATTCGAAACTGATACTCTTAACACAGTTCAATTCTCTGCCAGGAAGCAGGTTTTAAAGAATTTTCCGGTGCAACAGCATAATAAAGTCTGAAGACATAAATAAAAAAAAAACATCGTCCCCCAAAATCTTTTTAACTAAAGTAAGAGGTTTTAGTTCAAAATTAAAAAGGAAAAGGAAAAATAAAAAGAATAAAGGGTTTGGTACAAGTTTTAGTGAAAGAACAGATTAAATAGCATTTGGATTTTGCATAACTCGTCCTTATGACTTTGTTTCCTTTCTAATTCTAAACATTAAGCCAGTATTTAGGCCTTGTTAAGTCAATGACACTTCTATAAAGACATATTCATGTCCCTGTCCATCAAAAGCCAAATAGAAACATAACACTGGCATGAAAGTCCCTTGAAAATTTATTTATACCCCCCTTTGAAACATGTGACAAGTTTTTTTTCTTGTTTTCATTTTGGAAATCTGAATATTAAATCCCACATTTTGGACTTGCTTAGGAAAGTCTGAGAGGCTGAGCAAGACTGAAATAAAAGCCATACAAGCTTCCATAATACTAAGTTATGGCAGTGTAATGGGAAGATATAGGCTTGAGATCACCCTAATAATATGTAAACCACAAACGCCAGACCGGAGCTCTCTTGCACTGCCATCCCTCTTTCCAAGAGGAATTACCACCTAAAGCAGAGGTACGTTGCTTACAGATCTGCACTGAGTGCAAAGTTCGCATAACTGTATTTCTCCAGCATCAAGTAAAAGTCCTGTTAGTCCTAAACAAACTTCTACAAGTAGTGTATCATCTGTGAGCATATCACCAACTTGTCTTTGAAAACAATTGTTTGCAAATTTTGAGGTTCTGGATTAGCTATTTTCAACTGAAACAGCAAGCTGTCAAACAAAGCCTCCATCTCAAGGACCTCATTGGACCAGGTCTTACCTATATAACATTTTTAAACTTAAGACATGCTCTACAGCTTTCAAAAACAGGTTTTTTTCATTTAGAAAATTGCTCTTTAAAATTTTGCTTAATATAAAGAAAATTCATCTGTCACATATAAAGAGAGGGGCATAATTTCACATTCACTTGAAAAGAACTGCAAAAACTTAAAATACTGCTGTCAGCTGAGACATTATGTCTGATCATAAGACTGGTTATTTAATATTTAATTTCCAGCAGCAAAAAGTATGCTTCATTGGGCAATGTATGCCTGAACTAATAACACAGATTTGCCACAGACTCCCCAAAGACCTTTGCAAGAATCCCATGCCATGCTCTGCCCAGGAGGCCAGGTGCAGGAGAGCTCCAACAAATACAGTGACATTGTTAACTGAACACACAGATACTGAATCTCACGTAAAGGGTGGTTTTGTCAAAATGATACTTACTCAAATTACAATAATAATAATAAAAGTTTTCAGCCATCTAATACCCTTCTGCTCTTTCAAATACTGATTTTTTACTTTCTTCTACAAATGCTAATTCAAAAGTCAAGAGAGAGACTTCCAAGCTAGATGGAACTTACGTACACAGCAAACAACCAAACCTATGGCTATTCATAAGCTTTCCTACAGAAGTGTGTACTCTCGAAGTCATATCAAAGTTCGGGGAGAAATTTGCTCTATAGGTAAAGCCAACCAAGTAACAATGTTCAGAGCTAATGCTTATTTAAAATAAAGTACGGTCACAAGGGCATGGAAATGAGCTCACTGAACAGTCTGTGTCTGCCAAGACAACAGGCATTAACTCTGAAAAATACCAGCACAAAATACATTCTCCAAATTGCCCAACAGATCTCTTTTCAATAGACATGTGCGTGTTTGTGTTTACACATGCACACATCACTTAATAGTTTACCTGATATTTATTTGTCCCCAACTATTTTGTCTCCAGTTAAGTGCTTTTTAACATAGTAAATAAGGGCATAACAAAACAATAACTGCTACAAACACAAAATTCTGTTGCAAACAGTACCTAAATCAAATAAAACCAAATAAAGTTTTTGTGCCCAAATCTTGAGGGGTTAGGGGATATACTAAACGTAAAGGGCCATATCCAATTCTCTCAACAAAAAGCATTCGCGAGAACTTCTGGAGAGACACAGCACTAAAAAGTCACTTTTTCAGATAAATCTTTCGCAATGCTTCTTCCTTCTTGCATCCAAAAACTCTGCCTCTTTCACCAGTATCTTTGCCATGTTTAGTTGTCAACTGCTTTCCATGAGCCCCATGAACAACAAGTATTCTGTGCTGCTGCACTAGCACACCTCACACAGGTTTATAACGCTACACAGAAAATACTTCAGGATATTTATAAAACTACTTCTGAACCACACACATATTGAAATATGTTATGTGAGGAGAGGGAAAAAAAAGAAAAAAAAATGCCTAAAAAGCACAAGCATCAATAGGATTAGTCTGCATTGGAACTGAGTTCTGTTGACATAAAACCACATTTTTTCTTTCCTAGAGACAGCAACAAGAGAGACTAGGAACAAAATTAGATTATCTGAAAAGAAACCTGAAATAATTACGTAATAGTAAGTCTACCTATTATATGAAACCAGAAAGAAAAAAAGTTTAAGACATTAACTACAAAACATTCATGAGAAGCAGATTAAAGAAACTGATAAGGGAAGAAAGCTCTAAGAAGATATAATTTGTTCCAAAGCCAATATTCTGTATTCCTTCCCTCTCTTCCCCATTTTTGAGTAACAAAAAGCAGAGCTTCTTTTTTTTAAAAAAATACGTAATTTTTCTTATGGCTTTAAGATGCAATGCTTTTTCTTTATAATACTTTTGCCTAAAATCCTGCATTTCCCATATTTCCTAAAACAGACTATTATGCAATTTTCTCTGCTTAATTTTTGCAATGCTCTTATTCACTGTATAAAACCCTCCTCCAAGATATCAGTGTTATCAGTTACAAGCTTCAAAAGCAGAACAAAAAGTTCCTCCTCCTCTCCATGCATTTTACTACACTTAATTTGTTAACATATCAAATGCATCAATCCTCAGATTCCTCAATGAATTTAATAGTAAATGACTTAATAATATTACTTACATTGTCAAGCACAGAATGAAAGAATAACTTAAGAGCACTATAGCTGACTATCTTGATACTTCATAGTACAGAGGAATAAAATATAACCTTATTAAATGTAGATTTTCAGGAACACAGGTCTTGCTTAACGTAAATGTTATTTCTTGCCACACTACTCTGCCTGCTTCTCTGTCCCCTTTCCGCCACATACTCTTTTAAAAATAAAAAAGCAAATCATAACAGCCAAGCATTATTTTCTCCTGTTTGTAAATCTGAAAATCTCTTTTCCTCTTAACTGCTTTAAGAGTGAGCTAAATCCAAAGTGCTAGTAGCCAAAGCTACAGAGCAAACTACATTACACTCAAAACACACCAGACTTTACAGACCTCAGTGGTGGAACCTCTTTGTACGTACTTTTAGACAAAACTGAACACAAAGGAATTCATCGGAATAAGAATGGAATAATAAGAAACTGCATAAAAGGAAGTTAAAACTCAAGCTACGACCCAACACTGCCATTAGCTCCCAGCGAATGCTGCAATACTTTGTATGCACTGCCATCTTGCAGCACATCATAAGGTCATAGCATATTTGAAAAGGCAGACCTAAATTTAATCAATTGGCTTTCCCACAGATCCTCCAAGACATTTATAATCACTCAGTAACCGAAACCACCTTGACAAGACATTCTAGTTCATAACCATAGTATAGTTTTTCCGTGATGTACTAGCAGACAAACATACAATTCGCTCCTTTAATCCACAACAGTAAGTGTTCTCTCACTAGATACCTTGCTTATTTATTTTCTCTAGGCCCTAGTTCAGGGCTCTAAACTAAGCAGCTGTGCAAGAAACCACCTATTTGGCTAGCATGCTTTCTGCACAAGGACTGTGTAACTAGTCTCACTGATTCAAAACACAAATCTTTAAAGGGTTCTCTAATACATATACTGTAATAGTACTGAAAATTTCTAAACTTTCATTTGACTCTTAAATCTGCTTTATACCTCTGTATTCTCCACTGAGAACTCTGCCTACAAAAAGATAACCAGCAAGAATGGAAGTCAACTCAAATTCTGTTTCCTAAATGAATTTACATTCTCATTTTTAAAGCAAGTGTATTCCTACAATAAGGAAAGGGAAAGAGGAAGTACATCACCGTGACTGGGCAAAAGGCAAAGTTCACTGTCAACTAGCAAAACAAATCTCAATAAATTCGTAAAATGTGCTACCACGAGAGCTTGAATATACACTGGATTTATTTCTCAACAATGAACATGTATATTTTCACATTTAAAAATCCGCAACATCCAGTTTTACTGAACAAGAATAAAAAACTTTATAAAGAAAACCTCTTTTCATCAAAGAAAAGGTCTCAAAAAATCTCTCCAACTGCTTTAACTCCAAAAGCAGAATTACTAGTCTCATCCCAATTTTTGTATCAGCATATGAAGACATGGCTTCTCCCACAAAGTTGGCATTTATTACTTCAACACATATTTTACCATTTTCCCAATGTTTTCTTCAGTTTCACAAGTGGTATGTAATTCCCAAAGTTGCACTGCTATGGGCCAACTGCTGCTGCAGAACAAGATGGCTCTGTAGCATCAGTAAGAAATTAAATCTCTTATTTTTCCTAGGAACATCTACGCATACACCAGTACTATGCTAAAGGTACTCTAGCTACTTACTTTTATGCAGTCATGTGGGTAGGTGTATCCCACTTTAGCAAAGTGGGATTATTTGTATATACAGCTAACCAAATTAAATGTGCAATCACAGAGCATATGACTTGACTGAGTTTATGAGAAACAACTCTTCCTGCCTACAATTTAATTTCAAGCTGGTTCCCAAAGTGAGATTCTGCCTGCTTGTTTTGCCAGTGATGCTGAGATAGACATCTATATCTTTCTAGATGTGTATGTCTGTATGCATATGTATCTATGTATATTTTAAGTGTCATGAGCTTTTTAAAAATCCAGTCAGTTTATGGGCAGAGGAATAAATACCGCCTGCCTTTGTGGTATTTTTGGTATTATGGAAGAATTTCCATTTTGAAAATATACATCTGCTACTTCAGAACAACAGTGTTACCACCCACAAGAAAATACAAGGCATACTGTTCATTACAGGCGGTACAGTCAGTTCTCATTCATAAAGTAATATTTAAACTGATTCTTAGAACACAGGATTACAATTTCACCATCAGTCAAGGGAAAAGCTTTGTCTAACACATGGGAACAGTGCACACAACGGGTTTTCACAAAAAAAAAGAAAGGGTCGCAGCTAGCACAAAGGCGAAGGCAAGTAGTTTACCATTCAAGGATAACTTTCCAAGCACAAAACAACACATCTAGTGCCTTTGCTTCAATTCAGAAGCTATGCCCAGATAACACTATCAGAGGTCGCTAATCAGAGGCCCTGTCGCAACCTAGGTCGCTAAACAGAGGCACTATCTAATTCACATTGGCTTTGCTCTGTTACTGCTACTTGAGAAAAACAAAACACAGATTCAAAGGAGTGAAGCTGACTTCACTTGTCTCTCTTCTACTGTTTACTAGAAGCTTCTCACTGAGCAGTTCAGAGACCTAGAGGAAAAGGTAGGGATTCTAGATACATGCTTGTGAGAACCACTTCATTCTCATTAGCTACAACTCAAAATAACTAGATAATTAATCTGTAATTCCTGCAGATTCATATACGAAATACAGAATGAGAACAGCAGCCATCCTTGCAGCCAGTGAAGAGCTAGAAGCATACACAGTTCTTACTGTCTTGATGCCATTATACCTGGATACAAGCCCAGAATTAAGTCTTTAAATCACCCAGCTCAAGAAGACAGGTGCTGCAAGAAGCTGTTGCCCTCGTGAAACGATTACGTTCTATCAGCTCTATGGCTGTAATACTGCCACCGAAACTGCACAGCCAAAATCTGCAGATTTGGTGGTACACTACCACTGAGTCAAGCAACAAATAAGCAATTACAACACAGCTTTGAATAACTAAAACAATCACACAATGATCTTCCATTTTAAAGTTATTTCCCCCTAAACACCACCAAAAGCGGGGGAGGGGGAGGAAGCGTAATAGCCATTCCGGAGTTTAAAAAAAAAAAAAAAGAACACATTAAGAATAACATTTGCCTTCACACTTCTGATTTCTTCCTTTGTCCATAAAAAGACTTGCAAGATGGTCAGGACAAACATCAAAATCCCCGATTCATTTCCAGAATTAAGCATGCATTAGGACAGACTGACCTTGATTCTTACAGCAACCTCTTCTTTCACTCAGTCACTCCAATTCTTCTCCAGTAACCTGACAATCTGCATTCGTTAACAGAATAATTTATCTGTATCCAGTAAGAGACTAGATGCAAATTCAAGTTTAACTGGAGGAAGGAAGAAGTGAGGTCACAACACTAACTCCTGGAAATGGATTTGCAACTCAAGAAAGGTTTAGAAAGGATTTTAAAAAAGGCTTCAAATCACAGCCCCACTACTGACAGGAAAGAGAACGCTTCCTGCACTTTGTTCTGAGGTTATCCACTAAAAAAATCCTCTGGACCTTCTAGTTCAGCCCTATTACCCACTGTTTAGTGCAGGATCCTAGACTAACTGGACCATCAGCCTGACTAACACAGCTATTCTTAAGTGCAATCCTCACATAATCACTTTGCCTGTCATTGGGAAGCAGGCCTATTCCAAGACAAAAGGTTCTACAGAAAACATGCTGGAAATTGTTTTGTTGAAACATTCCCATAACATTTTTACTATTCTACTACTCAAATCATCTTGAAAAAAAGGACCCTTGGCCGCTTGCATCAGGCTCTCATGAAAAAACAACAACAAAATTGCCCTTTTTTCAGACAACTTGCGGTATTTTCTGCTTGAAGCACTCCATTGTCTACAAGCTTATTCCATACAACTGTACCTCAAAACGATCACCATTTTCTGCAAAGACACCTTTGTTCTCTCCCTCTGAACAAAGTAGGACGCAGTTTTGTTACTTCTCTCTTTCAAGAGTGTTTGTCGTACACCCAGCGCTGTAGATTTGACTGACAGTCAGCGAGACACAGAAACAGCTCCAGCCCTCCCACTGGATGCCATTTGTGGTGTCATGCAGTGCAACTGATGCAAAATTAGAAACACCAGACAACAGTTCTCATACAACCAACCAGGTAATGACTTTTAAATCTATTCTTGCCAATGGAGTGACAAAGCACCTTAAAAATTTAACATTTAAGTTCACAGGTGAATTTAAGTTTACAAGTAAGGCTGTAAACAATGTGGCAACAGTCAGATTACAACAGAACAAATAGAAATCTCCCATTATAAACACAAAATGACCATATATAGAAAAAAAAAACAGGAAATTAAAGTTTAAAATATTAAAACACCTCAATATATTTTAAGTGTTTTAATTCTGCACCACTGCTTGTGTCCAATTATAGAGACACAGTCCACATTGTTTACTCTGTATAAACCCTAAAAAAGTCACAGTAGTGCTGACCTTTACATTCTGAGTTCCCATTAACAGTAACAAAGCTATTCGCAAACACATGTCAAATACAACATGTACAATACAGGCTATCATACTACCCTTTACTGGAAAAGAGGTTAAATATGCTTTTCTAAGGGTGCGTAAAGTACGTAAATGTGCAAATTTAACAAAAAACTTGACAATAGCTCCTTTTCCGGGCAAAACAGAAAGTTTAAAAAGACATTTCTGTAGTTAGAAAAGATATTTCTGTAGACCCCCAAAGAACAAGAAACACTAAGAATGTGAATTGCCTCTCAGTTTGGTTCCTCTTTATATTCGATGGGATTAAGCCAAGCACAGAAGTATAAGGACATCTTCTTCCACAAGGTATGCAAAAATGTACCTGGCAATCTCCACACTTTATAAACAAAAACTTCAACAACAACATTGTTCCTTCAAAGGCCTTGGCCTCCTGAGGTTGCTTTCCATTCCTGGTAACATGCTTTCCTGGAAACATTCTCATGCTGTTTAATGCTTTTAAAAGCATTAAAGCATTTTTAAGCTTCGGAGTTTGTGAGGGCGAGAAATAGCTGCAGAAGAGCCTCACGTCTCCCCTTCTCCCCACACAAGCCAGGAAGACCTTTGTATGTGTCCCTGACTTCTTCCCTCCCCGCCACCACCACCCAAGGCCTCTAGCAGCAAGAGGGAGGGTTCCAGGTGAGCTGCTCGATGACAGTCTCTTCTCTAACCGGACCAGCAACACAGACAAGGATTCCGCCCCCCACCCTCCCCCATGCTCCCCACTGCACTCACCGGATAACGGGGCTGTAGGGGCTCCGCGAGCGACGCCAGCTGCTGTAGGGGCTGGGCGACACGTCCCCACCGCGCTCATAGCTGCTGTGCCGGCTATAGCTGGGCGAGCGGCGGCGGCTGTAGGGGCTGAGGGGCGAGCGGCCGCTCACGGGGCTCAGCGACTTGCGGCTCCGCTGGCTCTGTGAGGAGCGGTGCAGCGGGGGGCTGTCATCCCGGCCGGGGCTGGGCGAGGAGCGCTGCCGCCTGTACGCCTTGGGCTCCGGCTTCTCATCGCGGTAGGCCTTTGGCGGCTCCTTGTAGGCCGAGGGCGGCTCCTTTGCTGCTTTCGTCCGGCTGCGGTGCGCTTTGCTCTCCCGCTCTTTCCTGCTGCCGCTGGGGGAGGAGAGGGAGCCCTTCCTGCGGCCCTCACTGCTGCTACTTTTGAGTCCCTCACGGTCCTGGCCCCCGCTGTGGTTGTGGCGGCTGCGGGACTTGGAGGACGAGGAGGCCTCGGCCGCTCCCCTGCCCGCCGACCCCTCGTGCGCCGCCTTCTCCTCGCCGCGCCGGCGGTGTTCGCGGTGTCGCTCCTTGGAGCGGCGGCTGCCACCTCGGTGCTCGCGCCGGGAACGGCTGCCGCGCTCCGAGTCACCCCGCTGCCGCTGGCTCCCACCGCCGGAGGAGGAGGCCGGGCTGCCGCTGCCCGCGCCGCCGGTGCCAGCCGCGCCGCTGCCCACCAGCCCCTCGGACTGGGAGCTCACGTCGTCGTACTCCTCCACGAGGGTGCTGAGCCCCCCACCTGCGCGCCGCTTCTCAGCCTCCTGGGTCGCGCCGCCGCCGCCGCCCCCGCGGCCCCGCCGCCGCTTGTGGCGGGAGCCCGAGCGCCGCTTGCCCCGCGGCCGCTTCCGCTCCCCCCCGTCCCCGCAGCACGAGGAGGCGCCGGTGGCCGCCAGGAAGAGCAGGGACTGCGGCGGCAGCGGCGGCTGCAGGAGCGGCGGCTGCAGGAGGGGCGGCTGCAGGAGCGGGAAGAGCAGCGGGTGAGGGGCCGGCGGCGGCGGCTGCGGCTGGGCCGCGAAGCGCTTCCGCCGCCGGTGGTGCAGCCGCTTCTTGTCGGCCGCCGCCGCCGCCGCCTCCACGGCCGAGCTGCTGCTGCTCCCGCCGCCGCTCGCCCAGCCCCGGCTGCCCCCGCTCCCGCCCGCCGCCGCCTCCGACGTGCTCGGCATGGAGCTCGCTCGCGGCCGAGGACGCGGCCTAGGGGGTTCCGCCGCCGCCGCCGCCCTCAGGGCGCCGCGGGCGCCATGGAGACGCGGCGCGGGGCCTCGCTCGCTCCCCCTCGCTCCCTCCGCGCCGCCTCACATGGGGCCGCGCGCGGCCTCCCGCTACACGGAGGAGGCGCCTGCGGGCCGCGGCGCCCGCTCACTCCATGGCGGGCCGGGCCGGGCCGGGCCGGGCCGCGCGATGAAGCGATGGGAGCCGGGCCGCGCCGCCGCCTCCTCCTCCTCCTCCCTCCGCAGCCGGGGCTGAGGCCGTGCCCGGCCGCCCGCTGCCCTTACCCTGCGCGGCGGGGCCCCGCGGCCCGGTCCCGCCTCGGCGGCCGCCCCCGGCCCGCGCGCGGCCTCCGCGCTGCCTGCGCCTGACACACGCATACACACGCACCGGGGAGCGCGCGGCGCGCATGCGCGGGCGCGGCGGCGCGGGGTGAGGCGCCTCCGCCAATGCCGCTGCCGGGGCCGGCCGCCAAGTCTCGCGAGAGCGTCGCGCAGCGCGCCCCTGCCCCCGGCACGTCGCGTCTCGCGGTGGTGGCGGGGCGGGCGCTCCGCACTTCCGGGCGCGGCGGGCAGCGGCGGCGCTTCCGGGGCGGTGTTGCCGGGGCGACGCGGCCTGCGGCGCCCGCGGAGCCCCGTGAAGGCGCGGCGGGTGCCGTGCCACGGCCGTCCTCCTGCGGGGTGACCTGGATGAGCCGTCCGGGTGGGTGGGGAGAAAAGTAGACATAAAAGGACGTAAAAGGTTATAAGGTGTCACTATAAAGCTGCGAGAATTGCCACTGTTTGGAAAAAAAAATACCCTTGAGCACACTGTTGTGGAGAAGGAGAGCAGGTTACTTGCACAGAGAAGTTGAAGCAATTTTAAGAGTTTCTCCAGTAAGAGACATAAAATAAAACACCTAAGAAAAAAGTTCAGTAAAAAGAGACCTGGCTAGTTTTTTTCTAAAGAGGGTTGTATTATATTGTAGAGCTTATTTCAGCTACAAAAGACTTCCCCGTGCCCCCACACAATAAGCAGCAGCTATAAATTGCCTACTAGCCAGCTCAATCCAGTCCAAAATGCCCATATAAAGGATGCCATTTAATAAAATTTTTATCTCGCATGGTAGCAGCCATGGAAGCAACCACATTTTCCTCTGAACAAGGGCGGCACAAGCAAATACCCAACTAACCTGGCCTTGGAGAAGACAGTCCAGGCACAGAGCAGCCACCTCACCTTGCGGGCGCCTTGCACACCACCACACAGGGACGGCAGCAAGGGGCTGGCTCTGCAGGGAACAGGTTAAAATCCAGGACAAGCGCCCTAAGCAGAAATGAACAGAGTCTTGAGGGCTACGGACAGAGAAGTGATCTATAGAAAAAGATCCAAAGAACCTGCTGACTGATGCAAGGATGGTGGGGCCACCAAAACGCCGTTCATAAGTTTCTCCGTTTAGTCGAATTGACCATTAACCCGGTATTGATACAATTCCAATATGATATTACATCTTAAAACCAACCTACACATCTGAAATAAACCATTCTTTGACTGAAAATTACGAAGGCTAACATTAGCTTTTGTATAGGCTAACGTTAATATATAGGCTGTGAACCCACTAGAATTTGCAGAACGGTTAAGTGAGAGAGGAATGAACAATTACAGGCTTTCAAACCCTTCCCGGAGATACTTACAGACTGAAAAAAAAATTAAAAAAAATAACAAAAGAAAACTTACGGATGATGGACTAAATCTTTTCTCTTAGATAAAGCAGCAGATTAGTGACAAGGCTTAGTGATTCATGCAACAAGATGTAGGCATAGTGCAAAGAAAGGCTTCTGTCCTATTAGAAAATTGCTTGTTCATTGCTAATGTCTATGGCCTGCAAGGTTGCTAAAGGCTTGTTAAAAGTGAGTTTGTATTGGAATATTTTGTCCTCTTAGCAATTCAGTTAGGAAGAGAAAAAAGAGGAGACTTAACAAATTACTCGTGAGATACTGAGTTTGCTAAACCTGTCCTGTGTGCAACTTCATCATGCTTAGTCTCTTTATGAAAGCCTGCTTTGGTCGGAGTTGCCCTAGCCTCATAAAGATGTTTCCAGGCTGCCAAGGCATTATTAGAGCTGTTTCTCTGGGGTTTTCTCTTTTATAGCTCTTGTGACTAGGAAGCACAACCACATTCCCTTTTCCAGAAGGAAAGAAAAATGCTTTTTGTTTGGTGTGCAGAAAAGTTTAAAGAGAATGCAGGAATACAGGAGTGGGGGTGTTGGGACATCACCACAGTACCCGTCTGAGGTTGTGAGCAGGGCGGGAAAATGTCAAAAGCTAGTTGTTGACAAAGCGCGTGATACACATTGTTATTTTTTTCCCCTTAGACACCCATGTATTACTGTTATGCAAAGCTGCCAGAAGTCTATGTGGATTTAAGTGCCGGTGCATCATATTACTGAAGCAATTCAGAGCAGGTATTTCCTGGGTCAGACTGCTTGTAACAACAAGAGCCATAAAGAAGGTTTATCATCTCTATATTCTTTGTTTTATTTTAAGAGTCTATATACTGCAGAGAGTCTCATATGAGCAGTTCTCCTTTCTCTGTGCGTCATTTGTTCTACAAAGCACCACCAATAATTCCATATCAAAATTAAGAATTTGCATAATGACAAATCAGGTAAGACCAGTTTCCTACACATCTGAAATAAAAAATTGTTTCTTTTCTTTAGCAAAATCATGGGATTGATATATTTTGTGCATTTTCAATAGATAGGCCTAGTCACTCCGGGGGAAAATGATGTCCTTCACCCTTCCTGCTTTAGTCAATATACTGTCAGTTCCCTATGAGCCCGATCATCAAAGCAAATCCAGTGAATTCATCACAATCATGTTTTAAACTCTTTGCACAAGTGAGCACTGAACTAAAGACAGATTTTTATAAGGTGAAAGCCTATTTCTACATGGACAATCATCTTTTATTGTGTGACAGCTGAAAACAAGAACTGAATAGAGATCACTGCCTACTATTGCCTGAAGCACTTGGAAATTCCATAATAATAAAGCCTTGGGTTGAGATCAAGCACACACCTAACAGGGAAACAAAAGATCCTCACTTTAGAGCCCAACAAGGTATATATCTGTTCAACATTTTGCTGGAAAAAGACTGTAATCCCTTGCACATAAAAGCATTTTTACTTTGTCTTTCTGCCCCTCACACCAACATTTTCAAGGCAGCTGTCTGCAGCAACTGGGTTCATTAGAGCCTATTTTTGCCCTGTTTTAGCATGCTTCAGTCTCCCCTACAACTCAGCCAGCACCTTGAACTGCAGCCCAAGCTACCCCTTGGAGGTTCTCTTCATGTGCTTGCTTGGATTCGGAAAACATAAAGAGAAGCCCAAAATGCAAGCATATCCATGCAACTATCGACCTATGTACAAGTAAACCTTTGCAATCAGCAGCATTGGCCTTGGCTCCTTCTTGCAACAGTGCAGAAGCTAGCAGGGACTCCAAAAAACTGTCTAAATCCCTAGGCTAGAACAGCCTCAGATCTTGGCATGTTACTTTTTCTTTGCATGGCAGAGCAGAACAGCGCCTAACCCAGCCTTCAGGGTAGGGCTACCCTACGCTTCGCCCACCTTGTGCTTGGCATTGGCTCCGAGAGCAGAGAACAGCCACACGAGACATTAAAGATTCAGTCAAACCAATTATGTCTCCCGCAATATTGAACACATACATTTTTTTATGTTGCTTAGTATTAGTTGGGAGAGTTTTGCAAGAGTGATTTTTTACCTACTTTTCTGACTTGCTTAAGTGAGCATAGTCACGGGATGGGGAAAAAAAAATGCACAATACAATCAAGGCAAACTAAAAGAGAGCTCTGGAAAGCAGTTTACAAAAGTCTAGGTCCAAGTAGATTTTCCTGGTTTTATGTGGGTGCTTATTAGTAACTTGCAAGTATATGAACTGTATCAGGGTTAGATCCTTAGATGAAAACACTTCTACTGCAAAGTCATGCTTAACTGAACACTAGAGCAGTTTCATTACTTCCTGAAAAATAAACATTTTTTTCTTATGTTTGACACTATTGAAACTAGCTTCAACTTTGCATATTTCTGTTTTTCTCCCAACCTGCTTGAGTGATGATTTCAGACTCCAATGAAGTCTCAGGTTTTCTCTTCCCCTTTTTCCTGTCCTCTCTGCCTTCACTTTCTCATAATTTATTGACTTTCACAGCTTGAGCTGCCTCTCTGCTGCCTGTACTTCAACTCTTGTTCTGCTTAGCACTACAGCACTGCTTCCCAACTTTTTTTTTTTTTTTTTCCTAAAAGGTATATCTACCATACCACCCTAAATGTCATCCTAAGTGCTCTAAGAAGAATTTGAGGATTTGCTGTTTTTCCTTCTACACTTAGTAGTCTTCTGGTCACCTTGCAGTCTGAGTTTTATTAGCTAACCAACTATATACTGTAAAATACACAACTAAAGGAGGAAAAACAAACATCTCCCCCACACATATGCTACCACCAAGAAAACAAAAAGACCCCTCTTTTCTACTACTTCAACTCCTTGATTCCCTTCAATGGATTCTTCCCTTTTCCCAGAGCAAAGCAGCAGTATCCCTCCTTTCAAAGCACAGTACATCAACTGCCAGCAAGCCTTCGTTTACAACTGCTATTTTACTCCACCCTTTATCTCTGTTCTGATTCATGTTTCTTACAAAGACTATAATCAAAGCATTCATTACATGATTCTCACTATGAACATGCACGTGTATGCACACACACAAACACACATGGTCCTTCATGTTTTGTCTTAAAACCTATGCCTTGCTGAGAATGCCTCATTCGTTTCTTTCTCTTTTTCAATAATCTCCCATAGGCTGGTGAACAAAAGACGCTCACAGGCTGGGGCCTGCCGGCTTGGTGATGTTAGAAATTTGGAAAGAAGTGACTGCTGAATCACAGAGATGTGAGACTTGCAAAACTCAGCCTATATTTAAGGGCATAGGGTCAAGCCATTTCAGGACAGAAGGTTGCTAGCCAAGAGGCATTACCATGACCTAGCCCATGGTGCATTTATTCTTCTTTAAACTGCATTTACTCATGAATATGCTATGTATCACAAAACTTAGGCATTGATGGGGTCAGTAGCAGCATATCTCATATCATCCTCACTGTCCAAATTGAAACATTTCTCAGATTTAATCTGTGGTACATGATTTTTTTTTTTCCTTTCTCTAACATCAACTTTGTCAGTACCTTTTGCTGCTCGTTGCGTATGTGAATATTCAACAGCTATGAAGAGGTTCTCCAGCATGTGGTGTGGCAAATGGTGAAGCATTCCATGCTCACAAGAACAAATACATCAGGCTTCTCAGATTAAAAAAAAATAAATAAAAAAGAAAAAGAAAAAGAAAAAAATTAAAAAAAAAAGAAAAAAGAAAGAAGAAAAAAGGAAAAAAAGAAAAAAAAAGAAAAAAGAGAAAGAAAAAAAAAGAAAAAGGAAAAAAAAAAAAAAAAAAGGAAAACAAGCAAGCAACGAACCACCAACCAAATGCAGAAAACCCTTCACTATAGAAGCGGTTCCAGAGAGGGTGGGTAGTTACACAGGGTGGGCAGTTACACAGGGTGGGCTTGGCCAGTTCCACAAAGGCTGCAATTTCCAGTTTACCCCCAAGTATTCACTAGCATTTCTGGAGGAAAAATACATTATTTGGAAGAACTGTGTGATTAGTAGAAGAGCTGTGGAGTTTTTTGCAGGTGGAACAAGCCTCATGACTCATCAGAGGAGTGCCTTCACTATAAACCAGGCTTTTAGGGACAGTAAATTTTCTCTGCCTGCAAGTTGGTTACTCCAGATTGTAGAGGGATTTGCCAACAGCAGCGTTATCGGTGTTGGCAGCTCTCAGGCTAAAGGTGGCAGAGGCTCCAGATTCCACAGGGAAAAGCTGTAGAAATCCATGGAGTCCTGGCATTACGAAGCATATCTGAAACAGATGCTTTTCAGAGAGCTGCATTCCCCAGATTCACTGAAGCCATTGGTGGCACAATGCCATGTTCGAGGGAAAGGAGCACAAAAATAAAGTTAAAGATACATTTTTGCCATTTCCTGCAATGTTGTGAGAATCAGAGTTCTGGGAAGGTTCAGGGTTTGCTGGTCTGAAGCAAACTGAAACTTTATGCCCTAGGAACGATGCCTTTGCAGAGATCTGTTATTTTGTGAGGTGTTGTCTTATGCACAAGGGATGAAAACAGTAGTAAACACTACAGAAAATACACTTGGAAAGATGAGGTCCAAAACGACACCAATTCCAAAAGTATTTGTATGAAAATTCTGGAGAATGAGCCATTAGAAGAGAACATCCCTAACAGGAATGCCAGGGAGGGAACTTGGACTAACCCTTACATATTTTAAAAAACAAGCACTGTAACTTACACTCCATTTTCACCCAACTGCTTTGCTGGAGGTGGAGGAGCACCCTCTGGCTGGCCAAGGTCTTTGTTCCAAGTGACTGTCCACTTTCTTTGACATGATACTGTTGATAGAAACCAATACTGATCTGTTCATGGACTGAAAAGGAGAATTTACTACATACTTCATGGGCAACAACCTCTTTTTGTTAAGGCTTTTGATACATTTTCTTGACTTTTTTTTTTTAAATAATCTGCTAGATTTTTGCTGCATTTTTTGCCCTCCAGAGCAGCAGGAATTATCCAAAGTTCTTTATAGTTTTATTTTCAATCTTTCAGTGTTCAACCCGCTTCATTTCTTAAAAAAAATAGTCCTTCCACATACAAACACAGAGCTAGAAATTAAAATTTCTGTGATGTCTGCAATATCTGACCTGAATTCATCAGACCATCATCCTACAGAGCTTGCATGTTTTTTTTTTTTTTTTTCTTCCGGCTAGGCACAGGAAACACCTTATTTTTACTCTCTGAAGTACTTCATGCATTCACATTTCGTGCGAGCATTTACAAGAATAGTCTGAGGTCTCAATGCACTGTCTTTCTCTGTTAGTACATCTGCCTTTTCTTGACTGCAATTGTATCTGTGCTTTGCCCTAAGATTGTCTAGTGCCTGAAGTACAATAATTCAAGTTTTCCAAGGCACTGTGAAAAAGCTAGCTAGATTAAATACAGCAGGGATTTTTCTTTCCAACCAGAATAAATGTTTCTATAAACTCATCTGTTGGAAAAAGAGAGATAAGAATAAAGCCTCGTGTCTTGGTTGATCATGAGACCAGAGGCTTTAACAATGAAAATGGGCTGTATTTGCTCATACTCTAGAAAGGAATTTAGAAAAAACAATGCCATTTTAGGTAAGTGATAGATCATTGAGTCTGCTTCAGTTCTGGTCGTTCATATTCAGAGAAAGATTAAGTCAAATCACAGCAGGTGCAGAGTAGGCTGCAAGGATATTAGCGGTAGGGAGATCATATTTTTAGGAGGAGACTAGCAGAGCATGGCTAGTCTAGCGTAACAAAGACTAGCAGGAAATCTCATTAATCTGTAAAATTAGCTTGAGGAGATAAACACCTTGAAAGAAGAACTATTTGCACTGAAGGACAGTTAGTGCAAGTAGCTGCAATCAAGCAGTCCACGAACATAGTCTGGAAATGCACATTTGTTGCTCATTAAAATAAGGAAATTTTGGAGTCATCTGCTAGTAGAGGAACCAAATTGTTAAATCCAGCAAGGGATGGAGCTTGGTCACTCTATAAAGTCACTGATAGAGTTCATTTCATCATTCATGAAATGTGGCTGCTGCCTATAGCAGCAGAAGCCTGAACTTTGTTAAAAAAAAATAAGATCCTTTCAAATCCTATGTTATCACAACCAATGAATAGGTTAGGTTTTTCCTCTTCTAATTTTGTATAGTAGTGAATTTTCCACGCTGGAAATGTGGCAAATCTCACACATTAGGATGCTGCTCAGATCTTCTGCTTGAGAGAATAACTCAAGTAAGAGCCTGAATCATGCTACGTGAGATATAAACTTCTCTATATTGGTCATTATTATCCAGACGCATCTTCATCCTTTGGCATCTAGAAGGAAAAGTGTTCTTAATCTGAAATTGCCAGCAAATTACCCTGCTTGAGTATTAGGAGAAGAAGAAACAAGATCTCCCAAGACTTTTTTTTTTTTTTTTTAATCCTCTTTTACAGAATATGTCATGTCTCTCCCATCATCTTGGCTTCTCTTTTAAATTGTTCTTTCAAAAAACAAATGAAAATAATATTATCTTCTATGCCTCTAGTCTTCCGTTGGCCTTCTTTGAGTTTTGTTGCTAATGGGCACCAGTCTGAGTAGAGTTTTCTGTCTTCCAAGTAGCGAAACATCCCCACTAAGGCAGGCTCCTTGCCTGCTGATGGGAAAAAACTTAGCCTCAGGTCCTTTGGGAAAACACTCCATGTATTCTTCTGGAAGCTGGCAGGCTAGAGCTTCACCTGTAGCAGCAGCAGTGCTCCTAGCTTTGGATGAAAAGGTGCATGCTGCCCTGCTTCCACCCAGCCTGTCTGCAATTTTCTTCTTCTTTTCTTGTTTTGGTTTTAATTTCCTGAGTTTGCAAATCTCGAGACGAAACATGCCGGTCCGTAGTGCAGCTCACATTTCCTCTGCTGGCTGAGCTCTGCCCGCGTGTGCTCAGCCCTGAGTCACCCCAGCAGGTTGGGGCCAGCGGCAGGAGCAGCAAAACCATTTGCTACCTCACCCGAAGGCCTGTGTCAGATTTGCCACCCAGTTCCTTGCCCCTCTTGTGACAAAGGGCAGCATGAGTTTTAAGCTACTAGATCGTTTTCAGTACAAGTGCTTTGGCAAACAGGTTTGCAGAAAATTTTCCCTAGAGGTCAGCATAGCAAAGAACATGCAGCGAGGAGAGCTACTGCATGGATAGCAGCACTTCTGTTGCAAAAATCTTTGTTCATCCTCCAAGCGCTGCTGTGGGGAGGGCGCTCTGGTTTATTGCCCTCGGAATAGCTCCCAATTCTGAAAGTTAACTGATACCATTCATGCCATTCTCCTTCCAGACTTATGAGTCTTTTTTTTTTTTTTTAAACAAGTTGGTACTTCCTGGAAGGCAATATGATGATCCTACAGTTAAAATAAGAAATTCTGCCTCAGTATCAAAAGGGGTTGGCTTCTCTGAGGTGCTGAATATAGAGATCTATAAATAGAAGTGGAGAGAGCCATAGAATTATTTCAAGTTTTTGCCTACAGCTTCCCATGGGAGGTACAACAGGTTATCTTGCTAATTTGTCTCAGTTTTTCCAAAAGTATTTGAGAACAGCCTACATTTTCATATGACCAGCACATTTCTTCTTTTTAATGCCCCAGCTTACAGGAGCCCTCAGAGGATAGGCTAATGAAATACTTTAAGGATTAAAAACGTGGATTTTTGCAGATACCATTTATCCAAGTCACATTTCAAAGCGATCCATGCCTGCAGCCAGAAGTGCAGCTCCAGTAAAAAATGTTACTCCATTAATCATGAATGTATTCAGAGCCACTTATAGGACTCTTGCACCTATATAGCACTCAGGTTGTTTAAAATACTAACAGTTTAGTCAGCAAGAGGGTAAAGATGTGCAAGAAGTTGGGAGGAAAAAAAAAAAGAGAGGGAGAAGAAGAGTGGAACATTAAGACATTAAGATAAAAGATGATTTTAGCTTATGGTTTTAGTTTATCATGTTCCAAGAGTTACTCTGCAGATACTATAAATGGAAGATATAGAAGATAGCTCAGAAGGATCAGCCTATTTTGCAAACCAGTAGAAATGAGTCCCATGTTACACATCTTCACAGAGGGTTAGCGTAACATGCTTTAAATAGACACTGCAGTCGGTCATTTACCACTTCCCTGTGTGAACAGGTTTCCCAGGAGTGATTTTACATTGCTGTTCAACTTATCAGTTATCCAGATTCCTAGTTTCCACTCAGATACAGCCACGTGGATTCAAAAGGCTTTTGTTACTTTGGACTTACAACAGTGCAAATAAGAGACAGACAGATATATTTCTGCTCAGACGTGCACTGAAGAGACTGAATACTGTCTCAAGCTTACAGAATAAAACCTACCCTACAATAAAACCTACCCTGCCCTGTGCCTTATTCCCAGGGTTCTAGGAGATCAAAGATCTGACTTAAATCAGTTTCTTCAGCTCTAAAAAGGCACTTGCTTCTTTTTACCCACTTGCATTATACAGTTGTGACTGTATCTTCCATCTGAGAGGTTTTACAGATACTACACTTGGAGATATTGCAAAAGCACCGAATAGCCTAGTCATGAAAACTTCCTTGTTTCAGGCCACTGTTTCAGGCCATTTTTTTCTTTATCCATACTAGTGTGCTTCCTTTCTCTGCGAGCCTAGGATCAGTCAATACTACCTGGGCCTTGAGAATGGCTTCTCCTCTCCATGAAGTGGGTTAGCAGAGTACTCCCAAATGCCAGCTAACCAAACTCGAACCATCTCATTCCAGAAAAGGATGAACAGGAGGCAAATAGGGAAAATAAGGAATGATAAAACGACCCTGGGCTGTAGTGCAATCGAAAAGCCAAGTCAGCCTCCCCCTCAAAGAGAGAAATCACACAAGAAGCTCCCTCAAGCTTCTACTCTTCCTACTTGCTCAAACTGCAAACAATTTTTCAACTGTTCCTCTGAACAAGCCCTGGCCACATGTAGCAATAGCATGTTTGCTCCTCTGTTCTTGCAGCTGGCATCCTTTCAACATTAGCTGGAAAATGTCGCATTTTATAGTTACTCATTGTTATTGTTTCACATTTCTCTGTGTTTCACTTCACTTCTGTGGTTGCAAAGAGCCTGGATGATAAATTGCCCTTACACAAATAAACACAGTCTTTGGACACAGCCGTTTTAAACTGAGACTACCCGTTCTGCTCATCTGTGTGTGCACCAATGCACACTAATTTTTCATTTCAAATACAAAACTAGATTTCTTCAGGAAAACTGGAACGGCGCAAGACATTTAATCTCCACACAAGAGTCATATCAGTCAAGCTTGTGTCCAGGGGCAGGTGTACCTTTTTTTTTTTTTTTTCTTCCCCCCTCCTCAATTCTTTTAAGTTTTCTGACATTTCCATAGAAGACTTAACCCCCAAAAGGTGTACTAGCTACTTTTCATGGGCTCTTAGAGGTAGCTCAGAGTTTGAATGCCATTGAACTCACGTTTAAATGCCTGCCTGTGCACTTCTAAGATCCACAAAGCAATCATTGCATCTCAATGGAGGGAGGAGGGGCCAAAACCCACGCTGATCAGTGAAAACGTGACTAACACAATCACCAGTTGTGACAAGGATACTGGATTTCCTACCTGGTGCTACCACAACATCTTTCCGTGGTCACAGAGCTCTGATACGAGTGATCCGGGATAAACTGGAAATCTTCAGCAGAGTCTGTGGATTTACTTGTTGCAACCAAAGGTCGCCATACTTTGAAATATACCTGATACCCATAATAAGCTTTAAGGTAAACTCTGTTCTCTGCTACTGCAAATAATTTCCACAAAATAAATCCAGAGTTATTCCATGGCTCTCAGCATTTCTCCTCCTGACAGGATGGGCAAGGAGAAGTAGCTGGCTCAAGGAGCATCATTAAAGTCTGCATTCAAATAAACAGCATTTGCCATGAAATCCAAGCCAGAAAACAGGGAACACCATCCAGTGTGATCCCCCTTGCTGAGCCATGAGGCAGGCATAGGAGAAACTACTTTAAGCATCCAGAGAAAGCAAGAACGAAAGCAGCTGCGAGAGGCAACTGCCTTCGTGATTTCTTCTTGCTATATTTTTTCCTGATTTTTGCTAAAAGCTAATTACAGCCAACTGCAATAAGCATTTCTGAGTGGAAGAGGGATAGTCCAGTTCTAATATAAAGGAGGTGAATACTTTTTTTTTTCTTTAAATCTCCCTTTACATCCAAAAGAGCAAGGTCTTAACATCAGAAATGCTAAGGTGTATTAAAAATTATTCCAGCTTTTCTGCTGCGCTCCATAGTCACAAGACTACTCACATGACCAGAGTCATTTGCTATTGATAAACAAGCTTGTAGCAAGTAGCTTGTTCTAAACATGGTTTCTTCCTTCTGCTGATATTTCAGCAAACAGCCTCATCCCAAGGGCCTGCAGCATCGTCCCATTTAGAAGTGTTTGCTACCCTAGTAACAACATGTTCCAGACAGAGGAAGCAATATGCAGTGATCTGTTTTTATTACAACAAAATGTTGTATTAATTGTATTAACGCAGCCAGCATTAGAAGAGCAGATAGGTGTACATGAACCACTGTCCTCGGTGTAGGAGCACTGGGCTAGTCATCAACACCCACGTTGTAGAGGTTACTAAGATAAGGACGTCCGTTACTTACATAGTTTGGGGACGTGAGTGAAGAACATCCTTGTTGCATTACGGGTTTCAACAACGCTGCAGCACAGAAGCACTTGCTCTTTCCGGTATCTCCTTTAGTTTCCTCCTACATGAGAAAAAAAAAAAAAAAAAGCTCCTCACCTAACAGCCCATGAGCAGGAAAATCCTCCAAGCTGCCCTCATCTCACAGAGGCAGCATGACTCTGTCACAAGCAGCCAAGGACAGCCAGCACCTACCTCCTCTGTGCAGTCCTTCTGGAGCTCACAGAGTGACAGTCTCCAGCCAACCGCTATCCATAGAAATGGTAGATTATTTTAGCTGCTTTTTTGACACATCCCTAGGCTATTTCAGTAGGCATTTTGGCAGTTATCAGATAAAACAGAAGGACTACTGTTTTAGGATCATTCTTTAGACATGACTAATATTTAACACATTAGTCGGTTAACACATTAGTCTGGCAGCATTTCAGCCAACAGATCCCCTATCTTGTTACTTTGGAAAAAAAAATCCTATCTTTCAGGTTTTTCTTCACAAAATAAGAGAAAAACAAAAATAACTGTATCAGAAGTGTACTAGAGAAGTTCAACTGAGTTAAAGACAAACAGTTTGTTGTCTCTAGGACAGTGGTCAGGCAGTATTATTAACTTCCTGGACATCTCCATACCTCTGCTCTCAGCAAGGATATCCAAGGGGCCCTTGGCCCCTCTCACCAAGAGGCCCCCCACCTCCTACCTGGGACATTGACTGACATTAGGATAGTCCGCTAGAACAAGGAGGTCAAAAACAGATAGTTTCCAGCCATCTCATGAGAAATGAGAGGAAAACCATTAAGATTTTATTAACTTGCAATCCCAGCTCTTCCTGAAGAGCTTCAGCAGGAAGAGCGAACACGACTGTGTTTGCAGCAGCTGTGCTCTGCTCATGAGATTTCTCCTGCTAACCTTCCCCCCGCTCTTTGCTCCGTGCCTCACAGCACGAGCACGGCAGACAGCATCACCAGCATCAGGGGCTCCAGGCCACGGCCATTTACCCCTTGCCCAGCTTTCAGGGAGAAATGAGAGATCTGTGTGAAGAGGAAGGCAGAGGAGCAGAGAAAACACAGATGCTACTGCAGCTTCCCCACAGCTGGCAGAAATGAAAGTGCTAATACAGATGGCACTTTTTATTTCTGCCTTGCCTGCTTCTCCTATAGTAAGGAAACATCTGAAAATCAGTACTGATATTGCCAGGAAGAGGTAAAAAAGAAAGTAGGGCATATAGCTGGTTTGCAGCCTTATCTTGTGCTACCTTGTGCTCATGGACCAGTGCCCCCAGTTGAAACCTTGCAGGGCTGGATCACAGCCAACAGCCCTGTCGGCCTCCTCAGTGGTTTCTCCCATTCTTTGAGCCAAGGGGATGGATGGCCCCACTTTGCTTCGGGCTGAAGGAACATTCAGGGTTTGGTTTTCCCTCACTGGTGCATGCAACTCACCATGCAGCTTTGGTTCCCACTCATTGTCTTAGTTCCTCGGTCATTATAGAGACTCCCTGATCCTTTGCCCAGGTGCTCCACACTTCCCCATTTCTTCATTTTCTCAATGGCTTTTCTCAGGAAGACCTTGAACTCGATTCCCTCTTCTCTCCTTGATTTCTGGAAGACCCTGTTGACCTTGGCACAGAGATGTCCCTGATTCTAAACCTACTCCCGGTGTGACCCATTAGGCCTGGCTGACAAGGTTGGTTCAAACTCTCCCACAGCTGCCAGGGGTTGGCAGCTTCCCAGAGAGATAGTTCCCCCACCCCCTTTTTGCTGCCCTGCCTTAAATATGGTAAAAATCCAAACAAAAATTGATCTGGAAAAAAAAAATGTGATTGCTTCCAAGCTCAGCAAGTGAAGAAAGATAGATTTTTTTAATGCATATCCTAATATGTGCCTTCTCCCCCATTTGCAGTGTCACATGCTTGTTCCTCAAGAAGCTGCAAATAACCTTCCCTCCACCCCAACCCCAAATGGTTTCCTCCGGATAGGAGGGAAGCAGATGAGGAGCCTTATTTAAAATTGGAGAGAATAAGTAGTCTGGGCAGAGAGCAAGGACAGAGCTTAGGGTGGATGACAGCTGGGAAGGAATTTTAATATGAAGTGGGGAAATTCCTCCTCTGCTCTCCCCCTTTCTATTCAGCACTTGCTTTAAGCAGGAGGCAAGGTCTAGCTACTAGCAGGGAACTAACTTACTGATGACTAATTGCTCTTGAGGGATGTTAAATGTCTCCTTGAGGATCAACCCTTTTAAAAAGCTGCTTTGTATATTACATTCTGCAGATCATTTCTGTATATTCAAGTCAGAAAGCCAGGAGTATTTTCTAAGCAGTTTTTGAAATAAATGCAGTTGCCTTTGTTCCCACAGGATGAATCAAACCAGGTCTTAGATTAACCCAACAATTTAGCTCAGATGCCACAAAGTTGCAGACAAGTAGCATGTGAGTGAGAAGTTTGACAGATTACTTGATGTACAGTTAGAGGTAAGAGGAGAAAATAGCATTAATGCTTATGGAAAGAACGAGTTGGCTATGGGAAGCAGATTCCCCTTGGATTAAGACAGAGGTGCTCACCTAACCTAGAAGTGTTTTTAGTAGAAATGAGGTTAGTGCACAAAGGCAAAACTAAAATAAATGGTAGCCAGTACCAGCCACCCATGATACAGAAGACGAACAGACTCAGCGGAGGGAAATGAGGATGGTCAGGGAACAGAGGAGCTCACAAAGGGTTCTTGGCTTCCCGAAACCTGCACTGGAAGCAAAGGAGATCTTTAGGATGAAAGAGTGTTTCTTCTTCAACACTGTTTTCTACAGCTGTTCTGTGATTCAGCTTTGGTTTTCAGTGATAAAGGGGGCTGGCGCTACCATCATGATTGATCTGCACATGCAGGACAGTTCCGTATACGTAGCTAGCTTCAAATCCCAGAGAGGTAAAGGTTTCTATGCTGGTGACGGTGACTCGCAAAAGAAGGCCCAAGGTTTTATCCCAAAGGCCGCACAGTGATGGGCACCCACCAGAGAAAGAAGATACCCAGGCTCCTCCCAGGCCGCATGGAGTTACACACATACAGCTCATGTCTTGATGGCCATTAAACTCACCAAGCGCTTCACACTGCCATCGCTTTAACAGCCACAGATGATCACTGCTGTTCTTTCCAGGCCGAAGCCTGCAATACCTAGCTTGTGTATTTAAGCAACTCCGGTATTCCAGCTTGGATAGCTGAGGGAGCTCAGGGATGCTACGGCCAGCAGGTGGCTGTGCCTGCCAGGATTCCCTTGCAGTTGTGGGGAGCAGCTAGGAAAGCCAGCACATTCCCTTCCTGCAAATAAATACTGTGCTGGGATGCAAAACTCTCATGTGAAAGAATACAAAAAACAAAAAAGCAGCACACAGGGAATATACCATTAATGACAGTGCATTGAAACAAATCAGGTGTCCCATGCTGGTTCCATTTTTTTTTTCCATGGTGTTGATAATAGATGTGGCATAACAAAAAAAAATCAAGGTCTTGAAACTGTCTTCTAAGACCTCTGTTCCTTATGCGTGTGTTCAGTAGTGATATAGTTCAGTAGAGATATAGCTCAGTAGCCAAGATCAGGTTACTGAGATTAAGGCTGCATCCTAAACGCGTGCTGTAATATTTGACCTGCTCCCGATCATCTCTCCTTGGACATATAGCCACGTCACCCATAATAATTCCCGGAGGTTAATGTAAGTGTATCCCGGTGCTGCTGCAGCGGTGTTTGTGGCGCACCTTCCTCAGCACACACAGCACCAGCACCTCGCTGTGTTAGCAGATTCTGCTCCCACCTCAAGCTGGTCCTTGGCTTTCCCCCATCTCAGTTACCTCCCTCTGTAAATGTTAAGACAGGTGATTATCCCCAGAGTGTATTTCAGAAACTAGATTTCTAAAACCAGTTTCCAGCATGAGACATGCAGAAATGACCGAAGCAATTACTGTAACCATCTCTCTGGTCCAGGCTTGTTTATTTCCAAGAAAATTTTCAATGTGGTTTCCTGGGGGAATAACTTCAGGAAAATATTATTATGCATGTATTCTCTTCCTTGCTTCTGTTTAGCTAAGTACAAAGGAAACAGGGGAGTGCTGAAGTACTTTCCAATATTCGCACATTTTAAGTGCACTCCAGAGGTGGCTTACCCTTAGCACACAGTTCCAGGCTGTAAGCATTAAATACCCTGGTAGGTGCAGTATTAGTCAAGAGGATGGAAGAGAGAAACTTTTTAACAAACTGAATGTTGAAAATTTTCCATGCTATGTGGAAAAAATGGTGGTGGTGGGGGGGGACCCTAGCACCCACAAACCCAAACTTAATCTTCTGAATATTTCCCCAAATTAGGATTGTACCAGTGATTCAATCCATCCAGGAACCCCTCGAAAATGAGGAGCCTGCCGAGGCTCTCAAGTGCTGTGCATTTCAGCGTTTTGCCAAAGAAGCTTCAGCCCAAAATACTGCAGCCTGGTTAAGGCAATCAGATCCAAGATTTGCTTCCGCCCCAGGACTAGCAACACCGGCACCTCCCTCTTCTCCATTCAGCATTAGTAACAAACTGAAGCTCCCACAAAAACGCACCAGGGGAGCTTCAAGTTTCTTCCATGACTCATCACTGAAAAGCATACCCAGTCATCGATGCCGTCCTAAGATCGAAAAAGCACTTTATTTGCCCTAGAATACTTACCTGAGTTTTAAGAGCCATCTAAAGTCCTCAAATCAAATGACATTGCCCTGCAGTTCCCACTCCCAAAATAACAATCACACCCCAGTGACAGTAGTTTTGGTTTCATTAAAACTAAATTGATTGGAAAAACAAAATTCAACTGCATTGCTTTTTTTAGGCAGATAGAGGGATTTTATATCCAGTCAAAAATCAGATTCTTGGCATTTCAGTCACTTAGGTGGATTTACGAAATCAGCATCAGAGTCCTTCATGGGTATTTAGCAAGGTGGTGTCTGATATTTAGTAGCGACAAGAGGTCTCCCTGAGTCAATTCTCCGTTGTTGAAGGCTCCTTCTTGTCAGCTGTGCCCAAAGTTTATCAGTGGAGAACAACACACAGCCAGCTGTGTGTCTCTGGCTCTGCCTTTCGCCTTGGACTGTTACCACGTAGGGACCATCCACCCCCTCCAACTCCAGCAGCAAAGCTCCCTGCGAGGCCTCCCGGTCCAAGAAAGAACCCAGGATTTTCAGCCAGCTTATTTCACATGCTAACAGATACAGTGTTTGGCTTCTAAAGATGAATATAACGAACACCAGGCTCAAATGTGGGGTGCATGTTATTGCGTTATGATTGCCACTGTGTTAGTTGTGCCTGCTGCTCTGCTGTTAGCAATGTGTGTCTGAGCAGGAAAGCACATCCCACCCCTGAAGTGACCATTTCACCACTAATTTTAAATTACACTCAGCAGGAAGCTACAGGAACTACCTGCTAGATCACACGTTCTTCAGCTGGCCTTTTTTTTTTTTTTCTCCAAAAGGTTGGTTTGAATTCTTAAAGCTGTGGATAAAAAGCTTCAGGGAAGAAGAGAAGAGAGTCAGGAGTTCAATCTTCACTCCTTACATAAGACTGAACTTCACAGCTTATTACAAACTGTGGTGTCTCTTTTGGGTCCAAAGTCTTACAAAACATTGTATTTCACCAATGGTGGCGAGAACACTACTGGCAAAAACACTAATTGGGAGTGAAAACCCATGGAGCGCTTCCACCCTGCCAATACAAGGCGATATCCTTGACAGCTCTGGAGGAGAAGCAGGAGCGAAAAGGTGTTTGCAGGCACAGAAGCACTGTAAGCAGACCGGCCTTGGAGTGTGAGACGCAAACTCCTAAGACATGTTAAATCTACAGCTCTGCACTGTACACGCTATATACACTAAAAATATGTTTTTTTTTTTTTTAGCTCCATGACAAATGTCAGTTATAGCACAATATCAGCAATATAGTTAACAATTGACACTGCACGTGTTTTTTTTTTTTTTTTTAAGAAAAAAATGGAAGTTTATTCATCTTTCAATGGCTCAAATAGCAAATAAAAGGACAGGTTAGGCATCAGCCAAGACCAGTTGTCTGGTGGCTTCATAACACCTCAGTTCCCAGTATACAGGTTCCAAAGTCACAATGTTAGTGGTTAGACTCCCTGGCTAAACAGACCAAAATGAGTACACAGTAAGATGAAGACTGGCTTTTTTGCCATAGTTACAGGAGTAACTTCAATCCTGCACTTGGCAGTCTACTAAACGCACATACAAAATTCCTATTGATAAATATTTAACATGACAAATATAACTTCTAAGAATTGAGTCCCTAAAATGTCTGTTAGCTTGAAAGTTAAATATTTGTTACCTAGTTTGCTTGAGCACATTTCAAACTGTCAGTTATAGGCTTACTCATGTATAAAAAGTCTAACAGTTTGTGGAATTGATCTAGCCTGTCGTACCCCGGAGGAGTCCAAAACCCTCAAACATTCTGGTGTATTTTTAGGTGAGATGCAGCACACTAACCGTGCGCTAGTATCCTTGCTGTTCGGAAGCAAATGAGGCAGCACATTTTGTTTGGGGATTTTGGATGCACGTGGTAAATGTTTCTGTATTGCAAAGCATATTTGATTGTTTCATATCAACATTAACTAGAAAAAGTAGCTACAATGTTCCCATTTTAAATCAACATAAACTAGACTAAACAGTACAAAACCTGCAAAGAGCTTCAGCATAACACACTGTGGTTCTGATAGCCGAGTATTAGGAACGCAAAAGAAATTAGCTGATGACACCAGAATTTCCCAGACGACATCTGAACTCAAAACATATTAGCGCTACTGAATCAGCTCCACTCCACCCAAACCCAGGGAGTTAAAACCCAAGGAACACCTAGACAAAAACTACTAGTGAAAGGGAAGTTTCAAGGTATCAGCACAGTAAAATTTAAACATCCATTCCAGGCATAACTGTGCCATATACTTATGACTTATATGCATCAATCTTATACGTATTCTGACCTTTTAGTTTCAAGGTACCATATTGTGTACTAAGATAGAGATGACAGATTATGCTCCGTATTATTCACAAAACCAGAGTATGGCACACATTTAAAGAACAGACACTGCTAGCAGACAGCTAGTGAGCAAAAATCATTCACGTAACTGCACTCTACCGAGAGGGCAGCTTCATACTGATGTACAGGGACAGTCTCCATGCAACACGTTGAAAATACACCCTTGACTACGCAACCTGCTATATTTAGGTTTTAAAATTAAGGCATATTCAAATGTTTCAATGCAAAAGATTACTTCACTCTTCTAGGTTAATCAGATAATGCAGAACCACATATAATTTCTCCCAATGTAACTTCTCGCATATACATTATTTTCTAATCTGCATAACCCCATGCCTAAACAACGGCATACGGCTTCGTTAGGTATCGTGGTCATAACTGGAATTTTCAAGGCAGCAGAAGACATGATGAATTGACAATTATCAATGATAAAAAAGTATGCTTTACAAGATCCACAAAGAAATACTTCCCCTCCCTCTATTAAAGAAAAGACTGCCTATGAAAAACTACATTCAGAAGAAATGTGATAAGGTAGGCAATTATGAAATGGACTGAACTTTGCTTCTCTTGAAGCCACTTTTTTCAGTGAATTTGACTTTCAGTGCAGATCCAATTCATGCTTTTAGTGGTACATTACAATTTCCAACATGTTAGAGTAATTTCAGTCACTTGCGCCTTCAATGGCATGCTTATAAATTATGGTTTTTATTAGTATGGTCAGGGCAGGAAAGGAATTCAGGGTTTTGATTATAAAATGCAACATCTTTCTCTGATTCGCTTAGCTAGGCTTTTTCTTTTCTTCTTCCCATTCTTCTCTTTGCTGTCTTCCATTTTTCTGGCTCTAATTTCTCTCATTAAGTCAAAAAATACCTTAGGGGAAAGAAAGAAAGAAAAAAAAAGAGACACAAGACTGTAAATGACAAAACACTCAAAGACATAAGTTAAATAATCACTCATGATACCCATTTCATCCTTTGGACTTGATCAATTTCTATGAAAAACAGGCAGTTCAGAGCCCGAAAAGCTCCTTTTCTACATTATACAGCAGACCTTTTTTTTTTTATTTGCAATGACACTTAATTCATATTGATTGCAGCACAAGCATCAACATTCATTAGAGTAGCTGAAGAAAAATCAATTTAACTAAACATTTCCATCAAGAAAAAAGATTGCCTTTAGATTTCTAAATGTGGATTAAGTTACTTAGTTGTATCTAAATCTGTCATGATCGTTGGATTCATCCATCGTCTTGCTTAAGCCCTGATACTAAACCACCTGAGATACTTAACTTACTGAGATGCTCAGCTTATCTCACCTTTGCCAAATGAAGTAGAGGTCAACCATGTTTCCCCCAAGTGAGCAAGCCACTATTTTGCAATTCAGAGAAGTCAGATCTCTTGGAGAATAGTAACTTCAATTTATGTAATAAGCCTCACAATTTCAGATGCTCCAAGGAAGCATGCAAATAAGAACACCTGGTATTTCCTACTGCCAACAATACCTCATTTATGGCCTGTCAAACTTTGACCCTATACAGTACATGCTAGTCACCTTGTGATCTGGATCCACAAAATCACCAGCAACAAAAAGAAACTTGGAACTAGATCAAATTGAAAGATAAATTTCAAAGGAGTGCTGCAATAGCCTGCTACGTGTACACAAAAGTTGTTGAAACTATAGTGCTTTAAAAATGTATATAGTTTTCCCCGGTGGTAAAGGATAGTGAAGTAGATTTTGAAGAGCTGGGAGTTTCTAAATGACTGTAATAGACGGACGCTAATTACAATTCATGTGCCCAAACTTTAAGACATACTATTTTTAAAAAATAATAATAAAATTAGAACTAAATTCAACCATGAAGTAGAGTTCTGCTGTATTTAGCTGACCTAATATTCCCTCCAGAGCAGCCATGAAGCTCTTACTGTTCCACTGAATAGACCATTTCTTCACAAAGGCAACTGTCAGCAGACAAGAGTCAAATGTTAGATATCCCAAACCAACCAAACTCCCACTATAGCTCCTGTGTTGCAACTGACAGCTCATATGCAAGGATTCATACTAGAACAATGTTCAGTGCGTGACCAAACCTGCCAACAGTCAGGAAGGAAAGGTTAGCAGGTTAAACTACATATTTCTTCGACCATCCATCTATTACCTTTGTAATCTACCAGGCTGAGAGAGGGTTCTCAATCGTGTTTTCCAAGAAGTCTTTAAGAGCTGTAACTGAAATTCTTACATCTAATCAATAGTTTATCTTCTTGGAGACAAAGATGCTCCCCCATCTGATATCTATATCTACATATATATCTATATATCTGACAATCTTCTGAACCGGGTTTTCTCAATCTGTTAAAACTCATGATACTCTTTTCTAGGTTGTAGAAAGCTTAACAAGTTCATCCTTTCCTCACTGGATTAACATACAACCCGGCATCTGTGGCATTACCCACACACTTTTGTAGTTTTATTCTGACTGAGAAGCAGCTCATATTCATTGCTGTTCAGAAACAGCTTGCCTTCTAGTTAGAGAAAGCACAACAAGAAGCCTAGAAAAAAATAGCTGCCTCAAGAAGTTTTTAATGACACGTAAGGCTTTGCCTAATAACCTACTCCCTGTAATTCAGGGTGGGTTAAGCTTGTTATACCTAATATTTTCACTGTTCTACACAAAATGACCTAGCCGTACGCTCATCACAAACTAAGGGAGAAAAGTACTTGATTTGCATTTCACAAACAACACTAAAATAACTGGAACATATGACGTATGTCTTCAAGGATGGGGGGGATGAAGTAAAAGCTGATGGATAGATTCTTTGTATTGAGAGGAGGCCAGTTATTACCTTGTCAACATTAGCTCGTGTTTTTGCAGAAGTTTCCACATAGTTAACATTCCACTGATCAGCTCTGTTTTTCGCTTCTTCTACAGAAACTTGCCTTTTATCTTCCAAATCTGATTTGTTACCAACTAGCAAAAAAGGGACATTCTCATCTTCTTTAACTCTTAAAATCTGCTCCCTGGAGAGAAAAGAAAGAAAGAAAGAAGAAAAAACATTAAGCAGTGCATGGAGCACTATTCTTAGAACACAAAGAACTCATCAGAATAAACATCTTACAGTAAAAACCCACTTATTCCTTTCATACAGCTTATATAAACGAAGTCTCAAACCTCATATGACACTATATAGAACGAAGACCAAGATAGACAGTGTATCTTTCCAGGAAGGAAGGGATGAATCAGTAAGAGATTAAAACAGCAGAACAAGATTGCTTGAGGTGACAATTTAAAGTCATCTTTTTAATAAAGGTGCAATTTGAGATTATTTCCCACTGTTTTTATATCATTACTTGTAATTGAAATTGTTGACCTAGACAGACAACTTTTTACTGTAAACACTGCTGTACTTCTTTCAGTGTAACTTTTAAATTCAGTGTTTCTCCCCACCACAAATAAAACACAGAAACTATTTCTTAAACTCACAACAATTACCTACCTAAGTAGCAATCTAATATAGCACACCAAGAGAAAAATCTCTTCCTTTCAGGATTCTTTCAAAAATCAAATCTCCTTCTCTGGAGATCTTCAAAACCCGCTTGGATGCAGTCCTGTGCCACGTGCTCTAGGTGACCCTGCGTGTGCAGGGGGGTTGGACTAGATGATCTCTAGAGGTCCCTTCCAACCTTAAACATTTTATGATTCTATGATCAATTATAGTCAAGTCTGCAGAGAAACTGGTTCAGTTATAAGCCCATGTAAGGATGCAAGTTGCACATATATCAATTTCTGGAGGATAGATCCTTCCACTGATTACTGAACTGCCAGGATGAAGAGTGTGAGGGTGTAAATAAAACTGAGTACTACAACTGCCTTGGTACAAATAGTCTAAGATTAAAAAAAGTTTTAATGTAATTATAAATATACTCAAAGCAGTAGGAGGAACTTCCCACACACACGCACCCTCCAGAAGAGGGATATTCTCTATGTAGTCCCAGAAAATGGTGCAAAGTGAAATTTAGGCTTCCTGATGAAGAAACTTCTAAAAGTTCAACTAAAGCACAGAAAACCACACTCCTTTCTGCTTTCGTTGGTTGAGGTGAAACCTATTGCCAAGTTTCAAGTAAAACAGACAGAAATTGAAAAGTTAATTAATATCTTTCTAACTACCTTTGATGCAGTGTGCAGCAAGATCTCCTGTTGTTATAAACATCTTTGAATAGCAAGCTATCATTCTGAGAAACTGCACTCACAGTGCAGAAAAACAGTAGCCAGTTCATAAGCTACTACTTTTTTAAATCAACAAATATGTATTTGAAGTACCACAGTCATCACTCTAGTGTGATTACAGTGTAATCTCCCCAAAATCAAAGCAAATGTCTTAATACTGTCTTCAGCTATCTAAAAAGTAGTTTAAAGAGGTGAGAATTCTAGGCAGCACCACAGTATCTGTGCAAATCAGACTTCTGCTAAAAATTAGTAGCTTTTGTCATTATTGTTCAGGCAACGCCAAACAATTTACCTGCTTATGGAGAGAAAAGCAATCAGGTTACAAAATTCTATTCTGATCCTTCTCAGAAGATTTATATGCTAAATATCTAATTAAAGATGTGCTATGTGGAAACCTCTCTCTCTCTCTCTCTCTCTCTCTCTATATATATATATATGTATATGTATTTTTTAATGCATTACAGCCAAGCCATTTCTACTCAAAGCAAGAGCTCACTTTGACAAACTGCTTTACAAATATTTAAGAGCTCAGTTGCTGCAGGTCTGCTTTCTATTAACAAAATCACTTAATGAGACCATTGGCATCTCAGAGGACTTTGAAAAGTGGTAAACAAGTCTGCTGTTGGAGTTTTGCCATTCCAGCAGAGCGAAATTCCATGGATCAAATGTCCACATTTTTCCTGTCATTTGTTCGCAGAACTGTATCCTAAGTAATATTCCCTCAGGTTGCTCAACAGCAGCAGTGGTATTTTAAGGGTACCTTAAAGAGATAGAGATTGCTTTTATAGAGAGCAAAAAGAATAGTGTCATTTTTCTGAGCAACATTGCAGCCTTTAAGCTTGCAGTGTTTCAAAGGCCGCTTGAAAGGCATTTTCAGATTTGGATTGTGGGGAGTTCTAATCTCTTCAGCGAACGGATTTTTTTCCTTCCACTTTTGCTGTTTCAGCACACATACTGTCAAGGCTCACTTTTCCTTAAAAAGCAGGATTTTTTATTATTAATCTTTATCTTTATTATTTATTTACTATTTATTATCTTTATCTTTACAGGACCGTATCCTTTGAAGCGTTAATGGGATTTTAAACAGACTGCAATAGGTCACTTAGCGCCCTATAGCGATTATATTAACTAGTGCTCTAGGACAGAGAGGACTCAAGTATTTGCTGTAAGTCTGCAAACCACTCAAGCCCTCTCTCTGAACACATGCATAGGTAATGTATGCATGCATATATATTTATGTGCATAGAGAGAGACAAATAAAAAACACCACATGGGCAAAAATTCACTTCTGCTCTCCAGACCTCCTCCCATAGGGGTCATATTAAAAGTACTCTGGTAGCTGGTGCTAATTAACTTTAGCTATGAAAGCATCTCTAAGAAGCTTTCTGTTTCAGTAGAACACAGCTCATTTCTTTTTGTATTTTTCTCTTTTCTTTATTTTGAAGGCCATCTCCTTCCTTTTTTGTCCCACTTCGAAAGGGCAAGAGGGCAAGCTTTCTTTTTAAGTCCATGAATCTTTTCTTTTTCATAGCAGAAAGTGTTTTAAATTAGTTTTGATCAAAAGATAAAAGCTAACACCTGTAATTTACTGGTGCCTTTTTTATACTGCCTCCCAGGACTGTAAGAGTCTTAATTTGCTGCAAAGCTGAAAAGCATGTTAAAGAACAAAAACAAACAAAAACTCTACTTTGTCAAATTCTCACTAGAAAAAAAAAAAAACTCAAAATTTGTTTTTATCACGTTCTTCTTAAGTAAAGTCCTCTCAAATTTTGATGGGAAGAGTTAACACTGTACAGAATCCATTTGTCTTGTAAATCCTCAATTTACATCAGAGAAAAAGAATTCACACCCAAGCAAAGCTGAAAGAACAGATTTAAAGCAGGTCTTTACATAAAAAACACAGCTACTGCATAATACGCCAAGATGTTACTCATCTCTGGCGTCCATAAAATCATTTTTAAGAGGTAGAAAGGCCTGTGTGCTTATATTATAAATTTCAGAGTCTCTCAGAACCCGATGATCATACTCATCACAGCCAAAGACTTTGCAGACAGACATCACCAGCTGTGGCTCTTCTTTACAATTTTTATATGGAATATGCTTACATCATCTTCGTGGCTATTAAGCAGCCTAGCAAAATCAGCTGCACATGCTAAAATTGCCTTATTTGCTCCAGGTGTTATTTCACAGGTTAAAGAAATACAACACAATCCTTCATATGAATTGAAAACCTCTGGAGGAAATGCAGCATTGTATATAGGCAATTTTTTATTACGTCTTTTACTTTGGGTAGCACTATGCCTACTTACAAACACTGCTTCCTTCACTGCAGCAGAAGTGCCAAGCACACCGATTTACCAAAGGCTGCTAAGTATCTCCTCCACAGCAAGAGCCTTTTTGGTATCTACAAATACAGCAAAGAAACCCAAACTGCTACACAGAGAGCACGGTGATGCGCCTGTTCAAAACTTCCTGCTACTCTACTAACTGCTGTTGTCATTTGTTCAAAAGCAAACAAACAAACGACCTTTTCGCCCCACTATAATTCAAATAACTACCTTGTTTGGTAACTTACCTAAAGTCCGCGGTAGCTGCAAAGGACTCCAGCTCTGTAATAGAGAAGACACAAAGAAATCCTTCTCCACTTCGGAAGTAGTTATCTCTAATTGCAGCATAGTCCTCCTGCCCTGCTGTGTCCAATATATCAATTTGTACTTCTTCCCCATCCAGAACTACTTTTTTCCTGTAGCTGTCTGCTTTGGTGGGCTCGTAATCTTCTACAAACTAGAAACAAAACCTTTATTGTGTAAAAACATGCCTGCACACCAAAATTAAGAAGAGAAATACAGATGCAAATGCTATTCTCGCATATAAGGATATAACAACATCTTAAATGATTACAGCAAGATATAAGTAACTGTGTGTATTTAGGCTATGTGATTCAAAATGCATATTTCTAATAAAGGCAGGCTCTCCACAGCCCAAACAGTTTATGGGTTTTTGCTTTCATCAGCTATTTCAAAGAAACTTTGGAAGTTACTTGGGCAACTGCAAATCATCGATGGCTGGTGCACTAAGACTTTGCTGCTGGTCAAACACAAAATCTGTCTGGGTTCCATTACGCTAACTGGCAGTCCTGATGAATGTGGGTAAAAAAATATATTATATATAGAATATATGATATGTGAATAATATTTTTAAAAGGACCCTGAAGTGATAATTTGTATATTTTAATTTTTTAAAAAGTGAAAAAATAGCAAAAAGTGAAAAAGGATGGGGGTAGGAGAAGAGATTGAAGACATTTCTTTCCTCTCTTCTCAACAACATAAAAGTGACAAAAATTTGGCATCATTTCAGGAATATGTAACTCCCCCAAGAGAAAAGGCTTTGAGCTACCATACCTAAGTAAGTTTCAAGAGCTCCAGCAAGCAATGACAAAATATACCGATAATGTGACTGAGCAATTTCTATAAATCTCTGCTAATTGCTTAGAAATATGAAAAATGCCAAATTACACCTTCATAGATGTCTTCAGAGGACAAACCCAAAAACCTCAAAAAACACCTTTGGTTCAATTTAATAGCTAACTTTCATACCATGCCATATACATTTAGACTCTTCAGAAAATAACTGTTAATTAAAACAACTGTTCAGAAAATAAATGTTTAAATAATACTATGCAGCAGACGTCTCATGAGAGCACTTCTAGTACAAATGCTTACCTCATCATACATAAACTGCAACGTTAAAGCAGATTTTCCTACACCACCGCTTCCCACCATGATGACTTTGTGCAAAGCCAATGAATTTTGTCCTTTAGGCTTATTTGCTGCCATTTTTGGATCGTAGAAACTTCACAGGTGTAAAATGAGAAAATCTAGAAGAAAAACACTGCTTCATTAGAAAAACAAATAAAAAACCCTTTTCTTTCCCCCCTCTCTCTCCCACATGGACCCTTCAAATAAGATTCAGGTTAAATCCCCACATATCTCAGGACTTATATTTCAGTTCTGCTATCTTCTGTTTTTTTTTTATTTTGCTGGAAACCACTCCACCAACGTCACTTTTTTATGGGGTGAGCAAGGAGAGCCTTGACCATTTGGAAAGGACACAGGTGGGTGTGCAGCATCCCACAGTGATTAGGGGAAGAGCTTTACATTTTCGTATGGAATGTTTTCTTCATGAGGTACAGATTTTGTCAAGAATTTTTGTGAGTTTGCTAAGCAATGTTTGAAGAAGAGAACCACAGTGAGTCAACATCATACAAGAAAAGATGAGATGACAGCTGCAGGGGAAGGAAAACAGACATTTGAGGGAATTTCCAACATAAATAGGCACAAAGAAACAACGAAAACAGCAACGAGGCTTGGTTAGTGTACTTTTTCTGTGGAGAGAAAACCAGGCAAATGGGTCATTTAAATCCTAAAAATAATCTGGTTTCAGTGAGTCAATCAGCAAACCGAAAGGATAATCTAGTTCAGGCAGAGTGCAAAGATTCAGCTTCCCTTTTAGCCTGCAAACGCTGTTATTTTGTGCACTTGGAATAGACGTCTCCGTCCTGCCTGCCCAGAGGCAAACCTCTGCACCTCCCCTACATCACAGGGCTGTTAATACACAATCTAACATGCATGTGCACATGTGGAAAAAAATAACCATGCTATTTTACAGAGTTTGAACAATTTTCTATTTCTTCCTTTCATTCCCCACCTACCCCAATGGTCATATTCCTGTATGTATTAGAGTCAGAACATATTGGTCTATAAATAGTTAGCACAGTTCTTTAAATATGGGAAAGCCACCATACAGATATACACAGAAATATCATCTCCCTAAGGCTTAATGCCAAAACAAGCACCCATATCCAAAAAGTGCAACATTTTCCACATTAGAGGCTGCAAAACACAAGAGATGCTTATACTAGCAACTACAAGCCAAACACAACTTAAATGCTGGTAATTAGAAAGCTCACCAACCCCACATTTAGATGACAACATTGTTCAGTTATATATAGAAGTATCAAACAACGCAGTGTGGCAACAGGAGACCATTACCTTTGCCTGGCACGTCCTTATTTGACAACCTCATACTACAATTACATCCTCTAGCATAACAAATCATCCCCTGTGCGCAATTCAAACAATTTGAATATGAAGCACAACAAATCTTTAGACTTCAAGACAAAGTCTGCCATCGAGTTTTGCTAGCAGCTGAGACAGACAGTGTAAAAGCAGGTCAACTCAAGCTTCTTCAGTGCTTAAGCTAGTCCTTCCTGGGGGTAGGAAGCTGCCTATGGGAAGAGCTTTCTCTGGATCCTGTCAGGAATACTATTTATGAGGCTGTCAAGGTATTTGGAAAACGCAATTGAAAATTAAGTGGCTTAAATTGGTTTTCCCAGAAAGTTATCTGAGTGAACCAAGCACAGGCAAGCAGGTGTACTAATTCTAGGCACGCAGTGGAGAAAAAGTGCTAACTAGAGCTAAAAACACTTTTGAAAACTTTAAAAAGAAGATAGAAAAGTAGCATAAGCACAAGCAAGACTTCACTTTTGCGAAGCCTTTGTGGGACCTAAACAAACATTGCTTTCTTTTCACTCAAGAGGGAGTACGAGCACACAGAAAGCACTCCGAGCTCTGCGTATTTTCAAACTACTGCACTGCATTTGGAGCTACTCCACATGGTCTCTGTCTTCATGCTTCTTTATTAAAAGGGAAGAGAGACTGGGAACCTTAGCCTAAGCTGCTTTTTAATGTGTATTCAAGGCAGGTAACATAAGGAATTGTTCCTCTGAATCCCAGTTCTCAACTGGCAACAGCTTTGTTTGACAAGTTTGGGTTACAACACACCAGCACACCTGGATATGCCCCGTACTAACCTTACTAAGCGGAAAACCAGAATACTCTGCTACAATTGTGAATTAACCTACAACCTTTTGAGATTAGCCAACATGAAAATTCCAATTTTATCAGAAGCTCCAGTTCAGCTAGGAGGATCCCTGTGCAAGAAAGTAGCTTGAGAAACTGCTGCTTTCTGTACCCTCTGCAATAGTCAACACTTTTGCTTGTGAAAGGCCGTAACAACCATGTCCAAGCAGAAAGATCCTTATAAATACACAGGTTATTGCAGGTGCTCCTTTTCACTGCACATTCTCTAACTAGAAACACTGCCTAGAAACTAAGCATTTGCAGAAATCTTTATCAGTCTTTGCAAGGTAGCATAAGAGACCGAGCCAAAGAAAGAAATTCGGAACTAAAAAAAAACTGGCCCAACCAGTCCAAGCGGTACCATGAGTCAGCCAGTCATCAATAACTGTCAGTGAACAACTTTGCAGCAAGATATTGAAGATATCAAAACTTCAACCTACCACATACTTTACATCTAAAAGATAAACTTGTCATAAATACTGCCATTTTGTAAAAGAATGAGGCTCAGTGAGGTCAGTTTGCTCTCAAGTGCTTTGTGATCCAGAAAAGAGACATTATGCTGGCAAAATTCAGGCCAGCTGAATAGCAGACAACATGATGAGAGAAATAGGCTATGAACCAAGCGAGTCAGTGCGATTCGATGCAAGCAACCCTCCTTCCAGAGAAGCTGCTTTGAAGCAAGTGTCCCACTAGAGAGAGGAGAGACCTTGAAAGAGAGAAGGTTTAAACTACTGCTACATGCTTCTACCTGCTCAAGTCTGCTTTTAAAAACAGAAGTGGAGCATAGGCTCAAATTTTAATAGTAAGGGTGCAGGACATGACATTTCATAGAGTAACTTTTTCTACCGTTAAAATTGAGGTAGCTTGACTTGCTTTCCTAAGTGTCCACAAAAAGCATGAATGTTGGTCATTGCTACAGCTTCTTTACCTGTCCTGTGTTATAGTTACGACAAAATGGACAGCCAAGAACCCTGTTACAGATGGTTCAAAGAATACTTTCACATTACATGTACTGGGATTTTTTTTTAATCTTTGCAGTGCAGTATTGATTTGGTGTTGGAAGCTCTTACGATAGTTGTGTCACCATACAATACAGGCCCAGCTGGGTGGTGCCAGCAGCTGCATTAGCCATTTACACAGGTTGGTTTTCACCGCACCCACCTGCGATCCCCACCCAGCAATAAAGCTGACATCAGGCACAAAAGTTTACTTTTAAATAACTCTCTGTGCAGTCCAATGAGTGGGGAAGGATGTGAAAGCCAATCCTGCTCACCTTACATCATCCCTCCATGCAGAAGGGCAAGAGACCACCTAACCTACATGTTGTGAATCCCTCAGAGCAAATAAGGGCACAAAAATGAATCTGGGCAGCTGTTGAGCCAAAGGAAGCAGCTTTCACCCAAGCTCCTGCAGCTGCTCAGGACCTGCTCGCAGATTCCACCCCCACAGTGCTGAGCTCCACTTAGTGGCAGGTCTCCAGCTGGAACCAGCATCATTTCTGTAGAGGTTGGGGAATGATTAGATTAAGTCAGGAAAAGTGTAGGAGAAGCAATTATAATTCATGTTAGCAACAGCAACGGCACCTTGTCCAACAGTGTGGTAATCTGGTCCAGGGAAAGAAGAATATGCAGGAAAATGCCTTTTAAGATCATTTTATGTTGCACTAGGAACTTCTGGATAGAGGTGTAAAATTGTTGCCTAATGAGTGACTAGCTTCTACCTGTAGCAACAGTTTTCCAGAGAAATGCAAGAATTACAATGCAAGAAATACAATGTCATTTCCATTCCCCAGTGGACTCGCACACAATATGCAGCTTCAGGAACCAGAGCGGGGAGGTGGACAGGGTTCCCATCTGCAGGGGAAGGAACATAGGCAATAAAGCAACATAAGCAACATGTTAACTTTTTGTATAAGGTCTTGGAATGGTCATCCAGGTCCACAGACGCAGCTATGCCCATCAGGTAGCAGTGCATGAAAAGATGTTTGCATCTCTAGGGACAATGTTTTCAGGCAAGGAATCTTTGCTAATACATGGTAGGGAAGAAGAAATTGAAGCAGGAATCTTTGATTTCCCTACTATATTAGTCTTTTATTTTGTCCTCCCATCTATTTCTTCAGCCTACCAAATTGAGAGATCCCAAATATACGTATGTATATGTTTATGGGCAAGAAAGCCCTATATGTGTTTTTTCTACACCTCACTCATCTTGCTCATCTGGTCAAATTCAGCAGAATTCTCCCAGTAATGCCTCTGAACACATCCCATTGCTCAGATCTTATTTGGAAATGACTTGACCGAATAACCTCTTCTAAAACAATGGATTGAAACATGCTTTGTTACAGGTTTGTGCCAGTTGTTCGTTACATCCCTCTGCAATACACTTGGTGCATGTTTACAGTCACATTAGAAGGGAACAACATGGATACCACAAAATATTGCTATATCAACCCAAAGAGAGCTGAGACGGTGAGCTCGTATTGTTTCCTTTCCTTTGGAGGGAGCACTCATACAGATTTGTCCCCCTTTACCGAGCAGCTGATTTTCATAAAACTTCAGGGAACAGTCATATACCCAAGACATCTAACCTCTTCTGCATCTCACAGTGCACCTAAAACCAGACAACAGCAAAAAATGAAGGGAGAACAGAGCACGTGACGAGGCAGATTCATTTTCTTGGGGACTGGGGCTGGAAGAGGCCAAGAAGCTGCTCTGTGTCTTTTGACCGCACAGAGCCTCGCAAAGGGACTGCCAGGGAAAGCAGCCCTGACAAGGAGAAGCGCTGCATTGCGAGGCCGCATCCCCACAGTCTCAGGCTCAGCCGGCGCCTCTGCATCACGACGCTCCACATCGGCTCGGTGGCAACGCAGGTGTCCCTAGCAGCACAACGTGGGCCTCTTGCAGGGGGCTCACCCAGGGGAACTAGGTAAATGTGCCTTTATGCTTAAAGCCAGGGGTACAGGTCGGATAAGAGATTCTAGTTACTAACTAGAGGTAGCGGTGCCTTTCTTCAGTTACAAAACAGTTTCTCATGCTGGCACTTTTACAGCCTTCATAAAACTATGACATCAAAGTCGAACCCCGGTTGTTTTGTTTCCTTCCCTTTACCAGAAGATTACATAAAGATTTGCATGACTGTCATATTAACCTCATTACCCACTCACTCCTATGAAGAACAACTTTCTTCCCTGAGGACTGTTTCTATGAAGAGCGTCAATTAGGACTGGTGCATCGTGCTTCACAGCACCTGCTTCTACCTGGCCATCACATTGGTGAGAATAAGTGTGATAAATCTGGAGGTATACAAATGATTCAACTGAAATGTATGTGCTAACTGTGCAAAATGAGGAATGACACATAGCAGTTTGACCAAAATACTTCCAGAAAGGCAAAATGTTATAGTCATGCCGCCACATGATACAGGAAAATTAGCAACAGCTAACAACCTAACTAACAGTAATAGTTAACTACCATTTTTATTATGGAAACTAGCATTTGCATTATTCTCCTTATGCTTAGCATAATCACAGAATCGCTGAATGGTTAAGGTTGGAAGCGACATCTAGAGATCATCTAGTCCAATCCCCCTGCTCAAGCAGGGATAATCTCCCAACTCCACAAATGTTAGCTACATTTTTTCATCTTATTCTGAATATTTATGGTATTTTTTTTTGACAGTAACTCCATTTTCTAAAGTGAATTTGAACAGTCTCCAAACGTCCTTAGCTTCTGCAAAGCAATTGACAGTTCTGTTTTGCTTCTTGGCTTATGAGTTTCAAGTTCAGCACTCTCCAAAAAAGTGAGGAAGAGAAAAAAACAGATATAAAAAAGTGGGTCAATATATTTTAGGTCCCCTGAGCTCATCAAGCAATATAGCCTTATCTATTATTAAAGGATGACAATTTCACCCAGCTACTTCATTTTTTATCGAGTCTAGAAGTTTGGTTAAAGAGAGCAGAGCGGTGCTGGAGAGTATATAGCTAGAAAATGATCAGCACAGAGTAGCTCACTGCACGCGGAAGATCGGGAAGATACCTCAGGAATGACTCAGATTTGCCAGCAACAAAAATGTTCCTGGAAAAGGAGGGAGGCAACAAGGCCAGCAGAGCCCAGCGTGTCACTGCTACTAACAGCTGCTTGCAATTACAATAGTCAAACCAGATCAGCAGAAACACCCATGACCCAGAAATAGATGGGATACATGAGGATATAGAATAAGATAAACAATGCCAGCTGTTTTAAGGACTGGAGAGTAAGGAAACCTTTTCAGGTTAGATCAGCATTATTTTAATAAAGTGACATTCCATGTCTCAAATTTGATTTATGCTTTTATTGGAATAAAAAAGCCATAACTGTCATAAATTAATATCAGTATTGTATTAAGGTACAACAAATATTTCAAAAATTAAATTAAACAATCACTACAAATTCTAAATAGTAGCCTCAAGAAAGAGGAAACCAAACCCAAGTTTTTAGGCAAACTATCCTAGAACTTACCAATCTCTTTAGGCAAAGAAACAGGCTTTCTGCACCTCAACAATGGAACAAGTCAGAAACACTTTTACAGTACAGCCTTTCCTTTCTCCCCAAAATAAACCTTTCATCTGAATCTGTTTAACTACACGACTTTAGCAAATAGTTATCAAACCACAGCCAGCGTCCAAGTGGAATTCCTTCCAAAGTCTCCTAAAGGGATCTGAATTTCCCATATGCCAAAACAAATCTCCTGGGGGTGACTACCCATTTGCTACAACAAGGCACAGGCAGAGTTCAACTGACTTGAGTTCAATCCTGCACAGGCACTGAAACAGGAGTCAACCAGTGAGTTCTTATGTCTCTAAAGTCACATCTTTCCTACAAGTTATATCATGCAGCTATAAAGAGCAGTGGTCATCACATTCCAGCAGCTCTATCACTCTTAAAACTACATTACAAGAATGAGATCCCTCCAGTAAGTTGATAAACAAACAGGAGACAAGTTTGCAGACGTCCTGCAGCTTTCCCAAGGTTCAACCCAGCCTTACTGCCAGTTTCTTGATTTAGCCAAGAATTAAGCAGCAGCTTCTTCAGTGAAAATAATTATGTATTCCATATGTGTGAAGGCGTGAGGACTTCTGGGCAGACACTTCAAAGCAGTTTCTCTAACCCCATACAAAAAGGCACAAAAACATTGACAAACTGAACAGCAGATACATTCTTGGACAAAATCAATGTCTTAAGATGTAAAATCCTGCAGTGTTTTGGAAATAAAACGAACAAGCTACATCATTGTCCCTAGAAAGAGCTGACAAAATGCATGACACTCAAGCCTGTGTGCTCGCAAGACTGATATAAATCGAGTCTTTCGCTGTCTGATACTCCCATGCACTTCCTTTGGCAGCACTGGCATTTGCAACAGCTAGGTAGAAAATCAGTTCAAATCAGTTCAAAAACTGCTCTGGCTAAAAATTAACCTGCATTGGTATCTGGGCAGATCAGCTACTTAAACAAGTTTGCTGGCATAAAGACCAGAAAAACACATGGCTGCACATGGAGAAAGCAGGACTGCAGACGCTCCAGCATATGAGCATACATTCAACTATAACTGAGCACTGCTGAACACTCACCACTTTCAGTACCTTAGGTGATGGCTATTACGGAATATCTGAAAGACATCTATATACCTGCAATGCCTTGTCTGCATTGATCCACAGAAATAAGCAGAAAAAGCAGCAGACTGGAGCATGATCTTGGTGTTAACTCTGGTACTAAGTTTATTGTGATAGTTCAAGTGATTGAAGTTACTCCATGAAGCAGTTTTTGTAACATATACATTTTACATGGGTGTTGAGAATACTGTTTCTGCTTCAAGCCCATTACATGGGTGGCACCCTCTATCACTGCACGTTAGCCACTAGGGAACTTAGCTTTTTGGCTAAGCTTTTCGACTTTAAGCTTTTCAAGCTCAAATTTTGCTTTAACACAAAGTGTCTGTCATGCCTTCTCTGAGAATATGGCCACACACATCCATACTGTGAACAGAATGCACAATTTTGTATTGATAAAACACTATGTACCACAAGAGGAGAATTAGCAATAACAGCAGTCAGGGTAGAACAGAGACCAGCTTTTTGCCTCATCTAAGTTATTGACTCTAAGAGATATCTAGGAAAGAGTCAGAGGCAAGAAAGGCAACAGGTAGTCTGGTACTACAGGGGATTTTCTAGTATAAACAGAACCAAGGAGGAAGAACAGGCTAAAACAGAAGCGGGGGACCTCTGCAAATAAGCTCCCATACTAAATATCCTTTATCAAGCCCCTTGAACAAGTTTAAGTTACATTCAGGGGAGATACTATGTAAAGCAGCTACTAACAGTGAGCTATATTTAGCATTCGGTCAAAACCCGATTTTTTAAAAATAAAAGGCAAGTGAAAATGGCCTACAAGGATGAATCTTAGTAAAACAAAATCACCATCTCAGAGGCACAGGTTAGTGCTATTAAACTGAGGAACTGAGGGATGCACTTTACGGACACAATTAAAGTTGTGTGCCGTACTTACTTGCCACAGCCCTTTTCAGCCTGCATTTTGAGGGCAGGGAAGCATGTTAGGAAGCTAAGACTTCCAATTGTGACAAGTCACACCTCACTTGTGCTTCCCTAGACCTGCTGGTTTCTAGCTATTCTGGAAAGCAGCAGAAACAGCGTTCCCTGGAAGGTGCTGTTACGGGGCTTGCAGCATGAGCCTTAACATTTCACCTTTAAAAGCAGTTCAAAAGTTTCACTTCCAAGAAGTTGCTCTGAGCATATGTACTGTTTCAAAATGAGCTTTTTTTCTTAACCATATTTCAAAAGAAATCTCATCCACACCACTGTGCCCTTTCTGCCCCAGTAGACCTAGAATTACTTCAACGTTAACTAAACAAATGTAAGTGTGTCAGCGTGACTCGACAGAGCAGCCTTTAAAGTCTGAATGCGGCTTCCAAAAGACACATTGGAAAAATCTAAGTTTGCCAGAAACGAGTCCATAAATCAGTTTTTTTTTTTTTTTTTTTTTTTTTTTTAGTATAAATATCCCATTTATTGTCAACAACCCCATACTCTTAACTTAAAAGTTCATTAAGTCAGATGTGCATTTTCTAGGGAAAAAAAGTGAGCATTCACAGATTAATTTTAAGGCCAGAAAGGAGAATCAAGATCTACGCTCTATAACTGCGCAAATTCTGCTGAAGAGTTTTGCCGCTCTATAGACAGGGCAGTTAACTTGCTACAGACAGAACTGGAAATAGTATCTGCAAAACCTAAAAACCTAAATAAGTCCCCACCTAGGTTTTCACCAGCTGCATTAACATTGTTAAGCAGCCTATAGTAGTGCAAACCATCCGTGTATTCTAGTTGTTAGAAGCAGTCTGGTTTTGCAGTATATACATCTTGCTCCACTGTGAGACAAGTTCTGATGTTGATCGCTTAGAGAATTTATCCTGCTCAAAACAACTGATTTTGCCTCATTAGCAAATCATATAGTATTACGGGGAGGAAAAAAAAAATCCTGAAAAATCCTGAAATTCCTTTACAGTATTACTACAGACAGAATGAACACAGAAGCCTTGTTCAAATAACACTCCTATGAAATTCTTGACATAGAGTTTAAGCTTTCAGATAAAGGGTTTTTGAGGCAGGCATTGGCTCCCTCTGCATGCTCAGAGCCCAGCTGAAGTTTCAACAGAAGCAGAGTGGCAATACCAAATACACTGTCCTTCACGTTTCACTGCCTGGCTTCTGGCCATGAAGGATGCAGGGACAAACTCTCTATCAGTGCTGGAACACCGGCCTAGCGATAGGTGGTAGATACTGAGAAGCAGGTGCCACCAAACACTGCATTTCCTCTTCACAAATACAAGCAAGGGCTTTCTCTCACCACAACAGGCACCAATATGCCAGCAAAATGGGACCTAATAAAATAGGAGTATGCTGGGTTTTGTATTTAAAAAAACAAAAAACAAACAAAAACAAACAAACAAAAAAACCCACCTTTTATTCTCTAGGGAAGTTATCCAGTTAGAGCAAATAAACTTCATTATTAAGACCTGACTTGCCAAATTAACTTTTTTTCCAATAATTTTATACCATCTGTTTTACCATCCAACTACAAATTTTAAGTGCTCTTTGGCAGCATCATCACAAAAGAGCTGCTGTTCTGGTGAATTCTCCCTTCCAGTCTACCTACTACACAGTACAATTCACTCCTCCTAAAATCCTATTGATTTTTCTCTTTTATTCATGGGAAGATTTCATTATGGGTGACTCACTGAATGAGCCTGGTCTGCAAATACACCAGGACTTGCAACTGACCTTCTGAGTGGGTGATTCAAGGACACAGGTGGTTACAGAGCTAGAGTTAACGATGATAACACAACCTTGGGCAAACTGGAACACTGCTCAGTCTCATCCCTCCTGATTTCTAGAGGTTGTTCATTTCAAGACTACTCAATCTGTCAGCTAAAAATTCAGAACAGTCAATCTAGTAAACTTGAAAGGCTCAGTCACACAATTAATTGCCTTTTAGTTCAATGTATGGTGAATGATGGAGTTTAATGGCTACTTCATGTACTATCGGCATAAAATATGCAATCACTAAAAAACAACAGTACCCAGAATCTTCGTAACAATTTTTTAATATTCAAGTTAATTTATCAACTTCCACATTCAGGGGCAGGGCAAAGTGTTTCTCATCTTGCCCTGATTAAAAGAATGAGGATTAGACTTTTATTCCAGAGCACAGAAGTCATTTCAAGTTGAATGTTCTCAGAACACACAGAAATAATAAAAGTTTGCTTTTTGCTCTCAAATTCTTATGTCAGAAAATTGCAGAATTGTTAAATGACATAAAAAAAATAAAACTGTGCAAGTTTTAAGTGTTAACAGAACAAGCTATTTTAAAGTATTCTCCACAATTACAGCAATGTATGCAATCATGCATTGATTTCTGAATCCAGAAACAAACAGGATTTTCCTCTTAGATGACCTGGGCAATCCACAGAAGCGGCTACCAAGCATTTCAGGTAAGTAACAGAAAAAATAGTTGGTTAATTACTCTGAATGAAAGGGACCTTGGATAAGTCACTAGTGAAGCTGGCACACTACTGCACATCACCAAGTGGGCCTGAAACCCTATCAATATAGATGCTTTTTTGCTTTTAGAAACATATAATGCAACACGAGAGCTACAACAGCATTTCAACATTTCACATCCAGCTTCTTTTAAAGGTCAGCCCCTCCAGGGAAGAACTACTATAGCTGTCTGTCTGTGGTGAAATCCAGTATCTTCATCAACATTTTAAATGGATTTAATCCTACTCAGGTTGCAACACTAAACACTAGCAAGCGTGAGCTGTATTCCTTTCTGAACGCAAGAACTTTTTAATTCCACTAAGAAGCATGTGTGACCTCATCCCCTTTTGATGTTGTATGGTGTGATATGGGGATGTCCTCTGGCCTACAAAATCTTCACTACTGCTAGACTTACAAAACCATCTTATTTCTAGCTTATCACTTGCCTGTTTTCAGTTCAGCAGCAGTATTTCTAATATTGCCAGTTTTGCACAGAACCAGAAACTAATTTTTAAGTTTCCCCCTTCACAGGGATTTTTCTTCCTCTTTCCTTCCTTAATAAATATATAGGCTGAATGCCTACCTAAAATCTGGAAAAGTTAGTTTTGTTGAAATGTTTTTACTGTTCACTAATATAGTCAGCGGGAAAGATCTCAGTCTGTTGAGAAACAGAAATGATTAAAAAAAATCAAACCACTGACAAATACCAAAGTAACTCTGCTAGTCAGCCTGAGTTGGTTATGACTATCAGTGTTGTGCTGTATTGTTTATATTTAAAACAAAAATCCTGTATTTGGCTGCAAAATTCTTTCTGCTTCAGTTCCTCCTTGAAGGATTAGGTTTTTTTCTGCACACACAAATAGTCTTAACTAAAATTGCAGTAAAACCCATTAAAATATTACAATATAAAATCTTGCTTCTCAAGCAATGTGTCATTTTCTTCATTTTTTCCAAACTGTACATAAGATCGCTAAGATTTTTTTGCAATGTTCTTCCTGAAGAAACTCAATTACATTGTGTGTGTGTGTACGTTGTTCATGTGATCTCAATTCTGGGTTAGATTTGTTGGATTATTTAATTCCTTTAGGTCTTTGGAAAGCAACAGCTATTAAGCTCAAACTTTGCAAGAGACAGAATAGCACAGATATAATCTAACCTTTATTTAATCTTAAGGAAAATAGATGCTCTTCAACTGGGGAAGTTCAGCATGTGCCAAAACAACAGTTTTCCAAAGAGAATATTTTTGCTAACAAGTTCTGAAGGAAAAACATTAAAGAAACAGCAAAGAGATTTCTAAAAAAAAAAAAAAAAAAACAAAAAACAACAACAAAAAAAACCACCCACCTCTCCCTCCAAAAGGACCTCCCAAGATTTTTGAATAATTCCATAAAATGTTCCATAGTCTACTCTATGGCAGCTGGGAGTAGAGGAGTTGAGAAACATAAGCATTTTGGTGAGCAGCTGCTCTACAAAACCATGTTTTTTAATTGTAACACCACCAGTAAAACTAATGCAACTGTATGTTCACTGAGTTACTGGCTGCGAGGAAGCCAGTTGCATGGTGTGCATCAGCTTCTGACCTCCTGAAGAACATCCACAGGTTATGGTTCAGCCCCTTTGCCTGAACACAAGCAATACCAGCTGCAATGGGATCCTTTAACAACATATAGAGACATTCAAGGCACAACATATACCAGAAGAAAAGTTAGTTTTCTTTCCCCACAGCAATAACAGAGGGAGAAAACAGAGATCATGTCTTAGCATCCAAGTTTCTTCGCATCCAAAGCATCTAAGCAATAGCACCAAAACATTACCTAGACCAAGATTTGGAACTTCTTCAACCCCTCTAAGGGCAAAAGGCAGCAATGGCCTCAGCACAGCTTTTGTTATACAATCATGGCCAACACGCAAGTTCTTTCCAAAAGGAAGGCTGCACTTGGAAAAATCCTTTGGTTAATTTTACCCCTTTTAATAGTTCTGAAGCAAGTAGGTCTGTATTCTTGTAAAAAAAATGAATTACAAAGAAAATGGTTCCCCGTGTGTCCATGTCTCTACACTGCACTACAGTTAAAATTAGTACTAAGGCAAGTCAAAGTAATAATTCATACTAGCATAGCTTCCTTAAACCCTGCTATTATTACCCTTTTTGCAGTCTCTAAGAGAGAAAAACAATCAAGTAATAGCATTTAATTCATCTCGGCAAGTTCCAGGGTGTATTTTCCCGCTCTTGCACTGCATGCTCTTGCACTGAGTAATTCCATGATGGAAGTTGCAAGGAGCCATCTTTTCTTCCTTACAGCACTAGCTCTTAATAACTTTTTTAGGAGGTGAACCTGCTTAACAAACAGCACATTATGACATTCAGTCCAGTAAATGTGCTCTTTAAATTCTGCATGACAATTCTGGAGGTTATAAAGGAGAAGTCTGAACTCTAATGTTCAGACAGGGTTAAGTTTTGCTGCCTTATTATAAATCATACTGCCATTTCATATTAATGAGCTGGTATCTCAAATGCATCATGCATGAGCAGTTCAACAGCAGGCAACCCTCCTCTAAACTCGAAGCATCAAGGAGAGCTGATTTAACAAATCAGCTGTACAGAGCACTCCTGTATCACTGAATTCACAGTGTGAACAGTGCAACATGGTAAAATCAAGTATCAAATTATAGTCCTTAAAATCATCAATAACTGAGTGTACAAATGTATAACCATAAACAACAGTCAGAGGATTCAAACTGTATTAATGTCTACTGTGGATCATGACCCTGCTGGACCACTCACTGGAGAATTATAATAAACTCTTAATTGGGATCTTGTTAAATAAAACAAAAAATGACCTTGCAAAAAACCTGGTGTTAAGAGTATGCAATTTAAAGTTTTATTTCTTTAAATAAAGAAGTTCTGATTGAGATTTTATTTGCATGCTGCACTACCAAGGTGTAATTCGTATAGATGGCTAAGCATGTAAAAGCTTTATATTTCAGTACGGCCATACCAAAACAGTCTGACACCTAATAAGTGCTTTCATGCGGTACCCAATTTTGCTCTTACTTTGTTCTCCGTGGGTACGGAAGAGCTTCTACCAACTCCACTTGCAGCAGGGACGTTGGGTCAGTGTATTTAGGCAGCTTCCATGGCACGAGCTCACGTGCTGAGAGCGTGACTCGAGCCTGCACAAGCTTGCACGTTAACAGTCTTATCCTGGCCGTGTCATTTATTTCATTTGGAGATCTGAAATAAATCTCACCAGGGAAAATCTTGCCGAAATGAACTACTTCATTTCAGGAAACAGCACAGCTTCTCAATAGACCTAGACTGTAACAGCCTTGAAAGGAAAGGTTGGCCTTCTCCTGCACTATCTGATGGGCTTCAGTGGGACTACTAGCAAAGTAAAGGACTCTATCACACATAGCTGCCTTTCGGCGTTCTTAATAAAAGTTTAATGTTTGGAAGATTTCCATGCTTCCTGTACTTGGTTTAATGCCAACTGAAACATCTTTGCCTCTTCGTATGTGGGTGCTATATGCATGCATCCCCAAACTGCCGGTGGCAAGGATCGGAGTTAAAGATAAATCTAACAGTGACACACAAGGGGGTATGTTAGAATTTCAGAAAACAAAAGGGTACCAAGCTGATCTACAATACACACATGTACCTGGTGGTTCTGCAAAGATCATGTTTTCTGTAATTTATAGAAATACTTGCTTGGTCACATACTGTATTTACATGCCATTTCTAAACGCAACCTTGTGGGCAACTGCACCAGACACTGCCACAGTGGTGCATCACATCATCCAGGACGCCTACTGTTTGAGAGGAAAAAAAAAATACAATACACTAAAGGAACTGCACTGATAGGAACTCAGTGCACATGGTAATTGCTTGAACTAAGGAGCCAATATCACAAAGTAAGCACCATCAATCCCACTGAAGTAATGATTGCAGAGTTACTATGCAACCAGCCTTCTCCGTATCTCGTTTGTGCTACCCTCTTTGCATTCTTGGCTCTTCTCCATATTACCATTATAAACAGATTAAGGCATAGCTTGTTTTGAGTTCTCTTCAGACAGTCTTCTACATTATACTTTATGCTATCTTTACATGTCATGAGCTTGGACCCCTCAGTATTATCAATTTATTTCCTCAAAGATGTTAAGTCATTTTCACAGACACCGAACTAACCCTAAACAAAACATCAGCAATACAGATCAAGCCCCCCTCTATGCAAAGGCAACCAATTCTCCCTCTCATCTGGCTGTGCTAAGGCAAACTGTGTTAGCTTGTACTAGATCTCCTTCCAACTTTCTACTCACTAACTCCAGAAAACATATGCCCTTCTGCAGACCTGTCAATGGATTTGCAGGAGTTAAACCAACAGTTCTGTTCTGGTTCTTCATGTTAGTTTTTGGTAAGGCAAGAGAGTGACCTGCAACAGTAACTTTGTAAGTGCACGCGAGGTGCTGGCAGGCTGAAAAACATCCACAAGAATTAATATGTCACCAGAACGCTGTCACTACTTCACCAAACTACCATGCTGGGCTAAAACAGATTCCAATTTAGATGCAAACTGGAGCCATTGGAAGTTTACTGGAAGTTGGTTGTAAAAGCTCTCATGAAGGGTAGGGAGTTCCCCACCTAGAACACCCCACACATGTCATCGGTGACTTATTCCCATACCCTACAGCGCTTGCTAGGCTGGCGAAACAAACAAAGTTACAAGACTTTTCTTATATAATTATTTCCTCCTCAACAGGGAGACTGAAGGAGAAATAACACTGTTGGCAATTAGCTGAAATGCAGTTGCCAAACAACTTTGTACGTAACAAGACAACGTACCTATATTATTCTTTGATATAGAACACTACCATACGTCAGTATGACTTATCTGAGGTTAAAACCAAAACTGTTCTTAGGGAAGCAAAACTGTATACAAAGCAGAGACTATCCCCACTCCCCCCTTGCGCCTTAAGTACAGGCTGCTACTTCTACGGATTATTTTTATAAAGAGTTTATGCCCAGAGATTACAGTACACGCACAGCTAGCAGATATTTAGCTTTCCCCTCTCCTCAAAGATTTTCAACTATAAGGGCAGCATCTGAACATTGCCAAAATCTACACAATTCCTAAAATACTGACTTACCCACCCTAAAATCTTTCCCTTTCCTCAAATTCAGAAGAACATGACAAAGGGAAGATAGACATCAGGGCATTTGCCTGATGTTCACTATTTTAGAATTACAGCTTATATAACCCTACAGTTGACTTCTCATTTAGGGGGATTGATTGCTTTGAGCAACAGCACTTCACTTGCATTCATCCAGAGAAGAAAATTATTGAAGATAAGTAACACAGAGGTTACAGTTTTGGAGGTTACTGCAGAAAATAATGTTTGACAGGCTGCCTCACAAGCACAGATTATGGGTTTAAATATACATTGAGAATTTACATATTGTGAAATTCCTCTTCATTCTTATAAGAATGCTCACAGTTTTGCAGGATTTAAGTGCTGAGGCACCTGCTACTAATGAATAGGTAGGATGAAAAGAAGAAATTGGGTTTTTAATTAAGAACAGAGTTACGAACACTATTAATTATACTGATAACCGAGAACAGAGCAGTATCTTCTTCTCCCAGTCTTTGCAGCTCCTCTCTTCTGAGCTTCCCTTTCATTGCACAAACCGGAGAGCCACCGCTAGATTTCTGTGTAAACCTCCCCTTGCCCTGTCTCCACATGCTACGAGGCCAGCAGGAGACATGTATTCCTCCTCTTGGGAAAGTTCAATGGCTTGCAATGCAGAAGGAAAAAAGCCTCTTCTCAATGGGAGTGAAAGCAAAACCCGAAACAAAATATTCTCGGGTGGCAAATGACTCCAGCAAATACCTGGGCAGGCTCTCTATCAGAGAGCTCAGTGACGCTATATTTCACCTTCTTTTTCTCTTTTTGTATCTAAGCAAGGGAGGGACTTGCATGAGTTTTCACAAAAATAAGCAGTCACTGGGGATTCATGCAGACAGAAAGAAAAAAAAAGGCGGCTCTTGGGATGCGCGTGGCCCATTTAACTCCTTATATCCAGAGGGACTCCAGTGAGAGTAGGAGGCGGCGGGGCTGAAGCCACCAGTCTCCATTAAGAGCAAGCCGAGAGCACCCAGGGCTGCCGGGGGTCTGCGGGGGCCCCGCCACCCCTCGGCGCGGCCTCCGCCGCGGAAACGCGCCTCGTCCCCGGCCTCCTCCCTTTCTCCGTCCTCGCGGCCCCGCCGCGCCCCTGCGCAGGTGGCGGCCGCAGCAGCAGCAGCGCGGGGCGGCGCCGCCTCTCCCGCCGCAACAGGAGGCGGCCCCGGGGCGCCCTAACCTTCAGGCGGCGGCAGCAGGGGCGCCGCGCCCCAGGACGGGGCACCCTCCCCAAGCCGCCCCTGCCGCAGCGCCACGGAGGAGGGATCCCGGTGTCCCCCCTGCCGCCTCCACGGACTCACCTGCGACGGCGGCGGGTCGAGCTCCGGTGCCCGCCGGAGGAGCGAGCGGGAAGGGCGGGGCGGGCGCAGCGCGGGAGCCGCCCCCGCGCTCAGAGCGCCGGAGGGAGGAGCGGGACGGGGCGGGCGGGCGAGGCCGGCGGCAGCCGCAGCGATAGAGGGAGGGAGGGAGGGAGCAGCCGCCCCGCCGCGGGAGCGCGCGCGGATGGCGGTTGGAGGCCGGAGCGCGCACGGGCGGGAGCCGCTTCCGGAAAGGGGCGGGGAGGCGGCTGCTTCCGGCACCGCCGGGTCGGGGGCCGCCCGCGCGAAGCGGCGGGGGCGGGGTTGGGGCGGTGGTGACCGTTAGGGGTGCGGCCGCCCTGGCGGGGGCCGTTAACGGCCGCGGAGCCGCCGTTCGCCCGTGTCGGCAGCTCTGTGGGCTGCGCCCCGACAGCGGCGCGTTCACTCTGGAGTCTAATGGTGCCCGAGTGCCCTCTTCCTGAGTGCAGTTTCAGCCTCGTCTTTGAGCGTTCTGAGGCGGGGAGGCTCCTAAGAGCTAATCCTCGATCTAGTGAACAGACGAGGGGTGTTCTCTAGGGGTCAGGAGATAAGTTGCTGACATCTGTCAGTAGATTTATAAACACAATTATTTTTAGTAGGGAAAGTGGGGCACGAGCTCTCCTCGAGGGACAAGTACAAGCTGAGGAAACGTTTAATATCCGGAGCACAAAAAGAATTATCATGGGCAGAAGGGAACATGAAGCGCTGAGATTGTTACATGTTCCATGGTCGTGGGCCAACCCATGTGTAAAGGGCCTTAAAGATGCCAAACAAAACAGGGAGATAGGAGAGAGTCCACTTTAATAGCAATAATTCATGTACTAATAAGCACAACAGCCCCTTAATGACTGTATCTTTCACAGTGAAACTACAGAGATAAATGGGAGTTTCGTGTAAACGCAGCATGATTTAGACTCACAACATAGACGTGATATAAACACTGACTACTCAGTATGTGTTTTTGTTTTACCAATCTGGAAGTGGTCAGGCATTTGCTGCACTCAAGATACCTTTGGCAATCAGTACTCTGCTAAACGAAGATTTTTTTGGAAAGTCAGCACGATGGAGGGGGAGGGTGTGAGTACACAAATCCTTCGGACACAATTTGGTTGAACGTACTCCATGTTTGCAATTTCCAGTTTTTAATATCTGGAAGTCTTGCAGTGCTGCTTTAGCCTCATGCAGCCAATCTGTTGTGACTGCAAAGCAGGTGCACTTCACAATCTCCTCTGTTGTTTTCTTTGCTCATTTTTCTGCCATTTATGACCTCTTAGAAACCTAGTCAGTCTTTAGTCCATCTCCTCTAGGATTTACTTGCTTTGGCCTCACATTTCAGTATGAGCTAATTTTTGCATCCTCCACGGAGTTTGGGAAACTCATCTCAGTAATGGAACAATCCAAGTGCAGTTTTTTCCAATTAAATTTCCAGGCTCTGTTTATTCTCACAAAGTGGGATGCTTGGATGCTGTAAAATGGGAGGGGAAAAAAATGATAACACTGAGTCAACAGAAGAGCTGGAAAGTAACACAGCCTTTTTGATATTTCAACACCGGGGAAAATTGACATGCCAGCTACGACTGGACTTTTAATAAAGCCCTAAAAACGCAGGGAGGGTAGGAGCATGACCCTACATACATACTGATCGAGGAATCTTCAAGGAATCCTGGCACACGTTCTGCAGCCCTCTGGCTGTATAATGTGTTACTTTTTAATACATATTCCAGAACCCTTCCATATGGCTGAGTTGTAGTTGAGGTGCCAATAACACTGTGGTCTGCAGCTATTCCCCTGTGTGGAGGGAAGCTGGGGCTGGGATGTTAGTTTTGCCTCCACTGATTATTCCCGATTTTCAACATCTGCATTCAATCAGCTATATGCCCTGAAATTGTGCAGTTTAAAGACCTTTCGTTGTTTCAACTAGTGGTTGAAAAACAAAACGAAAAAACACAGGTAGTCAATTCTCATTCTCCCTTTCTTGTTCCCTTCATCTTTTCTTGCCCTGCAATTGCACCTGTTCCCTCTGCGCTCTCTGGAAGGTGATGGATGCTCTGCTTCTGAAGGTGATCAAGTCTTTGTGTGGGCTTTAATAGGAGTTTGAGTCATGCCCAAAAGATAATCAAAGATACTCCTTTGGTCATGTGTGTGCATGTTGGTTTGTACCCGATCTGTGTCTTTGAACTAAGCTCTCGCCTGGCATGACTTGCTTTGCTGTCACAGCCCTTTCTCTCTGCAGATCTGCTCCTTTCGCACCACGCTGCTTGGTAATGCAGACATAGTCTTTGCCCTTTTGATCTGCTCTGTCATTTTGTTTTTGTCCTGTGTCCTGCATATTGTAATTCAATAAAAAAATAATTGATGCCATACCCCTTTGACCTCCATTCTTGAAACCCTCATGGCATCTTGTCAAAACGAGATGGAAAAAATAAGCTCTTTAACCCAAGACCAGCAGTAGTATTTCCATGAAAACACATTCCATGAATATTTCCTATTTATTTGCTAGTAAGCAACCATATTGAGGGCATTTCTATAGCACCTGTGACAGTTTGGGACATTCCTTTGGTTCTTCACTTTAAGAGAGCAGTTGGAGTGCCAGACGGCAGGAGATTTTGCAATGTTTTCACTGACCACATAGGCACCTAGGGTTGGGAAGCCCAAAGTAACAGTGGGTTTGACTTGCTCACTGCTCTCTGGTACTTAAATGCTGCAGCAGGAACCTAACACCACCAAGATGGAGTAATAGATGTTTGCAGTATGGCCCTAGGGAAGTATGTGATAATGGCCTTTTGTATGTGTTAGCATATATGTGCCAGTACAACTCTGTACATAAAACACAGAGAAAAATTTCAAAGAGACATTAACAAGAGATGTAATTAATTGGATGCTGTGTTTGCATTATATACTGTAATACAAGCAAGGAAAACAACTGAGATACTAACAAGAATTTCAGTTATTTTAAGAAATTAAAAGAAATGTGGAGTTTACGAAACATGTCCCAGTGTCTGGGAAAGACATTGTTGTCTCGCTTCTCTATTCAGTGAACAAAAAAACCCAAAACTTATTCCCTTTACTTTAGCATACAATTTATAGCACACTATATAACCAAAGCACAAAGAATTTAACCCTGTAATTTTCTTAGTTTGCTACTGACATGAATGAACGAACTGTATTCTTTGGAAAATGCCATCTTTACTGCCTAGTCACACATGAAACACCTATTCTTCCTTCAAGATCTTGGGCGAGAGAGACTTCATTTTTCTAAGGAATAAAATAGAAAAGCAACAGAACCACTTGCTGGTTTTTGAGGGCACCCTCCCACTTCAGCACAGAGTCGATATCCCTGGCACCTGGGCAGGCCTTTGTGTTCTGAAGTATTTGCTGGACCAAAATCAATACAGGGCAGCAGGATTTTCTGGCATTATGCATAGTGGTTTTTATGCTGCGTGCATGACTGTATTAGAATTTAGTAGACATTATTACGTTATCAATGCATTGAGATGCACGAAATGTGGTTGTGATTTAATAGAGTTTCCAAGCAGCAGAGCTGAAGGAAAGAAACTACAGGCTCAAATTCACCATGTATTCTGGAGATTATTACTCACCAACAAATGAAAAGAAACTTTCTCCTGCCTTCATCTTCTACTAGGTGTGAAATACAATAATAAATAAAGAATATGGAGGACTACTGCCTGGATAATTCTAAATGTATTCCTGTATCCCAGCCATGTGTGTTATCAGGAGCTGTGAGATTGTAGAGACATGCTAGGGGCACATAACCGACATGCCCAAGTACACCTGGTACTTGACCTGCTCTTCACACAATGGAGAGCACTGGATGCCTTGAGGGTGCTGCAGGTGTTGGGCAGGTTGAGTCTCCCTCTGAAAGGACCTGTTTCTATCCAACAATTACAGAGGGAATTTGAACTGACAAAGCTTTTTTGGGGTGCTTGCGGTTAGGCAGAACAACTCCAACCTTAGTGGAGAGTCTGCTGGGTTGAAATTCAGAGGATCTTAATTCTTCTGACATTGTTGCTAACCTACTCTGAGCTTAGCCAACCACTGCCCCTTGATTTCCCACCCCAACTTTCATCTGCCTTTTATATTTAGAGATTAAGCTCTAGAGATAGGGGTAGTCTTCTTCTATTTTTTAAAGTTATATTTTAAAGATGGAACCCAGAGAATATTTTTGTGATATGCACAGATTAACATCGCTATTCTTAAGATAAAGCAATTAGATCAGATTCTGAACTCTGCAGATCAATACATAAATACACAAGGAGATTGAGGATTTGCTTCTACTAATCCTGCTTGAAACATGAATGTCTTAATGTCACCTCACAGAGGAGCTTCCCATCATCTATGACAGCCTCCAACACTGTCATACACATACTCGTATACTTGCAAATAGGTACATGCTCCCTAAAAAATAAGATAGCGTGATTACTATAACCACCTCGTGGGAAATGAAATCCTTGCATTTGGTCAGTATTTGCTAGCTGTCCAAGTAACACGATTCTCAGTAGTTCTTCTTAGCTGGGCATGGATTTTGGCATTCCCAACATCCTTACCAGTCTGAAATAAGTATTTTAAGAAGATAAACCGAACCTGTAATAGTTTCTGCTTATAGAAAATGTTCAGAGAAATGACTTGGTTAATAACATGTCTGTGACTAATGATGAGTTTTCAGTCATTCATCGGGGCTAGGAAAAATAACATCACTCTCAGAGATGTCTAGGAATCTGGCAATCTGAGATTCATGGATTACAGAACTGCTGGTTTATAAGAAACCAGAATAGACAGAAACATTATTAGAAACATAATTTAAAAATTACTGAGTTTCTAAAAATATATAGGCATTAAAATATATAACATAAGATACAAAAAGCTGCATGAGAATTTGTAACATAATAGAATTATGTAAAATGTGTAGCTTCTGTGGACTGCCTATCCTCATGGTGTTGGCATAATGTCTTTACCTGGGATTTGTCAGGACTGAACTCCTTCATGGAGCTGTTTTTCCTGAATAATGTGTCCTTCCCAGGTACTGTTTTACTGAAACCAAGTGCTGTTGCCCTTTTAGTCAGCATATTATATAGTTCAGATCCTGCTAAATAGTCAGTCAGAACATACAAGCTTAGTCAGAACACCTCCAAACCAATACTGGTTCAAAATAGCTTAAAGAAGACTTAAAGGCCTTTCACTTTTCTGTCATGGAAATGACACAAAAATCATAAAATTTATTTTTTGATCTTAAAGTTGCCTATATTAATATTCACTCATCTTTTTTTCTCTCTCTCTCTTTTCTACCTTCCATTTCCTTTGCTTTTTCTTGCTTATATTTTTCCTATATTTGTCTTTTCATGTTTTTACTTGCCTTCTTACAACTTTTCCCCTTGTATTTCTTCAGTCTCTTTTCCCATCTCTTTCTTTCTTTGAAGTTTTCCTTCTTGTGTGTCTCCTAACAGGGCATACGTCACAGGGGAATATGCAGTTTGGTTGCTAGTTCTGCCACTGTGACTACCTTGAGCAGTCACTTCCCCTCTCATCTCTTTGCTTTTTTGCCTGGAAAAATTAAGCTGGTTCCTATGTGGTTATCCTAAAAATATTTTGAGAAATACTGATTAAAAGCTCTTTTTAAGCAGGGTTATTCCATCTTTCTCCATTCCACCTCTTCTCCTCTACCTCCATTACTTCATCAGTACTCTTAATGATTACCTTCTCCTCAGCTAACCTTAACTTCATTTTTTCCGATTCCTACCTCCATCTAACAGTAACATTTTCAACTAGGACTTTCAACATACCATGGTTACTACCAATTCTGCCATATTTTGCAGATTATGTGCCCCCTGCATTCACTCTTTATCTGTTTTCTTAAAGGAGAGCTGGAGCAGCTCATAAGTGAATGATTCTATTGGTTTCAACTCAGTGGGCTCATTAAAGAACATGAATGATGGTGCAACATCTGATTTTGGTTATAAAATCATCAGAAGGATCTTAGAAAGATGAGAGGTATGTGATGAACAAAGATGTTTCATTTATGAGTCATTCCTATGGCATCTAAACCTTGTAATTGGAAAATGTTTATACATGAAGATTAGCTTGTGTGTTCACTCATGAGGCTACTCATGGTCTCATATCCCTACTACCTTGGGAAAACCACTCAGACAATGCATATTTGGAGGTTATAATGCTAACATCATGCAGAAGTCAAAATCTTAGTCATATCTTGACTGTGCTTATGAGAAAAAATAGGCACTGTCAACATCAATTTGTTTCTACATCTATGACCATTTGTTACAAATCTATTTTTTGATGTCTTTCTATATAGCCTTTGGCATTGAAGGACCTTGATCACATTCAGTGAAAGAGCAGGAAACAGTCAAATCTTGTCAGTGTTAAGTGCCTCAGACTACAGTCCTACAAAATCCTACTCAGAAAGTTAAGTAAACCTGATTTAGTCTATATGGCTATGGAGAAATAAAATGCAGCCACAAACATTTTGATGTTACTCTCTCTCAGGGACAAAATATTTATATTCTGTAACTGCGGAGATGATGTAGAGAGTGAAGGAGAGAAAAAAAAAACATATTGTAGTATTTATGTGTTGTAAAGCCATAAACTATAAATCGTATCAGACTGAGTTGTGATCTTGGTAGCTATTAGCAGGCAAGCCGCTCTGGGTTTAGCTAACCTGACATGGAAGAGCAGTCAGGGTAGATAAAGGAATAGTTTGAGTACCTCACCATTTAGATAAACACTGCTTCATGCTCTGGTTACACATTCATTTTATAGTCATGAAATTCTATTACATCCGATCCCTCCAAAACCCCATGTTGCTTTCTGAAAGGACACGCGGGTACCTCTGAGCAGAGCACACATCAGTTCAGATAATCACAGTAACACTTCTTATACATCTTGGAGCTTTAGCTAGAACCACTGGTTTTCAATGACTACCCCAAACTCCAACTCTTTGTTTGGAGTTGCTGCAGGCTCTAATATACGTGCTGTTTTCTCTGGTCCACAATTCAGCTGGAGGTTGTGGAAAGATGCAATTTCAGAAAAAGGCTGGAAGCAAACCAGTGAAGGTTTTACTACTGATCTATTTTGATTTTTATTCTTTAGATGAAAACATTCAAGAGTACTTGTAAGACTAATAGGAAAAAAAAACCCACTAATGTCACAGAATTTAGATCTTATTCCTCTTCCAAACTGCTATTGCTAAAAATAAAAGTGTAACCAATGCGAGAAAATTTCCTTTGTTCTGTACTAAGCTGAGAATATCTTTACTGAATCCAATAGTTGACTATGCAAGTTGAATATGCAAGAATATTAACGGAAAATGTATTGATATTTTCCCAGAATTAAGAAATGCCATTCAGGGGAAAGGAAAATCATCAGAAATGGAAGAACTATTAAATTACTGAAAGTGTTTTTTATATAATTGACATTCTTCCTACTGCATGCCTTGTCCAGCACGTTACTGATTGAAGAATTTTGTAAAATTCAGAAAAGCATGACAAAATAAACATAGTAGTAATAATAATCAACTTTTTAAAGGTTCTTAAACAAACCAGGTTTAAAGGATTAAGATAACTTCCAATTATTTGAGAGCAAGAGATGATTTTCTCTGGGGATAACTTACTTTGTAACTGCACACATCAGAGTTTCTTTCAGAAGCAGTTCTTGCTGAATGCTGTACGAGAACTATCTAAAGCAGGTGGACATGCAGGATTTATAAGGGTAATTCCTAGTACCTTATATACTGATAATAATGCTTGGCCAGTTGCTTTTTTTTTTTTTTTTTCCCCCCTTCTCCCCTCCTTTTAATGAGTTGACCCAGTTAAATCATTTGTGTATCTAATATGCATGAGATGCTATAATTAGAACATTTTTAATTATTCAGCATTCTTAACTCGTCTCCTGAGTGTGGTAATTTGACAAGACACTTCCGAGCACTGGAGCAGCACCTTGATCCAAGCAGCTTGCTGCCAGTACTTAAGCTGTTGTTTTGGGCAAAATCTGTGTCAATATTATCATTTTACCTAGGTATAAAGGTTATTATTTGTCTTGAAATATTTGCATTCTTCTGAAAGACTGTTGCTATTCCTGTTCACCTGTTCACAATTTAAATTCACTTACCTAAAAAAAGTAATATACATTCAAGCACAGGGAAAAGATTATTTTGTATTAGAAAAGAAGAGAGAATTTTAGACTTATAAGCCATGCTAGAGGGAGAGTCTTTAACCATTAAGTCCTTTGTTTATGTGCACAGCTACTGTGCAGACAAGGTAAGCAGTGGTATCTTTGCTCACATTATTTTAGCAGCATTTTCTTCGACAGGGTAAGGAAATAATTTACTTGTCTGCTCATTCAGGACTTGATCCAGCCACTGGAGCGAGGGTCAAGTTCACAGTGACTCCAGTAAGCTCTGGATCAGGGTAAACACTTACAAAAATGACCACTAAAATGGTAAATACTGAGAAGACGTGAGAAGATATCTATGTCTATCTATACATATATTCTGCACTGAGATAATACTTATTTTACGTGGGCCATAATACTTGTTCTTGCAGAAAGCACCTTTCAATACATTATTCAAGCAAATCTGAGCTAAAATGCTTTTCTATAAAAAGCTGAGCACAAAAATTTTGAAATAGATGCACCGAGTCATATTCAATTTTAAAAATTATTGAATATTTAAGAGCATAAACCAAGCTAATCAGCTTGGGGGGTAATGGTGAGATTTAACACACCTGGTCAATTACATCATCAATTTACTTGATCATTTTTACCTCCTTTATAAAAGCTGAAGTGCAAAGTCAAGTAAAACATCAGCTGCATTGACTTTCCCTAAGTTATATGCTTGACACACATCTGCTTGGGATAAATACCTGCTCTTTTGTATCTACCTTGCTAGTCACAGATAACTTCTGTAATCTGGGTGAGGCCACCAGACTAGTCACCAGAATACTCAGCTATTTCTGTGCAACCCAAGTTAACCACCTTGACATGTTATAAGACTATTTCAGGAATCACAGTCAAGCTTCAAGCTAGTGCCTGTGTATGAGATAGGGTTAAATTTTGCACTGCTGCTGCCACTGCACACTAATCTCTACTTATAGGGAGGAGTGACAGGAGATGATAGCCACAAAAACATGCATAAACTCAACGCAAGCACTGCAAAATGCTGGAGAAGCATTTTGTTGTGTTTTGTAGGTTTTTTTTTTTTTTTTTTTCCTACCCCAAGGTAGGTTAAAAGCTCCCTTGGGGAGCTTCCCTACTTTGCAAAGTAAATACCATTGCCATACCTCACCATTTTCTCAGTAGCATTACATCTTTTTCTGAAGATACTGCACTTTCTGAAACGGTGGGGATAGACACTGGGCCTTCTCCCAAGGCCTGAAATAAAAAGAGTTGAGTAACAGGATGCCTTACCCCTTCTAAAAACTAGCAGAGGAAACAGGTTTCCATATTCAAGCCCTAATCCAGAGCCCAGTTTTGCAGGCTGGGATCAAACCTGCTGGCACCTGTGGGTGCCACGGTAAAGGTGCTACAAGTAAGAGGCCCTGGGCATTGTGGTGTGGATGGAGATGGAGGTTCAGGAGGGGCATCAGTCCACAGGTGTGTGGTCCCTTCCCCTGGTAGGTGCTTGCAAGAGGGGGCTGGGGGGCACTGCTGTGCCTTCCTCCAGCTGGTTGAAGAAGGGGTGGCTGCCCTTTTAGGGGGTCATGAGGTTCTGCTCTTCGCTTGTTCCTGCTCTAGGTGGGTACAGAAATTGGTCTGCCTTAAGCCTGTAGCAAGACCAAGGCTAAGGTGTATGTTAAAAACTCACACCTAAGATTGTGTGCATAGGTGAAAAAAGTCTAGTTGTTTAACAAGATGAAGATATGACCACACTTCTGTAAATTACCTATGCAAAGAGTCTTTCTGGTTCTCATCCCTGTTTTCTGTCAAAAAAATTTGCAAAAAATAGCTATTTGCATGCAAAATTCAACTAAAACACTTCATTTTTTTCTATTAGTTTTTCTATGATCTTTGATCATAGATGATATTATTATTTCTATGATGTTTCTATGATTTTTTTATGATCTTAGTAAGTTTATTTTATTTATTCTTCCTCTAACTTTTCTAGTTGCCAAGGTAAATGTATGGCATTATACTTAGATTGCTCCAACATATTTTTTTCAGGTGCTGTGAAAGCAATTTCTACAAATGCTTTAATGGAAAAGTTGTATCTAAAATATGAGCAAAAACCATGGACTGAAACTCTGAAACTTGTCCATTTTTGCATGGTAAGAATTGCAGATTATGTTGGAGAAGAATATCTGATATAAGAGCAGGTCACCGAGATGTCTGAAAGATTGCTTGACTTAAAATGCCCATTAAAATGACTTCTGATTTTTCTTACAACAGCTGATTGGAAAAATAATTTCTTGTATTATTTTTATCCTTCAAGGGTTTGTGCTGATATAGTCTGATACTTTGCACTGTTTGTCTTCATTCACATAAACGTATTTGTAGTGTGTAAAGACAACTTTTTGGCCATAGAATAAGGAAAAAGTTCTTTGGAACGTGGAGCAATATGTTCAAGATGCTGCTCAGAAACACTTTTACTGCGATTTGTCTTAAGTCACTCCATACTTCCTGCCCTCCCAGTAACTAACTGTATTTAAGTATTTTCTTTGCAAACAGTAGTTTAGCACAACTGTTGTGAGTTTAGTGTAAAAAAAAGGTGCATTTGTTTTCATACTTCTCTTTATTAATGCGTAACTAACATTTTCCTCTGAAAAAGAGGCCCTAACTTTGGCAGTATCGAAAAAAAATTCAGCAGCAAATGTTCTTTATTAAGTGAAGTGTGAAGAGCTTTTGGACAAGAACTACTAAGAAGCTCAGAGAGTTCAATTCCCATCTAAAGTAAAGATCAACAAGGACTGATGCCCTGACCCTAATCAAGTACATCCCTAGTGCTGACCGGTATCTCATTTCCGCTAAGAGTCTTCCTGAAATTAGAATCCAAACTTTCTTTTGGCTCCTGGTAATGGTGAAATTTGCTCTCATTGGGAGCAAATGGTTTTTCATTCCCTTTCCTTTTGGGATAAACACCACTTTATGCACCAAAAGCCTCTGACACATGGTCACTGCACAACAGGGTCTTCACAAATCCATTAAGTTGAGTGCTGTCACTTTCGAGATAGTTATCATCATTGCTCATCTCTATCTTACAAAGAAGAATAAGCACAATTTTTGTTGGACTAGGCACCAGTGTCCCACAGCTGGCCTGCAGTGATATTCCTCTCTGGCTGACAACTTAAAGGAGTCATCTCTGCCTCTTCTCTTCACAAATGTACTAGGATAAACCACTCGGACGGCCTGTCAGTAACCCTCCAGATGGTCCATTGCTCTCTTGCATGGAGAAGATACAAAGGACACTAAATGGTAACAAGCTATCAGATAATTCAAAGTGTATTTTTCAGTATTCCATGGAAACTGTCTCTCTGATGTTCAGCACAGTGCAGCTAAATGTGCAGAGGTGAGCACAAGACTTCATTCGTCTTTGGGTTAAGCCTTTTGGCTGCAGATAATTCTCAAAGCCTAAGGCTTGAAAAGCTGTATCAGCACAGCACTCATTAATCCCAGGGTAATAGTTATCATTAATAACCAGAAGTCATACCAGAGATAATGATTTTTCTCATTACTTAAATCATATCCTTTGAAGCAGGATAATATTGACTCTGTTTCTCGATCATTGTGGCGTGATTAAATGTTATTTCCGTTTTTACAGCTAAATCTTTGTTTTCTGTGATGAACAGATTGCAATCATTATCCAGACAAAAAGGGTAAGTTTATTTATGAATAAATGCAAATGAGCAAGTATGGCCCCAAGTCCAGTGAGAATTACCATCTGGATGGCTTGTCAAGACTATTTATTGAGTTTGGCATTGTAATGGAGCATATCACTTGGCATGAACATAACTGCCACTTTAGATTAGACCTTTGTGGAAAGGGTTGTTGGGTGAAGAGAGGGGATCCATGCCTAGATCCCAAAGTTGCAGATTGAAGTAAATAATTTTCAGCAAACTGATGTGACAATGCAAAGAGCAGAGCAAGGATGTATTGCCTGTTGGGGTATTATCAACAGCTGAGCAAAGAAAGAGTTATTTTTGAAGTATCCCTGGAGTCTCCTCCCAAGATCAAGTAGACCTTTCTGATTTCCTTTCTCCTTTTTCCTTTCCATGTGACATGAGAACTTGGAGATAGTTGAGTTTTCTTGTTTTGTTTTCCCTGCTCTCCCTAGGCTGAACTCTCATGTTAGCCCTAGTGGAACCACCTGCTACATAACATCAGATATGTTTTATATAGAAGTTCAGCTGGAGAAGGATGGGAAGGTGATGGATGTAAAGCTGGCTCACCTTGGAGAGGCTCCTGTGGTAAAGATAATTTTCTGTCCCTCCCCTCCCTATGGTCTCCCGCATGGCCTCCAGCTGCCACAACAGAAGGTCTCAGGCCTCCTTTTGGCCTTGTCACATCTGCCAAGCCGTGAAGATTTCTTGGCTCTTTTAGGGTATCTAAAATGACACTAGAAACTCATTTTTCAATCTAAATCTCTCACTTAGGCATAGAAAATATATCTTAAGTACTGCTGTTTCCCTCCCCTCAAGTTTTCAAGATTTTTGTAGTATTCTGTATAAAATGCTTGTATTTTTGTACTTTATCAACATAATGTGTATAATATGCTCTCACTGGAAGTGTCTTCTAGTGTTACCAGAGATTCTCAATTATTTTCATCTGTCTTCTTTATTGGTATGTTCCTCTTGCATATGTGTATGTTTTTCCCCCCCCGACCCTTTGCAAAATCTCTCACTAAAGGTAAAGTATCACTCTGTGATTTGCATACCAAGTTCTCAGTTGTTCAGGGTTATAGGTGATCGTTCAGATCACAGTTAAAACAAGTAGTTGGCTGTGGTGGGGGGAAATGTGTGCTGTGATCAGCAAAGTTGATTAAACATGAATGCCTGGAAATTCCTGGTATGTCTGCAAATGAAAAAAGGGACTAAACTAACTCCAAATAAATGCAACAATTTGGATGCTTACTGATGAAAAGCCATTGGTGCTGGAAAATATTAAGAGGGAAATGTGTATCCAGAGAACTGTAGCACAGTAGCTTCCAACAAAAGAAAAACTGGCAAAGATGCAATTTTTAAGAACATATCAACAAACTATTCTTGCTAATTATATCTTCTTCACAGAGCCTTCCTTCTACTAATTAATATATTGGCATTCTGTTATGTGACGGGTTTTTTGTTTGGTTGGTTTTAGATTGTTAGGTGAAAGTAATGCAGAATAATCTTATTTATGCCAATGAATTACCAATGAATACCACTCTACTATTACCAAATTACCTCCTCTTAAGAGGCATTTCTTCAAGAATAATAGGAAACATGACTTTCTTTTTTTTATTTCTCTAGATTTGTGACGATTTGGTGCAGCATCTAAGGTAAGGACTTATATGTAATGTGTCTTGTTGAATAGAAAGGAATTCCTGACAGTCTTATGTTTTTCTGAATGTTTTAGAGAGTCAAGGATAGTTGCACTATTACACTAAAAATCATTATATCTCCTTAACCTCCTCCAGAGTTAGGATTAGGCAATAATAGTATGAATCCAGAAGACAACAGAAGAGCTGATATTTTTCTGGGATTTCATTTTATATGGGAAGTGGGTTTCAGTGCTCCTTATTGGAAGGTCATATGTTCTTGAAAATAAGCCAGTTAAGAGAGGGGGGGGAAAAAAAAATCTGCACATGCAAGGATAAAAATACAACAAATCTATCTGGAAAAATCTATTCCAGACAGTTGATCTTACTCATTTCTGAAGTCATTCCATCAAAAACAGCTAAATTATACCCGCTTCCATGGCGGGGAAGATATATGTTGCTGCTTGCTGCCAATTCCTTGGACTATTTGGTACTGGTTGCAAGCCCTAGGCTCCATATTTCTGGACCTGGGTTGATGATGAAAACTCAGAACTGGCAGGTCTACAGTTCCCAAACAAATATTACCATGCTTCTTGCAGCAAATTAGGATGCTTCTGCTGTCTTCATGCGAATGTCTTTAGTAGGCACACTTCAGGCTTCTGTCACAGCAATGAAGGCAAGGTGGTATCAGGGTCTATTTTTCTGTCAGATGTGTAGCAGGCTTGCTTTAATTTTCTCATGCAGCAGCATGGTATTGTACTTTTTTTCCTCTCACATTACCATAAATTGTTTGGTCTGAAGAATTACTGTTCCAAATTGAGCCTCCTCAAACGCCAGTTAGAAGTGCCCCAGGTACCCTGGTCAATCTGGCCACTGTTCCAGGTGTACTAGTAATGCGTATATGTAAGAAGCCAGGTTGTTATCTAAATGCGTTGCCAGAACAAGTGAAAGGAAAGATACAAAAAAATATAATCATTGATCTTGCATGTTTCATAATTATGTGGGCCTGAAACATGTTTTGTCTTTTTCCCCTGCCTTCTCTTTATTCAGATGTTGAATTATATTTAGCTTATAGGTGTAAACAAATATATTAAAGCTTTAACTTGCCCTTCTATGAATTTATTTTTTACTTCAATTTACTTTTAATTAACAGCCACTTGACACCCAAGGATGGTTGTACATGGGCTTTACACATACTACTTGCTTGCCTGCCTGTTTATTTTGTTAGGATATGCTGCTATGTGCAAGTACCACCTCTACACCTCCTCGTATAGTAGTGTAATATTTATTTGGTCCAAGGCAGTTTATCTGTGTTGGAGAGGTTATGTTTGTCTGGGGATGTCAAAGTAATTATAAACTACTGCTGAATTAGGTCTAAAACATAGTCGGACACTGTGTTTGCATGCGTACGCGTGTCTGCTTCCTCCTGCTTCCTGATTGTTCCAGTTGGGAAGAGAGTCATGGAAGAAAGTGAGTGACTTGCTTAGGCTGGAGAGGGGTTTTTCCCAGAGACAAATAAGTGCAGACTTATTTGGTCTTTTGATCCATGCTGCACCCATGTGCAGAAAGTGCAGGTTTGGCTTTTAAACTCAAGTACAGCTATCTGCTGCAGAAGAGAGGTGGGCAAGGGTGGCAAAATCAGTTTCTGCAGATGGGAGGTACTTGATGGTTTAGCCTGTGCAGAGCTCCAGGCTGTCACATCAGTAACTAAATAATTACAATTTGCAGGAATTACGTTTTGTGAGCTGTGTGAAACTGTCCTTTACACCCTTATGCAAACCACCTGTCTTCCTTTTCTAAAACAAAAAACCCCCAAACCTGGTGCTGTAACGTGCAATCATAATACACACGTTGATATTCCGATGGAAAGAACAGTGTATGAGTATATTGTGTTAGGAGAGCGTTACTACATGACTAACTCCATTGGAACGTCAAGAAGAGCTCTTTGTAGCTGATGAGCTACATCTCAAGCTGTCAGATTTGTGTATTATGCACACTTATTGCTTTCAGTAATGCATATTTAATCAATGTTAGCTATAATTATATTGCTTTTTTGCAGGAGAGCCAAGGATTCACTTTTCCTGGTATCTTCTCAGAAAATATACAAGCAGTACTACTACGTGCCAGATCTGATAAAGCAGGGAACTATGTCATTCTGCTTGAAATACAGTTTTTTGCTAGCAAGTCAGAAATAAAAGACTTATTATCCTTCTCATTTAGGTGTGTGGTAATAACTGTTTCTTTTTTTTTAGGATGAAGAACTATGATGGCTTTGGAAAGATTCTAGAAGACCTGTCAAATCTGTATCGGATTCCAGGAAACAGGTTGCAGCTAGTTTTTGCTTACCAAATCTTTGAAGTCTGTAATCTAGCTGATCTTTAGTTAAAAGAAAATGTTTGCTTTCTCTCTCTCTCTCTCTCTCTCCTAGTGAAATGAAAGCAAAGGGATACCTTGCTTTGCAGTCACTTGAAAAAGATCTTTATTCAATGTCTCTTCAGGACAGGTAACTTGAAGACTACCTCTTTCTCCCTTCTCTACCCCCATCCCTTCATGTCATAGAACAGGATGCAGAAAGATGATGAGGTTTCCCCCCCTGGAAAGCTTAAGTCTTTCTGGAGTTTGCCAACCCCAGGTATGCCAAACAAGATGATCTACTGAACTGCTATGCTTTATCTAAGGGGCTTGCTGTGAAACTGGTTGGACACAGGGCTTAGGATGTGTGTGTGTGACTACCTACTAAAAGCAGCCAGTACATAATAAAGTACCAGCAAGTTTTGGCTCTCCTTTTGGCAGGAGTGAAACATACCTTCTGGGCTTCTGCTTTCTGCAGATCTTACTTTCTGATCAAGCTTGAGACCAGCAATTAGCTTTCCCTCTATCCTTACTTCTCCTGTCAAGGTGTAGGATTACAGATAAATGCAGGACAAACTTCCCCAGGACAGACCTCCCTACAGCCCTGCTCGATTCTGAAGTATCTTTTCTGATCTCTTGCCTATCAGGTACTCTCAGGAAGCATGGCCTTACGTAATTTGAGATATACTCTTGGCTTTTTTTTTTTTTTTTAATGATGTTTCCTTATGAAGGGTATCAAGTCCATGAACAAAGATACTATGTCCTCAATCACAGATTTCTCAGTAAATGTTATTCATTGATTAAATAGATAATTTTGCCCTTGTATTGATACAAGTTAATGCACTGCAGAGTTCTAGTACACACATAACTGTACATCTATATGTATTCAGCTTAAAATACTTGAGGTTAGAGATTGATTCCATTTGAATTAGTTTATCCAGGTTAGTTTCCTTACTCTTTACCTTATCTGATACTTCAGTGTTTTCCTCACCCTTTCATTTCTGGTAAATAGCACATCAAGTTTCAACATGAAGCAGTGGAGATACAGGGCTGAAGCTGGAAGCTCAAGTCCTAGCGGGGTTGCACATGTTTTTCACGATGGAGTTTTTGGAAACTTTCGTAACATACTAAGATAGATTGCACATTCAAGAAAGAATACTTTTCCTTTGATTAGGGACACACATAATCATTTACATCAAGCTGGCTAGCACTGCATCTCAGGAAGCACTAATCAAGATGTGTTTTTTGAACTAGAACAGAGGATGTAAGCAGAGTTACTGAAGTACTTCATGGAAAAGTAGGACACCTGGTGCCAAGAACTGGAGGTGACTTTTTAAATTTTTTTTTCCATCCTTCAGATTCATAAACTAATAACGGCACAACACTGTGTTGATCTTTATTGACAGCAAAGTTTCCTCTATTATGTATAAAATGTGGTGTAGGGACTTGGTGGGTCTCTTGAACACTCTACACATGTTCAGAAAGGACCCAGGTGGCTTTTCAGCTACAGCAACTCTGACCTCACAGCCACCTAAGAGCAAAGCTAGCAATATTTTGAGGTTATGTGGGAAACCACATTTGGGAGTAACCGTGAACTGACAGTGGTTAATAGCTGAGATAATACTGATACTGCCTGAAAGGCACGCATATTTATCTAAGTTTCCTGGCTCATCCCCACTGTCAAAACTGAGCCTTAACAGTTGGTGCAGCATACTCTGTAAAAGCATTTCTAGTATATGCTTCCACTTTGCTGTTGCACAGCTGAATGAAGGTCCCTATTATGAGTTTTCCCTCCTATTTCAGACTAGTCACTGATTGCTAGGAGTTCAGCTAATTGTTATTGTGCAAGAGACTGAATCTTAACCTAATCTTTTAGAAGATATCTGACAAGGCTCTGCACTGAGGTTTTAGCTGTTAAAACATTTTTTTAGTATTTGATTTGAACACATACTGTGATTAGAGATGCATCCTTTTAGGATTCCACTTCTGTCCACCTCACTCTTTTCTTTCTTTTTTTTTCTTCCTTTAGCATTAAGTTTCGTAATAATTTCCTTTATTGACTTGTGTAGTAACTTTTTTTTTTAATTCCTCAGGAACTCCTATGAACATTGAATTTTACATTTCCCCCTATCAAGTTTTGGAAGCAGAACTAAACCCTGGTAAAGCTAGAAAAACAGAGATAATTAAATATCACAATTTTTTCAAAACTACCTGTTTCATTAAGCAAAAGGTCATTAATAAGACTGAGAAATATGTCAGTATTTTATACATATAGTCTTACTCGATGTTGGAAATTTCTTTACTGGGCAGCTAGAGTGTTCTTTGTTTGCTGTTGTCTCCAGAGAAGTGAAACGAGTTAGATTTAAAATTCTAGTTTAGCAGAATGACTTAGGTGATGCCCTTTCTCACAGGGGTAAGGTGTGTCAGCACACTGCTTGCCCATTTCTTGGCTGCTGATTGAAACTTAAACAAGCGTGGTATCAAACAAAAAAAAAACCATCTAGACAGCATGAAAAGGACAGATAGTTGTTTGGTCTGTTTCATAGCAGGATCAAAAAACAGCTATTGCTGCTATTGCTATTTGGCAGCTTTAGCCATTTAGGGATCTCTGCGAATTTTTCCTTATTATCCAGTCATTGTAGCTGTCGGTTGGGTCTGATCTTCACAGGACCTCATCGCTGCCTATTTCAGAGGCACAGGAATAATCTACACTGACATGGGGAAAATAATGAAGTTTTCTTTCTCCCTCAGATTCCCAGGTTTGTGGAGCAAAAATAGTTGTAACTGTCGAAGGCACAGATACACTCCACCGACTTCCTATTTCTCCACTGATAGCAGATTTTCAAACCGGAGAAGATGGGTAAGATTCTGGACACTTCTTGCTACGCTAACTTGCAGATAGATCATTGCCACTAACCTGTCATAATGTGCACTGATTCTGTGCTAATAGATAGGATACACAGGTCACTGCTCAACCCATAAAGCTCTGTTTTATTCATGGCATTACCCCCCCATAGCTGTACCTTGTACAACCTGTGACTTTCACAATTTTCTCTGATGGATTTTAAAGTCATTGTGCTCATGTTTAAGTCCATAAATTGCATAGAATTATGGACTTACTCATAGATTTGAAGCCAGGGGAGGCTCTGCAATTTTACTTAACCTCCTAGCATTCCATCAGCAATTTCTACATAGTTTCACAATAAAGCATGCATCAAAAGATTACACCTAAACTAGATCAAACAGTGTGCCATCTCACCATGGACACTATCCCTTTATCCTTTCCCTCTTGGTGCTAGATTGAAGGAAAAGTTAGAAGCCATTCTCCAAAGCAAACAATTACAGACTGTTTTATAGCGAACATCCTTATATGCTACTCCTCAGTTTCCTGTGGCTTACTTTTCCTTTCTGCCAGTTTTCACACTGATCTCATTTCAAAATGTAAGAGCTATATTTGCACTTCTAATGCAAAACTTCTCAAAGGAGGAAAAAGTATGGAACAGTGGAAATTACTAGGGACCCAATGGTGCACTTACACCAACAGTTCTTTTTGCATCATTTTCTTTAACAAACTTACATGAAACTTATTTCCCCAGGAATCCTGCTTTTTTGCTACTGACTGATGAACTCAGCATGGATTTGTCAGCTTGTTTTTTGTTGAAGTCTCACCAGCCTATTCCTATGTCCTCATTCAGTATTGAGGAGATACAGAGGCTCACAGGCATGCTTTAAGATTACTTTCATGACTATACATGGCTTGTTTTGCTTTCTTGCCCTATATTAGTGTGATAATAGATTTTTCTACCCCACTGCCACACTATTTCTGCTGTTCTGTAAGGCCAAGTGTAACACATTTTGGTAAACAATATTAAGAAAGAAAATGCAATAGAAAAATACATCTTAAAACTGTGATAGTAAGAAAACATGGGCTTATGGATGCTACTCAGCTTCCCATCAGTGAAAAAGGAAGGGAGGTTAATGCTTCTGTCTGTGTACTTCAAAAACATTGCTTTTGTTTTAATATAGCCTTGATTTATAGCCATGCTCTAAATATTAATTAAAAAAAATCAACTTATTTTAGGGATTCAGATTGCTGACTTGAAACTAGCCCCTCTATATGAGCTGATTGTTCAATCTACTCTTAAAGAAAAACACAATGAAGATTTGTCCACACATAATTCCTGTTTCTCTGTGGTGAGTATAGTCTGTGCTTGACAGATGCTCTGCCTTTGTGTGCAATACAATACAATGCAATGCAATGCAAACTTCCCAGGATTTCAACAGTACTTAAATGCTCTTCAAGGAAATACTTTAAAGGGTGTGTTAACTCCAAACCTTCAACTAAGTCATCTCCTCATCCTCATCAATGAAACACTTTCCATGTATGGTTACTGAAGTCAGATTATTTTGTCTGTGTGTTTGACCCCTTCTTAAAATTTATTATTCTAAATACTACTCACAACTTGAACGTTAATGCCTTAAAAAAGGAAACTTATTGGTTGGTCTGAGGAGAAAGACCCAAGATGGTATTCATCTAGGTTTTCAAAGATCTTAATGGATGCACTTCTATCGCTGTTTTTATAGAAACAGAACTGTTGATCAAGTAACACTGAGAATATGGATTGCAGGGGAAGGAGAGGCCCTAACTGGAAGAGAAGTATAAAGTGTTATTACAGTGTTGACAATGACCAATTGGAATCACTGTTTAAAAACAGTTTTAAAAAAAAAGGGAAACTCACTGCAATATTAGAAATATATTTATGTTAGACATAGGTAAACTTTTTTTAAAAAAATTAAATGGTGGCTAAGAGGCTTTGCTTTTAAACTATGTACAGGACAACTAAAAGGCAAGACAAGCATCAAAGTTTTTTTTGTTTTTCTTTTTTCCAAAGAACTCCTTATTTTGAAGAACATGGCAACAAAAGGAGGGGCATTTCTTTCTGTATTACCAGAGCCCATTGCCTGTATATTTCTAGGACTCTGGAGACAGCAGTGCAAAAGTGACAAGAGGCTTAGCAAAATTATGGTCTATAAAGGCCATAAACTGGGAAGAACTTTTTATTTCTCTGTGTTCAATACACCTGAGAAATTCTAATTCTGCAGCAGTTCTCTAAAACATTAGTGCTTAGCGAGAAATTGTTTTGCTTCTGAGTCTAAAGCTTTTATTTCTAAAAATAAATTATTAATTTGAACTCTTACCTTGAAGCAAATGTAGAGAAGTCTTCTGCTCCCCAGACATCTGGCCACAGGAGCCTTCATTTCCTCCCCATCTTTTCTTAATATCAACCCCGTTAATTTGCTTCCCTGCCCTCTTCTGAAGGTGACAGTTCCCACTTCGTAGTATCTGCTTCAGCATTTGTGTTGATCAAAATTGGAAGTGAAATATAGTGTTATATCATCACTGTCAACACGGAGAGGTGGCAGTTCTTTTATTACCATCTCCTCCTTTTGAGACTAGTCACCAGGAGATAATCTAGTCAAACATCCCTCTCCCAAGAGATCTGTGGTGGTGCAGGAGCACGAGGGCCCAAGAGGAGAGATGTGAGGGAAAAAGTTACCTTATTGTACAGGAGTTGAGTAGTATTACTAAGATATTCTCCCAAGGGAAAAAAGATTTTGGTTAAAATGCTATGCCTCTTATGAGTAGTCAGATAAATGGGTGGGACTAAAACTCCTGACCACTTGGCTCTAGGGGCATATCCCCCAAACTGAAATGCATGTGGTGTGTGGGAAGCCTCAGTCAGCTTCCTTCTAAGGATTGTATTTCTACTGAAGTGCAGATAGACATGAGGAATTTTCTAGAAATATGCCTTTCAAAATTAGTTTTGCTGTCAGATTCTGCGAGTGCCTCTTAATATCAGATCTTTCTTTCTTGTTTTTTAGTATTTGAAAAATCAACATTTTTTTCCAGTCTCTTCCAGATTGTCCAAAGCACTGTTACTTCATAAACAACAGCTCAGAAAAATCAGATTTAGCAGGAGCCTTGGTTAGTAAAATCCCATTTACTCATCCAAAATGTGTGCCTGGCATAATAGAGGTTCTTCGACATCAGATGGCATATAACACTCTTATTAGCAGCTGTGTCTCTGAGAAGCACATAAATGAAGGTAAATTGGTTGGTTGGAAGTAATGATAGGATATTAAAGGAAAAATTAGTTTCAGTCTGGGCTTTAAACAGACTTTTCCTTGCCAAAGCCTGTAGCATGTTTCAATTGATCAAACCCCCTTAATTCTAGTATTGTACTTGGTTGACTATTCAGAAAACAGCCCCTACCCCAACAAAATCCTAGTCTTGATACTTCTGGCATAAACATAGTTGACAAAGCAACAAACAATGAGATTCCAGTCTTTTTTTTTTTTTCCTCATTACTGTCATGTGATTCAGCCAAAAAGTGTCTGTCTAATGTGCGTGGGGAAAATATCACTAAATAGTAATTTTATTTCTAGATGACTCAGAACTGCTTTACTTTGAAGTCACACCACAAAAGAACACCAGTTTTTCTGTTTCGTTTCCTCATCCTGTGAAAGACAACTTAGCCTGTGGTAGGTATGGAATATTTGATACTATCCTTTTTATTGGATTGGCAAAGATCTTGGTTTTGTTTAGGTTTCTGCATTGTGTTTTTCTTTTATAAATACATTCTAATGGCTGCTGCTAGTGATGCACAGCTGTGAAAAACAGAGTAGCACTTACAGGACACTTCATAAGTGATTTATATGTATCTGGCATAAACCAAAAAAAAACATGTAAAAACTCAAATTCTAATTCCGTCTTGGCCTCCAGTTAATTAATAAATTGTAGCTTCTAATCTTATTCATTATCAGTATATTAGGAAAATACAAGCCTGGTACAAGAACATTGCTGCAAGGTCCCTTCCTGATGACTTGTTTTACTCCCTTGAAGTATTGGAATTAAAGGAAGGTATTCAGTGTTTACAAAGGCATCTGTTTTGAAATACTTGTACTCTGTTCTTGCTTAGTGATAATTAATGTCATAACCTCCAGAGAAATCCAATGTAATCTTCATTTACATCCTGAAGATCCAACTCTAAATTCTAGTGATGACTTTATTTCAAGAGCTGTGAAGCGGTAAGTTTTTTTGTTTTATTTTATAACATTTGGAATAGATCTTTAATGTCCATTTAATGGAAATGTGTGCCTTCAGTGTCATTAGCTTAACCTTTTACTGAAATTGTACATTTGGCTAGGTTAGTTGGAACAAATCACTTTACTGTGTCTTAAGTAACTTTTTGAAAAGGGACACTTAAAGCATTACTACTGATGGGCAATACTTCTTACTTGTGCAAAATGGGCTGACAGGGGAAATGCTTGTGAACGAAGAGATTCTTACCTTTTCTATAGATGCTTTTATATCTATTATAAATATATACGTATATATAGAAAGGGAAGTCTATATGTCATGCCTGTGACACTGTTTCTGGCTTGTTTCTGGAAACTTAAAATACCAAGACAGATCAGTTGCTGCAGTGTATCTACATACACTAGAGAAAGGACTGAGAGCACTAATTTTTTGAGCATAGTAAACAAGACCTGGATTACAGCAAGGTCAATACAGGCTTGATTTTTTTTTTTTCAACCTTTTCAATAGCCTGCTCAGTTTTAACTTGCGGAATGCTAGAAACTAGTCCTGAGAACTACGTATCTCTGCTGTTGAGAGGGTAGGAGGGAAACCTAGTGCAGTTAATGCTTTAAAAAGGAGAGGGTCTGTACCTGTTTCATACAAAATGCAAAACTTAATATTAACACAATTGAAAAAGACTAAGTTTTCATTAAAAGCATCCTTAGGACTTCTTTTTGACCCCACAACATACCCTTTGTATCAAAATTTGTTTGTGCTGGTCAACTAGACAATCCCATACTTGCATCCCTTATGTTAATCCATTGTTTCCAGTGTAACATCCCTAGTTATACTGTAGTTACAATGTAGTGCCTATAGGACTACATGAGACAAAAAGATGCAGGGAAAATGGGGTTGCTGTTTGTCACAAACTATGTATGTCAGATTCCAGTCACAGTTTAAAATGAGCAATGCTAACTTGAACCATGAGTGCTGTCTGTAGTAGTGACTACTGTTTCATTTCCCCCTCTAGTTGTATGTCAGTCCCAGTTGTCATGAGAGCTATCTTCAGGAATGCTGCCAAGGTGGGAGCGGGTAGCGAATCAGAAGATAAAGACGTACATGCAGAACAGAGACCTGCATCGCCCTGTGAGCCAATCCCAGACTCTCATAGTCTCGAAGGGAGTCTTTCTGGGGCTGGTGAGCAAGAGAGAGTAATGAGAGATAAGCAAAGTGCTCAAAAGGGCACAGAAGAAAGTCTTTCCACAGCTGATCTGGAGACTCTGGGTGATAGTACAGACCAGAGCACCTCTAGAGTGAGCACACAAACTTCATGCAATGCAGTAAAAGAAAGTAATTACTCAGCTCATACAGAGGCTGTTATGACAGATGCTAGTAGATGCTAGCTACAATCTTGACCAGTTGTTTGATGATGAAACAAGAAAGGAATACTCTCTCAACAGCAGGTTGCTTTTGCAAAAGAAGTTGAAGAGAAATTGGCAAGTTCATTGTCTACTTAAATTTTCTTTGAGGGGTATTTACTCTTTGCATATTATTAAATACAGAAGGGTAATATTCTTGAATTTTCATTTTTAGTTTCTAACAGTGCTCTAGGACCTCCTTAGTTTTGTCTGCATTATTTTGTATCTTATGGAAAATGTCTTGTGTAGGTATAGACTGTAGCATAATGTACACAGCAGAAAAATAATCTTTATCAATGTCAGCTCTCCTTTAAATAGAGAAAAAGAAAGCTCTCTAAACAATTTTGTACCTAAGTAATGCAGTCTGATTCAGTTCCACTCTATCTAGCAGAACAAGTCTTTAGTAAGAAAGTTACAGGGTCATCTCTGAAAAAAATCAAATATTTTTTTCCAAGTTTCGAAATATAAAAATAATAAAAATAAGACTAAATGATTTTGCTTAAGTCAACTGTTAAAAATTTCAGTTTGCTCCAGCCTCACCCCACCTTGCCTCAGACATGGAAGATGATTATGACCAACTTAAAGTAAACTCCACACTTACTGTAAAGCAATTTAATTACTGCAAAATAGAGATGGGCATTTACAAAGAAAAGGCTTCCTGACACTACAGTCAAAGTTAAGGTGAACACTAGGAAAGGAAGCCAAATACAGGATCCTGGCACAGAAATATGAAGTTGTCAAATACAGCCCCATGTTTGACAGCATGTTTTTGGGAGCGTGTAGAGGCAGGAAGCTCTGCTTCCTTAACACAGTGGGTAGGAGGGGAACTCTAAGGGAATGAGAGAGGAGGAGAGCTCAGACTAGAAGGACTAGCAAAACAAATATAAAAACAACATTTATGAGACTAGAAAAGTGTTTAAAGTGGTCCAACAGGTTCAGAACAGACTGTGTAACAGAGTAAAACAATGCCATGGCAATAATTCTGCAATTGCAAAGACTGGTGTGTAAACAGGAGCGTAGAAAGGAAGAGAAAGCCTGTGGAAGTTCCCTGCATAGCAACGGCAAAGGACAGGAGGAGGAATGTGACAAAATGCAAAGTTCCTGCAGTTTTAACATTTACAAAGCCATTTAAAGGAAATAGAGAACACATGGGTAAAACATGAGGTTCTCGCACAGAACAGAAATAAGCTCAGTAAATCACAGGAGAGCTTTTAAAATCATCCGTCCTTTCCAGGAAAGGCATTGTTTAAAATGGAAAGTGAAGGGCATTTTTTTTGACAGGAACTGAAGCATGGTAAAGGTTTATGGGAATGACCTCTACTGGGAAGTATCAGAATCAAGTTTCCCTGAAATGAAGTCAACCAGGAGCCTACACTTGCTCCACACACTCCAATCCAGTTCAGATAGTTTTAAACACCACAAGACAGAGAAACTAATGTCCCAGTTGCTGGACATGATGTTGCATCTCCTGTGATAAGCCCAGTTGCTCTACTAACCAAACAGTCTGCTCCTTAACCCAAGCAAGGGTTGGCTGTCCAGCATCTGTGCAAAATTTTGCCTTGCTACACTCAGATTGCAATGCATCATCCTTACCATTATTTCTGCAAGTTTTGCCACTCTGATTATCTTTTCCAGCTTTATCTGCATCACATTCTATTCCAGATGGAGCTGTATCACTAAGATCCAAGTCTTGAACAAAATCTAAAATATCTCCAAGATGTGGCTGTTCCTGCGTAGAATTCAGGTACTTAAGCACATCTTCTTCATGCTTTCCAATCACATCTAAAAGATGATTTATCTTACTCAAAGCAGAATCATGTCCATTAAGCTGACACCAGGATAAGAGAGCACTGAAAAGTGGAAAAAGAAAATAAATGAAAAAGTGATTACATGTATCTACACAAACTTCCAACTATTAAAGATGTAGATTTAGATAAGTTTCCAAGAATAACTTGAGAAGGATTTTTAAGAATGACCATTCTGTAACCATGTAGCTAACTCCCTGTACTTATGACATGAGATGAGAATTCTCAGGCAGTAGCTTTGGCCAGATTTGTTGGTATTACAACTGAGCTACTAAACAACAATTAACCCTCCCATAAAACAAGAAAAATCCCACTCCCCACTCAGCCTTAAAGATTCAAAACTTACCTCAGGGTACCTCTGAACTGGCCACATGTGACCATCAGCTCAGCACCTTGTCTGTAGCCCACGTTGAAGCCTTCCTGGAGTGCAAGTTCTTTCCCAGCCTCAATGCCATCCCTATAGCCTTCCTGTAATAGAAGTGGTGCAAGCAGCTTTTCACAATGTGCAAAGTTAGAGCTACAAGTATCTTTTCAATGATATAAACGCATAAATGGGCATTCAGTCTCTTAAAAATATCACTTTTTGATTTGAGAGAGGAAAGAAAACCAAAATCCAACTCTCCTCTTCTAACTCTTTCTCCTTTACTATTTACAGATACCTAATTTTTTTTTTTTTTTTTTAAAGGCGCACCAGCAAGGTCAGGAAATAAGGACAGTACTTTTATAAACATCAAAAATAAGAGAAATCTGCAGGCTTACTTTCAAAGCTGATGACCACCTGCCCTTGAAGAGTATATCATATAGATTTCTTGGTATCTAGTAATATGTAAGCTGCAAAAACCTCCCTGTTAGCAGAAGTATTAAAGGACTTTGTCTCCTAGCCATAATTGATCTATCCCTTTTCACAGAAATAATTATTGAGTCATATTGCTCTATTTGCTGGATATTGCTTAAATAATTCAAGAGTTATATGGCAGAAAGATGATGATAGGAGTGACATTTAAATACACAGAACACTGAGTGTGAAAACTTCTTTCCGTAAGAAACTGCTGATGATTATAAACAAATTAATTTTCTTATCCAATAATGTTATCACGTAACAAAGTAATTCTTATTTCATATCAAAATTCTAAGTTGTAAGAGCTTTCATTTTATCACAACATAAAAAGACCTAGTGGCCCTTTTAGAGAAAGGGCTAGGAACAGGAGTGTTTACTCAATGTACGGTTTTGACCTCAAAAAACACTTTAGGATTCGGCAGGATTCACTGAGAGGGTACCTAGACTTAATTATACTGCCTCACACGTACTAGCAGCCAACCTACAGCTATGAAGCAAACAGCTTGAATCCAGATTTAGCAGTGCATTCCATGCACGCACATACTTGTACAGAGGGAGCCAAGGTCTTTTACTAAACTACTACGTGCTCCTACAGGCTACTTGGCTAGAATTTCTGCAACTCCCTGCTACATTTTCTGGCATTCAGAAGGAACTAAGCCACAATAACTTTTAAGTGGACATTTTTAGCTTTTCCCCCCAAGTCATCTGTATCAATCAAGGTATGAATCAGGAAGTAAAAATGGTTGACTTAAAAAAAAAAAACAACAAAAAAAACCCCACGGTTATAGAAATACCTTCAATCTTTTCTTCATGGTGCTATTCCATTCTTTCTGTGCTATATATATCTCATCTGCATCTTCATCAAATATGTCTTCACTGGATCGGCTGTTGGCAGCTTGTACCCAGGACATTATGGCAGCGAGGACTGTAACCTTTGGTTATGTGGCGGAACAAATACTGAGAAACAATCAAGGATCCTTCTGACAAAGCACGGCAATAAAAGCACGGCCAGAAAATGTGAGTTCTAAAGTCACTTTGGGGGGTTGTTATTCAACCTGTACATGGATTTCCACAGGAAAATGAGATTTACGGTTGCATCTGTCAAGAGAAGACAGTCAGGTTTCCAATGGTGAAGCAACTTTTTAAATTTGGAACTTCAATTTCAGACAGTCTTTTTTTTTTTCATTTTTTTACTTCCAGTGGCAGTGACCTACCTATGCGCACCAAATCAGTACGCCCAAGTGTTGCTAGTACCTGAACTGCAGGCAGAAATGACTTCACAGTTTTGGTAGCAGCTGACAAACAGCCTCATACGGCTTCCATGCAGTACATAAAGAGATCTACATACAACTGCCTGCAGATTTCGGACCTTAATAATGGGTATGGCCATTCAGCTTTGATTTTCCATTTCATTGTTATGCCAAATGTTTAACACAATCATGCTCATTTTGAGTAAAAATATTCCTTTATACTTTAAGTAAAGAATTAGCTAATTCTGCTCTAAATAGAAGACAGAATCGGATTGTTTTATCTGCACTGAAGACAACCTTAAGAGGCCATTTGCAAATAACTAAGCAAGTCCCTGGGAATTCTTATAACACACAAAATACTGTCTTTTTCAATAATTTGTTAAAGTGGGTACTGAACTTAAATTTCATTTTTAGACTTGCCGCATACATATTTTTTTAACTGTTAATCAAAGCTTCCAGAACTGCCAGTACTGTTGTATTCAATCTTTGGGATAGGATCAAGTAACTACCTGGCTAGTGCAAGAATCTCAGCTTCTGCTTAAGTTCACACAGATCACCGTGCAAATTCCTTCTTCTGTTTATCTTTTCTTCATGCCCAAATACAAAGCAGTGAAAACATCCCTCATTAAAACTTACAAATTATACTTTCAAGTATTTCAGGCTTAAAAATTGTTATGCTTTAGAATACTCTGACATGAAGGAACAGAAATTTCATCACCAGCCACCAGAAAATACACTTATTAAGATACCTCTATTAACCTCATTATCACCTGGTTTCATTAACTTCAGGGTGAATCCATACTGAGGGAATCCTATGGAGGGGCTGAGGCTGTGCAGCGAGGGCCTGTTCATGGGTCATGCTCTATCTTGTATGCAATACATGAACATAATAAATAGCAATAATAAATAAGGAGAAATAATAAGTATATACACCCATATGCATACATATACATAAATGTGTATATGTATACAAACACAGACACACACACACACACATATATATATATTTTTAAGGCTCAAATTCCCCTGCAGCAGCATGTCTCAGTCAAGCACTTGCTAGGACAACCCCCATCAGGCTACAGACCAGAGGGAACCGGACGGCCCCAAAGGAAGAGGAGGAGGCCCAGGCCTGATCCGGTCCCGATCCCGGTCCCGTGGCCGCAGTGGCGGCGGCGGGTCACTCACGGCCAAGCCGCAACCACCCGCCCCTCCTCCCCCATTTCGCGGGCAGCCGTTTAGCCCCAGCGCCGCGCGGAGCCGCCCTCCTCTGCCGCCTGCAAACACGCGTGGCCTCCCCCACCCTTCCCCTCTCCCCTCGGCGCCATCCCGGCCCCTCACCGCCGCCGCCGCGCGCTCACGGGGCGCAGCCATGCCGCCTTAGGGCAAGCCGGCTTCACTACCATTGGAAACAACGGGGCCGCGGCGGCCATGTTGGGTGAGGGCAACCCGCGCAGGGGCTGCTGGTAAAGAACCGCCATCTTCACCCGCAGCTCGGCGGCTTCATGGCCCGTTTGAGGCACGGGGGAGACTGGCGGCCATCTTGAGTAAGGGCGCGGCGGGAGGGCGGCGCGGTGCGAGCCCCGGGAGGAGCTGGGGAAGAGCCCGCACTGTAACTGCCCGTCCCGCCTCCCCGGAAAAAAACACACAGAAATAGTAATAATAATAAAAAACAACCTTTCTTTTTGGCATTTGACTCATCAGAGCCCTTGAGTGTCAGTTGTGGCACAAGCACCAGGTTTAGCCATCACACTAATACATCCTTTTTAATAGCAAAAGTGCCTGTGGGAGTCGTGTGTTGCTTGCCCGTCTCAGAGGAAATAGTGCATCTTTCTGGAAGACATACAGCAAAAATCATGCAGTGTTTCCTTGGTGCAGGCTGTATTTGGCATGTAAGCACACTTTTTAAAGGCGCTCAGTGCACCAACTAATCCTAAATGTACGATATACATCAGTTATGGGTTCAAGCTGCAAATGTCTTCCCACTTCTAAATGCTATTAAAGGAAATGCCCTGATGCTCATTCTGGTCCACGAAAGAGAGCATATGTGTGCTGGCAGAAGTAGGAGATTGAAGGAAAACATGAAATCGGGCACACTGTGGGGGCGCCTGCTGCTGGGTCCCATTGCTGGAGTTTCTCCTTGCAGCTGCTTCTCAGGTCCACACAGAGCTCACAGCTCTGCTGTCCCCTAGGGCCATCCCAATGGCACCCTCCAAACACTCTGGACCCTTCTTGCTTTGGTTAGTGAGGGCATCTGAGGGGCTTCATGGAAAGGCTTGGAATGGTGGTGGCAGGAAGCCCTCCACACATTGGCTCCTCTCACCAAGGGATGCATCCCACGGGACCACGTGCTGGAGCCCGTATCCGCATGTGTTGCTGCAGAGCCCCGGACACCATGTCCCCAAAGCACAACGTGCCTCAGCGGTGTAGGCAGGAGGTGGTAGTTTCTCCCGTGCCGACCACACTGCCAGGCTGGCACCCATGTGCACACCAGAGCAGAAGGCTGCTGAAATTCCCACGGACAGCACGGCTGGGTGCACAGCCAGGGATGAAAGCAGTGCCTGTCCTAAGACCATGAGCAATGTTAGAAGGATGATCCCATGCTGCTTCTCCCACAGCCACAGCAGACTCATCCACCTTGCGCCATGTTTGGTCAAGACAGCATATGCTGCTGCACGTGCGTCCACTCGGACGCGCACTGCTGATTGCTCTGTCGAGGAAATGGTGTGTCAGGGGACGAAACACCATGGGTGCCTCTGGATGGCCAGGCATGTGCCCATCTGTTCCCCAGCAGTTGCTCTAAATAGCCCTGATTGTTGATCTCCTAGCACAGCACTGCTTCCTGTCTGGTAAAGGTTGACTTGGCAAACTCTGCCATTTTTTTCAACAAAGTGCTAAATAAAGCCGGACTGCACAAACACACACTCACCCATATGGAAACTGGAGCTCTGTTGCTGTAGTGAACCCCTCAGGACCAATCACAACATGGTGCTGCTAAGCCTGGGAGCTCCCTGCCTGTACAGCTGGACCAGCCCTAACCTGGCTCATCTGCTGATGTCACCTTATGCTCAATCTCCTGCTCTTCCAGAAAACACTCACGGGTCTTCGGGGTCACCGGTTTCCCCAGTCTCAGGCCCCCTTACGTTTATCATGGTTCGAGCATGATTTGTCATGTCATTCCCCCCAGATGTCTGCTGAAGATAAATCCTTATGACCACGAGAAACTATGCAAGAGGCTTCATATTCCCACCCCTTTTGGTTAGTGGCCGTGGGCGGATAATCTGGTGACTCATGTGGTGTACGAAGTACACCTGCTGCAGACAGGTTGATTATGTGCTGACAGCCTTGACAGGGCTGCTGCTAGCAGGGCTCGAGGGCGAGGCGCGCGCCTCATGCTTTCCACACCTATGTGTGTTTTAAGGAAAACAGTGCCTATCTGTGGTGGTGGCATTTGGTAGTGCTGCCCGTCAAGGGCTGCCGGTCAAGGGATCAGAGCATGAAAGAGAGTAGGTCACAGGCTACAAAATGGCTTTAGCATTTTTTTTTTTAGTCTGTGTTTTTTTTCATAATGTACAACGACCCCTCAGGATTTCAGGCTTTTTTTAACAGTTGCTAATTAGAGTATCCAAGGCTTGTCGTGCGGTGTATGGGAATGGGGAACTGTCTTTCAGGGTGACAAAAATTAGGGCAATTTCTATGGTGGTGTACAACTGTCACTCAAGCTAAGGCATGTGAAGGGTCCAGGATAGAAGACTTTTTGCCTTGGCACTGCACTAGAAGATTATTCTCCAGCGACTTCTATACTCTGTTGTAACTGTTTATTGTCATGGACCATCAGACAGAACTATGTCTCATTGGCTGTTAATTTTGGCAGTTGTATAGTTCTTTTAAAAAAAATCACAACTCTTAATTCATCTTACAGTGATGAATTTCAGGAACACTGTTAAGTTGCTGTTCACTTGTTCTCTATTGTAAACAAGGCTAAAACATGATGGGTAAAGAAAAGCAGAGTAAGCTAGTGGAATGCGGGGAGAATGAGGGCCACTGAGGTTTAATAAAACCACTAAATACATTGTCACCAAACACTGCAGGACGCTTTAAACGGCAAGTCCCTCCTAAAACGCATATTCTGTCTATGGCCAGATCTGTAATCTCTTTCTGGATATCTGGCTCTACTGACTAGAGAGATTCTAGGCTGTTTGCCTAGAATATGTTGAATAGCAGGGCATCAGTAAGACTGCCTGCAACAACAAAAAAATGGTGCATTTATGCTCTCATGAAGCCTGTGCCTCTGTCCTGAGCTTGGTGTTTCTCTGTATTATTTATTTCCCTCACCCACACCTCCACAACACCCAAGGTGGTGAATGTTGAAGGTGATAATATAGTGACCTCCAGTGCTTAAATCCTCCCATTCCAGACCCGTGACAGGGAAGGAATGCGCCACAGCAGTGAGCTAACAGGTTAACTGCAAGGTCACAGATTTAATGAGGTCTTAAATATTGCTGCTCACAGCACAAAGAGACTGCAATGATGCTAAATTTAAAAAGAGGGTTAAAACAAGCCACTAGGATCAGTGGTTATTGCCAGGGCATGGGTAGCAAAAATATGTTTCAATGTTTTCCTATTGCATCTTTTATTCAGGATATCAATGCAATTTACTAATAAAGCAATGTCACCCTCTTGTGATGAAAGTAAAGAATACAAAGGAGTCACTTCCCTGGTTTGTGAAATCTCTTCCCTCTTCTGTAAAAACAAACAACAACATTATACAACATTTTGGGACAAAATGCCTTATTTAAGTTCAGAAGAAAATAGAAAAATATGGAAGAGACTTAGAACTTTTTGACTATACTACTTCAAAGGACCACAGAAATTTTAATGGTCATAGTGTCATTATTTCTCATAAAAGTATTTGCAAGTGAGAAGATGTGTTCTGGCTTCTTCCTTCACCTGCATTAGCAAAGCATAGAAACTGGTTTGTTAAATAAAAGGGCAATTCTCCTTCTTGCAGAATCATTACCACTTCAGGACCTGGCAAAAGCAGAAACTGTTGCTGAATAGTCCACGGACTGCTGGCAGCTTGGCTTGTGCCGAGTTCTAAGTGGAAATTGTTAAGCAAGGGAATAAAAAATTCTTTTTTTTCCTACTTTCCCCAGGCTTGCTTTGAGCGTCCCCAGGGAAGCCAGGCTTGCAGTCTAAAGAACTGTACTCTGAACTCTTGTGTACTAAACAGAGCAGCAGATACAGTTTATTAACACGGACGCATCCCCTCCATCTGTCAATTCCCTTGGTTTGCTCCTCAGAGCAGTGAGGTTTTGTTGTCCCCAGATATAATGCATATATCTTCATCCTGGAACTTTAATAACAACTCCAACATTGGAAAAAAAAAATAAGGTATGGCTGAGATCAAAACTAGCTATATATCCCAACTCAAGATTAACAGCGATGGAACAGAATATCAAACGGGACTGCCCAGTGCTCATTAGACTATGCAACAGAGATGGAAGGAAGGGAGGAAGGAAGGAATATCCCCGGCCATCCACAAGGGTGAGAGCTTCAGTTTGCTGACAGTGAGTTCTGGTTCAGTGTGAAATTCTGCCGCAAGAATAGAAAAATACTGTGTTGGTAAGGACAAGGTAAATATAATAGGTTTTACATTAAACACATTTTAGTTGTGTACTTGTAGCATATGTTTACAGAATTTGTAATATCAGCAATGAGTCTGACGGTTTCTCACCTCATTAATAAATAAGGGCCTGCTGTAGATTTGTGACTCAGAGATATCCTGCCATTAGGTTTTTCTGTCTTTATTTATTTGTTTATTTATTTGATGCAGAGCTGCCTTGCTTGTTCATATAATGATTCATCTTAATGTGCTAATAATTACTGTAAATGTGATTGATCCAAGGAAAATGCTGGATTCCACCTATGATTTTTCTCCAGTGAAGTGCATCTCTATTCAAATCACAGCGACTTCACCTCATGCTTGTCTTGCTTCAACATGAGGGAAATGATAGCTCTTTTCCTTTGGCTAAGAGACGAATTGCCCTCTCTGTTTTATCCCTTGTATAAACTCAGGCAAATGTTGCAAACCTGCAGGAATAGCAGCTGTACAACGCTGATCCAATTGTCTGAAGTGAATGAAACTGCTAGAAGGCATAAAACTTGTGCAGTGCAATGATTTCTTTGGCACCTGAAACCACAAGAAAACAATTGTTTCAGCGACAGTGACAGTTTCTGAAAGGTTGAGGCTGTGACGGTGGCAGTTGTTAACGGGTGGCTTTCGCATTGCCTGTGGTTTGTGAACAGTTCCACTACAGCATGTGTCAGCCCCGGATTCTCGCCTGTTCAGCGCCACCAGCACAAGGGCTGCCGGGCGACTCTCACCCTCGGCCGCAACACCAAGAGCTGGCGCCTCCGGGCCTCCATGCGCCCGGCTCTGCTCCGGCATGTGTGGAGCAGCCCCCGGGAGCTGCCTCCCTCTGCCAGCGGCTCCTGCGGCTTCTCCGCACAGCTCCACGCCGAGCGCCCGGCCTTGCCAAGGCAGAGCCTCTTGTTGGGCACAGCCAAAGGTGCTGCCCCCCTTCTGCCCGTTCTTGCCTTGTAACGAGCTAGAGCTACCACGGCCTGGCTGGGCACTCCCAGCTGCTTCGTGGAGTCTCCCGTGCTGCAGGGCAGTTGGGGTTCATCCTTGCTCCGTTTTGTGGTCCTTGCCTTTTAATCAATGTTGGAAGAGGAAATACAACTTTGTTCACAGCTCTGGCTCTGAGTTACACCCAGCCACCCAGAGGTAATGGTGTTCAGCTAAAAGCTCAGGAATTCTTTCTCCCACCTTCTGCCGAACATGATCTCACAACTTTTGGGGTTTGCTTTCTGACATGTAAGAACACCATTTTCCTTGGTGTCAATGTCAGTTTTCGTCTCCCACAGTTTTCATTGGTCTCAATGGAAGATGTCCATCTTCAACAGCAACTGCAGGTACCATGAAGCTAACACAAGTGAGACTTTGATATTTAAACAAGATCGATCCTTGCAGGGGGCATTGCATGAATATTAAACACTAGTCTGGAAAAGACTGAGCATAGTTACTCCTGGTTTCTCCACATGTATTATATAGGACTTAGCTAGATACATTGGCACTGAGCCAATGCTCTACTTATGCTTTGTGATTGCATATCTCTAGGGACCAAAAAATACAGTTGATCAAAAAACACAGTTCATACAAAAATACTATCACCTAAACAAATACTGTTAGGTACCTTTGCCAGTAAATTATTATGGTCCAGTATATGCCACTATAAGTTATGCTGAGAAGCACGTTGCTTTTCAGGCAGTTATTGATTTCTGTGGGTTTTTGCTGAGAGAAAGGCTGTTCTCCGTGCACAGGATCAGACAAGGTGAGCTTTCTCATCAAATTTTCAGTAGCAGAACAGTTGCTAGCTCTTTAAGGAAATTGAAACAGCAGCAGTCGTGTTACGAGCTCAGGCTCTGACCTTAGGGTGATCATATTATACATTCAAAGGCCGAAGTTTCTCTTCTTTGCTCATCCAAAACCTCCACTGAAGAGAGTGGCTTAATGAGATACCGAAGGGAGGCAGGATTGACCTCATGTTTTAAATAGCAATAAAGAACTCCAAAGTTCTGCAATGAACTAGAGAAAAAGAAAACTCTCCTTCGATATTCCCTTTAATCTGGGGAAATTAATGAGCTCCACATCTTTGGCAGAGTGGATACTGTATGTTATTACTGACTCAGAGCATTACCTACCTAATTGTGACTAAACAGGTTTATGAGTAATGCAGCAATTACATAGAAAAATCAAAATGAATTCAGCAGCACCTGATGACTGGGAATCAAATTCCATGGTATTGTGACAGCCGCTATAAGTTACGGGAGACAAAGTGTGAGGGAAGTGAATTTGAGGCAGTTTGTGCACAGAGACCACAAAAAGCTCCCTATAGAAATGGGCTACTTTATGTCTTCTTAAGCTTGGATTCCAGTCACTTTTCTTTCTAACTCCCGCGCATTTCCCAATTGCTCTGAGAAACCTGTCCCTCTGCAGGAGCTTTATTTGCGTAGTCCAAGTGAGGTGAAAAGTAAGCCTTAAAATAGGACCTGGGGTATAATTTTAATTATGTAACCATTCCAAAATGATCACGTTATATAGTTTGAGGTTTTAGAATATTGCCTCTCTGTGGAATATTAGTGTCAGGGTCTGTGACCATTATTTATAAATATACTATAGACTACAATTAACTGTTCTGTTCCCAGAATTTACCAAAATTACAGGGTTTTGGGTCTTTCTGTGAATCACCTACCTAATTAAATTTTATGTCTGTCTCAACTATCGCTTCTATGCAGGAGCATCCTTTATCACATTTTTTGGCAGAGGCATTTCCACTTTATTGAAAAGACTGCAATTTAATAAGTTGGCCAAGGAAAATCTACAGATCCTCTGAGAATCTCTACAGCACACGTGGAATAGGTCCCTTTTTTAGCAAGAAAGGAAGGAGTTTATAAATATTTTACTAGTGTGCTGAAGAGTACATTTTATCCTCATGCAATATTAGCTCCTCAAGAAAATTCTCAGAATACATTAAGGAATAATATAGCGTAGTCTGTGGTTACTTTAAAATTTAAAACCTTGTATTGTCTCCCATTCCTACCTTCACTCCTGTGATGACGGCTGTTTTCTCTTTTCAGAAGCAAAAGCAACATAGATGAGCCTTGTAGTTTTCTGAATGACTGATGGGATAATGAAATTAACAGTAGCGCCTACAAACACCATTGATTTAAAAAAAAAATCTCCAAGATTGACACCTTAACTTGGCATGTGGAACAACAACCATATGTCTGTTTGTTGTAATAAATGTAGGTATGCATGTACGCCCTGATACCTGTGTGCATTGTCTGCAGCCTCTGAGGAGCTCAGGGGCATATTTCAAATTCACTTCAACAAGGGTACCGGTCTGTGTGTTATAAGGATTCCGTAACACTCCATCCCTTAGAATCTTGTAAGTAATCTCTTGGATATCCTACAGGCTTCCTTTCATAAAGCTTTCAACACGGAGCTGAGTGGGCTGCGTGCACGTGTGTGAAGCTGCCCTGATTGAAATGCCAATATTCGCTCGCTCTCCGGGCTCTGAAATTTACTATTGCAATAAAACAGGAGCACTCCCTTGCATACCAAGCTGAAGTGGCTGTGAAGAACAGCCGCTGAAACCTCTCATTTATTTTGTGGATTCAGTTTAATTGACATCCGCATTCAATCCTTCCAACTGGCCTATTCATTGTCTCCCTCTCCTGGAGATTCGATCTGGATTCTGTATGCAGCAAATTCATTACTGAACTGCAGCCCCTTCCGTCACTGAAAGGAAAGGGAAGGAAAGGAATCACTCTGTGGTTTGAGTCATAAGCATCCAATCTTAGTGTTTTTCCATCCATTTCTTTTATCTACTTTTTTTTTTTTTTTTTTTTTTTTTTTAAGATATTCACCTTCCCTTCCTCATCTCCCACTGTTTGTTGAAGGGAAATATGATAGAAGCATATTTGTCTATCTCCCTGACTCCAAATAACCTGTGCCAGAGGTAGCACAATATCAAAAAAGATTTCTGAGTAATTTATGATATGTTTGATGGGCAAAAAATATTGAAAAGAACATGAATAATTTATTTTGATACTAAAGGCATAAACACTGATGTCACGCATAATTAGTAGGAAAGATCCAACCAGCTCTAATCAGAGATCAGGAAACTTGTGCATAAGTAGCACGAGGGCCCTCAGACAACAAACAGAAGGGAAGAAGGTGGCTGCTTAGAATGGGGAAGGGGCAGCCTCCACACACAAGGAGTAGAGCTTCCACGTCAACCCAATTTTGGAGGGGAAGGAGGTGGAAACATACTAGAGACTACTGTGGTACAGGGCATGAATTCTAATACTGAACACCTAACAACCCTAATTTATTTTGAGCTTAGTGTGGACTGTGCATGAAGCCTCCCCAGATCTGATCTCCTGGTTGCACCGTCCTGTTCATGAAGCAAATCCTCTTTGGGAGCTACCTTGGTGTCTGTATGACAGTTGCTGTTCCTTGTGGGGACCAAATAGCTCTGGAGCTTGGCTGTGCTGCAGGTAGCATTTTGGCATAAGAGGATTACAGATGTGAGGAAAATCGCTAAGATTTTGTAAACTTCTGCTGTGATAACAACTCATCACATTTTTAAAACTTATTGAAAAACCTGATGAAAGTTAGCAGGATTTGTCAGTGGGATTTCATGACAGATACCACATCGACGCTATACAGGCTTGCTTCTGGTGAGAGAAGAGCTGAACATAAGCTGGAGAAGTTTATGTGAGCCCTCTGGCTGTGAAATTAGAAAAGGTCCTAACTCTTACCATGCATCTAACTAAGTAGAGGCACAGTCTCAGTTTGTGCTGCAGCCCCAGGTTCTGTGCACGTACCTGGTTAGGAGCTTCAGAGTAGTTGAACCCAATCAGAAAGTGATGTAGATTGAGGATGCTCTGTTTAATTCAGTGGACATTTCCTAAGTATTTACATTCATTTTTCAAAGAAGTAGAGATACATTGTAAAAATATCTGCAGGACCTAGGGCCCTTCAGAAGAGCTTTCTGCTAAGGTGCACCGTAATATGCCTTGCAATAAGTTACTAAATAATGCAACAGTGTGTATCATTCATTAAGTACCAATAAATAATTCAGAATGTTTTGTAATTTAAAGTGCTCCTGAAATTACATCCCTTCCCCACTTTGTTCTGCTTGCACCAGTAAGGAGAGTTTTGCGAGCTCGCTTCAGCTTGAACTCTTTGCTTTGGGCTTCTCTGCAGTCATTAGCGTTAAGAGCAAGAACAGTGGATGAATCATGGTTTATTTGAGATGATTTTGTCAGAAATAGGAAAAAAAAAGAGCTTAGATTCCTTGAGGTGAGACTGAATCCTTTCTTGGGCAGATGAGCTATTGGCTCCTTGATCTTGTAGGAAGGAGGAGGGTGGCAGGAGGCAGCAGGGTGCTGTGTTTGTCTTTCCCTTCAGCTAGTTTGTAAAGGGTCGAGCTCTTCCCTCCACTTCTATACCCTATTTTACAGCATCAGGATGTGAACTCATTAACTTAATAAGCAGAATATCAGCCCACAGGCACCACTCCATGGTTCAAGTGCTAGCCCTCCATGCTTAATTATAAGGTGCGATTTGTTTAGCAGCATTTTGCCTCTGTGACAAAAGGAGCCTTAAATTAAATCTTTGTGTGTTACTGAGTATTACTTCCTTTGTGGATCAGAAGCAATGTCCTGACCTTAACCACATCTCTGCCTTCCTGCTGCTCTTTGCAACAGAAAGCCAGGAACTTTACTGATTCTCAAGCTAAAGTCACAGGAATTCAGGTATACGTATGATACCCATTTCTCAGTGCAGTGCAATAGATAAAAATTGTAACAAATGTAGTTTAGAGTAAACGAATGAATGAAATTTAAGACTGACACTACAAAATAAATTTGGAGTGGCTTTTTTTGTGGTGGGGAACTCATTAGACTGTGAAAATTAATCACACTGTGCATAGTACCCCACTGGCAAGACATTACTCACTGCAAAATAATTCTGTTGTTTTGGGGCTTTGCAAATATACTAGATTGATGATGATTCAGTGTTTATAGAGATTTTTGGCTCACATCTCATTTATGTTTATGCCACCAGATGGTCTTTATTTGTCATACTATTTCTTAGGATTGTTTTTTTTTTCTCTGAGATTTGAATGCATATGTGATGAAGATGCTATGTGAGTGAAAGAATAAACAGAACAATATTAAATATCAAAGATGACAAATGATTGCTAAGGGTGAAGAAAGTAGAGTGTGATTATAAATAATAGTTTAAGAGATAAGCCTGAGCTGGTCTGGAATTTGGTTCTAAGGATGCAGTCTTTAACTGAAATTTGTATTTTGCAGCGTTCCCAAACTTTCTTAAATGTGGAGGTTTAAAGTTAGAAAAAGAAGTGGAAGTCAGTCCATTGGTGAGAAAAGTATCCTTCTAGTAACAAGACTTATTTTCTTCTAAAACAACTTAGAAATTTCATTGCTTGAGACACTTAGAAATACAAGTCCAAGGTATGGAACATTGTATTGTAAGAAGCAAAAATATAGGAGCACTATAAGCAGCAACAGATGCTGTGGGTGACATACATGTCACCCGGACATATATGACAGCTGTCAGTGCCACGTTGGCTGTAGAGAGGGTTAGACTGGTCTGCGATAGGAGGCTGCCTTCTAGAGAGCAGAGGCTCAAGGGTTAGACCTGGAGACGCGCGCCCAGTTACTGCTGTGGAGCGCTACAGAATCCGTGCTACAAACTGGCCTCTTGTGTAAGAACCAAATCTTTACCCTGGGTCTCTGGGGAGGGTCACTGTCCTCTCTGATACTGGATGTTTGGGAGATAATGATTTTGCTTATTTTATCTTCTTCATTCTTGAATTCAAAAGGCAGAGATTTTGGAACCCATGAAGAGCGTGTCAGTGTTTCAGGTAATGGAAGCACCTTTAACTGCAGCAGCCTTATGAACAGGAGTTAGATCATACACCCTGAAGGAAGAACGCGCCCTCAGCAGACACCGACAGATTCCATGTAAAGAACATCCTGCTATAAATAACTCTGATAATACTCCAGTATATGGGTGTAGAAATTACTATTGTAAGTCCTTGGATTTGTTAATTTTGCAAGATTCAGGCAATAACCAGAGATGTCTTTCATTCAAAGCAAAATGAAAATATATTTAATACAGCTCCATAAAAATAAATAGGGAGAATAAACACTAAACAAACAGACAAAACCCTTAGATAAACCTATGAGCCAGAACTACTAATTCAGGAAATCCTCCTTTTTCTGTCATTAATCTGGCACAATTATTTTCCTTCAACTGTGAGCTACTAAGTCTTGAGATTTGCAAGCAAGTGAAAATTAAAATGAAATGAGTGGGGTTGCACCCCTCATGAAAAGATATAATGCAGACTAGAATTAATTACATCACAAAACTTGGCTAAAGTTAAACTGGGAAGAATAGGAGGCTTGGTATAAGTTTTGGTTACTGTTACTATGCTGTTACTGTACTGATTGATTTCTGTTAAGCTGAATTAAATCTTGAGAGACCTGAGTGACAGCTAAATATGGTTTCTTATGGTACTTGCCAAAGGACATAGTAATGTCAATCATAATTAGGAGTCTTTTTCTAAAATAAATAAAGCTATGGTTAGAGTCTTAACTTCCTTCAGAAATTAAGTTAAAATAAAACTTCCTCTTTCCTCATCCAGGATGTGGCCCTTCCCACTGGGAACTACTCAGAGGTTCTTAGGAAAATAAATCAGAAAGAATTTTATTGGAGGAAGAAAGGGGGATAAACGAAGCTTACAAGATTTGAAAACTGTCCAAATAGATGACAAATATTTTGCCACACAAGACAAAAAGAGCAGAAGCGTGGTGTAGTGTATCTGAAATATGGATGGCAGTTCTGGTAACTGACAGTGACTGTGGTATGCCTGTATTGTACGAAAGCTGAAAAGCAGGTAGTGTTTGGTGCTAATTCAAGTTGATCTTTTCTATTCAAGCTTTTACATAAACTCTGTTATCCACGTAGTGACCCCAGCAGTGTGATATATGTTTAAGAGGAATAAAGAACGGATGGGATTTCTGTGCCTTAATGAGATAAGACTTTACAATGCCTTTTATATTCGTTGGTTCTGTACTGACAACCTTTCCCCCCTCCTCATGTGTTCAGGTTCTTCCTGAACAAGTTTTCATTTCATAGAGCCACTGCTGAAGCTATAATCACTGCTGGATTGGGCACCATGTCTTGCCAGCCCAAGGCTACTCAAATTCATTGTTTCATGGGACCTGGTGGCAAACAGAAATTACAACATCCCTTGCCCTGTTGCAAACACTCCTTTTTCCTCACCTCTTTCAATTTGAGGAAGATAAAAGCTGTCACAATTTTCTGTAGGCAGTAATTTTTCAACAGCCATTGGCAGAAAGTGCTGCATTTTAATATCTGTGCATTCTTATATGGAACAATTCAGACTCTCTAGACTTTTCAGGAATTGCTCAAGGCCCTTTGTAAACCTCTGTCTCACTAAGATACAGCTTTGACTTTAAAGATATCATGGGAAAGATTTAGGAAAGCACTTGTCTGCTTCTACTTTAAATGAAAAGATACTGCTATTAGCTCATTAATGCAATCATTATATGCCTCATCATAAATATCTTTTCTTGCCATGGAGTGGGATGGAAAGGACCTTTTTTTTCTCCTCCTAAAAGTAATCTTCACCATTTTGCACAGCTCTACTCTGGTCTGTAGGTGTCATAGTCAGAATATGGATGAAACGGATAAAAAGCGATATAACTTATGTGGAATAACTATTCCTGAAAAACAGTACTCTTGATAAATAAGCACTGTTATTTATTGAAACTTGGAAGTGGAGAAAGTGTCATAGCATATAGAGAAGCATACAATAAAAAGGATTTAATTACGTATTCTCTGCCTCCAACGATGAGGTGTCTCAGGGTCCTTGGCTAAAAAACACTTTTTTTTCCTGAGGCCTCCAGGTCTGAACTTGCCTGTTTTGATCCTGTTGTTCCTCCATTCTCCCTCTTCATATCTCCCTATCTCAAAAAAGAGAAGTGCCTGAAAAGATCAAAAGAACACCATGTGCTTCCTCCCCCAGAGGGAGGAGTGCAGGGGGCTGCAGGTATAATATGGCCACAGAGTGAAGCTGGAATTAATACTAGAGAAACACCTAAAGAACTTAGATAGCATCAATTAACAATTCTCATATGCTGTTGCCTAGTAAATAACTAAGCACATGGAGGCTCAGATTTATCCAGCCTAACTTCACATGCTTTCTTAAGATATCTAAATCAAAAAGCTAGCTAGCTGCGTATTAAGAATAATGTTCAAGCATCTCCAGGAGAGGACTGGTACACCTGGATGTTGGGTTCTCTCCAGCTACAGGGGAAGGTGGTGGTGACTGATCCCGAACTGTGACATCTAAAGTAAATACCTAGGATTACTTGGGGTGAACCTAAGTCTGTTTCACATTAGTGATAAGATACAATAAGATCTGATAACACTCAGCGGGCTGCTTACACAAACTTTATTTAATCTACCCTGCACTGCTGCACTGCTTGGCTTCTGTGGTTTGTAGAAAGAGATGTGAAGCACAATCTCCTCTGAGGAAATTTCAGTGGGAATTCTATATCATCAATAACAGAGGTGCTGGAGACTTGGGCATTTGTGGAATATATTAAAGGGTGAATACTCAGGAACAGAGCTGGGAATGTCATCTTAGAGCTTTTCCTTTAATAACTAGCTGGAAAATGGGACTAGAAAGAGGAAAGTCTTTATCCTGTGCTTAAAGATACAGCGCAAAGAAGAAGATTTAGCCATGTGATTTATTAGCACTCATGTTTTCTTTTTTCTCCCTCAAATGAAGGGAGAAATGGTAAACCACCTTTTAATATCATTTGAAAAATACCAGACTTAATTATGTTGGAATCAAGATGACAAAAATAGAATTGTGAATCTCCGTTCCTGCCTACTGATATGAAAGAAGCACAGTGCCAAAGTAGATAAGAAAAGATTTCCATGCTTATTGCTATAGACATCCATTTCTAGGAATATCTAATTTAAGGGAACATTAATTATTGCAGTGTGAATTCAGGTATCACTACTTCTGAAGAGTAAAGAACCACCAAGTCTATACTAGGGCCCTAGACTTTGACACTTCCGTGACATGTGGATCTATATATAAATTTGCTCATGTATCTTCAGATAACGATATCCTCTAGTGCAAGAATTTCAAGGTAAAATATGAACACTTAGAAATTCTTATAGCAGTATGGCTTCTTTAGTTCAACAGCATTATTTACTCCTAACTATCTGGAATGAAGAATTTAGCATTTCCCTAGCTAAAGTGGTTAAGGACCACCATTGATAGCACTGATGGGTGTTTACAGTGGATTTTAAAATCTAGTTTCAATAGCTGGATGTTTCTGTACAGATTCAAATATTTAAAAACCTTGGCATTTAAGTAGTCTTAGTGGAGCTTTGAACTTCATGCTCTATAATAGTCTTATTGCTAATCAGGTTAGGTAGTGAAACCCGTGCATTTGCTCCATATCCTTAACCCTTAGTCACCTGTAACACACAGCATCATGCTAGGAAACCATGATGGACCGTGCCCCATGACTCCCCTGCCAGATACTAGTGTGTGTCCGAGAGACCTTATGCGCTCTGCAAGGAAAAAAAAATGGAGAAAGTTAACCTTGTTATCCCTTATTTCAATTATTTGGTGAGTGGTCTGGTAAAAAAGAGGTATCTGCATTTTGTTGTATACAGCTGGCACCGTGCATTGAATTGCTGTTGAAGGAAAAGGGAGCAAAAGGTGCTCTGCTCTTAATTTTAAAAGGGTAGGACATGAGGACACCATCCAATACTTCCAACTGCTTTAACTGTTAAAAAGCTGGGGTCAGTTCTGGGTGCAACAGCAAAGCTTTCTAATGACTCTGATACACAGAAATCAGAGATTGAGAGAGAGTTCCATTTTTCAAACTCTTCAAACCAATAGCAGCTGAATGAACACATCCTGCCTGCCCATACATTGCAGAAGTGCATTTAGCTTTGTTGTGCAAAGTTTCATTCTGTCTGAGCTACGAGCGTGAGACCCACACTGGGAATCCTCCTGTGTTCTGTGCAGGTGCAAAGACTGAGTCTAAAGTGTGGGTCTTGATCTGTTCCTAGGAAGATCTCCATGTCTTTCACAATGACACAGGCCTATGACTCACTTAAATTTATGCTTCCACTGTGTATATGCTGACACATCTGAAGAAGTCATCCTTAGCTCCATTTATTATTAATGGAGAGAAATAGACACTTGAAAGCATGATTTTTTAAACAAATAATTGTTGTCTAAAAGCATCTGTTTTTCTTCATTGGCCCTAAAATGTGATTAAGACCATTAGCTCAGAGGTAAACATGCATTTGGTCAGATAAATCCTAACAAAACTGCCTGATGTCATACACTGAAATAATTAGGAAGATTTCCAGTTACTTCAGGGAATGCTGAATAGGTAATAAAATAAGCTGAAACATTGGATGATGTGAATCTGACTGGACTTTCCTGTTTCCTAAAAGATAGCTGAATTCCGTATGGTTTATAATGTCTAGTCTATTCTAACTAGGCTAACGGATTAAGCTCAGTAAAAGCAACAAAGAACATGGGTCGTTTTCAAAACTGAGCAAAACCAATTATATCCAGACAGCTTTCTAGATAGGTTGATGGGAAAGTAATTGTAATGAAATGAGTTTGAAAAAAAATATAGAAAATAAACAATTTTCTTTAAAAATCTTGGATTTTTTTCTCTTGTATCCAGGGATTTCTTCAGCCTTTGCAAGTATTTTATCTTACTTTTAGCTAGCTAGTCAGCACACAAGCCACTTTTTCGTTGGCAGGTTCTGAAACTTATTGTGGCACCTGAAAAGAGATGCAACAAAGGCTCCCTGCCAGAGACAACTTTCTTTCCCCAGGACAGTTTATTAAGCAACAGCATCAGTGTTGAGAAAAATTCACAACTTCTTCTTCCTTTTATAAAAGAAAAAGAAAATGACAAATAGGAAAAGGCAAACAAGAAAAACATTTCCCTGAACCCTGCAGAAGACACATGGCAGAAGACTTCCATGATCTTCAGCAGAAACAGAACCAGCATGTCAGAAACTGAGTTCAGCAACCTTACTCAAATAAGCAAATATTAGTCATGCATGTAGTTACCATGGTGCCAGAAGAAATGCTCTCATGAGCAAAAAACGCACCAATGTTTCCTCTTTACAAAACAAAAATTAATCCCTCAATACATCTCAATAATGCTGGAAGGTCTGTGGTTGAAAGGCAACTGTCACATGGGATACTTTCCTGCCCCCTTGGTTTTTAAACTCAGCTAACTAATTAGCATCTGATTTATGAATGTTTCACATTAAGGAACTAATCTGAAGCCTATTGGCAAGCATCCTTGTCAGAAAGCTGTCCTTAAGGAAAACTTCACAAGGTTTCTTTGCAAGCAGCATAATTTCGTACTGTACAAACAAGCAAAAATATCCTTTGGAACTCTTAAGATACTGACAACCTTAGAATGAGGTTGGTTTATTGGTTAGTTCTTGTTTTCTAGTGCTTTTTAGAGGGAGCATTGTTAGATGCAGCACATCTCAATTGTACTTTGGCTCGATATATTTTTGTATAACATTCTGGTGAGCAGTAAGAACTCTGCTTTTTTTTTAAAAAAAATCTAATTATTATTAATTTAAGGATTTTCCTATGACTTAATGATGCTCCCATTCTTGTAGGGAACATTTTAAGGGAAGAATTTCAAATCCTGCCATTCCAACGTGCAGGACTTTGCTAGTGCTGAACAATCATGAGAGTTGCTGAGAGGAAAATATACCATGGTAAACTAGGGCCTCTGCTCTCAAGAACATAGTGTGGAAGTGTTAACTAAACAAAAATAAAAAATAACAAGAACTGGAGCAACTGCAGTTTTCTGGCTGTTGTGTATGCGCCATAGCAAAAATATGTGTATAGAAAAGTTTGGATCCCAACTGAGCTGGAGCAATGAGGATGGACATGAATTATATTTTTTTAATTATTTACAACTTGACAGTGCCTGTGGCTTTAAATTATTGATGTTAGTGACAGCAACTGTCAATGAGACAAAGCTCCCACTGAAACAGTGGCAGCAGCAGCAAGCTCTGCATGCAGCGAGCTGGTTTGGTTCAGCCCTTCCAATCCTTGTTATTAAGGAAAAATGTCACAGCTAGGAGGGCAGAAAAAAAGAAGAGAGATCATTATTAAAGGAGAAGTTTCCCCAATAATCTTTGATTACAACATGTCTCTAAGAACTCTTTGGGCAGCAAGAGTAGTCTAATGGAGGATGTAAGTGGTCAATCCTAACCGTAAACGACTGCGTAGTGTTCGCTATCCTACTCTTTTGCATGTAGGATGATAGCAGCGAAGGGAGCCCTGCTGCGCTTGCGGCAGCTGAGGAAGCGCTGTGCTTGAGGCACTGCAGGGGCCACGCTTGTCACCGTGCCCCACAGCAGCCCCCAGTGCCGCCAGTGCCTCCGGGACAAAGGTAGGAGCTCCTCAAGGAGGGGCAGAGACGCTTGAACCTCCCTTCGTATAGCAGCAACTAACAGGAGCAGCACAGATCATCTGTCTTTATTACTGATGCTCTCTCCCACTGACCTATGTAGCTGCAGTCTCCCAAATCTGTCTCTGTATATCTGACTGCTTCCATTCCTTTAGGTACAAAAGGACATGCCTGTTTTTCGTATGGCACCACAGGGCTCCAGGTCTCTACAGGTTTACTGAAGTTCAAAGGAACAGTGCATAAGCTGAAATTTATAACGAGGAAAGGAATAGCTTGTTGTGCTATTTGGATCTGGGTGTTTGGCTAGACCCATTATTACTAAAAGGAGAAAAGATTCCTTCTTTGGAAACATCAGTGGGCTGTGTGAACATACCTTGTATGTACTTGCTGAGTTGATAAGAGCTGCGTGGAACAGGAAATTGCATCCTTCTCTGTTGAGGACCAGGTGCTGGATTCCATAAAGACAAGGACTGCATTAAGAGGGGAGGAAATGACTAAAGAGTGATTCTAAATTAAGAATAATTTTCATTGGAGGAGGAGAATTATTCCTCTCTGTGTCCTTTTCTGTTCAGGCATGAAGGAAAGGATCAAAAGTCTTCTGCTAGCATTTAAGAAACAAAAATCATCTTAGTTACCTAAAAAATAGTGCTAGGCAGATGGGCACATATGCTGAGGTGCCTATGAATCTGAGAAAAGAAGTTAAATGTATTTTTATGGTTTAGGTCAAGTCCCACTGAAATGAGCTTGGATTAACATGAAGAGACTATTGCTACCCTCTGGTCGCAGGCCACCAAAACACAGGTCTTCCCCCACCTCATAGGATCTAAATAGGGCTCATCTGTGTAGCCTTGAGGGGCTTCCAAGCTGGTGCAGCTTTGTGGTCCTCACTGGCCTCAGGGGTTACCTCTGTCCCATCACCTGGCCGTGCAGCCAAGAGGAACTCAGTGAATCTGCCTTGTTCAAGCAGCTAGGCCCCAGTCACATCTGCAGTACAGAGTGTTTGTCCTGAGTCTTGTGTGGTGACCACAAGCAGATAATTGCCAGAAGAAAGTGTTTCCATTTTCCCTGCCTTCTCAAAATACCTGAACTAATGAGAACAGTGTTGTACAATGTAAATGCACGAAGATATGCAGGGAACCAGGACATAGGATGACAGAGAAATATGCCAACAGAACTACAATGACTATACAAATGTCCTGTACAAAATGTAGATTCTAGATGCTCAAGAACAGGTTGAGGTACCAGTATTTCAGTGGTTGTGACTGCAGCCATATTAAAGTGAGAATCACTAAAGGACGAGGCAACAAGAATGCAAGGGTAGGAGCTAGCGAGCTGGTGCTGAGAAAAAGTGATGCAAGAAGGCTTTCAGGTGAATACCCTTTGACTAAAGAAGCTATAGATAAAGAAATATCTTGTTTGATTCCTTCAGTGTTTAGGGAAGCAAAACACTGCTTTAGAAAAAACACAGGATTGCCAAGATAACTAAGCTGCTTGATTCCATCATCAGTTTCTCATTTTTTTCTAGTAAAAACCCACTGAGGCCCAACGTTTGATTAATTGTTGAAGTCGAGTGTATCTTGGTCCCATCTCCTCAAATAAGTAATGCAGCACACTGCTCTGCCTCCATTTGCCTGACCTTCATCATGATCATAGAAGGTGAGTATGCAGTAAATGGATGGTGACCTTTCAGTTTCTTTCTTACAGAGAGATCCTTCCAGCAGCTTTTAACTGCAGTTGAAAGCGAGAATGCTGAAATCATAAGGAAATGGATCACACAGACTCAAAGAGATTATCTTAAATATTTAGTGTTTAAGGGCATTGACTATAGGATACCAACATCAGGTAGCACTACTGGATAAGAAAGGACATTGACTAACTGGTGGGATTCACAAAGGACATCTTTCTAGTTCAGTCATTAGTGGCAAAATAGCAGCAGAAAATGCAAAGACTCTTGTATTCACTTATGTAAGGCACTAAATAGGTGACACTAATGGGAAGATCTCATTGATAATGTGCTGTGAAAAGTAGATGTTAACAGAATAGAACTATTGCTATAACATGATGGAAAGACAGCATTTGTAAGCAAAAAGCAAACATTTCTTGTTTGACTAAATCTATCCCAGTGTTTATCTTTTCTACTTTTCGTCTAAATACATGAAATAATTCTGTCATATAAGTCTTCTTATTTAACATTATTTTGTGCAGTATCTCACCTCACCTAGCAGGCTTGCCATCCTTGGCTGCCACTTGAAAAAATGGGGTCTATGGCCTTCCACATTCCTGAGGCCTCTGTATAGTGGAAGACCAAAATATGTCAAACCATGATGCTGTATCAGATACAACTAAATTTCTCTGGGACTTTGGTATCTGAGAATTTCACAGTGTTTTGATATACTCCTGCATCTTCCAAAGAGTTAGCAAAGTATCAGCATATAGCTTTGTTGCTGTGATCAAAAAAGGCATTATTGGCTACGTCTTCCCAGTAGGAAGACTGGGGAACCAGCCAACAGTCCGAATTATCCGACTGGTGAATGATAGAGATAGGAATTAATTGCAGATCTCCTGAGTTCTACGCCAGTGCAGATCCACTGGACGCCTTCCATGTTAGCTGTTACAGAGGATGGATATTAAGCCATATAGGAGAAAAAGGCAAAAAAAGGCAAAAAAAAAAATTGTTTAGATCATGAGGAAAAGCAGCCACAATGTGCAGAATCCAGGTCAAAGCTTTTGTGTATTGAGCCACTGCTCTACCCGCTGATTCGCTCTTTTTCAACAGAAAGAACTGAGACTAAACTTGCCTCACATGCATGTGATGGGGCAACATGGAGATCTCAACAGATGCCATGGTTCCTTCAGCTCTGGGGGAGAAGAATTGCAGTTTATACAGTGCTTTTTTGTCACCAAAGCCGTGGCTGTAAGACTGGCCTAGAAAACAAAACCCAGGGTTATCCCAGATGTAATACTCCAGTCACCTGATACTGCAGGCTGCTGTCCAGGTCTTTGAACACATACTTCAATAGTTTAAAACAAAACAAAACAAAAAGTTCAATTATATTTAAAAATGAAAGAAATCACAGCAGTGAACACCAGGTGGTGCCAGAAGACTTGGGATTAAGCAGTCCTCTGAATCCAGCTCTCTACAACTGTCTCAGAAGAAGGAGAATGTACTGAGCTCTTCCCCTCATATGTGTGAAAGCAGCCTGTAAAGAGAGACTGCAGATGTTATACAGATATGCAGATGTTATGACTACTACTATTGCACTTGGAATTGAGAAAATATTAATCCCTTTTGTATTATTAATTTACATGGCTATTCAATATCCTGCAAAATCAGGCTGATGGGGTAACATTCAACTCAATGCATGGAAGACCCTCAGCTCCCCTGCTTTTGGCCTCTTGTTAAAACTTTAGCAGGAGATGTTTTAGGCCTAGTAGGAATCTTACTATCAGACTAAACTATTGCTTGCTAAAAATCACTGATCTCTACTTGGACAGATGAAGAGAAGTCTTTCAAGTGAAAGAGGACCTTTGCATAGGAATTCACTTTAAAAGAAATGGATCTTGTGTTCTTTTCTTTGTTTCCCTGCCATATCTCTTACTTTTCCTTTCCGTTATAGCTGTGGAACATAGGAAAATAACAAATCCATAATCAAACAATTGTCACAGTTTCCCCACTATTAGGACAGTGCTTATTTGTTGCCTTTTCAGGCATCTGGTCCACAGCATAGCACGAAGTGTGGTCTTACCCTTCGCTTGGCTACACAAAACAAAGGAGGAGGTGAACTGGTCATTGCTGCCACATTAAAATCAAGTTCTGACCACCTGCTCAGAGAGCCCCTGTCAAGCCTCTTACCAAGGTCCCATGGCATGACTTTGGCCTTCAGCTTTTAGGCAGGCCGCAATAATGCCATTTTTGTTATGCTTAAAGAGGCTTATGCAGTTTGCACAGACTTTGATTCTGTGGACTGGTATGTAGGAAGAAGCAAGAAGAGGTGCAGATTTGAAAAACTGCTGTAAAAGGTCTGACTCCATATAGGCATGGATGCATAACTTTATGTAGCAAAATTGTTGCATTACCTACATTTACAACACATAGACAAGCTGCATTTAAAGATATTAAAAAAGGGGAGGAGGGGGAGAAATCTCCCGTCCATCGATCTGCTAATGAGATTTTATTGTAAATTATAAGAATGGAAAAAAAATGATTAAAGTGATTTAGACATCCTGTTTGGAATATCAGTAGCCAATAGATCCTATAGCAAACTTTGTATAGGAAGTGTTAGGAAAAGGTCAGAAAACTTGCAATCGTTTAGTACGACAGTTGCTCAAAATAGTACTTAGTCTTCCACTTTCATCTTCTGAGCTTATAGGAAGATGAAACACAGATCCACTGTTAATAGATGACAGATATTTTTAATATTTGTAAACTTCAGGAAACTTTTAAATTATTTTTGGCATAGATATAGAAACAGCAACATTTTCACTGGTTTTGCTCAAGGGCAGAACTGTTCATGATTCTGTTTTTAAAACAAAATCATTCATAAAAATTTAAATGACTATTTTAGAAGCTGAGACTTAAAAATTTTCTTACAGATAAGAACTAATTCAGAGAAGGAAACAGAAAAGTTTGAATTTCACATTTTTTTCAAATGTGAGAAAAAACACTTGCAGAAATACCATAACCCCCCCACAAATATCACTCACTTTTACCTCACAAATTTTATGGCTTATAATGAAAGGCTGAACCAACAAACACTATAGAGAAATAGTATGGTTTTTTATCCCCGAGTGGAAATTCCTGTATCATATGTTGATGCAACCACTTTATAGATAAATAGTCAAATGCATTCCTATGTTGGAGATGGACTTTACTAACTTTACAAATTCCTTCAGCATTCATGAAAGGTTTCTATGATTTCAGCGCAAGCCTCATACAAAGTGTCTAAAATAGCAGCCTATCTGGCCGAATGCCTTTAATTATATGTCAGAGGAAACTTACTTGTAAATGCTTATTGGCAGCAAATTATGTGTTTAAATGTAGAATTCCACAGCTATTATGTGTGCAGTTATTTCTGGTAGCTCTGCGATTGAATGTTCGGATGTTATATTTGAAATGAAAAGCGTGATTATCTTTTTTCCTCAGATTTTTAACTGCTTGTGACTTCTCCCTGCTGGACAAACAGGCATCCCATTTAAGACTCTTTTATACGTAATGTCTACATACTGTAATATTATTCCTAACTTCATTTAGAAAAAAATGTTGACTTCCCACTTAAATCTGTTCTTTTTAATGATTTTTACAGCTTCTCTGGATGCTGTTATATTAAGGACAGTGGCTTTCTTTCTTCCCTTCCTTCGCATCCTTGCAGGGTGAGATTTAATAGTCCTCTCTAGGGACTTCAGACTAAAGTTTTGCATTTGAGAAAATTGTCATGGAACTTGTCCTGCCTTCTCAATTCCCTTGGCTACCCTGTGCTAGTTTTGATCTTCTTGTATCTCAGCTCAGCACATGTCAGCTGGGAAGTGCCTGAGCTGGACACATTTGGGCCATATTCCACTCTGATGTAATGGTGGGAAGGTGCAGAGGAGCCAGCCTGACTCAAGGTCACCCAGTGGTGCCTCATGGTTGTGAAAGAACAGTGGAGAATTTGGGTTTTATGGCCTCTGCATGATTCAGAGTAAGTAAAAGACACAGAATATCAGACCAAAGTCCTTGCATTGCCTTATCAATGTGGTCCAGGGACAGGCTCCAGTGACAAGCCCTAACATAGCGAGGGGATGAGCCAGGACCAGGGTCTGGCCAGGAGCAGCAGGAGACAGGTCTGTAGTGTAGGTCTCAGGTCCACCTAGGAGGCAGGGATAGAGACAGTCACTGCTATGACTTAGCACGGGCAAGGACCAGGTGCCCAGGCCTAAGCTGAAAGGGTTCTCCTGGGCCCATGGCAGGGGGGTAGGTGGGCATCCCAGGGGATGCTTGCCAGTGTCACTAAGGCCTACTAAAGCTCTCATGGCCCTGACAGCAGCAACTGAATCCCTGGCAGTTTTGTGATTGCCAAGAACATGAACTGCTGTGAAGCAGATGTTCTTCAACTGGGAAATGAGCTGACCTATGTGGGACAACAGGCACCAGGTGGTTCACACTTTCCTGACTTGTGGGGCATCTGCCACTACCACAGGCTTCTCACCTACACTGTCCATTGCTCACCTAGATTTGCCATTTCCTACTTCCTTCTTTTCAGAACTCCCAGTGACTTTTTCATCTCTTGCTTCCTAACAGGAAACGTTTTTTGCGTTTCCTTCCTGGCATATGGCAAGAGTCCTCACTGCTCTGCTCCCGCTTACTTTGCACAAAACAGCTAACAAAAAACCATCAAATAACACAGAACTCCAGTGGGAATGGCAGCAGCATCTGAATGATTGCTGATCACCTCCTGGTCTTTGAAAAATGGAACAAGTAAAGAGATGGAGTGAAAGAATGGAGCAACTAAAAGCTCCATTGGAGCCAAAACTCTCTGGAGATTTGGAAAATTCACAGGAAGTTTTAAATAGCAAGTCACTCTAAGCCTGCAAGCATGTGTATTAGGATGCCAGCAAAACTGAAAATTAGTTAGAAGGTTGCCCTATTTCTAGAATATCTATCTTTAAAGTGCTTTATGTTCTTAATAATTGCCATGCAACTCAGAAGGCAAGTAATGCTGAAAATATTATATGGGAATCCAAAGACTGTGCTACCACAAAACCATGAAGAAGGAAAAATACAAACTTAAGGTGAAACCAGAAAACAGTCTGAAGGGCAATTTTTAAGGGCTAGATACATTCCCAGTAGGAGACAAGTCTGAGTAGAATCAAAAAATTCTGGGGCTACTACAGAAAAATCAGAATTAACCCTCGATGAAACATTTTGAGTTTGCCAGGCAAGGAAAATCAGCAAGTCCATAATAATGCTATGGTCAGTGCTCTGAACTTGCAGACATCAAAAATCCAAACCACTATGAGCCACCTGAGGCAGAAAGGCATGCAGAGCTCAAAGTTTCAGTCCAGCAAAAACAACAAGTGGAACTGACATGCATTCAACTCCCAGGTTGTTTATGGGGAAATTCATCAATATTTTGGTAGGATGAAAGACATGGAGGTTTAATGGAATGACATTTTGATCTGGAGAAAAACAGTAGTTGAGCATGGCTGGAGGCAGACAGCAACTGTGGAGACAACCAGACCTATGCTGAAGAAAACTGACATTCTATGTAGTGGAAATAACTTACCTGGAAGAAATATACCCGCAGATCACAACTAAGTTGAAGATACCACTAACATCACTCTGACAGATAAATAAGGAGGTACTAAGTGCTTGAAATGCTGAATTATGGAGAGAGAGTTACCTCTAATTGGTAAGATACATATATGGCCTCAAAAATGGGTTGGAAAAATAAAGTCAGCAAGAGCTCAAAATGAGATCCTGCAAGATGAGATTATGACTTTCAGCACTGACCAGCCAGATGAACACAGTCCTGACCCAGCTGGCTAATTCAGAGCAGAGCTTTCAGTCTACATGAGCAAACACCTGCAATGAACAGCTGGACTCTCTAATACAGCTCTGATATGGTTACAACAGTTCTCATCATGTTGGAGGCAGGTTAAAGCACATTTAAGATGGGTATTGCTATCTTGTAACTTTATAAAAAGAAATAGTGGAGAACAAAGAATGAAAGAGGTCTAGAAACCAGCTCCAGGATTTTTTTTGTCAACCTGTATTTGCAACCAGAAACATATAATTATATTTGAATTAAACAGTCTGTCTACATGGTAGCTTCACTTGGGTGCTGTCTTTTCTACAAAGTAATTTCGTTAGCTGGGAGGATGGTGTTGGCAAAACCATTGGTATTATTTTCGGTGTCTGATTGGCTTTAGGTCAAAAACTGTGCTGATAAGAGTATGGAGGAATTGCAATGTTCAATTGTGGGAATGAAATCTCAGAGAGTCCAATAATAATGCTATTTTTTTTTGGAAAAGGGTTTAAATGGACATTCTTTCAAAATTCCTTTTCATCCAGTGGCCTGGTAGAAAGACTGGAGAACTGGGAAAACCATAGCAGCTCTACTTCAGACATTCTGCAATGGGTTGCTTTGTAGTCAAGACTCCTAGAGATTTTGAAAGTATGGGCTGCCAGTGGGCATATTTGACTAGGAAAGGCTGGGAGAAAGCTTCATGTCTCCCTAGCAACAATTTTATTGAGATTTTCCTAAGAACTGTCACTTTCTTTGGAACAATTGCCTTCAAGGAAAGGGCACCTTCTGACTCTTCTTCCAGGCATGCTTTTAAGTTATCTCCAAAACAGGAATTATCTTTGGATGGAGATAGACTGTACCTATGTGCAGATGCACTTCTTGGTGTTTATGTGCTTGGCTGGAGGTGTCAGTTATCTCAAGGGCACCTAATCTTTGGAGAGACGGAGCACGTTTCATTCCTCGTTCAATATTGAAATGCTTGAGGATCTTTCAATAGCTCTCAATAGGCCACCAGGAAGATAGACGCTGCCCTCATATAGATGGTCTTTTCACTTGGTGAATATGGGGACATACAGCGAGAAGTTATCAGGCACAGCTCTGAAGAGTGTGCTTTTGTTTTCCTTGTACTGGCAGGAAACTCTAGTGGGAGGAACTGGAATCCGGCAAGACGTTTCCCAACTACCGAACAAGTAATCAGAAAACAAACTCTGCCCTACTCATGATAAAAACTTAGAAGGAAAATCTGCATGATCTAACTGGATATCTTCTTAGACATGACAAGAATTTATATATTGTGCTGTACATTCATTTCAATAAAAAATTAAAAAGAAAACAACCCTTGTACTCTCTTACAGTCCTGAAATTACCTCCAATTGCCATGGTTCTGCCTGCATTGCTTTCGTATTTTCAAACAGCTCCACTCTATTTAGGGCAAATTTAGACTGCCCCTAGAAGGGGCATTTAGAGTTGCCCCTAGAAAGAAAAAGTCTTTGTCCTTCAGTTTTAAATTTCAGAACATTTATATTTTAGCTGAACTTGCTGATTATACAAAGAATTTTTTAAAATGAAAGCAATTCTTTCTGTGAGAGGGCCAGAAAATCTTAATAAGTAGTGAATCCTTATGATAACACTCTTCTATATCATGCTCAGACTTGGCTGTGAAATAAGGCTAAAATTATTCTGAAAATATCTGTACTGACATCACTGTAGATAGGCTACTTTCATTCATGCTGTATCATCTGCACTAGAGTTGCATTAGACATGAATCAATTTTTATATATATTGATTAGCATGAGGTCATGATCTTTCCATGAATATACACTAAAACTCAAGAACTCTAGGATGAACTTGAAGCAGAGGCAACCAAGAGTCAAATCTGTCATAGACAATTTTAACTTATAATTGCAAGTGATGGTGTTTTGCAATATAGTTTTATTTTTCTGTTTTCACAAAAAGTTCAACAAATCTCGTGGGAAATATACTCACAATGTTCCTTATTAATGGCTAGATTTATCTCTGGTTAATATATTTGTCTATTGATCTTATATTTTACTGATTTTTTTTTGTTTTTTCTTTTTTACTTGGAGCTTAATGGGCTAAGCCTGCATTTACATTCAAGAGAAGCAGTGGAAACAATCTTTTATAGACACTGATGGCAGTTTGAGTGTAGCTATAGACAGCTGTGTATTGAGACCACCATCAACAGCTTTCACAAAGAAAAATACTGATCTAAAAGGAAATGCCACTTTCCAGTACTCCAAAGCACAGGCAGAAAAACACTATTTGATGCTATCTACTGTGTAGATTATTGCTGCTTAATCTGCTCCGATACACTATATGATAGTTCAGTTGAGGTTGTGTTTATTCTCCTGTTATACTGAATATCAGTGGATTGCAAAATTGACAGTGAGCTCCTCTAATTGGGACTGTACCAGTCGCTTTGCTTTTTCAGAAGCCAATGGAGCACTATTCTACACAGAAAGCTACAAAAATTGCATGGTCAGTGGGCGATTTTTTTTAGCCAGAAACACCTAAGTCCACTGAGGGCTTTGTGTGGACTAGAATAGCTAGGGCATCACTTAATCTTGAGTTGTTTAACTTCTCCTCTGGTAATCACTGTCCCCTCCTGTTATAATGCAGGTATACTGCTGTGACACTATTAGCTGCTCTTCCTGGAATTTCACTACAAATGATTGCTGGAACAAGGAGCATGTGTGGGAGGGGGATGAAGATTTATATTGGAACAGGATGATATACTCTGTGAGGCTGCTATGGCTGACAATATCTGAAAAAAAGGGCGTGTTACTTTTCTCTTTTCCATGGCCAAATACAAACAAACAATCTCAGCTGTGGTGTTCAGGCAACCTCACTTACAATACGTAATATACACTATATTATATATTTTGTACACAGTGTATATGGTTCCCTGCCATTTAACGTTTGTCTTAACTAGTGGCTTCTGGTCACTTCCTTTCCTGCTAGTTTTTCCTTTTGTACAGGTAGAGAAGGAAGACTTGGAGGATACGACAATTAGCACCTATCTCCCAAATGCACAATTTTACCTTGCTAAGTACATGCAATGGTTTTGAAAACCTTGTTCAGACAATCCTTCCTCTTCAGAGAGTCACTGATGCCTTGATATCTTTCCTGCTTCCATCTAATTTACACCTGTTTAATTCTGATGCCACCATTCAGTAGGAACCTACCTTTGCTAAAGGTCATTAAAGTCTTCCTCCTGGACAAATGCCAGGACTTCTTGCTGGTTCTATTATCTTTTGGTTACTTTTGATATTACTGGTCTCTTCTCTCTTATAAACCACTGCTTTCTGGTCTGCTTTGGCTTTCCTTCAGCTATTTCTACTGTGCCTAGAGATTTTAATCACCATCTGCTAAATCTCTTTTACCTACATATGTCACTCAAGGCTTTTCCACTGGTTTCCTCTTGTCTTGGTTCTATTCACAGCAAGAACTTACAAAGGTTTCTAGTTCTGAAGTAACTAACTTCATTGCAGTTATCAGATTGTATGTCTATATTTCTAAAAGGGCAGAGATTAATTTTTCTAACTTACACATTTGCGTTTTTGAGGAATGAGAAAATGAATGTAGGGAGAGAAACAGGGACTGACAATGTTATCAACATAACTGGACACACAGCTCAGGACATCGTAACAGTCAAAATCATCACTAGTTTGTTTATACAGAAAGTGTAGGGACAGAGAAATCCAGAACAAAACAAAGACAAAAGAAGACAGAGAAACCAACTGCAGCATTAGAACATAGAAAATGTGTTAGTCTTGAAAAAGTAGTATTTCAGAGTTACCATAATGAGAATCCGTTGCTTCCCCTACTGACAATGATATGTCACTTGTGTTTTCCTCCAGCTATGAGTATGAGATGGAATTTTCACCCACAGCTGGATCTGTCCTGTGAAAATTGCTCTAAAGCAGACATAAAAATGACTATAGGTTTAATCTCTTCAGTTTAACTTCCCTTAGCAAGTTTCACGCATACACATAAAAGCCAAATCTATATGCTTCCCATGTTTCTTTCCTACAGGAAGCACATCTAAGGGAATGGTTATTATTATTTCTGTTTTTTTAAACTTATTTGGTTCTCAGTTGTTATAGTGAGTGAGACAAATATTGCCTATATCTTTGTCTGAGATAGGTAAGTTAGTCATAGACAGCTGTATAATCTAGCAGATACTTTTTGCAATGACTAAGATCAAGTACTTTATTTGCTCTATGATGCTTTCTATAAGCACACAGTCATGCTGGAATCATTCATTCTCAGCTTTTGTCCAGCGCTCTGTTGCTGAAGGTAGAGGCACAACATATGAACAGCAAAAGCAGATGTATCGTTAATGCCTATATATTTTTTATGGATTCTGCATTAGCTTCTCAAATCTGGCCATTGCCTAAGATTCTTAGAAATAAACTTCTTTTAAAAGGAAAGCATTGCAACAAAAACTCTGCAAATACAAAAGGTCATTTCTCTCCTCCAGGAGGATCTCTAAACGCCCTGAAAATATACTGTTTTATAAGTCTCATCTGTATTTTTGGGGGTAATCTTATTGGAACAACAACAAAAAAAAAACACAGAACAAAACCCAAATCCAGAAAAATTCAAAAGAAAATGGATCCCCTTTTATAACAAACAGCACTTTTGACAGATTGACAGAAAGGCTGATTTTTAAACCATTAGGGGCAGAGCCAGCCCTGCCTTACTGAATGAGGGACACCCAAGCCCTCCAAGACAGCAGCCAGAGGTAGAACAGGAGAAAACTATTCAAACTGCAGCCTCGGAGATGCCCTGCCGGTTTTGGCTGCCTCCTACAATCTGCTACAAATTCTCAATTTTCATCTTAAAATAATGCTTTTATAGTTTTGTAGTGGGCAATTACAAGCATCACAGATCACAGGAAAAACAGATGTGCTGCTGACCAGTTAACTTAGTCTTGCAGAAAACTATCTGCAGCCAAAGAGCACCAGATGGCAACTTAGCCATGTTCCACTTCATTACCTTAGTAAGGTGCGAGTGGCAATGCTTGTAATTTGTACCACTTAGATACTAATGTTTTTAAGCACAGAGATTTTCTTTGTTTCTCTACAAGAAAAGTAAGAGCTATCACACCTTCACATTAGTGATTGTTGGCAAGAATAGCTAAAGCCACTAATACAAGAAATACAAAAACGAAGCTTTTGACAACAGAGCCTTTTAGGCTATATGGTTCATATGGTACGTACAGTAGAAATGTAATTCAATTACTGTGGAATTAAAATCAACTGCACTGTACAGTTCGGGGATAGCGAGGAGGGGATATCACTGGCAAAACTACAAGCAGACGTTTCTTACTCTATTCCTTTCCTCCCCCTCCTTTCAGCCAGTATCAGTTCTCTGAATTCTCTATTGAAGACACTGCAAAGGGAAAGATCAGGTTTTTTTTTCCTTCATCAATTTCTTAGAAATAGCCACCTGGAAAAAATAATTAGTGCTCATAAGCAAGATCTTCAAAGGTTCTTTGTTGCCAAATTTTAGACAGTTGGGTGCCTCAGAAAACCTTTCAGTGTTTGAGCTTGAAATTAAAGAGTCTTTAGTTCCAACGATGAACTACTTACTGATACAACCTACCCTTCCCAGTATGGAGCCTGACGACTAGGAAAAAGTGCTTCGGCATGTACAAAACAAAAGGAAACAGAAGATGTGAAAAGATGGAAAAGAGAAGGAATAATGCCCCAATATTGGATATGAATGCTGTATGAACAATCCACAAGCTTATGTGACATTTCACAATGACTTGTTCTAGGAACTCCTAAAATAATGTTTCAGCAACATGTTTTGGTCTGGAGAAACAAGATGTAGACTTGCTGGAACTCAGTGAAATTTGAGATCTCGGTTGAAGTGCTTATAGGATTTACTTCAGTTCCTACTTCTAGAGGATTTGCAAAAGTAAGCAAGTAGAAAATGTCAAGCATTCTGCCAAGAAAACCACTGAGTTAATCTCTGGGACAGGCAAACCTACCTAGTGCATCTACTCAAGTCTTTTCATTGAGGAGTATAGAAATACCTTCAGTGCAAGGTTCCACTTGCTAAGAATACACAGTCACTCACAAAACAAAACAAAAATAGCACAAAGGAGATGGTTATTCCCCAAAAGCATGGGTTGCACGCAGCTGAATTCAGCTAAATGCCACGTTGTTTTTATTAGTAAAAGAAGACTCCCAAGTGTACCACCGTCACTTCACCATCAGACATCCCCTCACAAATGAATTTTTACTTTGGTTTTGCAGGCAAAGGATCAAAGGATTCTGCATTACTGGTGGCTGTAATTCATTTTTGATGTCAGTATTTCAGCTTCTTTTTCCAGCGATAATGGCATGAAACTGCGGCCGTACTTTTCTCAAAGATTCCTTTAAAGAGTATAGCTTGTCGCATTATTTAAAACTGACTTTTTCAAACTGGCTGTAAAATTGTCCTCATATTTCTTTTTTTGACATTTTCTGTGTGATTTCTTAGGATAAATTCTTAAAAAAAAAAACAACGCACAAGTAATCAAATCTGCATGCTCAAAATTATTTGCAATGTCTGCATATTCAAAAATATTCGCAATGTCATGCTATAGCAATGCAAATTTACCATATTATCATGTCTATCTCTCGGCCATGTGAATTCTTCCCCAAATATATCTTTTTTTTTTAAAATTAATTCTCTGCATAGTTCTCTCTCTATTTTTGAAAGAGAAGGTGGTTAGTTATTGCAAATGAGAAGGCTGAAGGCTCAAGCTATGTTGTTTGCTATGTTGGTAATAAGTGCCATGAAAATTATTAAAAAGATATAATCACTAATGCAAGAAAAAGTTTTAAAAACTGTCAGCTAATGGGACCTTCTTTGAGGCATCCCTAGAATTAAGTATTTTTGTCAATTATTTAGTAAGTGCCTAATTTGCTACTACTGGGGAAGAAAATTACATGGTTACTTCTAAATTATTAAACAATATTTTGATGGCATTGACAGAGCAAACAGCAAGATATTGACCAGAGTCATCAAGCTATAGACAAATTCTTGTAGTTTTCCTTTTTATGTGAAATTGAAGAGAAAAAAACATCATTAACTTATGATCTATATGTGCAAACTGATTGGATGGTATGCCAAAAGTTCACCTTCCTTTATATTTTGTTGTAGAAAATCCTTACAAATTAGTCATTCCAAGAAAGAATTTAGAAGAGCTTCACAGGGAAACTTGACTGTACTGTACAATTTTCTTGTGTTTACAGAGCTTTTGCTTTTCTCTTAATCATTGGATCCAAGGTCTCTTTTCATTTGAAAGTAGTCTGCAGCTTTAACAGCAGTTTAATAAAACGGTATCCAGTTTTCAGACTCACTCCAATTTCACTGCCTTCTTTAGGCATCTTCATCACGAGAGTTTATTTTTTACAGATTCCACAGATCCAGCAGAGCACTGCAAGTATCATTTATGCAAAAATGCTTGTCCAGAGACTTTGCTCAAGGGCAAGCTCATGATCAGACATATAGCTCATGGTCATTGGTGAAAGGAGGGAGAAAGGCTGCTCTTAGTGCCTTGTGGAGAGGAATGAGAGTTTTACCATTTTATACAGTTTTTTATCACGTTTTGTGAGAGGGCATAGTCCTGTATTACAGAAGGTATGAGAGATGCAGATGAGAACAAGAAAAAAAAAAGGTTCACAGAATACAGTAGTGTTTCTTTGAATTGTGTACATCACAAAGCCTGCCTCAAAATAATTTTTTTTAAGCAAGAAAGATTTCAATAGAAACAAATAATGTTTAGACTAAGTCCCTCCTTCCTGCAAATTGCTAGCATTTCTTCTAATACTTTTTATTCACATTATAACCCCGGAAGACTAGCCCAGTTATCAGCCTGTGGAAGTAGTTCTTAGAGTTAACACTAGATATCTAAGGAGTCAAACTATCAAATGAGAAAGAAGCTCAAGTAAGGTAGATGAAAGAAGTCAGAGGGAAGTGGGGAAAGAAAAAAAAAGAAAACAAAAAGGCTTTAGGGGGAAAGAAAAGAGAGCAATTAAGAGCATGGAGTATAAATTCAGCAGTAAGCTCCTGCCTTGATACAAGCATGCACAGTAGAGTTGCGGTTCAAAAGCTGGACCTATGTAACACCTTGCGCTACTGGAATTGTAAAACTCCTGCACACACACTGCACACACACATCCTCGGCAACAAATTTCTAGATCAACTCTCAAAGCAAAGAGGAAAAATCTAAAAAACACTACAGAATGCGAAAAAAAAACCCTCAAAAACTGAAGAGAGAAACCGATACTTTTAAATCATTCCTGACTGCTTGGATAGTCTTCAAAGTTTACCTAGACACCTACTTTACCCTGAGAAAGATTTTCCCTTAACATCCGATCTAACCTGTTTTGCTGCAGGTTAAGCCTGTTGCCTCTCTTTCTATCAAGAATGAATTGCCCCCAAGGCATTTTTGACCTCTATCGCATTTGGTATCCACTGAGCTTGAAACACTTCATGGATGCTCCTGTTTCCCTAGAAGCCAGTGAGAGATTTGTCATTAAGAACAGCATAGATTTAATTAGGCAGACATCTTACTACTTCTGAGGAATGCTCATTTTTATATTTCTGTTACAGATATGTGGATGCGAATGTGAAAAATGGGACTAATTTCACCTGATGTTGGTGATGTGGCATTCAGACTAAACTCACCATGTAAACTCCCTCTTAAAGTTAATAGCAAGATGAAGGGAACTTCAGAGGGCAATTCACCCTTGCTATCTTAGCATGGGGTGATGGCCTCTCTGTGAGGTTACTACCGCTCCAAGAGGGCGAAGCCTGACATCCTACTTTTAGATATGGAAAGGGCAGATGAGATGAAATCTATTCCCAGTGATTATTTATTTCTTTAAATGAAACTGTGGCTGCACTGAATATTGGACTAAAGGCCTTTACAGCAAATACTGGGATAAAGATCATTTTTTTAGCTACTAGACTCTGCTAATGTGGTTGGGACATGGGCTCTGGAGTACATGGCCTACTTTTTAGTACAGAATATTACAAAAAAAAAAAAACAACTAAGCAGGAAAATAAACATGTCTCCAAGGTCCTCATCAAGTAAAAATAAAGAGTAATTTCTGAAACATGACTTTTAAAGATCCTCCATGCTTAAGCAGAAGGCTATAGTGCTTATTCGGATGAGAAATGCTGAAGTGAATTGTCAGTGAAGTTCACTGTAATCTAGAGAAAAAAATGTTTCCTGCTAATTTTAAGTCACTGCTGTTATTTTAAATGATTTTCTTGGAAGATATTTAGTCTACAAGATCATAACAATAATGATTAATCAGGCATTCCAGTATTGTTGTCACATGCAACTCCTGGAAATAGCTTGCAAATAACTTTCTTCCTCTATGGACATCAATGGTCACACTGAAAAGTTTAGCGTGACCCCACATAGAAGATGAGAACTAATTCCAACAACAAACTAACATTCAAACTTGGGTAATCGCATGGGACCATCATCTTTGCTGATTTATGGTTTATAAAATATGCTAATTTCAAGATTTGAATAAAAGAATCACCAGAACTGGAGAAAATCCATATTTTTCCTAAGCTCAGCCCTTATTGAGGGATCCTTATGAGAAGCCCAGTGGTAATCATAGCATAATTAAAATGGAAGATAAATGCTTAATTTGATGTATGAGTTCCATAATTTTTTTAAAAAGTGACTTATGGAGCTATTTTTGGAGAGAGATTACAACTGAAAGGGATCTAATTTTTAATAGAACCAGCCCGCAGGTAGAGCAGTGCTTGGTGTTCAGTGAATTAGGCAGCTATTCAGTCATGCCGAGGTTCCTTTTGGTCATTTTGTTCATTGCTTCCTTCCACCTGCACACACATTCTTTTTGTTGTATTAGAGGCCTTCAATTGTTTTCAAATACCCAGCACGGTGTACCAGCCAGCAACATACTTCAGAGAAGCTTTAAAAAAGAAAACTCCAGTAGTCACTTCTTTCTTTTGGAAAGACCTCCGCCTTCACTGCAATTTTGCTTTCTTTAATACATGCAGGACCAACCTCTCCCATTTCAGTGCCCTCTAATCAGGTCACAAAGAGCAGCACGGTTACAGCCTCCCTCTCTCCTGAGCAGGGTGTAAAGCTGCTGCCCAAGCATTAGCTCCTGCAACTTCTCTCTTTGTCTACTGGAAAAGTCTATCTGCCAAGGGGTTAGCTTCACCTTGGCAATTCCCTACCAGATAAATAAATACAAATATCTAATGTCGTGACCTTTCCGTTCCCCATATTCAGCATGTTTCAACAGTATAAGCAGACATAGTTCAGTTCCAGCATATATAAACGCAAAGATTAAAATGCCCTTTTGTCCTAGAGTTTGGCACCTTGCAAGATAGCACGGGCTGCACAGAGCTAGGAAGCCAGCACAGAGGCCGCTTGCAGAGCTCGGGCCTTGTGGCTCCGAGTTACTGGGATTGCTCGGAGAGTCCAGTCCTGACGTGGAACAGGGCACGAGCTGGATTTGTCTTGGAAAAGTTTTCGTAGAATGAACTGGTGAGCAGAGGGAAGTGGGGGATGGCACTTTATGTATGGCAAACAAATTACACCGTCATTAATATTGCAAGCCTTTTTTTTTTGCGGTAGGAAAAAAAAATCCCTGCTTTATTTTAAGATTTTTAGTATGGTTTATTCTGAGATTTAGAAAACACAGGAGAGTCAGGCCTTCCAGACAAATGCATTTACCTTGACGGAATGCATTTGCAATAGCTTTACAACAATGGCCTAGAGAATACTTGCAATTCACATTGGACTTTTCTTTTTTTTTTTCTGCTTGGAAAATGGACCTGGTTCGTGGGCCTAATTCACAGCTACCACACCTACTCTCTCTGCCCAGAGAGCGAAGAGAATGAATAGGTCAATCACCTGACATATTTCCATCCAATTTCAAGGGTAGAATGTGTTCATTTTCTGACTAATGGCATGTCATTTTGCAGAAGCCTTTGGTCGCGAATTAATCCTGGAATCAAAACAGATTTTCCGGGGAGCAATCTTCCATCAAGTATTGATTTTTTTACACTCATGGAGTCTGTACTCCCTAATTTAACCTGACAATGATTCTGCACAATGGGCTGGGAGCACCTTGGCAACTCACAGAAGGAACTTTTAGTGTCTTTTCTTTCTGCCAAGTAGTGGGGGGGTGGGAGGCAGGCAAAAAATATGGGAAGAGAAGACCCAAACACAGTCAGTCACTAGGGGAGTGTTTACTGTGTGATGTTTTATTTCTGATTATTTGGAACAGAGAAATAATGCTAACTTTAGAAGTAATGTAAGGGGGAAGATGTCTCTGAAAGAACCCGTTACTCTGAAATCCTGTTTATGGCAATGGACCCCCCACTGCTCCGGCACCTTTCTTCACCCTCAGCCCTCCTGGATGCTAATAATATAAAACCCATAATAGCAGCTCTTGTTGCAGCTGATGCTTTTTGTGATGACATTTTATTCTACAATAAATAAATAAATGCTTGCACACCTAGAAATATAAAAATGCACCTTTTCCCCAAAAGGTAGGTTTAGGCTCTGGTCCCAGAAGTCTCGCTGCCAAGAAGTTGGCTTTGCTTTTGGATTCTTCTACAAAACCAAACCCTGTGCATGTGCTTCTCCACATGCTCTGTATTCTACCTCTACTCTTACTGTTTGTTCTATTTATTTGACTATTTATACTAGTGTAGAGAGATGAAAAAAATCTAGTCATTGTGAAACAATAAAAAAAGATTAGAATAGAAAGCTAGAAATTGTTTAGAGACAGGAAGATTGATGGGACAAGATATGAAGAAGAAGCCATCAGAATCTGTTTTCTAATAGAAAACTAAAGTTAGGTCATTTTTGGTTTTGAAGGTACCACTGCAAAAGCAAAATAATGCAGAATAATCATCATTCCCAGGTTAAAGCTCCTTTTCTGTAGATGAAAAGGAATACATATATTTAAAAGAGAGTGGGAAAGGTGCCAATCCTTTTGCCTTGTTCTGAAGCTGAAATGGAAGAGGCTTTAAGCATCTTGTACACAGGTCTTCGCAGGAAAATAACAACATCTCTGCTGATGATTTCTCCATTAGAAACGCCACATTACTGGAAACATTGCTATATGACCTGAAGAATAATACTTTCTTTTCCTCTGCCACTTTGCAGACACTCACCATTTGAGATGTATTTTGTTAGAAATCATTTTTCATCACATTCCCCAACCCGCCATAAAACAGCATTTCAGCTTTACAGAGAGGGAAAAAAAAAAAAAAAAAGGAAAAAAAAAACCCAGAAACCCAACCAAACAACACACACATACACACACACGCACGGACACATGCACATGCACCTTCTATAGCCTAACGGTGAAACGTTTGGAGCAAAGCACACAAGTCCCTTCCTTCAGCTCAACCACCGCGGGTATAACAAGGTAGTTATGCATTTAGGCATAGCATAACAGACAACTGGGAGCTGTAGACTGGACTGTGCAAATTTCTGAGCCATGAAACTGCATCCTTGTCCTTACTGAATCCAAGAGAGGACAAGAAGGGTCGAAGAGAAAAATGGCTGCAAAAAAGACTTTACGTTAATACTTCTGGTAGTTGAATCAGGATCTAAATTCCTGAAAATTGCAACTCTAGAGCATAATACAGAAAATATTTGATGAAAGTAAATACAGAGAGGATATGCAGAAGTTGAGTTCCATGTACAGTACAATACAGTACAATAATGATGTTAAATAATAAATCAGTGCTAGTTACTCCAGACCACTAACAATGCCATATTATTTTTCCATTGTACTATTTTAGGAATACCTTGGAAACCACAATGTAAGTGTTTTCTGACCTCATCAAAAAGGTTAGGGTGAAGGGCCCTTGTGTGAAAAGTTTTGAGTGATAGAATATGTTTAAATTGTTACAAATGTTTATAAAAGTGCTTCTAGGCATAAAGATGATGACTGAAATCGTATATTGGAACAGTTGAAGGCAGCTCTCTCATTGTTAAAGAACTCTTTTCTCATAAGTTTTTTTTCCCTCTCTACTTTCATCTCATTTTCCAGAGACAGTTTGAAAGAGGACTGCTTCTTTTCTTCCTTGTTTTATGAAAGTGCCTTTGTACATTAGCAAAGTGCTTTAATAACATGCACTTTGTAAAAGTCAAAAGTGCTCTATTACCCATAAGTGTAGAAGTAAATAGCACTTGTTTTAATTGAAAACATCAAACTTTTGTAGCTCTAAACACATCAAAGACATATCCATTTGTGTATCTTTTCCAAAAGGTGAATTCTACTGCTTTTAGTCAGACTGCAGAAGAATTGAGCTTATTAGAGCTATGAGAAATTTTCAAATGAAAATACCTTCAAGTGGTTAAAACATGGAAAGAGTTAATGCACTCAACTTGTGATGCCACATTCAAAATAGTGAGTGGTTTAACTGATTGCCCCCATGAGCTGAGCTGGCCTAACTGATCATAGACACTGTCTTAGGTCAGCCTGACTTCAGGCAATGCACACTTGCAAAGATTTCATCAAAACGGCTTAAATGAGAGTTTACACGGCCAAGGGGAGTTTAGGCTGATGTATTTTAACCTCACAGTTGGAGTGAGCCAAGAGGATAGACTGAGGCAGTTGCTGTGACTTGACTGGAGGACACTATGGTTTTGAACCACCGTAGCTCGACGTTTGTTTGACTACACTTAAACTTTATCTACACAGGAAAGCACAGTGACTTACTTAGCTTCAGTGTCACAAAACTACTGCTGAACTCATTTATCTTCCAGCCTCCCATGCAAAACTTCAATATCTTAAGATGTAGCTGGTTACTTGCTACCTTATGATGAGATAGGGCAATCTTAATTGAAGCAAAAGTGTCTCATAGTGAGATAAAAAATTCTGAGCCAAATGAGGTTATGTCAATAAAGCTTTTCAGGGCTATTAGCTCAGGCACCCAATATGGGCAAATGATGAACACAGCCACTCAGCCATCTGCCAGCATTGCTGTGGTAACTGCCTGTGCTTAGATCTCATATTCAATATTTAAATATTCATAAAGGACTTGACCTCCTGATTTCCACAGGTTTCATGACCCTAAAAGGGTGAACCGTGAACCTCCTTTTCCAGAAGCCACCTGACCAACAATATAGCACCAACGTGGACAAGTCATTGTCTTTCTCTGTCTGACAAGGTGGTGGCAATGGTGCTTGGAGTACCCTGGGATAGCATGTTGCATACAAGCTCCTGATATACATTATGTACCTGCAGCTCTAACAGAAGGTACTTCCATGTGGAGGATGTCTCCCTCAATTAGGAGCTTCATCAGTGTCCAAAAACTACCATGCAAGGCTATCAGCTCCTCAAAGAGAAGAGGTGCTATGACTACATGCAGAACCGATATCAGAATTGAAGTTTCCTGATTCTCTGGGGGTACACTGATAACAATTCCTAGTGTTCTATGCTGTAGACACCTTAAAGGGATAACAAAAGTTTTCATTCACCCTTTAAAGTAAAGCTTAATGGTATAAACCTCTCTAGCTCTGTGGTATAAACCTTCACTAGCTCTATAAATTCCTTAGCTCTCTTTTGCTGCTGCGATTTTGTAGGTTGGTCAGGAGGAGGTATTATGTTTTCTTCTTACACACTTATATCTAAAAGTAGAAGTGTATCTGTGCAGGGTACTGACATTCTGAATAAGGTTTTGACACCCAGGGGTCAGTAGTGAAACTTCTGATTTCTTCAACTAGGCCTGTGTTTATCTGAGGTATCGCACACAACACCTGCAGTGTTCAACCAGTGCCACTCTTTATGATAAGGGAAACAATTTAGGGTTTAAACAAAAACAAACAAACAAAAACTCAAATCAAAACACACAGAACCATCACATTTAGGACCCCTCAAAATTAAGTTCCCAACAGCTCCTTTTGAAGTGGACAGGAGCAGTACGTTCCACTTACTTATACATATGGACCACAGTTAGAGATCTGCATTTTGACGTTAGAGCGTAACTTCAGATACACTTTTTGAGAAAATATATCAATCATCCATCACCCCCATGCACCAACCCATATGCACAAGGCATCAGACATAGCATGTGGCATATATAGTATACTCTCAGAAGGAAAAAAAAAAAAACAACTACACTGATGTTTTTTAAGGTTGCTGAATGATGCAAAGAAAACATGTGGAAAAATGCCTGCAGCCAGTCAGGCAATATTATGGTCCTGCAGATGTCTCCTAGTGTTTTCCTAGCTATCACAACCTATACCAAAGCTAGCAGTTCAAGTTTTCCTATTAGGAATTATCATTACTAACCAGTAAATTAATTTCTTATACTGTAAGCAAAACAAAGTAAGGGGTTTCAAGAAAAAGCTGCCGAGTAGCTGTAAGTAATTTCTAAAGGTTACATTCTGTTTACTCTCCATTCCCTATTTGTTCTGCTCTTCCTACTTCACATTTTGCATTGTGATTCTGTGATTTCATACTTCCGTTTATGCAGGCTATTCTCATGCCTTTGTTTGGAGAACCCCTTTCTGCAGAAAGGGAACTGTGCCTGATGACTCAGTGCTGTGAGCTCAGGAAGGAAAGTACCTGAGTATGTTAACAGTACTCCTGACCTCAGGCTAGCATGTAGTAGGCAACAAAGACACGATAAAATTGCACTATCTTCAACCCAGCAGGCTCAGAAAGTCAGTTTACCAAGCTCTGGTGTAACTAATTGGGGCATATCAATACATTTGATTGCTGCAAACTGCTCCTCTCATGTTAGAAATTATTACAAGTATATGAAGTGACATTGTGCCTTTAACCATATCAATGCAAAGCTGTGCATCTTTGAGCATGGTTAGGCGGTCTACAGAAGCTTAGGTAGCAGCTCGCCACTACCAAAAGGGAATAGGCCTGTTCTGTCTGTCCTTTACCTTGGACATGATGCTTCCCTGACTGAGTTAGCATAGCCAGTTTATAATTCAGCAGAAGACTAATTGCTGAAACCCTCAAACCAACAATTTTTCTCTCATATTAATGAGTTGAATGAGCTTACCATGCAATTGGGTAAGCACCTAAGCTGGTGAACGTGTAGCTGTAAGTCTGAAATGCTAGCAAAAGTACTAGAGACAACAGGGCCAAGAACAAGACTGAGCCTGTCCTTTTTAAGACCTGCAAGTTTTCAGCTATGTTACCCAGCTCTACCCTTAAAACCACTCTTGTGGGCTACTAGAAACCGAACTCTGAGGTTCTTTTAGTGGAGGAGGGAAGTTAACGAAAGAGTAGAGGTTTTAACAACTTATGTGCAAACAAGATCTTAAGCAGCTACAGCTGTGGTGGGTCTGTGCCCACAACATCAGCAAAGAAGGACTGCATTGATGTGCTTGACAATAGACTGGGAATGGGGACACAGAAGGTGACCATTTTGCCAATACCTTTTTAAGCCTCCTTGTTCAGCCATGTTTCTGGGTCAGAAGTACACTTTGAGTTCTTATTTCTGCTGAAGACAATCAGGATGAGCTAAGGGAGCAAAGGAGTCTTGGTCTAGCTGTAGAACAAGCATCTCAAGGAGCTCAGGTGACTCCAGTCTCCAAGGAGACTCAGATGAAATATTTGAAAACTGTTCCTCTTCAGAGAAGTGATTCTCACAAAGGAAAACTAGCATTGTATCTTTGTCTAGATTCCTACCCTTGAGAAGATGAACCCTAAATAAAACCTACAAGCCAACAACCACAAAGATTCTTTACCCCTGAAAGACAGAAAGGAGATACCTGGAGTCCATTTGTGATCTTACTAGTCATATGGATTTTATCCAGGATGATTCATCTCTGCTAGAGCTATGTTTGCTGAGACAGCTACTGTTTCTCACAGCTCTCTGTTTTGTTGCTCAGAAATTGCAGGAGACTGCCTTTAAAATTGCCTCTTCAGCTTTCCATATATTTGCTAATACACATATAAACACGTATAGGCGCACATTAACTTCTTGGACAAATGCTAGATGCTGGAAACCAGAATAATTGCCAGCACTCTGTAACTTTATTTTCAAATATTCAGACATCTATGTTAGTTGCAAGTATTAGAGTTGGCATGCTTTAAATGTCAACACCATTTATAACATCTATAGAAGTCTCAAAAATTAATGATGGGCGAGATTTTTACTGTAAATGTATTGGAAATGGCAGCATTCAGTTACCTGTAAATGTTAAAACGTTGTCTACTAAGAGCTGACAAAGACAATCAGGAAATGCACGTTTTAGTTTGTCAGACACTGGGCCCCTGAAGACCTGTTCCAGCTCACTTTGCGTTCATGCAAACCTTTCATTCATGGTGCCAGGCTTGGCCCGAGATTGCAGTGACTGCTGCCTTTGGGAGAGAGAGGGCAGGAAGGGCAAACGCCACAAAAAGAGCCGAAGGGGCTGCGTTCCCTGGGGTTATGGGTTGGGTGCTGCAGCAGAGTGTCCTCTCCTTGCCTCTCCTGGAGGTGCTCAGGAAGTTGCTGTAAAGGCTTCCCGAGCAGAACAGCAAGATTCTCTGCCCTTTGGGAAAGCGAAAAGGGAGCAGATCCCATAGGGCTCTTCTGTGTGGGTGGCTGGTCAGGAATCAAACAGAGAAAGTTTTAATGCTTTGGAGGCTGGGGATATATTCTTGCAGCCTGCCAGGTGGTAGGTCATATGGAAAATGCCAGCGTTTCCAGAGTTAAATAAAGTAATTTATGTACTTTCATGTAAATAGCTCTATTACTTTAGATTGTGTTGGGCAGTAGAAAATAACCAACAGCCTATATCATTCAACACTAGTGCAGATTGCTTCAAGTCATTTCCAGCAGTGACAGGCTATCTTGACAGGATAATTTATGTTTGAATTTCATCCATTTCATAACATTAAACTTGCTGTTCATCACTGAGCTGGACTCTCCCATTGCATCTGAATGGAAATCTGAGCCCTTCTGAGTCCGGAGCCTGGATATGGAGCTAGTTTCCTTTACACCCCAGCAAGGCACTTCTTCTCCTGCCTCATTTGTGCTTTACCTAACATCCCTCAAAATAACTTGTGGAGGCAGAGCCACCGGAAACTTAGTGTCAGTGGTTATTTGAGTTTTAGACTTGGACAATACAGGTGGCACAGATGCCTTCAGAAAGCAAACAGAGAAAGGTCACTAATCAAAATTCACCAATGAACTTCAGCACACACATACAAAGATTTTTTTTTTCTCCACGTTTCATTCAGGTCCCATTCACTGTTTACTGCGATTGACATGGCTTATAGTCTAATCTTATAGAATGCAAATTTCCTTCTTACTCCCTTCTGCTTGCTCCCTTCCTTGAAGCTCCTCATAAGACATTTTATTATTTATAAAAATAATAATATTCTAACCTGCTTCCTCCTTCAAATCCACCCCCTCAATAACAAATACCTATGAAATTTCTTTCAGGAGAATATATGAGAACACTTTGAAAAAAGTTGTAAGACTTTTATGTGGTTATTTTGTATGTGCATTTCGCTTTGCTGCAGGGCAATAGCAGAAGAAAAAAAATCAATCCATATTTGTGCAGAATGAAAAAAATGAAAGAAACAAAACCAAAAAACCTTCCAAAATAATTAGTTGTACAGTGTAAGGAATGAAATTATCAAAAATACTTGACCTGTTCCCCTGCTGCTGTTGCTACTGCTGAGCCCTTAAAATACAGAAACACATTAAGAAAAATAGTTAGGAAGGTTTATTTCAGGGAACAGGCAGCTCCCATTCTGGGATCACCGGTGAATACTGGCTCCTGTTCAGCCTGGAACGTCCCAAGTTCTGATTTAGGAGTAAGTAAGTGCTTTAAAATGCAGCCAAAGCCAAAAATAACATGGCAAGGCATTTCTTTTAAAAAAAGATTAAGTGGGTCAATCATTAGTTCATCAGTGGATTCAGATTTAGCTACACTGGCCACATCTTAAAAGTTTCATGTGTCTCTAGCTTGTATATCATCTATGGCATATTTGTGTGTATATTTTTGTATGTATCTAAAATATAGATATACATTAAACCCCCTTCCTCCCTGAAAATCTCTCCCTCCTCCCTCCAGTGAAAGTCAGTGAATTTTCTTCCATGGGGATATGTAAGAAAACATTATGAAAAATAAAATTTGTAAGACTTTTATATAGTTATTTTATGTGTGTATTTCACTTTCTGGATTATAGCAGTTGTCATATATGATCATCTGTGTTTGCATATATACACATACATACATGGTAAACATGGTTAATCTGGCATCCCTTCCAAAAGCCTGAACTGTCCTGTTCTGTTTCTGGAAGAAACAGAAAGGAAATGTGGACATAATTGGTTCAAGTAGAACAGATATTTGGTAAAAATAGTTCATTTAAAATGGGAGGACTTCCGAATGGCTGAAACATATAGCCTTCCCATGACAGTGCATTAACAGTGGCCAGCTCCAGCAGGAAAGATTAATATTGCTTATAAAAAGACTAGTGTAGAATGTTTGTTGCACTGCCAAGAACACTGTAGAGGAGGTGATTTTTTTGGTCCCTGGCAATGATTTTTACACAACATACTGGGTAATCATTGTCTACAAGGCACTTCTATCCACCATAAAACCTGCAAAAGGAATAATATGGCCTTCATTTTTCCTCTAGCTCCTAAGGAGAACTCTGAAATATATACCTCGTGCCAGTAGTCCATAAACTCCAGTTGTACTCAGGCACTAGGCAACCTGAGGCTACCAAGATCAATAAAATTATTGAACCCACAAATATTTCTACAGTTAGATTTTGTGGAAAAGTTTAGAGAAGTGTGTATCTGTATGTAGAAACAAATAGACAAAGAGGGCTTTGCTGGCAGGAGTTGCTCAGTCTGCTGAATTTGGTCTGCAAGACAATGAGCATCAGAAATGTGATGTTCCTGGCTGGATGCCATACCAGTATAACTTCAAGAAATGATTCAGGAAATGATTTAAGGCGGCTGACTGGCTGGCTGGCTATGGCAAGTGCTAATAAGATGAGGGATGGTTCCTGCCAAGGTCCCTGGTTTTACTTCATTTCATTATCAATTATTAAATATTAGTTTACAAGTTGTTTTATGTAAGGGACACCATTTGCTGCCCCATGTGAGGTGAATTGTTGATGACAAATCAGGTTCAAAGCAGAGGGAGATCCATAGCAGGAAAACAATTTTTACATTTGTTAGTAACTTCAACTTTGTTATGAAGAGGACAAGGACTGTGTTGAGGTATACAGCTGTGTATTGTATCGCCTTTTGGAGAAAGTGAGATCGTAATTTTCTACTAATCTGATACCTTACATATGCAATAAATGGCCTCCCAGGATGGATACCAGATGGTCAACAGTTGGATTTCTACTGAGACACACTCCTGTCTAGAGCCACCTTGCCTTATGAGATAGATTTAATGAATTTTAGTTTTTCTTCTTCAAGAGTGGTAGCTTAAGTTAGAACTTGTGTGACTGAGGGGCAAAGATGAGTTTTGGTCATGTCATAATGGTAAAGATTAATAAAGAAAAAGGGCAAACTGCTACAATATTGATATGAAACAACAGGACATTTCAGTTCTTTTTTTCTCAGAGAATTCTTTGTTCAAAGGAAACAGTTTCTGAGGTTCATTAGCAAAAGTACAGGCATTTCTGGCAAGTCAGTTGTCATGACTGAATGACATGAATCAACAAATGATTCTCCTTCTTCAGAGCACTCTTCTTCATGTTGAAATTCAAAGCACAGTTATAGGTGCTGTGACTCTCTCTAAAAGACATGCTGAAGCTCTGAGGTGGCCAACAGGTTGAGGTTCTTTTTTTGGTGGTGTTGGGCATGGTGGGATGAGGAGAGAGTTTGGGTTAAGCTGTGCTAATGGATGACATTTCTGTCCCCAGCTTTTTCATCTTTCCATTCTTTTTGTTCCTTTTCCTCCAAATTGCCTGTAAAATGGCTTGTGATGTTGCTCTCCGAGTCCTTTTCAGTAATAGTGAGGTGGGTTAGTTAAAAAATCAAAATACTAAGTGTTTGTTGAAGTCATCACACTGAGTTAGTGAATAAAAACAGGAGCTTATCTGTTGGAAGATTTGAAGAGGTAGCAGTCTTTGGCTCTTTGGGATAGCAATGAGAAAAGGGGATAGTGAGCTATTGTACTATTGCAGTTGTTTGCAGAGCATGGGTTTGCCTACACCAAGTCAAACCTATGGACTGCCACCTTCTGAAAATTGTTACTTGGTTGATCTGGGGACCAGGGTGTTGGCAGGACTGTAAATTGCATTTGCCAGATATATTCACAGCTTTGACTCTGGTCAGGTTGCACTGTTAACATCAGAGGCAAAAGAAAGTAGTGGCTGAGACACTGAAGATCCTGAAGGAAAAGCATAGGGAAAAAAAAATGAACGCAGTAGTCTGAATGATAGTTAAAAAGGACTTTTTTTTTTCTCTTTCCCCAAGCCAATTTAGCTTCTCTGGTATTGAATAAGGCTGCTTACTGCAGCCTCTCTCTCAGCTAGAGCCTCTCCTGCTTCTTTCTCCTCTAGTCTCTTTTGACTAAGCATGGAGGAACTTAGCTTTATTGGAGGTTTACGCTCATCTATTAGGCTAATTTGAAACTGGCCAATGTTCAAAAGTATTGAGGCCAGTGTTTAAAAGATTGTATGAAACCTAGGCAGATGAAGCGAGCAAACACTTTTTTTTTTTTTTTTTTTTTTGGATACCAAGCTAACATGGCTATGTAAACATTTAAACACATGCAGAATTGATGACTTACCTGACTCTAGATGAATGAACAAGGTTAGGGGTGCTCGCTTTTTATATAGGTGCCTTTACTTAAAAAAATCATAACTATCACAGAATTATAATATGAGGATACAATTCAAATAGCAAAAATCAAGTTGTATAGGATGAAAAAAAAAGAAAAAAACTCTATGCCATGCAACTCTGAAAATGTATATTACCTTCCTACCATGTAAAAAGAATGAACACTGAAGAGGATTTAAATTTGTTTTAGGAAAGTTATTTCTATTACCTCAGTAAAACTGTCTTAGTCTCAACACTTAACTTTTTAAAAAGATCTTTATCTTGTGTTAGGAAGTGTTGTGTAGGAAGGGCAGGTATGAAATTCAAGCCATTTCTAGACATAAATTTAACTTGTCATATTCTCATCTTCAATTAATGTCTGGGGCCATAGGAGCTGCTTTTGATATCACACCTTTAAGCACAGCAGAAGAGAGTATGTTATAAATAATACAAACTCCTCACCAGCTTTATGTACTGTGAGCGTATGAGCAGCTGATACCAAGCAATTGATAGGCTTTTATTACAGTGTACAGCTGGTGTAACGCATCTTAGGAAGAAACATCTTCTGCCAGTTTTGCCTTCTCTTTTCCTAAAAAATGTCCGCCAATTGTGGCTTTAACAAGCTTTACCTTTGGAGTAATTTCTCTGAGGATATCGCGATATACAAAATGCATATGCTGGTGTGGATTTTTGATCCTTTTTCTTTGTCCTACTTAATCTGGACACACAGAGCCTCTGGTGTATTTTGCTCCCCAGACTGGCTCATGATATTCAAGAAACATGTAAATGAGGCACACAGGAACATGGTTTAGCAGGTATGGTGGTGATGGGTTTATAGATGGACTTGATCTTGAAGGTCTTTTCCAACTATAATGACTCTATGATTTCACGATAATGCTGTGAGCCAGGCTTCTGGTGCAAGGGCTCGGGATTTAAGTCAACAGCAGGCACATAATGGTGCTACTCTAGTTTCTCCTTACTAGTGGTCAATATGTCTATTTGCCAGGGTACCCTCAGAGAGAAGGAGGTTCAGTAGAAAATGCAGTGGAACACTAGTGAGCTGCTTTTAAATATTCCCCCGTTCCTGCGTTTGTCCACTTCCTGGTTTCACCAATGCACCAGTTCACCCCCGAAGTACCTTCAGCAGCTGTTTTGGGCTGCTGGATCGCAGAAGGAATATGCACATACCTTCTTGGTGAGATACAGCCTTCGCTGAGCTGTTCGTGTTTCAAAAACATCAAGATTTACTGATGGGTAGGTAGAAAAAAAATGACAAATGTGAGTATTGATCCACAAATGCCAAGGGTAGGTCCAATCCCGTGAAGACCATCTGTGAAGGTAGTACTAAAATATCAATAACACTAGTTGGACAAATAAAGTTATTATTTTATGCACTTGCAAGATTGGTCTCTGAAGTTTCCACAACTAGTAACTGAAAATAGTGGTCAGCATTCCAGAAATAACCTCTTCAGGTAACTTACTTAACATTTGTGAATTTTAGGGACAATTTTAGGAATGGCTTTATGTCTCTTCTCTTTAAGAAGACATAACTGAACTGAAATTGTCAAAAAGACAGAGTCAAAATAATAACACGAGTGCCTTCTTCCTGAAAAGAAATTAAAGGCTCTTCATAGCTTTGTCCTTTTTTCATTACAGTTGATAGGTAACAGATGAGTTTCTGTTTATAAATTTCAGAGAAAATGTGTCAACAGTGTAAGAGAACACAAGATATTTGAAGTTAATAGCCTTAAAAACTAGGAGGAATGACTAAATGTCAGTGCAAATTCTTTAAATAATTACAAGAAAAAGGGGAGGGAGTGCAGAGATTATGCACTGCAGCAAGAGAGCCCCATTGCTGCTGTGGAAATCCTGACTCCCTCAGAATCAAAGGCAAATTGCCACATGATTCAGATCACAGGGTGAGCATTGTTTGCTCTACTTCAACACCTTCAGCATCCTGGAACCACCGGAGGGACCATGATGGGACTGTAAGTGACAGTAAACATACAAGCTTGGATTTTTTTTTGTTGAAAAAAAAATTGAGGAGGTGATGAACTGAATGTCAGCAATAGATGGTGTCTGAACAGACAATTCAAAATTCAAAAATTCAAAATTCAAAAGCTACAATTTAAAGCTGCTGCTGCACAAGGGAAAACTCTCATGTTTTTAGGCCTGGCCTGCTCACATAGTCCATAATATAGTTCTAGTACTGCCAAAGCCACTATTGCTGCCCCTTGTGCTTTTGAATGTGTTTGTTTTGGCCTGAGTCAAAAGTTACCTGCTCTGTGCTTTTGGGCTCAAATGAGACATGTCAGCTGGTGTTCAGACTTGGCACTGAGTGCTCTTTGGGTGATAACAAGGAATTCAGTCTCCTCACAGTCACACAAAAATGAAAGAATTGGCATTACATGAGCTGTTAGGCCGTGGCATGCCCACCTTGAAGCTGCTTTGGTGAATTACACAAGGTTGCTGCTCTCATTTCAGAAGAAATTGGGGGCAACTGGTGTCTGAATTAAAATATATTGTCAGCGCTGGTGAGCACCTGAGTGATGCTGCTTGCTCCTGACCATGCGTGCATAACATGGCATGATACCAGAGTAAAGGACTGTGAATGAGAAAAAAAATAAGAGCTGTGAGAGTTCGTAGAGCAGAATGAGAGAGAAGAAAAAAACTCCAAATTCCTTAATGCTAAACTATTTTCAAAAATATTATGATCTGCCATGGCAGTGATTCATATTGAAACTACTGGCATAACAATTTTGTTTACAGAAAAAATGAATCCCCAGGTTAAAAAACACGAGCAAAGTCCAAGAGAACCTTCACTAAGTCTTTTTGCTTGCTGAGTGCTTATTTAATTGGCGTTTAAGTCAGCAGAAGGAAATCTTTTCTTACTTAAGCCCTGCTAATACTGCAAGTTTTTCCCCAAATGTAGATTTAGACTGCTGAATGGTCCTGAAGTGGCTGCAAAGGGGAATAGGCCATGCAAGAGCATATCTTCTTGGTGTTGCTCTTGGATCATTCTAGCTCTCCTTCCATTTCCTTTCTTAAGGCAAGGGGCACGGTCAGAGCTTATGGCTTATCAAAAATATCATTGTTTCTAAGACTCTTTGTCATTAGTGTTGCCTATAGAGAGCTTTGAAGAACTATCATAGCCAAACTCTGGAATTCTTTTTTTTTTTAAGTAGTCATATAGGGGGTATGAGGTCTTGTAGTCAACTTCCATTGGCTTTAAGGTAGGATCTGTTCTGAGCTTTCAGTGATCAGTTGAAACATAATTCAATTTACCAATTCAAGTTACCATTTCTTGTGACATTATTTAAATAATGGCTGGGTAGGGCTACATGCCTATAAGCAGCTGAAGGACTTGTGAGAAGGTTTAGCATTTTTAAGTTTGGAGCGGGAAAAAAAAAAGCCTCTAGCCTATGTTTGGTTGTTGCTTTATCATTGCGGAATGAAGGTGTATGTGCCCACATTTGAGTAGCTCCTAGGAAAGCTTGAAGGGGCATTCTCTATCATCTTCTACATGGAAGCAGCTCAAATACGAGGGCCAGAAACATGACGGGAGGCAGCACTGTGCAGGTGTACACAGCACAGAGACAGTTTTCTTGGAGGAGCTGGCTTGATTCTGATACCCTCTCAGGTCTGTAGCGCTGTTATCCTGCAAGGCAGGGCTGAAGGAGTCGGTATCTCCCAGTGAGTAGCTGTCCTGGAGATTCATGGTATTCACACTCCTCAGCCACCTACTCCTTGTGTGAAGCAGCTGTGCTAAGTTGTAGCCCATGATATGCACAAATGGCATAGAACTATAGAATCATTATGGTTGGAAAAGACCTTCAAGATCATTATGTCCAACTGTAAACCCATCACCACCATACATGTTAGATAATATGAATATATGACTTCTAATCACCAGCATACGCCAGGGTTTTCTCATTCCTCTTTCTCTTCTGTTTAGCTTTTAGTTCAGATCAAGGAAAAGTAGCTATACTTGAAAGCTTATCTGCTTTTTTGAAGTGTACTATCTGGTGTAGCCAAAGGCTTTACCTCTACCAGCCTTGCCTTGTTTATGGTGCCTGGACCATAGTGGCTGCAATAAAGTTACTCTCCTCTCTCCATACAGCATTAAAAAATGCTGTAGAAATGCATGGAAAAAAGTAAAGTCTAACCTGGAAAAAATTCCAAGACCAAAAGGAAAGCAAAAATTTGAGGCTTTTTTGATTATTCAAAGTGTTCTATTCTCAAGGTAAAACAATATTTAACGAAGTCAAGACTTTGAAAAAGTTTTGTTCCTAAGTCTCAAGAAAACTGTTCTATGATCATCAGAGCTTTTTTTTTTTTTTTCCCCTAGACGTTTTTCCACAACTAATTCATGAGAAAACTGAACTAATTCCTCAAAATGTGTCAGTTTTTTCAGAATCACCTATTTAGGCGGATCGTGACATGACTCAACTTAAACAGCCTGAACAAAAGGCATTTCAGCTACCTAATATCATAATCCCAGCAAGAAATGAGGAATGAACCTTTTGATCCATGGCAAAGTGCCAAAGCAATCTTCTGAGTCAGAGAGCAGGATCCGAGCTCACCACCGCACTCCTTTTCCTTGACTTACCTGCTTTGCTTGGGGGATGTGGAAGTAACGGAGACTTCTCTGGTTCTGGCCTTACTGCCCACCTGCGTTTCACTTCGCCCTGGGGTAACGTGCACTCACCTGAGCCACTCCACGATCATCCTTAGGCAGCTCCTCTACTCCGCATATCTGTAGAGAAAATAAGATATCACCAATAGACATGCCCGCTTTGGATACAAAGACAGTGCTTAGTTTTGCAAAGCGATGTTCACTGCTGCATGCAGGTTTCTTTCCTTTTCTTTCTTTCTTTCTTTCTTTCTTTTTCTTTCTTTCTTTCTTTCTTTCTTTCTTTCTTTCTTTCTTTCTTTCTTTCTTTCTTTCTTTCTTTCTTTCTTTCTTTCTTTCTTTCTTTCTTTCTTCCTTCCTTCCTTCCTTCCTTCCTTCCTTCCTTCCTTCCTTCCTTCCTTCCTTCCTTCCTTCCTTCCTTCCTTCCTTCCTTCCTTCCTTCCTTCCTTCCTTCCTTTCTTCCTTCCTTCCTTCCTTCCTTCCTTCCTTCCTTTCTTCCTTTCTTCCTTCCTTTCTTCCTTTCTTCCTTTCCTTCTTCCTTTCCTTCTTCTTTTTCTTTCTTTCAAGCATTTAACTATTTTTGTATTGAACTGATGTGAAATTACATGAGCTCTGATCATGTGAATAATGCATGAGATTTAAGACAAATACATGAAAGGAGCTTATTTTTCATGTCAAACAATTCTTTATTTTTTATGGTACAAATTAAAAGTGACAGATCTGAAGCTGTTAAGAAATACACAAAGTGCAGCTTTACTGACCATACAGATATTGCTCTAGATTAAGTACAGTTTTTGTCAGTTTTTTATGTTTTTATTTTTTTTCATGTTAAGCAACCTGTGCAGATAAATCAGCTTTGGTTTCAAAGTCAGAGTAGTAAGGAGCTTTTAAATATCCAGTTTGTTTCTTGGTCACAAGTCCACCACATCAACTCCTTTTGTAATGACTACCATTTTTTTAACAACACAATACAGTCCATTTTGTACTGCCATCTTTCCTGCTGCATGCTCCATGCATGGAAAAACAGATCTCCTTGCAGTGCTTCATAAGTGACCCTGGTGACCATTCTGTAGATTATAGCACATAGGACAAAAATAATAATAATAATAGTAATAATAATAATAATATCACTTTTTAACAATAAATAAACAAATGTGCCCCACATAATCTCAAGTTGGAAACAAGCAAACCACATGACAAAAAGCTCATTACAAAATGTTATCCAAACAGATTTTACAGTCAAACATTGACATGGAAATCAATTTCCTCTCCTATCTTCTTATTTGAACGTTGGTCAATAACTGGGTACAAGTAGAGTGCTGAGGTAAAACACTGATGAACAGTTTTATTTTTGTATTTCTTTTTTTTTTTTTAATAGTAACAGTTTAGTATTGCAAGATTGTCAGCAACATTTAGCCATATCTATACAATGTGCATATACCTACATACATTGAGCTTTGGTCCAGCATTGAGAAGACGAGCAAAGGCATTTTACATATTTCTTTTTGGTTATAGCTTGAGTTCTTTGATACGCCTCTACTTGTTCCTTCCTAGCTCCTTTTTGCTTTCTTGTTCTCTCTTATTTATTTTTTTTCTTTTTTTTTTCTTTTTTTTTTTTTGTGGTAGTAATGCAAAGAAACTGGAACCATTTGAATGCATTTGATTTCTTCACCTGTCCAAAATATTTTTTTTTAGTGAAAAAACATAAAAAGTCAAAATCAGAATAGTAAGTGAACCCTTCGTTCATTCGTCAAATAATAATTATATATATATATATATATTTTAAAAAATTCAATGACCAATAAATTGGAAAACCACTATACCTTCAAATATGATTGAAGAGAATTTTGTTTCATTTGCTGGTAGCAATCTATCTTTTAGTCGCATGCAAAATTAAAAGTATTCAAATGTAATCAATACATGAAATTTGTTTACAAATGGAAATCAGAAATGTTGCTAGTAACAAAATAAAACAAAATATTTACGGCCCCAAAACATGTATGATTCACACATAATTTATCTTCCTAAGAATTTGTTCAGGCACCATTTATGCCTCATAGCAAAAATTTGTTTATAAAAAAATTAATATAAGAAGCATTACAACACTTTATAAATAATTTACAAAACATAATACAAAATTAGAAAACCATTAAAAAAAAACACTGCACATGAATGGTTTTTAAGACTGTGGGATGAACATCATTTTTCCTTCCAAGTTGGCAATTTATATTTATTTTACATTTCCACTGTCCTAGTTATATCCTTCCGATATGTACTTGGGAACAGAAAGAGCTTATATAACTGCTGCCAGCATATTTTAAAACATTTAGCATCTTTCATACACTGTTTGGTTAACTTTTCTTCTTGGGGGATGTTTCCTCGCAAAATTTAGAGCAGTTCCTGGGAGAATCGGAAATCTGGTTTCTGGCAAAGGGGGCTGCCCGCGCGCGGTGCTCCCGGCGCTGCTGTGGAGGGCGGCTGGAGAGGTAGTGCCCGTGTGGGCAGCAATGACTGGAGATGGGGCAAGGAGCAGGAGACGCCCGCTTCCAAACACTGTCTGCCATCCCTGCTGGCTTCTGGGTGGGCTCCTGACGGCTGCATGAATTGAATTGTGGCCAGAAGTTTAGCTCTCTTACCTATAGGTGACATAGATGTATCTATAGATATAGGTATCTTTGGACAGAGAGTAAAAAAGAAAACGCCAAGGGGTAGATGTTGTGCTGGGAGATTCTCCCTCGCTTCATTCACTTCACGTGCCCAGCTTGGGCAACATTTCTTATTTTGCCTCTCACAAAATTTACCTGCGGTTACTGAGATTTTTATCCCAGCAGATATTTCTATGTCAACACTCAGAAGAGAGTCAATTACAATTTTCACTCTCCTCCTCATAAAAGGAATACTGAAAATATCCTCATACATAACCCACGAAATTTAAAGCCTAAAATACATTCACTGGATGTGAACCCAGCCTGGCGTACTGGATCCCCAGTGCTCTCCAGCCCCGACCTTCGAGAGTGCTCACATTTAGATGCAGTTTCAGGCACAGATGATGGTCTCTGAAGCCTTAAAACTCCACCAGCCATGCAGCAAATACCACATTGCACAAGGCAAGTCTCATTAATAAAATAGTGAGGGCCAAATTCAAAGCCCAGTGAAATCAGTTCCTTTTTTGCACTAAGTCTAGGATATAGCATTGAGTTCTTGAAAATGAAACTCTGTAAGAGAGGCATCATTTGAAGGCTCCAGTACAACCATCCTGAAGTCAGGAAATGTAACCAGGAGTTAGTTATACCAGCAGAATTTTACTCTATCGCCCCTACAGTGAGCCGAACTGAAGTCCCAGTAATTACCTTTTGGAAAGTCCTGATCCAAGTGTAGCTTCTATGCTAACAAAGGGTTGAACCTCACAGGCTGGGGCAGAACTCAGCAGATGATGCAAACTGCAGGTAGGTGTCATGGGTCAATCCATGCCCTGCCCAGGACCTGCAACACCCTTCCCTCTTTACACGCCTTGCTGCCTTTGCAGGACCAGTGACCATAATCTCCAATCAAGAAGGAAGCCATAGAGATAAGTTGTCCTTGCAGGAAGATCTCCTCACCTGAAGCACCTTGCAGGTGACCCACCTCATTATTCCCAAAGGATATTCAGTGTGTTTCCCTATATCCTGGTTGTTTACTTTTGCCAGTGATCACAGCAAACACTTCCACAAACCCAACCTCCCACTGAAGAGTAGCAACCAACAATATTGGGATGACAAAAAAAAAAAAAAAAAAAAAAAGGCAGAAAGAACAAAGCACTAAAAATTGAAACAGTCCACAGTGACGCAACGATCCAAATGTCCTCATCACTTCTTGGCCTGTCCTCTTGTTTCCATCAGAATCTCAAGAAATTTCTTTGGCTATCAGACTTTGGAGAGAAATTGCTTCAAACAGAACCATAAGATAGATGCAGTACGGAACTAAGTGTGCAGTTTATATTTATACTACAAAAAGAGTTTTGGTAACCTCTCCAGGTTCGTGGCCAAAGGACAGAGAAATCCCATGCTACGTGGTCAACAGTAAGCACAACGTTCAGCGTGGGCTGACAGTTCATCAGACAATCCTAATCCTTCTTTGTCCTCTATTGCATTTCAGCATATCAGTATAAAAGTGTTTAGGTTTCACTTCTCTTTTTAAAAATCTTCAAACAGTACTGGGGTATGTGGGTGCAGGGAAAGGATAGAGAATGAGCTGGAAGCAGGGAGGCAGCAAAAGGAGTCAATAAAACAAAAATGAAAATTAGAAATGCAAACCAAGATTTACACACTCGGACAAGAAATATTAAATCCCACAAATCACAATAAAAATAAATTATTTTTGGCACCCAAACACTAGGAGATTACAAAACTGTTGATAGAGAAGAGAAAGAAAAGAAAAGAAAAGAAAAGAAAAGAAAAGAAAAGAAAAGAAAAGGAGAAAAGAGACCACTGTGGAATGGCTTTAACACCTGTTTCTACACACCTGCAGGGGGTGCAAATAAGGATGACAGAAATTAATCTTGTTGCTTTCAGTTTTGTAAAATACAAATGTAAAAATTCATAACACAATTTTACACTCATAAAAGAGTAGACTAACAATCTAGTTTGCAATGCCATGTTTCTGACTTTGGTTCATAGTTTTCATAGTGAATCAGCACTTGATACCTGAAAGGCTACAATCACTCCTCCAGGTGGCAGGCTTGTATTCGCTTTTAAACAGATAAAAGTTTTTTTTCTTTTTTTTTCTCTTTTTTTTGTTTTGTTTTTCCTTAAAATGTGTTCACATTTTCATAATATACAGAAAAAAAGTAAGCAGTTATTTGGTTTACTTTAAGTCCATTTAAAAAAACTGGCTTTTTCTTTCTTTTGGAACTAATTCTACGACACACACACACGCTAAGTGTTGTGTATTTTTTTGTTTTGCTCTTATATAGGAAAACCCACGGACATTTATAAACTGTTCTGTCCTTCTTGCAGTTTTCTCAGTCTTTTACTTACAAGGGTGATGAACAGGTATTTTCACAGAGTTCGAGCGGTTACGTTTCTGTTGGTGCGGTTATTTTGTGTGTGGTTTGGTTTGGTTTGGTTTGGTTTTTAGGAGTTTTCTTCCAGCGAGTCTGTTAAGGGCTCCATGGGAACTGCCGTCGCGGGCTCGTGTTGTTTCAAACGCTTAATTGTGTTCTTCAGTGCTTGCCTCTTATTGCAGAACCAAACTCTAACTACTTCGCGGTCATAGTTCAGTTTCTCGGCAATCTCTGTCATTTCCTGCCCAGAGGGGTGCGTGTTCTTCTCAAAGTGGGCATTCAAGATCTCAAGGGCCTGGGGCGTGAATGAGGTGCGCCGCTTGCGCTTTTTGGATGGTTCGCTCCCGATAAACTCGGTAAGGTTCTGCATTCCTGCTCGATGGCGGGCCTCAGCCTCAGCCATCCACCGCTCAAGCACCGGCTTTATCTTCTGGGCACTTTTAGGGGTGATGTCCAGCTTTTCAAACCTGGCAGGATACAAAAGGCCAGGGTTCAGTTTGGCTGTCAGACTGCTAGCTATAGTGTTCTCTTGGGCTTCCTGTGGTAGGAAAAAGTGGCTTCTCAGGATGGTGTGTCTGAGGGAAAATTGAGAAAGAAGAGTCTTACACTGATGCTCTGCCAGGGTGGGACTTCCTGCCTGCCTGCCTAGGTGACTGGCAGAGGTAACTTGCAATGGATTACGAAAACTATCAGATTGGTATATATATATATATATATATATATAACTATATATACAGCTAGACATTTAAGCCAACGCAAATTGAATGCTACAACAAAATACATCATACAAGACATACGTTTGGTTTTCATATTTCTGGCGACCTCCAAACCCCTTAGGGCTAAGCCTAATTACAGGAAATGACATCAAAGGCAAATTTTTTATCACCTCATCTTTGTGATTAGTGCTTTTGTTTCCCCTCCCATCCCCTGTTGTCCAAAAAGCACAGCTTTAATAATACAAACCATTGGCAGTCAGTAGCTTTCGAATATCAGGTTTCCTTTCCTTTCATTTTTCAGCAATTTTCACTGTTTGCAAGTTAATACCATGTCCCTTTTCTGGGTCGGAAAAAGATTCCCATAGCTACTGTGGTGTTCAGCTGAAACAGCTGGACACTTTGCAATTATCTTGACTACCCCCACAATGTGCTAAGACAGACTCATGTTTTCCAGATGAAACCCAGCATAATAGTCTACTAATATGCCGTGGCACCAAGCTGGGTTTATTGTGGGATTTCTGCAAACTGTACTAGAATGATATCATTTCCTGTAAATGAGGTCTTCTATATATCATTTTGCCATCAAAAGTCTTTTGCCAAACCAGATTTTACAAGTATCAGAAATAATCTGGAAAAGCAGCCACACAAAGCTTTAATCCTTTCAAAAGCAAGCAGAAAAGCTGAAGTCATGCTTCAAGCCTTATACGTACTCGTTTCCTTCATTTATCAACTTCATCCTTTCATTTAAAAAGTCTCCCGCCAGTCCCCCTGATGCCTCCCATTTGCATTTCTCCACTTTGCTCGTGCCCACAGTGCGGGGTGGCAAGGCAGCAGATACCACGGGGCGACACTGCCCCGTCCAGCCCGCCCGGTGCTGAAACGTCGCTGCCGCTGCTCATCGCAACGCGCCTTCACGGAGACACCGATCAGACCAATGCCTTTGTGCAAAGCAGCGCGGTGACCGCCGCTGGCAGTATTTACTGCCTACATTCAGCGAGTGGCAGCTGCAGGAAAGATTCCAGCAGGAAACAATGCAGTTCTCACAAAGAACAGGACAAGAAATAACTTCAAATAACACTCCAAAGATTTTATGACTGCTGCCTGGAAACCTATTGCCATATTGACTGCAAGGTGTCCTTCCTTGGTGTCCAGTGATATTTCAATCTGCAGTTTATATTTTGAACTTTTTATGTCTAGTTAATAATTTTTTTATTTTTATTTTTTCAGACAGAACACATCAGCAAGGTGGTATATTGCTGCTATGCCCTGCAAAGGGCATCGGGAGATCCTGCTTGTGCCTCTGAGTTGGTCTTTCAACTTGCTTCTCTCTCTTCCCCTTGCATTACCCCAGAGTTCATACTGAAAACTCCTTGCCACCATTTAAAGAGAAGTTGAACCTGCTGTTTCTGGGAACAGCATATTGCCACTGAGGCAGCTTGACTTGAGGCTTAGCAAGGAAGGTATAGCCATAGCCAATTATTACACCCCCAAATGACAGCTATTTGGGGACTGAAGAAAGTAAAACACTACCACCTTGCAAGTATTTGGGACCAGCTGCTACACCTGGCCCTCATGATCTCAATAACTGTCTCCTTGAAGGAGCTCGCTATAGAAGGTCTCCACATTTTGGTTCTTAGCTCTGTTTATGTTCCAGCTGCATCTTTGTTTGGATTTTCTTAATAACAGGCTAGTAGGGAACAATTTCTCTTAGTTCAATTCAAACCATTCCCAGCATTTTTTTTTCAGCTGTAAGGTAGATGGAAGAAATGAGAAGACAACAAACTAGACACAAGCAAAGGAAACTGCAATGTATCAGTTTAAAGTATAATACGTTAAACAACAACTTAAGTCTACAAAAAGTGGCACTTGCTAAAAACTCTGCCCGTTTTAGGCATTCTTCACCAATTGACCACAGGAAAGAAAAAAAATAAAATTAATCCTTAGTGACAGGGAGCAATAGCATTCATATCAATGGCACCGCTTGTTAGTGTTGGTGCTGCAGTACATGTTGTTTGGTATAACGATATACAAGCCTTGAAACAAATTTCGCAGCAGTAGTATCCTTGTATAGACTGAATAAAGGTTATTTTCTACAGGGAGGTATCTTATAAGAAAAAACAGTAGGGGAGGCCATAGAAGTGAGAGGATCCTACGGAGCTTTTTGTATTTAACAACAATCAATGGGTTTTATGGAAAATCATTGAGCAAAATGTGAGCTGCAAGCTCACTACCCCATACTGATGTTATTTATAACCTTAGTCTTAAACTGCAGGAAAAGTACACTTCCGTTCTATGGGGAATACATTAAAAGTATAAAGAGCAGATAAAAAGACAGAGCATTTCATGGATCACCAAGAACAAAATCCACTTAAATGAGCTTAGAGTTGGTTTCTTGGCTTTCACTGATGGAGAAGGACTATAAGGCATTGCCCAAGAGGAAAAAGCTGTTACCTAAGTGTGTTTGTTACTTCATGCATAAACATGGGATTACTGTAACACACATACATGCATACAGGGCGTTTGCTTTTAACTACTTGACTTTAACTCTGTCAAGGCTGTATTATCATTTCTTATGATTAGGAGAGATTTCTCCTTCTCCTTTGTCTATGTAGGTGGTTTGTGCTTTTTCTTTTTTTTTTTTCTAATAAGCATTTGGGTGATAAAAGATGAATAGTTGCTGGTTCAAAAGATAGCAGGAAGGATAATTTTTTCCCTTCTGTGTTGCCTAGGTAAATCATCATTAACATCCTATATGTGAAGTGCTAACCACAGTAATATAGTTTTTAACTTAGCAGGGATGCAGTCATGAAATATTTGTTCAGTAACCCTATCTGTAGAAAATGGCACAGTATGAAGAGTGTCAGCTGGTGCTTATCCAGCACCAGCAGGGTCTCCAGCTCGTCTAGTGAATTAAGTCAAAATGCCAGGAACATTGTTTCTCACTTGTTTAAAAAAAAAAAAAAAGAAGAAGGGGAAAAAAAGACTAAAGTTACTTTAGGGGCACACAGTAAGAACATTTTATCTGCCAGATACCAACATCACTGGCTAGTTTAAGTCCCAGATTAAATGACATGTTCTAAAGACATATGAGTCAAACACAAGCATGCTCCTCACAATAAAGTTCATAATTACTAAGGACAAAGAGAGGAGAATAGAGGGTTATGATGTAGCTTGTTACCTGCAGATGGCAGACTGGCTATAGGCTGGGCCTTCGGTGGCGCTCAGGGCTTGGCCAACTTGAGTCTGTGTCAGGCCAAGGGAGAGGCGCCGGATTTTAAAAGCTTTGGCAAATTCTCGGATTTCCTCCAGATTCACCCCATCCACCTCTCCAGTGGCTGTTTGAGGATCTGTTGAAATATTTTTTTTAATACTGTCAGTTCTTCAGGTCACAAACAAATGGAAAACACTAGATTTCATCATCATTTTTTTTACACCTTTTTTTCCCACTTGCCCCTCTTTCTTTCCCAGAAGCAGGCAGGTCCTGTCAGAGGAGAGGAACATGTTCGGACTGCTAAAACACTAACTAGGCTGCAGCATTTCCAGGTGGTGGTGAAGGACTTTTCAAAGCTGCTGAGCTCCTGAAAATGTCCAACTCATCCCAGAGTAAGTGGGTGTAGCTGGGCTTCTCACTGCCTTTTGTGCTTTGGAAAATCTCCACTGATTTTGACAAATCGTGTCATTGACATGCATAGGCACAAACTGCCTGGGTTTCTAATTCAAAATCAAGACTTTCTGCTTCATCTAAAATTAGCCCAAAGTAACCCTCACAGACCCTCTCTTTTTCTTTCACAACACCAAACACAGACCACCATCCAAACCTCCAAAATAACCCAGCAAACAAACAAGCAATAAAATTTTGCTCCTTTTAAAAAGCTTTCATTTTATAAATCAGATCGTAAAATATGCCTTTCTAGGAAGCAGTCTTTCAGGCTTTTCATTCTGCCTCCCATCAGGTTGATAATCAAGGAGGAGGGTATTGCAACATCAGCTGTTACATTTCAGACGGTAATGCTGCACCATTTTTTACTTTTGCATTAGGCCCTCAGAAGATAATGCTTATGATGCTGTGAGAATAAATCTGTCCTTCCTCTCCATAGCAGTTTACTGACACAGACTCCCTTTGTCCCCGAAAGGGCATGTAATAAAGGATGTCTACCAGAGAAAGCTCCTTTGGTGCTGGATAACGCGGTCAATTTAGGACTTATCAAGGGAAATGACACAACAGCTGGAGGAAGGAACTCTTTTTCCTTCCCCCCACGCTACTGATCCCTGGTTAAATGAAAGTGTCCACCAAGCTGGAGACAGCATGGGACTGGGATGGTGGCAGATTTCAAAGCGTTGTGCAATCCTGCGTGTAGCGAAGCCATTCTCCCTGTGAGACATCTCTATTGTTCTTCACCTCATTCCTCAGACTTCTTCGGGGAAGTTTTCAGCACAATAACACATCAATTTCTGTAAATGCAAGCAGTTGTCCAAGGACAGTGCTGGGCTATGTTACTATTCTGAACCCTATATTAGAGTGGCTCCTGCTAGTAGTGCTATACTTAAGAGCTTGCCAGCATTACAGTAACAAAGCTTTTATTTTCCCAGGTTTACAGGCCTGATGTAAAATTCCCTTAGGATGGAAATGCCCTATAAAAATCTTTTAGCCCAATAATAGAGAGATGGAGGGAAGAGGTTTTTCTGCTATATAAATTTAGCCAATATTGATTAGCAGCTTGAGTGAAAAAAGCACACATAGCAATGGAGTTTTACAAACACTCGTGTATGAAACCATGGACCACATGAACCACATTATGGACACACAAACCACATATGGGCACAGACAAACCACACACACTCATGCTGAGTCCAGTTTTGACAGTGGTCCACATCCAGTGTTGTCCCTCCTGCTGTCAGTGCTCACCTGAACATACATGCATGCACTCATACATTATAGACCTAGGGCATATATTATTTACTTATAAGTGGTGGTGACTGTGACAGGGGCCACTCAGGTTTTAAAGTAATTGCTTTTGTAGATGTGAAATATTCCTACTTACCCCATACACGGTCTATCTAGCATATCGGTTATGATTTTCAGAGACACAAAAAGGTGCTGGACGCTTATCTGTCCTTTGGGTCTTTGAAGAGCCACTGATAAATGTACAAATATCATAAATGATAATGGCCTCAGAGATTCCCTTGAGTAAAGTGTACTAAGATGGTAACATTCCTCACCTCTTTCCTTCCCTCATTTTAAGGCCCCTGACTAAGGCAATTAGGGATGTGACAAAGGACAATTCAGGTCTTCCCAGAGAACTTTAAATGAATCTCTGAAGAAGCAAACTCTATTGCTACTGTGAGCTGTAACCCCACCACAACTCCTGATAGGAAGAAAAAGGGGTTGTTTGCATGCACATGAGTATGGGGGGGTTCTGCTGAGTTCTGCTGGATCCTTCTGGTATTAAGCTTACTCTTGCAAAAATGAATAGCATGGAAGGTCCTTTTCTGCACAGGGGTCTTGGACCAGGAGCAACTAGGATAAGCTCTCCTTTGAAGTAAGAAAAAAACCCCCTGCAATAGGCTTCAGGATGGGGGAGTAGATTCTTACATATGGTAGAATATCTGCTGAGAAAAAAAGACTTCATTCTTATCTTACATCTTTGGGAGGAGGAAGGTACTACTAGATATGGAATTAAACCTTTTATGAACTCTAGGGAAAATGCTGTTTGTATCAAATCAGAACCATGTCTACTTAAGGTGCGATTGAAAGGCCATTGAAATCCATGGAATTAGTCGCATGATTTCTATCAGGCCCATATTACTCAGATAGTACTAGGAAGATCATTTTATTGGCAACATCATTTAACAGCACTGGTCCATTTCACTTTATTTCCACTAAAATGGCAACAGTACCTAATCCTGGACTCTGTGGACTATGTCTACAAAAATATGCACATACAGACAATGGACTCTGTTTTAATAAATTCTGAGTTCTCATAACAGTAAAGTGTATAGTTCATGTTTTGGGAAAAATAGAATCACATAATGGTTAAGGTTGGAAGGCACCTCTAGAGGTCATCTAGTCCAATCCCCCTGCACACGCAGGGTCACCTAGAGCACGTGGCACAGGACTGCGTCCAAGCGGGTTTTGAAGATCTCCAGAGAAGGAGACTCCACAACCTCTCTGGGCAGCCTGTTCCAGTGCTCCATCACCCTCACTGTTAAGAAATTTTTCCTTAAGTTCATGTGGAACTTTTGGTGCTTCAGTTTACTGAAAACTATAAAAAAGGTGTTTTTCAAATGAAGTGGAAATCTTAGAGAAGACAGCACAGTAGAACCACAAAATAAAAGAACACTGATCTCATTGAGTGGTTAGGATCTACAGTAGGGGCATTTAGATTAAAGATTCCCAGTGCACATTATGGCTCAATACTCAATGGCTATTGTGTCTAAGAAACTACGAGGCCCTGGAGAAAGGCAAGACACTTGTATGGAACCATTTCAGGGTAAAATTCCCCCAAATGTCTGGCAAAGGTTGACAAGCAGACTGAAAGAAATAAAATCTACACTCTCTCCTGCATTGAAAATCTTTTTTCCTGCTGAAGGGAATACTACTCCCACTTCTGAATTCTTCTGAAAATGCTGCATGACTTAGCTTTGTTCTGATGAGCGCAGGTTTGCTCTGATTTTAATAGTTATGGGAAAGACTTGCTTAAGAGAGAAATCAGTGCACCCTGAAGAAAAAAGCACATTTCTAATGTGCAGAGTTCTGCCATGACAGGGGGTTACAGGCAATGCATTCCCCAGGCAGACAGAAGGAGATGTAGCTGGCAAAGGAAGTCCAGCTGAACATAAATTGGGCAGGAGGCAGGATGAGACACTGTTATTGGAAAATGGGCTTGGGCTCAGGGGAGAGAAAGAAGGATCTATTTGTGGGAAGCATTTCAATTTTATAGGAGCAAATGACAGTAAACTAAATTTGAAAGGATGAAAGGAACTTCATGGAGCCACAAGCCTCTGAGCAGGTGGGAAAAGCAGTGATTTCCATGAAGGGAACATAAAATGGGAAAGGTAAGGGAAAGGATGCATTTGAGAAGAGGGAAATGAGACTTGAAAAAGGAGAAATGATAATGTAGAATTGAGTGAAGAACAGTAAACAAAGAAAAGAGAACACAATCATAAACATGATTTTCTAGAATCTAGAAATCAAAGAACCTAGAATGAAAGGATGCTTATCCTTTCATTCCTTATCCAATCTTTATCCATTACTTACCCAATCTAGAACCTAGAATAAAAGGAAATAAACATGGAACTCTAAAGCTATTAAGACCCAATTCTGTCCCTTTTTGCACAGTATTTTAGTAATTTCACTGATGTCAGGCAGCTACTTGCAGAGAGAGTCTCTCTGAGCAAGTGTGGCAGAACCTTACCTCCAATAATTATTAAATTACTGAAGTCACATTCCTCTAAGCAATGTGCCAGTCCTCCTTCTTATAAGCACATAAAGGTAGCAGAATATGCCTGGTTTACCTGAACTTTACTATATTTAGCAATAGTTCCTGGAATACAGCAAATCTTTACTGACATATTCAACTCTGGGGCCTCTACTGGAGGGCTAGAGAGGAGCTTTAGAATGAAAAAGAAAAAAGAAACAAGAAAGTTGTTGCTTTAGGAGGGCCAGAGCATTCAAATGGATGCTTAAGAGGTCTCAAGTTGTTTCTTGCTGGCCACATGCCCCATGGCTTTCTTTCAGGACAAGTGACCCATTGCAGCCTCATCCGACTAAAAGGCTTTGAGTGGACTTCAGTAGATGCTGGACTTCGGGTGCAGACGTGTTACACAAAGCTCTGATAGGCAGTTTGTGAGCGGGGACGTGAGGAAGGCCTTGTTGGCCGTACGCTAGTCGTGGAGAGCTGACAGGCACATGGTGCACCTGCCCGTTGGGGTGGATACCCAGAACCTTGCAAGGGAGAAAAGCAGAGAGGGTCTGCTCATTTCCCTGGGCTCATGCCCAGTTGCATACACATTGGTTTTCAGTCATCTGAAGCAATTTTCCAATTTGTGAAGATCAGTTAAGATTGTTTCTCTAAAAAGTTGGCATTGTCAATGGCTATGAAAAACTGTCAAGTATCTCATCTGTCTTCTCATGCTTCATTATATATGAAGTGTTATATATGGTTTGATCTCTCCTTACTGGACTAACTGGATTTTATTCTTTTTATAGGCTCTTTTCAGAGCCTAGAAAGCAACATTGCTGTTGCTCCTCGGGTCCTGCAGCAACAGTATCTTACATGCAGTCTTAAGCAGGCTTACACATTCAGCATTTCCTGCAATTTCTCTTGTGTAAATGTTATTAGAAATATGCTGGACAACTATCAAGGATCATTGAGTTTAGTACACATATTTAGTTTCTGACTCTGTGAGAACTCCATGCAATGGGCATCAGAAAAAAAAAGCTGATTTGCCCAGTGCAATTACTTTGTTGGTCTCAAATAATGAGGTCCTAGATGAAGCCCTGGTGTGTGTGAAGTGATAGATATCACTTCCAGAACCTGTTTGCCTATTAATTCTTTACACGCTTCTTTTTTAGTGTATCTCTATAGATATCCATTCTCTTTCAGAATGCTCTTAAGATCCAGGTGCCTGTGAGTTCCCAGCCATGAGATATTGCTCAGTCTAATTGTATGAAAAATATTGTCTTTGCTCTAAGTGAGCTGATCTTCTGTTTTGAGCAAGGGAAAACAAACTCTTCAACTATCTTCTCTGTGCCATTTGTTACAACAGGTAGGGTATTGACTATGGCTAAGTGAGATTTCCCATAGAGAAATGAATTTCAGACAGTATAATTCAACCACTTCTGAGAATAAGGTTAATAAACCTGTTTTGCTCAGGATAAAGAAAAAGGAATCTAGTAACTTCTTTCCTTTAAAAAGCTTCAATTTCCTAATATCTTGATAGGTGTCAAGGCGGTTAACTTTTTGTCATCCCAAAAATCTGCCTTAAGGAAGTACAAGCTCCTAATAAGTAGCAGGGATTTCATTGTGAAGTAGAAGAAGAGAGGGACTGACTGCGCAGAGAAAGACAGAAAGAATCACTGGGGTAGAGGAAGTAAAATGGGGCAAGAGAGGTGGTAGCAAGGTAAATAAAACAATGTAGAAGATGATGACAGGGATTATCTGACAAAAATGCAAATTAAAGAAACACTGAGATGGTCTGATAAATCTCGGGACAGAATCCAATTGGGATATGGAGAAGAACTTAAATGGGAAGACGAATCAAGGGTCATCTGACTGAAGGAAAAGGGGTGAAGTGTGAAGACACATGAAAAGGACTGATGCAAAAGGAATGAAGGCAGAATGCAAAGGGAATGAAGGGTGAGGCAGAAACAGGATGGGAACTGAACAGGTGATGTAAGGACTTGAGCCTGAGAGGAATAAGTAAGAAAGATCTATGTCTATGCTACTCTCAGCCAAATGCATGAACATAGTATGTATCCTTTTCTCTTTTAGAGTAGGAGCAACAGGAGGATAACACAATCTATCAACTTTTCTATTCATTCAATTGTCTTGAGAAGATCTAATATTTCCAGCTATGAGTGTAAACATCATTTCAATACATGACTATGCAAAAATGAAGCTAAAAGAACATCCTTAAAGTAGCGAAAATAAACACTCAGTAGTTGCATAATGCTGGAGTGACAGTAGCCCACAAAACAGTGTCACATAGTCTTTGAGCAGGGGATTGCCAGTTCTTTTCCCACAGACCCCGGCCTTATTCAGTGCACAGAATGAATTGTGCTTCACTGTAGAGAGACTTTGCATTTGTTCGGAGCGTGACCCTAGGCCTCTGCTAAAGCTTTTCACGAAAGACATAGTTATTAATTTCCTCTCAAGTTTTTCTATTTTTTTAAAACATCTTAATTTATTTTCCTGTGTTTCTACAAGAAGAGTCTTCTACAAGAGTCTTCTACAAGAAGAGTCTTCCTCTTCCTACAAGAAGAGTCTTCCTCTTCTCATTCACCAAGAAGCTGACAAACACAAAGGAAGAAAAGCATTTTGGATACCCAGTCTAGGTCAAGTAGGAAATTATTATTAGACTCTGGCTTTAAATGGTGTTTTATATGCCTCAACAGTGAAAGTGTACTTTGGATAGTAACTACGAATGCCAGGTTCTTCTGTAAATTAAAATCCAAGATGGATATTGAAGCAGCACTTGTGAAAAATATGTTTTAAGTTACTTGAGTGACATTGCACTGAAATTATATGGCAGAGAGAGCGCTCCAGTTTCTCAGCCCTCTACTGCCTGAACCAAGACCATCTTTCGCCTTTCTCTCATTCCTGGTCCCAAATGTTATATAAATTTGGAAGGAGTTTAGTGAATAAGGCAGGGAACAAACCCTGGGACAACAGCCTCCTTCACTATATAAGTCTGATTTCATCTTTAGAGCAAATCTATTGGGAACAAACTCAATGAAGCACAAGAAAAAAATAGGGTGTGATTTTAATCACAACATATATCAATATAATAAAATACATGTTACAAGAGGAGTTGAATGCTGTTGCATAAGCAACTCTTTTCTAGCACCTCCTGATTTTTGACGGATTTGCCTTGTAAGCTTAAAAAGGCTTCTTCCATGTTGCTTTTATTGTGGAGCGATCTTATCTACGCGGGGAAATTGACTGGAGAAATTATTGTGGGATAAAGTACCCCTCAACAATTATTCTAAATTTTTCTTTTTTTGAATCAGAATGGCCACAAGGGAGGCTATTCTGGACCAGCCATTGAGAAGTAACTTATTCTGCACTAGCTATGTTAGTCAATTTTCCCACACAGGCAAGGGTAACTTTATGTATTTTTTTTAACACGTAGCATCTTATTTGTCTTGCTACAAGCTTGTCTACACGAGACGATTTACTGGCAGAGCAATAGCACTATGTTTATATCAGCATAATTATATCTATATATATTTTATGTACTTACAGCTACTCATGTAGATGTTTTTATTCCAGAATAAAAATATTCACACTGGGAGCTATACCAGCATAATTTTACCACTATTCCTCTGCTAGTCATTTCCCCATGTAAAGAATCTCTGAAGTAATCCAACCAAGATTTTTTCAAGTCTTTTGCATGACAGTTTTTCTAAACTCTTCATAAGCTTGCCTCAGTCATATATTTTACATCCTGCTCAGTATGGCTTCTGTTATACTGTTTTTTTTTTTTTACTTGAAAAAGTACATGCAGTATCTTTGAACAAAGTCATCCAATATACTCAAATTTTTGCAGTTTGCAAAAACTATTAATGCTTCTTATACTTTTAACCTGTTTTTATTGCTATGTAAAAATCAAAGCTAATACTAGACTGATAGCGAAGTACCAAGATCTCTATGATCTGAAGAAAGGACCTGGTTAGGAGATAAGCTGTTAAAATCCTAACACTGCAACTCAGTTATTCCATTTCAGTAGGCTTCTCTCTCCCCGTCCACACGTCAGAGCTCTTTCTTGTTTGAACTGTGCAAGCTTTTCTTGGCAAGGAAGTTCTCTCGCTCTAGACCTGTATGGTGCTTGGGTTTGTAAAGCAGTCTGCTACAGTAATGTAAGTAAACTAAAGAACAAGCAGCCTAGCTAAAAAGTAGGAGGGGATGCCCATCATATTTGAACAGTACAATCCATTATACTGACTGATGCAAAAATTTCTCATTTCCAATGAATATAAAGTACATTTGAGTTTTAAGAATCACCCAGTGTCAACAAAGTCAGCTAAAGGGCTGCTAGCATTATTATGACCATTTTTAGTGCGCAATTTCTCAAGGCATGTTTACCCTTAGACCCATCCATCATGGCTCTTATCAGTCCTTATTGGCAAGTGTAATTAACAATAAACAATCTATTATATGGAAGAAAAAAAAAAAAAGGAGGGAAGGTAGATCAGGAAACTCAGCAGTGACAAGGACAAACAGAGGGAGAAGTAAGGAGAGCCAGGGAGCAATACTTACTGCTGACTAACTGGCCAACACTCAAAGCTGAAGAGGAGGAGGATGAGGAGGAAGAAGAGGAAGCCTGACGCACTGGGCTTTGAGACAAAGATGCTTGATTGTGAGCCAAATGCAGGAGATTAGGTTGTGAGGCTGCTTGTCCCACTTGCGTCTGGGAGGGCTGATGGAGCTATATGTTAAAATGTAAAAATAAGTATTTAGAATATGAAGCAGTAATAAGAAACTTTCAATGCACCATCTCACCCTTCTACTTCCAGGGAACGAATCCCATAGGAACATAAAACCCCACAGACTCAGTTTAGATGACAGAGGGTTAAAGCAGGAGCAATCTGAACTGCCTCACGCTCTGACTTTCCATTTTTGCTCAGTTTAATCAGTTACTTAATCTAATTACCAGCTAAATACTTGTTTGAAATGGGAGATATCTGACATTCCTAGCAGCACTGATTTAAAAAATCCTTACCTGTTTTCTGACTCATGCAGTCAGACCTTTACTTTCTACATTGATTCTCATATAAATCAGCATTGTTTCAGAGAGGTCTTTTCCTACCGCAGGAGCAGGGCCAAGAGGAGCAGGAATGTGGAAGAGAAGATAGGGGGAAGACTATAAGAGAGAGATTATTTGCTTTATGACATTGGATCGAGTAAACAAATTCAAATATCGGAATCTTATTTCTCAATCCATAAATTGTCCTTTCCTAGTGCACACACAGAAGCTTCTAAACCCTGTTCACACCAGGGTCAAGACCCATATTTGACTGCGGGTCAAGTAATACATGCCTAAGAAGTCTGGCAAGTAATCATAGATGCAAATGATACACTGCTATATATGCATCTAGTTTTATGAACTTTACAACACTGTAGAGCCTTTGTTTTTTCTTTAGGGGAAAAGAAGGAACCATTAATCCCTTTCTGCCTATAATGAACTTTCATGTGGACTTAAAAATTAAGCTCATTCTCTGCTACTGATTTTTACATAAAACTGCCTATAAAACTGAAGAGCAATCTTTAGAGAGAATGAAGATCTTAGAGTTTTGTACTGACTTCTTGTAGTCTGGTACAACCTTATCGGAACCTACTAATACAGTAATACCCAATGCCAATACACTAAGATGGCTGGTTCTTTTTATAGCTTTATACTGTGTTGATCTTGATCTTGACCAAAAAGGTTGCAAAAAATGTACTAAAAGACTTCACTTTTAAGTGAAAGCCATTCACTGAGTCTTCAGGAAGCAGAGAAGACAAAGGGCTATTTGGCCTTTCTCAAAGTCAATAATTTAAATCTAATTCTTGAATTCTAAGGTGTATGAACTCTTATCTTTTTCTGAAGTAGTCTGTCCAGTAAAATACCAAAGGTGCTGAATTAGTTAAGGGTATTCAAATTATATAGAATATGTTCCTGGAACACATAGAAATGACTGATATTAAGTGGACGAAAAATTATATGGCATAGTAGATAAATGTATCCGATCACATTCAAGATGACACTTCTCTGTAGAATACACTAACAATTTTAATGGCATTATTCTTGTTATGGATCTGCTTAAGACTGGAGAAAAATTACAACTCCTCCTTCCATTACTTCCCACATGGAATAATATAATACAAAATGAAACTAGCAGCTTTGAGTTACTCTTTAGTTATGATGAAAATTATTTGTGTAAGTCAATGTCCAGTTTCTGAATTTAATAGGGATCAATAAACAGGCACACTTTATTAACGTGAGGAGTTTTTAACAATTCTTTAAAAAAGACACTGCATCAAAGGGATAGTAAAGAAGGTGATTGAAAGACTTCCAGGTCTCTAATGCATACAAGCACTGGGCATCTTTACAAACCTTTTGACTAAGGGTTGGATTTTATTTATGGATGGCTCCTAACTCAGACCGTTCATTCATGTGCTATAGGATGCAGCCTGCTTGTAGGGAAGGAGGCTTGCCTGCCCTCCTCACTGCAGCAATGGCCTTCCATGCATCAAGCCCACACATCTGCAGACTACAGCTTTCAGAAACTGGAGTGCATGCAGGCAGGCATTGGGGCTTCAGTCTCTTATTGGACATATTCTCTGGAAAAGTTAAAGATTTCAGCCTAGGTGAGGGAAGGAAAATATTATATTTAGCTGGGCTAGATGCTTTCAGACTGGTTGAAACAGTCTTAAAGATGTTAGTGTTTATCTGCAGGGACAGCTAAGGTATTGAATGATGACAGAAGAGCAAATGTACTGGCTATCTTTAAAAAGAAAGATCTGCAAAATTATAGACCAGTCAACTTCAACCCCTGGAAAAGTACTGACAAAAATAATCAAACAGTTTTTAAGTACCTGCAAGAAAACAAGGTAGTAACAGACAACAAGGATTGTTAGGAACAAACTGTGTCAAACCAATCTGATCTCCCTCTAAGACAGGGTAATTGGCCTTGTGGACAGGGAAAAAGCAGTAGGTGGTTTGACTTTACAAGTCTCTTGACACTCCCTTGCATGACATTCTTTATAACCCAAGGAAACATAGCTTAAATGAAACTACTGCAGAACGAATGCAAAAATAGTTAGAGAACAAAACTGAGAGGATAGTTATCAACAGCTCACTGTCAAAACAGAAGTGTGCATGAATGGTGACTGTCCTGGCTCTGGCACTACTCAGTATTTTCTTAATGACCTGATGATGGAGAAGAAATGATATGCTTACACGCATTGATACCATGCTTGGAAGGACTTTTGATATGCTGGAACACAGGACTGGAATTAAAAATGATCCTGTCAATTTAAACATCCCATCAACAACATCAGGCTGTTAAAATGGAGCAAAGGCAGCTTCCATACTGAGCTGTTATGAGCAGGAGTGACATCTGCAACGTACGTGCAGTACCTCTCTTCTACTAAGCACTGGGAAGGTTTACGCAGGGGCATTGTGACCAGGGCTGGATGCCACATACAAGGAAAAATCTAGACCAACTGAAGGAGAATAATTAGGGTGACTGAAGGCCTAGGAGTTGTCTGAAACCTATGCTTATCTAGAATGAACTTACATGTGATTTGCAGAAGGGAAAATTGAGTGAGATATGACACCCATCTCAAATACAGGCAAGAATAATGAAAAGAGGAGAGAATGAGACTGTCTTTCTTTCCTGCAGTGGGCCGGAAGAGGCACAACAACTTGAGAGTTTCAAATTAGATGCTGAGAAAAGCTTGCTAACATGGCAGTGAAGCACTGGTATAAATTTCTGGGAAAGGCTGCAGAATACCTAAGAGAGGAAAAGATTTTTAGCAGGAAGTTAGACAAATATTGGTATAGCAGCTCTGCCTGAGAACAGCAGGGTGGACTGGATAATCTCTTGAACTCTGACCCCCTGCCTTAATTTTTTATGATTCTATGTTATTTCCCATGAGTGTTTCCCAGACAGAAATACATGATCATGTATGACATGGACAGTAAATTCAACACTTTCAGACTGCAATGGATATCCTGTCTCTGCAAAGATCAACTCCTGAGCAAATACACACTAAATCTCATGCTTCCTAGAAGCACCTGAGTGTATATCTGCACTTTCTAGTTGTGCCTGCATCACCCATGCACAGTCACAGCCATTATGGAGCACGTGCACGGTATGCTGTTTAAGTCTACGAAATGTTTGATTCTTTGCAAATGTACAGTGCATGTTGCAAATGTATTTGTGAAATAACTGGGATGTCCAGAAGCTCTGCAGTTGCCTTGTCAGAAGGCCATTTGAAGCTTTCAGAAGCTTTTTGTCAAATGTAGGGAATTCTCAAAATTTAGCTGGGCAAAAGGGGTATGGCTAGTGAAGTCTGCGTGCAGAGTGACCTCACGTGAACCACCAATGTGTAATAGATATTTACAGTTTGCTGGTTTCTAGTTCATTTCCTGCAAGGGAGAAGGAAACAGTGGGGTTGGAGAAGCAGAAAGGTCACCTTAAAGACTGACCAGGGAGGGAAGGTGGATGCCATCTTTACATCGCTGCATAATTTCCAGCACATCCCCTGTTTTACAGATATGATGGTTAAGCTGTAAATGTCCTGCTTAAAGACAATGATGGTTATCTATGACATGAAATTGCATTAAAATACTCTGTCTCTTTTCATCCACTATAATTTCCATTCCAGAAATAGCCTTAAGGAGAAGCAACGATTAGATTATGAATTAGATTCTAGATGACAGAATCAATTCAAACTTGTAATAGCTGACTTTTCCCCAATTTTGGACACGTACGATATGAATTATATTTATGACTATTGCACATTTTCCATCCAAAGACAGGAGGAGGCACAGAAATTACAGAAGCAGTTGCTCTAAGTGCCATTCTGTGTAGGTGGATATAGGAGACACGCCGAGAATGATGACTGTATGCATCTCTGATCAGTATCTGGCAGGAATGTATGTATGCACACTACAGCTAGAGAAATAGGATGAATATGAGAAGCATAAGATGGACCCTAATACTTTTCGAGACTGAGGTGGAAAATGGAAAGGACCTGATTCTTATCTCTTTTACTTCAGTTTTACATGTTGCTGCCAGCAATGAAGATAGTCTTGATTGATACTTGCTAAGGTGAAGAATGAATTAGGTCTGCAAAACTGAATTTTGTTCTTAAATTATGTATGTAGTATATTCCTACTCCTGGGATGATTGACTGGAAACCTATAGTAAAACTTCCTTATGAAATCAAGCATGTTGTTACCTGCATCCAGAAAGTTACAGGATAGTGACAGAGTAGAAAGATATTTTGCATAAGCTAAGGAAAGAGTAACTATGTGGAAACAGAGAACAAACTTTTGGGAGAAGGATGTCCTTTATGACAACAGAACTGTTACTGATTTTATAGCAAGCCTGGACAAACCACAAGGGCAAAAATATGGCCCTAATGGAAGAGAGAAGAAAGTAATGGCTTTAAATTGCAGTAGGGGAGGCTTAGGTCAGACATTACAAAAACCTTTCTAATGTTAAGGAGAGTGGCCTAGGTTGCCTAGGGATGTTAGGGAATCTCCATCACTGGAGGTTTTTAAGAACCAGTTAGACAAACATCTGTCAAGAATGATATAGGGACAGTTGATCCTGCCTAGGGGGAGGGGATGGACTATATGACCTTTTCAGTCCTATTTTTCTATGATTCAGTGAAAAGGGAAACTTGAGATGAGGAAAAATAACAAATTAGAGAAGACAGAGGTGAAAAAGACAAGTATAACAAAGGGGGCACAACAGATGAAACTAAGAGGGGTGGCACAAGGTGCAAGAAAATACATTTCAAGTAATCCCTTTTACGATACAAATATAGAATTACGATTTTTTTTTCTGATGTCAGCTAATGCTTCCTGTGAAATACAGATATTAGGACTACTAAGGACTGAAGTCCATGGAAAGTGTTGAAAAATAAGTGAAGATTTTGATGTAAAATCACATTCCAAAATACTCTGAAACTCCACCGTAATGCCTTGCAGAACTAGTAGTGTAGGTTTTTTATGTCCCCATTCTTCCTGTAAGCTGAGCTCTCTGCTCGGTCTAAATTTCCTAACATGTCAGATGTTTGTTTCTAAGAAAGGGCCATGATATACCATGGCCAATGCTTGACTCTCTGGCAGAGCATACCTGCCTTCAAACCTACTCATCCTCCATGACAAGGCATAGTTCTGAAAAAAGTTTTCTTAAATTTTCCAGCAAATCAAAAGAACACATTATTACACATATCTACTCATTGCATGCCAAATCACTTTCACAGTCACTTCTGCCAGAATGTTTTCCCCGTGGCCCGAGTACTGTACACAGCACCTGATTTAGCATACTCAACTACATTCAGGAAAACACAGAAAAACAAAACATGCCTTCTACTCTGCTCAGAAAAGGCACAGATCCATGCACATGGACCCAAACTGTGCAGAGGTAACACTTTGCAGGTATAAATCTTATTGCAGAATGAAACTTACATTTGACTTTTAAAAATATGATAGCTATTTAATGCTTTCAAGTATCTTCTCTCTCAGAAATACAGTAAAAGGGACCTTTCTACACCCAGTCAGACTGATAGCATAGGTGCATTTGGGAATCATCTTAGGGTTCATGTTTAATCTACACATGCTCAGATCAAGATGAAGACAACAGCAGGTAAGTGCTAGCGTACTGCAGACATCAGTTGGGACAGGACAGGTAGAGAGCTCTTTGACAGCATTTGCCTAAGTCCTCCCTTCAAAGCCTTATTGGGGGACCTGAACTACATTGAAAATATCAGCTGTAAATGAAAGACTCCAGGCTCTCTAAATGAGGCTGAGGACACAGCTGGGCTTCTGTAAAAGTTATAATTTTATATGCAAATCAAGTCATCCTTCTGACCACCATCAGGGCTGATGTGATGTCACTGTTATGACAATGATGTAATGTACATTGTATAAATGTATGGGCAAGTAGATAATTCAGAAGAGTAATGTGCCTACAGTAAACAATGCTTTACTTTCTCAGTTCCTTAGAATAACTACTGTAATAATATTTCCCTATACCCAAAGGTGTGATGCAGTTATATTGATTTTTTTGAGATATTTGTGTTCTACAAGTGCAGATACCATAAAGAGCATTGGTCAGGAAGAGAGCTAAGTTACAAGTCAAGTGTCTTTGCTATGTCAGGGATGCAGCTTGTAACAAAAAGCAGACAGTTCCATGTTTTGACTTTCAAAATCTACAGTTTTATCCATGGAAATGTACATGGAATATGGAGAACATCACTGCAATGCTAATGATAGAAAAATAGAGAAAGGAAGGAGAAAAATTGTCACCCTCATCACTGAAAGTCAGATATTATAAAAAGCCAAAAGAAAAACAAAGTTAGATTGAGACAACACAATTTAGTGGCTGTGTTCAAACACAGAGAAAGAAGAGTGCAGTTTTCATAAAACAAGACAGCATCAAAGCAATAAGAACATGTCAGAGGGGAAGTGATTGAGAGCTGGTTAGATTTTAATGGGCAAGAGGAATAAAAGGGATTGCATGGAGTTGTTATAATGAGATGTAGGCTGTATGTTGTAGGATGAGATTGCAGAAAGAAAACTCTTCTGGCATGAAATTTGGAAAGTGGATGTACAGCGAATGACCACAGGCTCATCTGGGAGCTGTCTATGGCTTTTCAACAACTAATTTAGAGCATGATAGTCAATGACAACAAAGACAGGGAACTGACTACGTACAAAAATGCTGCCTAGTAAATCTTTTTTTCTTTTTTCATGCTGGAGTTGGCAGAAGCTCAAAGTTGGTAGTGCTGCGAGACTCAGTTAAATATGAAAGGTTCTGGCAAGCACTATAGATAAAACTAGACTGAGGACAAGTGAGACTACCAGCCAGATTTACTGAATCTACTATATGGAAGGGAACAGCCAAACAACAGCAGGCAGGGAACCATCTTGATGAGGCACACTGGGAAATAATACAACATGCAAAAGATGCTTTTGTGTTCTCTGGGCAAACAGTTTTTAAAACACCAATTATTAGGAAAGCTAACTTAAGGAATTCATGAATGGGAAAGTGTTTTGAATCCCAACAGTCTCTTGCACCTGGATTCTTCTTATCTAACTTTACTCATTTAGTATTTTTATTTAATCCTAAAATACCCAACCTAGTTTCCTCCCTAGTCAATGGAGAAAACAGATACATTAAGGCAAATAGACACCTATTATAGATTCAACCTATCTAAAATGACTCTTTATGAGCAGAATGGATCAGCCTATGAACATGCCTATCTTGTTTCTGATGGACATCTAGTTAGTAGCTTTCACAAAACATCTCTTACATGGCTAAAGCTGAAGAAGATGAGTTCTGTCTGAATTTCTGACTGCTATAAGACTCCAGTTCATGGTAAAGATCTTCAGTCAGTCATGTTGGTCTAAGCATGTGTCGTTAAAGATTCAAAAGAACCCCTTAAAACAAGGTTTTCGAATTTGGAAGCAAAATGACAGTGTTAACGAGCTGCTACAAGTTGAGCTATTTTTGAAAAAAAAAAAAAAAAAAACAGTGCTTTTAGCCATATTACACGTCCTGCCTCAGAGGCATAAAGGAAGCATAGAAGTGAAGGCTACACTTCTATTATGCATATAAACAGCTTAAAAAACAAAGAAACACAAAATTAGGGAATAGAACATCCTTTTGCAAGGAAAGAGTCTACAAGAGGAGTCCAAAGGATTCACACCAAACTTTGCTGAATGGTTGTAGCAAGCAGCAAGACAAGATGGTGAAGCTGATGCAGCAGGATGCATGGATTTTCCTAGGTGAGTGCAGAATACCATGAAAAACAACATGCAGAACCTGACAGGCAATATACATAATAGATAGGTGCAAAATGGTTCACATTAAAAGGAAACATTTTAGTGACTCACATGGTAGCAATCAGGGAAGTACAGATATATTATGGTAGATACATCTGTTTATTGAAAAAAAACCTGCTCAATGAGCAGAGATAGAAAAAAAGCAGAATGGTAGGCTGTATCAAGACAAAGATAGAAAATAATGCTGAAAATATTATAATGTTGTTATGGTAAATCAGTGATGCAGCCTCACTGTGATCATGGCATTCAGTACTGATCGCAAAATCTTGAAGAGATTATTATGGAAATTGAAATGGTTGAGAGACAGGCCTAAAATTATTAGAGGCACAGAAAAACTTGTTTATGAACAGTGATAAAAAAGATAAAGACTATAACAGGAGCATGAACTGTTACCCTCTTTGGAAAGCCATTACAAATTCTGTGAGAATTTTCAGAGTGTGTTTCAGTGATACTATTTAGATTAGAAAAATCTTGGAAAACTGTAAAAGCACTGAAGCTGTAACTACTGCATATAGAGAACAGCCCCTACTGCGTGTAGTATAAATCAGAAGTTTCTCTTTATTTTCTAAAACTACAGCAATAGGCGTAGTTCTTGGATTACTTCTACACATTAATAAGTAGCCTATTTACAATAATAAAAAGAAGCAGTGCTTTACACTACACATAAGTAATCCAGGAACTCTTTTCTATGAGGTCACATTAAGATTTTAGTCTGTCAAGTTTGAAAAAGTTGCATGAATGACTCATGTAGTCTACCCAAGTAAAACCAACTAAGACAATACCTGAGGCATTTAAGTCTTCAGATTTTGCACCAAAAGTAAGCAAATGCATTACTTAGCAATTGAGTTAGGCTGCACATGTGCAGTTATTGTGACTTGGCCAACAAGCAGGAACTTCCTATCATCGCTTGCAATCATCTGTTCTCCTTCCTTTCTCCTGGAGCATTTAGTCTCTAAGAAAATAACAAGTTGGAAGTTAAGCTAGGATCACCTAGAACTGGAACATTATTTATTTCCTCACTTATTTCTCTGCAATATTCTTAAACTCTTCCAAAACTTGCCTTGTACTTTTTTTTTCCCTTCTGAGTTTTCTTTTATCAAGTTAAAAGACACCAAATGCAGTAGGACACTAAATTCAATAATAATTTTTGCTGAGCCTTCTGAGTTTCAGCACTCAGACCTTCTGAAAAATGAGATTTTGAATTTAGGATTAGATATGCTACCATTAGCAAAGCACAATAGTTTGGGTAAATTGTTACCCAGACAGCAAGGGAAATTCAGAATCTCCTTATAGAAGGAGATTTACTTTTTAAATGATATGGCCATCAGTATTGTACTATCCCGTTTGCTTTTTCATGTTCATCAACTTTCTTCCTATGAAGGATCTGCTTCTCGTGCTTCAATTCTTCTGCTGAAATCAATGACAAAATTTCCTCTGACATTACTAGGAGCCTTCAGTAAAAGCAGAAGAACCAGTAGAGGGAGCACAAATACACAGAAATAATTTTCTGTAGCTCCTAAAAAAATGATAATGCATAGTATTTCTTTCATATAGTACTTGTATTATTTTTTTTCCCCCCCGATCAAGAGTACTTTCTAGATGGGTTTCCAACAGATGAAGGTAAGGAGGGTCTGTGTTGCTGGTAGCCCTTCCTGCAAACTCCTGGACTTCAGCAATCTGACTGCGTGAGAAGCACGGGCTGGATTCTACAGGACGGATCTTAAGAAAACAATATTTTCTAATCACATAGCACTGCTTGGTATACAAGGACAGCTCTTCTCATAGCATGATATAGGACTCATCTTTGATTCTTGCACACAACCAGAAATTGGAGCAAGTTGTTAATTTCTTCTGAGAGCCCTTGAACGCTCAGATTGGGTGAGCTACTACAGTAGAGCATGACAAGGCTAAATGGTGGCTTTTCCATCTTTCAGCAAGCTGCCCCATTCAGCAGCAGCTTGTCCCTTTATGTGAGCTCCACGCCACTAGCAATGCAGGAAAGGGTTGTGTCTCTGTCTCCTCTCTGCCTACTGATTTTTCTGGCAGACTTTGCCTAGAAGTTCCCTGCTGCCACACTCATGAGGGGACATAGTTGTGCCAGAGATGTGTTGCCCTAGGTTAGAAGGTCTTGGGGAATAATATAGGACCTCCATTCTCTGCTTAGCTCTAAATTTCATGGGTTTCAAATGGGATCTCAGGATTGCGATGGTTTTTGAGAGCTTCCCTCCATAAAAGAGGAAAAGATCTAATCTCTTCAGGTAATTGACTTAAAAAAAAAATCCCCAAATGTAAACTGCTGAATTTTTCAGTTCATTGTCAGGCTTTCTAACATTGGAGAACACACAGCTTTCCCTCCATGTATCTTTCTTTGTTTAAAACTAAATATGTTCAGCAATTGAAAAGCATTTGCCAGTAGTAGAAGTCTACTCCCATTAAAGAAAATAGAGGTAGATAAATGCCAAGTGCTTTGGAAAATGCCTCTGCTAAATACCATAGAGGATAGGATGGCAAAAAAAAAAAAAAAAAAAAAAAAAAGAATGTAACTATTTGGATGTGAAATATCTTCAAAACAAACTAACAAAAATTTGCCTTTTCTTGCTCTCCACATCTAAAATTGAAAAAGAACCACAAAAAATCTTGATTTGGAGTTCGTGTGGCCCTGGGATTTACAAGTCTATAAAAGACTGCTAACTAGGATTGGAGGTGTGGGCAGGACTAGCAAATAGGTAGTACCAGCAATAGAAATGCTAAGTGGAACATTTAAGTGAGTGACACTTTCATAAGTGCCTTTTTGGCAATCACATTTGTTGTCTTTTTCATTCTTGATTTCCTCTCTTGCAGAGAAAAGAGGTGGCATTGCAATTCTTTACTCTACAGATGCAGATGACATTAACTAATTTGACTTGAGTACTATAAAAAAATCTACAAAAATCTCTTTAGACCTTAGCGAAATTGCTGCACCTACCCTGAAGTTTGTGAACTACCTCATGCTTCCACTAAATAATAATTTGTCTAAAAATTTGTTCTGTTTGTGCAAATGTGCACGAACACTTCCCTTTTTCCAGTGAAGGAGGCTAATAGTTTCATTTATTTCTGTTTTCTGGGTGACCAACAACCAATGAGTGAACTTTATGGGCCATAAGGTCTCTCCTATTTCACACTCCTATATCAGAGATAAAAGTTAAGAGAAAATTTCTAGCTGACCCTGCATACCTTTAAAAGAAAAGAAAAAGCCCAACAGGATAATGCTGAATGTATAAACTCTTTATCTCACATTATATTAAAATTACATATAAACTATACATCTTTTGTTAGTGAAAACAGAAAAATAAAGTTTTCAGAGGCCGTGAGGGTCAGCGAGGAGCAGACACTGCTTCTCCTGTACATTTATTTTTACAAACATTGAGACTACAGACGCATTACCTGTTGGCCTGGTTTTAGTGGAGATAGTGTTATTCCCTGGGTGTTGATCACGGGGAGTATCTGGTTGCCGATGACAGTAGCAATGATCTGACCCTGGGCATTAGTCAGTAACTGTGGAGTAATCGGCTGCACTTGCAGGCCCTGAGCTCCACCTGCCGCCTGGTTGGAGGAGACTGGATTAGGCATCAGCGGGATTGTTCCTATAATCTGGAGAAAACAACACAGGAAGTGAAATGTTTTCCACATGTAATAACTTGCTTTATACACATCAAATCAAACTTAAACTAAATATGTGCAGAGAGACAAATAGGACAGGCTGATGGTGAAAAATGAACCTTTTCTTTACTGCGTTGATTAGGACTTTCAAACACATTTGGTGAGCCACATATCACTTACACATTTTAGCACTGGCCATTATCACCCCCAACAAATCCCCCGTGACTAAACATGCATGAAACAGTTCTGGGCCACCCTCTGGCCCCAGCATGATGCTTGTGCCCACCTCTCATCTGTAGATAGGATTAATGAGAGAGAAATTAGGCAAATGTCTCTCCTGTTTGTTTTGCTTTCTACAATTCAACCATACAAAGTTATTGACTGAATTTACATACTTATGTAATTTTCATTGATTTGCTGTTACCTGGCACTTTAGATCTCAGTGAGGACCAAAGAGATACTGGTGCCTTTCAGGATATGGCTCCTGAAGACATGTTCGTAAAAATGTGACTTATTTTGGATGACAACTAAGTAGTGCATAGAAAATGGGAATGATGATATTAGATAACACATTTTTTTCTAACATTTCTGGGGCAAATAGTCTCAGTAAGTTACATTTCTGACATTTTAGAATGAAGTGATTTCCTAAAGTGTGAAAATGACTGTATAAAACTAATACTAGAATAAGTGTCAAACACAGTGTAAGAAAGATTCTGATTGAATTATGACTAGATTGAAGGAAGTTACTGTTGGAAGGCCCTTCCTCCAAGGATGAGAGCATCTGAAACGAACTTCTGGTGAAATTTGTGAATAAAACCCAACTTTTTTGAACAACAGTGCATGAAGCTAGGGTCAGAGAGATCTGTTTTGTGTTCTTTTATCTTTCCTGTTGGAGCAATCTCATTTTGCTCACTATGTCTCCTCTGGTTTCCTCTATCACAATAGCCCAAAAAACCCTCTATCCCACTGATAAACTTCCAGTTTCCCCTCTCAGAGCCTTTAGTTCTTTTTTTTTTTCATGCTCAACATCCACTGCCCTGCAATGTCCCCCCTATTGATATCCTCCCAGTTCCCTCATGTCCATTATCACACACTTTGACTAGTGTAGACTTTTTCGGTTGCTGAGAAGCAGGATGGATTATGGCTGAATTCTCCCTCTCTTTCCTCAGCAGGAATATTAACAGAGTAGTTTTCCTCAATCCATCTGCTGATTCTCATTCAATTCAGGAACTTATTATCTTTTTTACATCTCTTTATTCCTGACAAATTTCATTGAAATTGGACAATTGGTTCAAAGTCATTAGGTATGGTACAGAACGATGGACAGAGAGATGGATAGACTAGTGCTATTCATGAGACTCATTTCCTCAGTAAATCAGGCTAAAGTGTTTTTGATGAAACTTGAAGGAAAATCTGTCTCCAAACAAATACATGCAATTCCTATTGATTTCAGCTATTAGTTTATATTATATCAATGAGAAATGCATAATACAATGTAAAATTATCTCTAAAATAGCTGCTTAGTGAAAAGGTTTTGTGGGTGGGCTACTGAGGTTTTTTCAGGGATCTAGCCAAACAAGATGAACTTGAATCTCTTGTTAGAGAGAAATAAATAAAAAAAAGAATACACACATGAACAGTGTTATGAAGAATAACAGGTGTCTGCTGAGACCTCTGCTTATTTAAATCCTGGAAGGTCATTAAATCCTGCGACACAACAGTCCCTAATAAAGCATCATGCAGATACATCAGCCTACAGAGCCAGGCATACCTGGAGGGGCATGAGGCTCTTCCCAGAGATCACCCTCTTCCTGACCCTTATTAGGCTATGCTAGATCTCAGTCAAGTGACAGTGTTGTAATGTTACTGCTCCTTCAGCAGACACAGAGCCTGCCCATGCATCTCCAGGTAGGCCCAACAGTGAAGGACCATGTGGCAACTTAAATCAGCTTCTCACACTAAACAGTGCACTTGGCTATGGTAGATCCACTAACAAGTGGTAACTTTTGGAATCATCATCCCTTTGCCAGACTCACCCAGTCAATATAAAGTGTATGGAAAGACCAGAGAGCCATAAAGAAAAATAGGAGAGCTCTCCTGCGCAATGGCCTGGCAAAATGGCAGTCCTACCTACTACGCTGTATTATAAGAGCTGCATATATCTAAAGCATTCAAAACACTGTAGAGATCGAGGGAGGTGATCCTGCCCCTCTACTCAGCCCTAGTGAGGCCACATCTGGAGAATTATGTCCAGTTCTGGGCTCCACAGTATAAGAGGGATGTGGAGCTGCGGGAGAGAGTCCAGCGCAGGGCCACAAGGATGATCAGGGGCCTGGAACATCTGCCCTATGAGGAGAGGCTGAGGGAGCTGGGCCTGTTCAGCCTGGAGAAGAGAAGGCTGAGAGGGGATCTAATCAGTGCCTATAAGTACCTCAAGGGAGGGAGCGTAGAGGATGGTGCTGGTCTCTTTTCAGTGGTGGCCACCGACAGAACTAGAGGTAATGGCCACAAACTGAAGCACCAAAAGTTCCACAGGAACTTAAGGAAAAAATTCTTAACAGTGAGGGTGACAGAGCACTGGAACAGGCTGCCCAGAGAGGTTGTGGAGTCTCCTTCTCTGGAGATCTTCAAAACCCGCTTGGATGCAGTCCTGTGCCACGTGCTCTAGGTGACCCTGCGTGTGCAGGGGGGTTAGACTAGAGGTCCCTTCCAGCCTTAAGCATTCTATGATTCTATGATTCTATGAATTTCTTTTTAATACATTCCTCAAAGGTAGACAGATTCTATAGAGGTTATTAACCCATTTTAAAGAAACTGAAACAGAAAGGTGCATTGTCAAACCCAGGTTATATTTGGAAAGTTTGCCTTCTACTTTGGAATTGTTTCTGCAGCCCACAGAACCTTTTAGCTTTTTTTAAGGTGTCCCTAGCTGAACTGCTGCTCTTTTACAGCTCATGTGAGAAGATGTCTGTTCACTGACGATGGAGGCATTCATCAGGAGCATTATTAGATTTCATAACACTTCCTAAATTCAGACTTTCAACATGAATTAAATGCAATTTGCCTGTGATACAGCATGTTAATTCCTCCCAGTGCTCCTCGCCTGAAATATTTATTGGTCACAAATATATTATTTCACTTTTAATGTATGTCACCAAACAAATGGAATAATCCTTCTCAACTTTATCAGCAGAAACATAGCAAAGGACTCTCTTTGCTTTACCATGTCAGTAAAGGACACAACCTTGGAGTGTCATTACTAAGCCTATAACTTTAACTATCAAGGTCCTAATCCCAGCAAAGAAAAAATGCTGTGCTGGTGCTATCAGTAATAGAAATGTTTGCATCCACATTTAAAATGCATTTCTTGGACTGCATTTGGACATTTTATAGAATGACAGTGCTGAAGTGGACAGTTTGTAAGGTCAGCAGCAGAAGGCTATCTATATATATTAATGTGTGTCACATACCATTTTGTACATGGCATATGGTGCATCCACACAGCCAGAACCAGAGCAGGGAAAGCACATCGCTGCAAAAGAGAGTCCAGAACGACAAATGCACAAATACTTGAAGGAATTCAGTGTTACCCTAGGAGCCAGGAGTAAACGTGAATGGGAAATAGTTTCCCCACTCTTTTTACATTTTATACCAAAATGAAGCAAAATCTTGTCTGGTAAAAAAAAATCTGGAAATTGCCTGTCCATGTTTAACCAACAGGAATATCTTTTAGGGCATATATCTTTGATACTGCCTAACCCAGGGTCAGGTTTCTGTATCTGTTTCCAACTATCTGAACAGCTAGACTAGAAAAATTATCTGATTCAAAATCATAGAATTATAGAATCATAGAATGCTTAGGGTTGGAAGGAACCTCTAGAGGTCATCTAGTCCAACCCCCCTGCACAGGCAGGGTCACCTAGAGCACGTGGCACAAGACTGCGTCCAAGCGGGTTTTGAAGATCTCCAGAGAAGGAGACTCCACAACCTCTCTGGGCAGCCTGTTCCAGTGCTCTGTCACCCTCACTGTTAAGAAATTTTTCCTTAAGTTCCTATGGAATTTTTGGTGTTTCAGTTTCCGGCCATTTCCTCTAGTCCTATCAGTGGCCACCACTGAAAAGAGACCAGCACCGTCCTCTGCACTCCCTCCACTCCAATGCTCAGCTTTGTAATAATGGCACCTTATGATTACAATTCATGGTTTTAACACATGCGCATTTCTAGAGAATTAAAGTATGGTCATGCGACAGACTTGAGGCACCAGCCCTTGACAATCCAAACCATTAAACTGCCAGCAAGTTCCCTCACGCAGTAGTATCAGTCCTTTGCAACCGGTGCTATTTCAGATAATAGTGAAGCATGGTTCGGGAAGAGCACATGACAGAGACTTATCCAATAAAATACTCTTTGGGGAGAAAGAGAACCAAGATATGCAGCTATAATCTCGAATAGGTCACTTGAGTTCAAAGCCAGAAAACAGTGTGTGGCCTCTTTTCTTTTGCTGGAAAACAGAGACAGCACAAGAAGCTTTTCACTGTGACGAGATTTGGACTCAAATTTCTAAACAATTCCACCATGTCAAGCACATTCTTGAGACAACAAACACATCCCGACAATTCCTCATGCTACAAAAGTCTAATTAGAAAGGAGCTTTTAAATTTTTTTAAGCTATGTGTGTGTTTTACCCTTCCTTTTATATCTCACACTACTCAAAGCAAGTGCTGTGAATAACAATAGATTTGCAGTACAGGTGTCACATATGAAATAACAGATACTTTTGAAAGGGTTAACTCAAGGAACCCCCTTTGAACATTCTCCAAACCTTTGATGGAGCTGGGCACATTAATCCACAGAACACAGTGGACTAAAATAAACTACACCTGCTTGTATCTGGCTGAAGGACAGGTCCCACATTTAGGCAAAAAATGTAGCAGAAATGTAAAATCAAGATTTCAAGTGAAATATTTGGTGTTAATTCAGATCTCAGCTTCCTTAGGGAGCCAGAGGTCTGGTTCACCTCTGTTTAAAACACCAGTTCTGCAGTCCTGGCCCTGTGCATGTGACAGAGAGTACTGCCAGAAGACTTGGTTGAGACAAATTTTCACCTCAAGTATTCAGGATGATTCTTGCATTTTTGCTCATTAAAAGACACATCAAATGCATCTTTAGAGAGCAGTTTTTACAGATGTTACTTTGCTTTTCTATGCATGCCAATATTAAATAAATTCCAGGGATCAGTTGCTCATTTCTACCTTCAAAGGAAACTTGGGGTGATTTTTAAAGAGCATTTGATTGTTTTGCACTGTTTAATCTGTTATTGCCATTTTAGCTGCCCAGGATTTCAAGACATCTGAAATCTGAGACATCTGAGATCTGAGATCAAATCTCTAAAAATCCTACAATCTGAGTCTGCTATTGTCAAGACAACTTTTGTGATTAAGTGCTATTCACATGAAATAAGGTTGTAAGGATTGGCTTGCAAGTGAAGTAAATTTTTTGATCTCCTACACACCATCTGTGGACTTACATATTCTAATAAACTATAAACTCATCTGCAGTGAAAGGATAAGCATACAATTATCGTGCAGGCAAGATTCCAGACTACAGCTGGCTGTGCAGGGAATAAAATCGCAAACTCTCAGCATCTCAGCAATGTCCATGAGCAGTATCCCTAAAGACCAGCTAGATAATACCCTAGCACTGGTTAAGTTGAAGTGATAGTCACTACTTGCACTGCTACATAGATTTTATTCCTCCTGCAACTTGCTTTTCTCAGTAACAGTGTCCTCTTAAAAGGAAATAAAAGCATCTGATGCCTTAAAAATGATGGAGTATGAAGGGCAACATTAGAAAATCTATTTTTATCCCTTTTTGACTTTTTGACACATATTCATATTTAATTGCTTTTATTCACTACTTAGTTTGCAAATCTTGGCATGCTTTAGCACCTTCTGGCCGTTGCATCCACCGATGTCTCAGATCTGCTATGAGAAACCTGAGCTGTAGCTACAACTCACAGGCTAACACTGTGGGAAGAAGCTGAGCACCTGCACAGCATTCATGGGACTGAATGTCTAATTATAGTCCCATTTACACTGCAGATATAAAAAACAGAATTTATGTGACTGTGAAGTCCTACTTGCTCACTTCCCAGCAGTGAATCTTTTCTTATGGTTCCTATAAACCTACTGTGTCTTGGCATTTTAAAAAAGATACTATGATACTGTGAAATGCAGTATTCAAATGCTTTTATTAAGTTTTGCTCCCTTCCCTCCTCTTCAGAAACAGGGATGCTTCCTTGCTTGCTTGTTCTCCTAGCACAACCAAAGAAATAATGCAAACTGTAGCCAAATGAGTGGTTCAACACCTGTTTCTGTTTTTGCTGTGAAAAAGCTAAGTAAAATCAAATACATTGACTACAGTAGGCTGTTTCTTCTGTCAGCCAACTCTGACATGAAGTAAATACTGTCATTTCTTCAGAAAAAAAAAAGTATTAAAAGGAAACTTTTTTTTTTCCCAATAGTATCATCAAAATGAACTTCTTTGAAAGGACAGCTACAGCCCTTAAATATGAAAGGTTAGTTATTCAATTCTGAACAACAGAAAAACAGTATATTAAAAAAAAAAAAAACAGGGACAAATGTAAAAAGAGCAACAGAGTAACTGTTCGGTAAATGAGACAATCCACCATATACACATAAACTAATTTAACATCTCAAATGATGAACAGACAACGCATGAAAGCCTCACACTTAAGTAGTGACAATTGCTAGGCTGGTGTCAGGAAGGAGAGATGGCCAATAATAATATAGAATAAAAACCCTAAATTGATGTCAAACAGATACTACACCATTACCTAAAGTAGAGCAGCTTTACTTTTAAGTACACAAACACTTCAAAGGATATAATTTTTTTCTAGCCTTGACACTAGATGCTGTGTATTTTTCTCACAGTTCACAGGTAACAGTCAGTGGCCATCAGATATTAAATTGCTTGCTGTTTCCCATCATCTGCATGAGGTTACAGAATAAGTCTTATGCTCTGCTCAAGTCGTACAATCACTTTCAGCAGTGAGAAAGGCTTCCCCTTTCCCACACACTCTTTTGGAAGTGGGATCAGCATTCAGGATCACATTCAGTTTTGGATCCTTAATTATGGGAGGTGATTGGTATTTCAGCAAAACATGACTTTCCATTCATAACAAATTTGCCCATAAGCGGTTGCCAATTTATTATTAATATTGTTACTGATCTTGGAGAAACAATTATGGCATGAATTAATCTGGTTCCCTGAGATGGCAGGGCAGTTGTGATGGCATGGGATGTGGGAGAAGGATGCGAGGTCTTGGCTGCTTATTATCATTCTGGCTTCAATAGTTTCACTGTTGTCAGGACCTAAGCCACCTAAATTAAAGCTAGTTCATAAAAGGCTGCACATGATTCAATCAACTTCTGGCTGCAATGCAGACAGAGTATCAGAATATTTTTTAGATTCTTTTGATTTGGTTATATATCACCTTCTCTACCCGTGTCCTTTCACCATTAACGGAATTCTCTGAACCATCATGGGCCTATAATATTTTTCTATTTGCCTAATATTTTACAAATAATAAGCTGAAAAAGGCTGTTGTGCTGACCAAGCCTGGTTATAGTTCAGAACAGTGGCTTAATGCCCTGTCTCATCCTGTGGATGTTAGTACCTGTGTGCCCATCAACACCTCCCTGGATGGGATCTAATCAGTATTTTGAAAATGACATTCCTCATTCCTTCTGCCTTTACTGGTCTTTCTTCATGGCAGATGTATGCCATTCCTGCTTTGCACTGGAATTAAACTGATTTGCTCTAAGTTATTTTGTCTGTGAATCTAAGAGAAACTTTCAAAGATAGCAGTGCAAAACAACACTAGTAAATATTTCGACGCAGCATAAAGCAACACAGAGCATAGCACATCTCCATCACATCCATTCACCACTCCAGTTTTCTTCAAGTAGGCTTTGGCCATTCTTTAGGTATCTGCTGAGGTATGTGGCAACCATTGTAAGCAATGTGATTAAACCATTTGCTCCAAATAACATAGACATTTTAAATGAAAGTGTAGCGGAGCACTGCTACATTAAAAGCAGTATACCAGGCTGATCATGAAGAAATAGGCCTATGCTATGGCTGTTCAGTTCAATGACACTCCAAAGTGAACTGAATGCCCAGTTGGATTCCTCCCTTGCCCTTCTGATATGGAGTTCATTATTGTAATATAGTTCTGACCGCAACAACCTTATGGCTCAAGCTGCTAAGTCTGTGGCGGTGCTCTTATTCTCCACGCGCCGAATGCTATAAGCTGCCAAAGGGTTTTAAGCTCCTAGCCACACCAACATGTCCTTCTTAGACTCCAAATGAAAGAACCAGTCATAATTAGAAAAAGAGATGATAACCACAATTTGAGGGTCATCAACCTTACACTACGTGAGCCAGAGTAGGCTCTTATTTCTGATTATACACAACAAACCATTAAAATAAAATGAGAACTAGAAAAAGAAGATGCGTCAATTATGTTTAAATCACTGAGAATTTGCACAAGCACCGATTTTTAGACTCTTGATTGTTCGAGCAAACTAACGCATCTGGTAGGGTTAAGCTCATCTGTTCTAGTTTTGCAAGGTTATCAGCTTACAAAAGTTACCCTGAGGAGATAATTTTAAAGAGAACCTTAAAGGAGAAAATCACTGAGGAAAAGATAAGATCAGCAAAGGATTCTTCAGCATCTACACAGCTAGCCCATTCTCATATACTATATAAAAATACACACTACCTATATAAATTATAAAACCACCTATTAAACTATAAGCATACATATACACACACTCAAAATACATATATATTCTATTATCTACCGATATCAATAAACTTACTTGTGTATACTCCTTATGCTCTACACATTACCAATCCATGCACTGGAAGTATGAAATATAAGCTCCATTCACAGACTACTACTTCAATACACAGTAATTTTCCTGGTCTGTGGGACAGAATACAATACAGGTCTTAAAGATCAAGTCAACAGGAGGCTATGGCTGCCTGGGGTAAATGTCTTCTGGGGTAAAAGAGAGATGAATTTATGCAAAATTAGTAAATTTGCTTTGCTACACTATATTTCCCAGCTGAAAAAAATGAACTGAAAAAAATGGGACGAACAAATGCTGTTAAAACAACAATGCATCAAATAATGGTACAAGAACCAGGCATCTACAAAACTGTATTTCTGAGTTGCCATTTCATGCTAGGAATTATAATTTTCAAGGTTAAGTATTGCTCGTATATCTCTTTGTAAGTATCATAATGGAACGTTGAGTCTGACATTACACCTGACTTTGTGTTTTATTTTTTAGAAATAATGTTTGCATAGTAACATCAAAATATACAGGACTTTATTTGTCACCGCTGTAGGAGTTATGTGCTGAAATGTTTCTCAACTAATACTGTTATGTTCTGTTAGAAGAGACATGTATGCAGTCAGGAAAAGAATGTCTCTTTTCATCAAACATCTTGAATAACACAACATGACATTTTCTCATTGAAAAAAAGCTAAAGATATATAACTACCAAATTAAAGATTAAAATTATGTAGAGTGTCTGCTGAACTGTTCTCCAAGCAATTTACTTACCAGAATTAGCTTCCTTTCAAAGTCAAGAATTAAGGTAGACGTAAGGACCCTTAAAGGTCACAGTTCTCTGAGATGAGCAAAGCATCTGTTAACTTTAATTAGACTTATGGGTGTTGAGTATATCTGAAAGCCAGCTGGGTAGATTCTTATGAAAATGTTCATTATTTAAAATTCTTTGATGGATGACTTGTATGAAATATTTCAGCAATTTTTCTGCCCACAAAGTTTTGTTATGACAAAATAGCCATACTTTCTATTAACGTTTGATGATCACAAAGAGAAGTCACAACTTATTTTTTCAGCATTTTGTTGGCTGTTTCCCAAACCACAGAGGTATCCTGATTGCTGTGAAGACCTCTGCAGGTACACACATGCAAATACATTTTCGCACCATGTCATCTTGGTATCCTTTCTTTCTGTAAACACTTGTGAGAAGAAAAAGTCATGAATTTTATCAGGAAGTAAATAAAAGGTAGTTGAGCCACCAAGATGAATTTAATTACAAGGAAAATATCTTAACAGATATTAATTCAGCCGTACTTTCTTTTTACCTGCGATTTTCCCAGTAGGCCATAGGAGGTAAGAACCAACTCTCGGTAAAGCTCACTGAAAAGCAGGCAGTCAGTTCTTAGGATTTTCTGAAGATTCAGTCTCAAGTTATTATCAAGTATCTCATAGTCACAATCCCTGTTCTGAGATAATAATTCTCAACCTCTGTGAGCTTTACATTGCTGTGGTGAAGGAAGTGCGCACATTGCATCTGCAAACTGTACCATTATTTTGGGTTAATTTTGCACAAGGGAAGCCTCTTGGGTGCAATAAATAAATATTTACCATTACTTCTCCATAGCAGCAGGCAGACTAGACTTGCTTTCTGACCTATCAGAATCTAACACACTGGACATACAGCAGAAAACGCATGAAGGCATCCCCACACTTTGCCACATGAGCCACGCTGAGCTGGTCAACGCTACCCCGAGAAGCGAATTGCCCTTTCTTAGCGAGCCTAATTAGGCCAGACCTGGCATGTGCCAGTGCGACTAGATTGCTTCCCCTCTCTGGCGACACATGAGCTTGTCTGGGGCTACCCTTGCCACATACTCACTGGACTGGCTCACTACAGAGATGCTACCCAGAGGTCAGGAGCCAGAATAAGCCAGCGTTTAGTGATAGCTCTTTGGTCCCGTGGTTTTTAAATGGGAACTGCTATTGAGAGACAAACTTGCATAGATATGAACATGATAATGTTTTATTCTGCCACAATAGTTTTCACTGAGACAGTGCTGTCTTTGTTTTTCTAGTTCCACTATCATCCTTTAAAAAAAAAAAGACATTATATACTATTATCAATGCCTGTGTCTAGATGAGCGGGGGAATATTTTGCGCTTTATTTTTGCATCTTTCTCTTATTGCTACTTTCAACTTACTTCGTATAGACAAGCAAGTGCTCTTAATTGCCTTCATAAGGCAGAATCACTGCTTTATCTTATGATGCTATTGTTGAAAAAATATTTCCATTAAATACTACATATATATATTTATATACATAAAATGCCATATATAGCATTAATATTATACATAGGATAGTATTTAATACAATATATAATTAAGTCTGGAAGCCACAAAAAGTTCTTTTGCTTTTTAATTTTTATCAATGAAGTCTAGATTCTTCTGAAGAAATAGAAGACTACTCTGGACAAATGACTTCAAGAGCTTGAAAACATTTTATTCTAGCCTTGACTTCTCTTTTCAGAATACCAGTTCATAGCTGATACGTGTGGGTTTTTTTCTTTTTTTTTTCTTGCACGTTTTTCCATCAGAAACAGGGCTGACCATCACATAACCTTCAGATGCAATATTTAGGACCATGGATCTTTAGTTACCTTATAGGTGAAAGAATCTCTAGCCCTTCAGTATATTCTTGAATGATCTACTCTCATCTTCTCACTATCAAATTAAATACTCTACACAAAATATAAAATATTTACCACAGATCATCATATTCTCAATCTTTTAAAGATGAAATTAGTTAGCCATTTTGATTCATTCAATCATTTCCTATTTAGCCAAAATTCAGCACAAACAGGCTAAAAGATATTGCAACCAACCAGCAGCAATAATGCTTGGTTATTGTTGTTACACAATCATATTTTCCCACGTATTGTTCCTGATGCTTATCAATGATATAGTATTTGTTTGAATATTATTGAAAAGATGAAAATTAGAGTAATGATCAAATGATAACTTTGCACGTCAGCAACATGACATGGTCTGAAACACAAAGTCATCCTGCTTCCACTGGTATTTTTACAAGCTGATGACCTGGACTTGTGGCAAATAAGAGGTAAAACTCTTGATAGCATTAATTATTAAGTTTTGATGTGATAGTCTACCAAAGCTCATGACAAGACCAAAGTGGACTTAAATATTTTCAGAGCATGCTTTGCTTCAACAACCCATTTTCAAACTACCGAGAATGAACCACCACACAAATCACCAGTATCGCTATGATAGAATAAACCATTCTGGATTACCTTGTGATTGTGGATCATCTCTATGGAAACCACTATAGAATTTGGTTGTAATGCAACAGAATTACATGGAAGTTTAGCAGAAGAAGGGAAAATTCATTTCACAGAAATTGGGAGAATTTAAATGGGTCATATGCAATTTCTTGGGTAGAAAATGGTAATGACTCAAAGCTTCTAGATCTGAGTATCGAGGAAAAAATCAAAACAACAACAACAAAAACCCATTCTGATCACAAATATAACTTCCCTTTGGCACACAGCTCATAAAGAAAGGCAATTAACTGTTCATTTCAGTGCTTCCTTGAAAATTTGCCAAACATACGCCAGCCTTAACCCCATCTTGTGAAATGAGGTACAGTTCCAAGACTGAAAGCAAATTGGAAAAAAAGTTCTCACTGTTCATTTCAAATAATGTGAAAGCGTGGTCTGCAAGGACAGGCTTCAAGTGCAGGATGGTGCATGCAGACTTAAGAGGACAGGAGGTGGCACTGGGCTCTGCCATTCAGTGCTCCTCTCTGCCAATCACTGCAGCTTGGGAAAGTCACTAAAATTTCAGTCCTCCATTCAGCCATCTGTAATATGTTGGTACACAAACTGTTTATCTCTCTGACAGTACTGCTGTGAACCTTAAGAAATTTTTCTGAAGCTAACTTAGAGTTATCAGGAAAAGATACCCCACAAACGTAGGTCTCTTTTATATCCAAGCTGGCTATCTCACTGAAAAAACCCTTAGTTGGTTCTTTTCTTGAATTCTAGTAGTAAGAGCATATGCTTCACTGCTTGAAAGCGCACTGGCTAAAGTATCTCATACTATCAAATGCATCAGTAATCCATTTCACCTGAGCTGACAGATAGACGGCAAAGAAAGGTGCTTTGCTACTCACATCTTAACAGCTTGACTCAAAATTCTGCTCTTCGGCTCTGGCCACAACCTGATACAAATCACGGTTATAATAAGAAGTTGTGTAATATAGACATTTAATGTATATGATGGTATCAACCACAAACGATTGGTCCTAGCACGTCTCTCAGGACAAAGTATTTTCCTGGTGTAGTATATTTAACACAGGAGGTAGCCATCTGCTCCACATCCACAGGTCAAAATACATGTGGGTGCAGTAGCCTATATGCTGGTTTGAGTCTCTCTCAAGGCTATTGATATATTTTTATATACTCAAGATGCTGCTAACCAAAGGAATACTTGAAAACCGACTGTTAAATTTAAATAAATGGCTTTCAAATGTGGGGAAGATGTAACAAGAGAGTCATTTTGTGAACCTGTGAGTGGAACAAGCAGTATCATTATCAATTTCATTAAAGATTGATTTACATATAAGTTCAGCGAAGGGACAGTTACATAACTGTGATCTTTTTTTAGTAAAAAAGCAACAGTGGGACCTGAGATAATCCCAGCTCTAGTACATAAACTGCCAATATATTTAAGCAATGTGCTTCTGATACAGACTAGTATACTGAAATTTCTCTTTACATATTTTGATGCAGATTTAAACTACTTGATATTTATCTTCTCCTGGTAGCAGATTTCCCTTTTTTTTTCCACACTGTGACATAGAGCACCAGAAGGAAGGAGCTCCTTTACTTCTTGACTCTAGGTGAGGAGAGCTCAGCTGTTTCCAGGTTCTCTGCTCTCTCTGTATCCTTCCTTTGTCTCTCAGCTTACACTAAAATTGCAAACTCATAGAACCAGGCCTTAAAAGAGCATGTTCTGCTCATGACTGAAAATACGTTGGTGCTGTCAATAATAAGCAACATCAACCCTATTAAAAAAAAAAAAAGATACAGTAGGTAGTATGCTCATATTTCCTCACAGTTAAGACAGCTGGAGACTGTACTGCATTCCATCAGACATTGTAATTTGGATAATGCTGCTGCCTGTTCTGGTAAAATTTACTGGGACTGTCGATCCCCTGGTAGGAACCAAGAAGGTGCTACTTAATGTTCATCAAAATACCTCTATTCAATAAAATAAAAAAAAAACAGATAAGCATTTTAAACACTTTGGAGAATCTTTAAGAAAACGCTTATACATTGGGGGTAAAAAAAAAAGTTTGCATGACTTATTTTTGCAACTGTGGCAGTTGGGTGTCAGTGGACCACAATGAAGTGCACTGAAAACAAGCTAGATCCTTCAGGTCAGAGGACTTTATTCACAATTGTAGGCTACAGCCTTTCCATTCCCTTTTTACCTTAGATGTTCCTCCAGAGGAACATCCTTTTCCACACGTGGCCAGGTTCAGCCACTATATCCTAGTATGTAATACCTGAATGTGGCAAAGATCCAAAAGAAATAAGGAGACTCCTTATGGAGGCAGGTTCTATATTCACCTCTGAGAGAATGAGTGGGCCTATGGTCAGACACGGTTAGGATATGAAAATTCTAAACAACCAGCAAGGATGGCCAAATACTGCTTCCTTCATTCAGACTTTGCCTTTTTTATATAGTCTGATACCAATTAATGGAGCATGATATCAGTTAGTAAGAACAAAAGTGGAAGAAACTTCTGTAAGGAGAGCAAAACTTGTATGAAAGTTGGAAATAGCAACTGGGAAATGTAATTTGGTTTTAAATACTGTCAAAAATGCATATTGTTCTTACAAATGTCCTTGTAATGCATTTTTTTAAAAAACAATGAAGTCTCAATATTATAAGTCCTCTCAGTAAAGCTCTTACTAAATCCTGGAGCAACAGTGGAGAGGATTCCCTGGTGTATGTGAATTACAGCAGAAGAGGATGAGTGAAGTGCAAATGCCACAGTATAATTCGTACATGGAACATTTTAATTGTGGGTAATAGCAGATTTTCAATTTTATAACTCAAGCAAGTGTGCTCATTTCTAAGACAGAACTGAATATATTAACGGCCCTTGAAAGCATATCGATATTTCTTCCTGCTTACAACAAGGCACAGTAAAATGCATTAAAAGATGAAAGCTCTTTGATGCTTCTGAATGCTTGAAGATACTGAAATATTGCCAATAAGTTTTGAGGAAGAGGCCAGGCAGAAAAGAAATGCTATTAATTATCAGGATAGCACAATATCCCAAAAGAGTGACACTGAAGAATTTATGATGGACTAGGAAAATATTTATTGCTTACAGTTGTAGCCAATGGGTTGTTCAGGCCGCAGAGTGTTCCTTTTTCATTTTTTTCTCTCTCTTCATTCTAGTAAAGTCATTAGTATACAAACACATCTGATCCTACTACACAGAATAGCTGTAATTCTTTTCATTTTACTAATATCAGGTCAAGAAAACTGCCATGGATTATGCCACAGATCTTCTGCGTCAGGAGCAGACTGAATAACTGAAATCCTAGTAGTAGTAGAGCCATGGCCATCTGATGCCAATTGCTATGTCATATTTATTAGCAAAATGTCACCTTTTGGCTTCTCATTAATTGGTAATAATTTCAATTACCTTTTGACGTCTTTTGATACCCATTTCATTTTACAGCTACACTTGGGTAATATTACCAGGCCTCTTTCTGATCACTTTTCTACTGATAAAATTCAAAAGTAAATCTACTGACCTGAATGTAATGCTCCCTGGGACTGCAACACTGCGCAGGTCCATGTTTGGGTCTAGGTGCAGCCTGAAGAGTTTGTTTTTTCATTCTGAACAGTTTCAAGCTAATTTGTATCCCGCACTGTCATGGTCTGCTTTTTACTTGTAGGCTTTTGTTTCATCTGAAGCTGAGAAAATGTAAGGATTATTTTGCCTTTTCCCTATGCGTACTGGTCCCATTCTGCCCTAGAAAGCAACCCCATTCAAATCAAGTGGATAACTCTTGGGGAGTTCTGGAAGGATAGCAAGAGATTCTTCTACTGCTTCTTTTTTTCTTTTTTTCTTCACTTCAATATTGAAGTAAAGATAAAATTTAAATTTAAATAAAAATTCAAATAAATTTTTAAAATTCTGAAAAATCTGTCTGGACAGATTGAGACATTTTGATCAAAACTGAAATAGTTCACATTGCTTTTAACCTTTATAACCCTGAAAAAAAATTAATTTTTCTAACAGATTATGTGAAAATGAGCCATTTCAATCTCAGACAGACGCTGCATTTAAAATTTTTACTGAACAAAATTTGTCAAATTGACACATTTAATATTTATATAAAATACCTCTTTTCCTGCAAAAGACAGTGATGAAAAAACACGAGACAGTTCTGCTCATGATGCTGCAGGAATTTATGCTAAAAGATGGATAAATGAGATAATAAAATGTAATTATACCTTGCTCTTTAACTTAGATTCAAATGCAATGTTGAAATCCTTAGGACATATATGTCCTTCTGGACATATAATAGATTTCATTCTATAGAGCCCACCGATTCCAGACCTTTGAGCGCTATTGCTTCCACTAAGGCAGACTCCAAGAGCCCAGTTGGGGAATAAAATCCACTTGTGTCCAGTAGCGAAGAAGTAAAGGGCTGTGGTAGCCCCTGTTTTTAAAGGGGCGAGGAAGCCCTCCTGTTGTCAGATGTGCACTACACTGGCACGCTCTAATGGCGAGGTGTGAAGTCCTTCAGCTTCTCTGATTAACCCATGCATGGAAAATACTAAACAGAAAGACCCTCCCTCTGTTATCTCTTCATCTCAAGCTATACATTTGATCAAAGCCTAAAACTTTCAAGCACTTTGAAGCTTTTAGTAGGAAGACATGGATGGTTTGGACCTAAGTGGCACCTTGCTCCTCAGTGGGAGGAAATGCCAGCGCCAGTGCTGTGTCTCCTGTGACTCAGTAAATACCTGCATGCCTATCCCACCCAATGCCCAAGCCAGGGCAATGCTCACAAAACTCATAGAATCATAGAATGCTTAGGGTTGGAAGGGACCTCTAGAGATCATCTAGTCCAACCCCCAAACTCATGATGTCTGGCATGACCAGTCGGAGCGTGCGTGCCTCTACCAGGCTCTTCTTTCTTCCCTTGTTCTCTCTTTCAAAAGATGAGAAAAGCAACCCCCTTTCTCAGATTAAAAGGAAAGTTTATTCAGGCTCGATGTGCGTAAAATTTGTCACCCTGGTTGCTTTGCTCAGAAATGAAAACATAAAGATGTGTAAACAATGAATAACCTCAAAAAAATGAGTATCTAAAAAAAAAAAGTTATCGAAAATGCATTTGTTTATCACAGTCAAGTTTTATGATTCAAACCTGATTCATATATATTTTATGAAGAGAATATCCATTGTGGTGGCAAAATTAAATGTATTTTGAAACTTGTATGTGACATTTATCTATCTGCTCTATCAGAAAAAAGTTGTCATATTCACTCAGACATATATTACTTTTTCAATTTCCTGTCAGTAATGTTTTTTTAATGTTCTTTAGGGTGAGACCACAGGATTTCTCATTTCTCACAACAAAGACCATAAAGCATCAGAATTATGTTGATGAGTTTGTACTCGTAGTATAAAGTTGCCTCACACTTCTTGGAGGTGAACAATTTGCACTCTTATCCATGATAATTATGGTTTAAAAAAACTAGAGAGAAAGTCAGGTAGGTAATTGTAATTGTTGCTTGCTCTTTCTCTGTCTTTTACAGATGTTCATCACATAAAATAAAAACTTACAGTGCATTTTTATGATAATTCAGGTTCTATTGTGAGCCAGAAAAGATAAAAAAGATAGCACAAGTATTGAAAGTCCTTATCACATATCTTCCCTTCCAAATGGAAGATTTTGATGGAAAGTTTATATATATATATATATTTATATATCCAGCACGTAACAATAAACAGTGTTATGCAGCAGGTAAGGCTAAAGGGTCACAGTTAGAGATGAAGCAGAAACCAATTATAGTGAATTAATTGACAAGAGGCTACAGCACCTGAGCGCAAGACTCGATGGAGAGGTGCAAAGTGGACCTGACAACTTCTGAACTGCTATTTAAGGGGCACTATAACAAGACCTTATCTCATGTTCAACACACTAAGTGCAGGTCCTGCAACGGACTGTGAAATGCACTGGGTCAAGTCCTGGGTAGAAAGGCCATATGCTATACTTCTGTGCTTTTTTTCTTTTTCTTTTTATAGGCTACTAATGTCCCCATCCATACAATGGGAATTCTATGAGCAACAGATGAACTACATTTACGAACAAAAGTAGAATATTTGGTGTTAAATTAAAGGAAGTGCCTCCCCTTCTCAATACACATAGAAATTGGTAACAAATTCAATTTTAAATAATATTGGGTAAAACTGGAAATAATTGTGTTGGCTTAACTTCAAAGGTAGTGATCAGTTTTGCTTAGATATCAATCTAAAATTATTTGAGTACAGACTCCCTGGACTATTTTTTAGGATATAAACTCTTATGTGATAAGACTCTCCTGTAACATTTTTATCATCTGCTGGTTTGAGCTGTCCTGAAAATACATTTAAACTGGCCCATTGTCTAATAATTTAGCACTTCCCTTTATTGTACTTATCATATGCCCAGAGAAATGTTAATGTTAATCTGTCAAAGGGAGAGATTTCCTCCTGACTAATGACTTCAAGTTTTGCTTGAAATCAGAGGAACCTCAGAGACACAAGGTCTGGATTTGTAAAGAACTGATTTTTAAGTAACAAAGAGCCACAGATGCAATACTTAATCTTACTTGCAAGAGTAGCTATTGAACAGAAAGACTTTCCCTTTGCTTGCGTATCCATCAATTAATTAAAAGTATCCACGACACTAAGTATATTTTAAATAATCCAAACAGATACAATTTTATCTTTGCCATGGGATATTATTTCTCTATTTATCCAGGAATTAGAAACAAAGGAACAGACAAAATAGGACTATAATTTTCATAAAATATCTGACTGCCTCTAGACTAGTCCCCAAAACAAGGAAGCTCAGCCAATTCCAAGTGTTGCGCAGCCTAATCTAGTGCTCCTAGCATCTGACCTCCACCATGAAAACTCCTGTGACTGCCATGGGGAACTCAAGAATAATTTTATCAGAAGGACTCAGGTCCTATCAAAAATAATGGATGTGCAGTATTGTAAGAATGGAATTTATTTCATCTAATGTTAGCCAGATGGGAGCTCGAGGTCTAGCTGTAGATAATTATTTGGCTTCTCTCTATAATCAATGTAGAGAGGCAGAGGAATCTCTGCAAGGTGATTCATCCCAACATAAAGTACATTTCTGAGATCAGTGAGGTGTTTTATACTTTGAAAGGATCTATTTCTTTCCAATGATGACAGAGGAGATCAAGTAACTACCTTAGACTTGATGCAGCCGAAGCTAATTTTTATGTGGTTAAAATCAGTAAAAAATAATTCAAAGTTAACAGTTTAACGAGATGTAGGTTGCCCAGGACTAAACTTGCTTCAAATATCAGTCATCAGCCTCCAAGTCATTTGGAAAAGGGTTGTCTTTTTATTGAACCTCAGAACTTCTCAGCTTTATGAAAAAAACAGGAAAGAATTCCAAGAAAAAAACATAGCTGCTTTTTCCATGAGAAAAGTTGAGCTTTTTTTTTAAATTTATTTTCTGAGTTACTATTAAAATGAGACAGGGTTTTGAGAACAGTCTAAAAGGCTGTTTTAACATATGAGCAAAATGAAATCTGTTTGACAATCGCTGTCTAGCACATACATAGCCACGTAAACAGAGATGATTCACTTAAATGAGTTTAAGTTGGTTGGTAATATCTTGATGCATTTCACTGGGAAGCGTATAACTTACACACCTCTTTAAAATAAGTTAAACAAAAAGGACCTAGCAACAACTGTGGACTGAAGATTTATTAGAAAGATTCCCTAACCATTTCTTGAAAGTCAAATTTCCATTTTCTGTACAAACTTGGTGAGAAATTGCCTTCTTGACATGATGGTCATTTATCTCCCCTCACTCTGTGTTCTTTGAGGGATCCTTTTGCATCATATGTTGGGTAGTATAAAGCCGATTTAAACATTTTTACATTTGTGCTGTTGCCCAAAGACTATAGTGATTTAGTGAATCAGGCATGCATCATTCATGTTTGTTCTCTCTTTTCACTGCATATGATTTTAAGAAGAAATAAAAGGCATGAGGGAACCAAGGGCACAACTTGTCACAATAAATGTTTTTTAGTGGGGGGTCCTTTCCGTTGACAGATCTGGTTATGAGAATTTGAGCTCGACTCAGTAATATTTAACATACATATTTTTATCTATATTCTGTACTACAACCACTCTTGTAGTACATTCACTCATGAGATTCTCTTTCCAAAATGCAGGATGCAATATATTGTTGACTAGAGACTTTTATGTAAGCATAGCTTTAACGGCTCCTTGCTCTATGTAACAGAACTACAAAGGCATTGGAACAGGGAAACCCTTGTGTATATTACTAATAATATTTCTAGGTCAGCAGCCTAAGATTCAGTTTCAAAGTATTACACTAATTGTTCAAAAAGGTGGCAAAAAAGTTTGTCTTCATTTTGTCCTGTTCTCCTTCCCCATGTCTCATTAAGCTTTGATGACAAAATAGTTTGTGAATATTTAATTTCAATCATTTCCAAGCATATCTTAGACTTCACAGGATGAGATTCTGATGAGGATTCCCTTTGCCTTACTGAATCTGGTGAACTGATGACTGCGAAGTTTGCATTAGGTCTTTCTGAAGAAAATTTAAAAATCCAAATCTTAGATTCTCTAAGGAGTCATCAAATATTTAATTCTCACTCTCCAGGCAGGTTTGACAAAAAATCTCTAGTGTGGCAGAGAAGAATGTAGCATTCTTCTCTAATGCCAGTTATTCTCAATCAAAGGTGAGAATCTTAGGATCTATCCACGCTCTGTGCTTATAGACACTTAACAATTTTCCTTTAGCTAGAAAAACTTTTGAGAATGTGCATAAACAACTTCTGTTTTTAATACTCTTATACCTATTCCAGAGCAACGTAGCTGACTGTCTCTCACATGCATCCTTATCTATACAGATAAATAAATAGTATAGGGAAATAACAATAAAGGTACACCCACATGGTAGGTGTGACAGACAGGATATTTCAGTCTGTCAGAATTGCGAAAGAGGTACTATTGAATATAAATATAGACTATCCAAAGAAAAACATATAGATTTTAAATGTGCAGTTCTTGCATTGCAAGTGCTAATAATAACCATGTGAGATTGTAAGTATAAATTCCACACATCACACACCAGTACCTGTATAGTTAAAATTCACAGAACCATAGATCCAGATGCCACAATATGTGATTTAAACACCTGAAAATGGAAGTCACCACCCAACACTTTGGAGGGACCTGGGGAGTTGATGATCATCAATACGGCAGACACAAGAAGAAACAGGCAGACCTTGCCATCCTGTGGGCAGGCTTGCAATTTTCTTCCCACACAGTTCTGCTAACAAACCTCGGTTTTCTTGAGCTTTTAAGCAGTTGACTCTTGACATACACAGACTGTAGGTTCCAGCCGTGAGAGTGTGCACCACCTAGCTCCCATTTCACAATCAATGACCAATATTTATACCCTTGTGAGAAGTCAGACCCTTAGAAAAACACAGACCTACTCTTCAGTTAATAGACTGTAAGTAATACATGATCCATATAAGATCATTGTTGCATTCTTTCACGGTAACACAGGAATAGTTGATTTGCTTTCAGTTTGATCAGAATAAAAATCTAGGTGCCAGATATTCAGGGGACATAAACATAACTCAAAACAGGTTAACTAAAATATTTCTCATTTGGAGTCATTGGAAACTAAAATATTTCTAACTTGGGGTCATTGTGGGTATCTGCAGAGATCACAAAATTTCAGATAAGCTACAGGAACCTCAGTATTCTCTTCCAAATGGCCCCGGAATTTAGGGTCCATCCCGTCATCTATCTTTCACATGTTTATCTGTCTTGCTTTTGGGCCTCAGGAAACTGGGTGCTGGTTGATGTATGTTTAGATTTTATGTGCCCAAACTTGCATGCATTCATGTAGGCAAGAAGCAAACCAGATGAAGATATGCAGACATCTACTGCTATTAGAAATGCCTTAAGACGAGACATCCATACAGGATTGGCACAAGACTTAGAGAGACCAGTGTTTTTCTGGATTGGCCACAGGAAACCTTATGGAATTTTGTGAGCTACATATAACAGCACTAGGAACCAATGCTTAAGTAACTGAATCCCAAATACAGTAAGTGGAGAGCTGATGACAGGAAACAGAAGGGGCAGAGGCTTAGGAAGCCTACCAAGAATGAGAGAGTTGGAGATTTCAGGATCAGGATCCACTGACATTAGTATCAGGTATCTGTTCATCAGTATCCGAGACCAGGGCAGGTGACAAAGAGCTAAGGCTAATAAAAAGAACTGAGAAGGAAAGATGAGGGAAGATTTAGAATGCCAAATAGTGCTGATTCCCCTCAAAGCCAGCACACTGCAGGAGTGTGATACCATCTTCTCTTCACTTTGAGTCTGTCTGTCTATCTGTGCTATCAAATAAGTCATATCTCGGCTTAATGCACAGCCCGCAATGAAGGGAGTGGATTAGGCCTCTGGAGATGATGACTAACAAGTTAAAATTAAACTTTCTTCAGTTGGGCTGCACTGACCTATTTATACAGTTTCTTTCTTGCTAGCTAGTTTGCTTTTTTTTTTTTTTTTTTTTTTTCTCCCCTAACATTACAAGATGTACCTGGCCCCTCTCATCTCTCTCTCTAAACTGTCTCCCTGATGTCCTGATCACTCTCTGATCTATTTCTCTTCCTCTTATCTGCTGGGTGGATGCTAATATGACATATCCAACCTTTAAAACAAACCATTTATTTTGAACTTGGCTATGTCACAGTATTTGATGCGTCAAACATTAAAATGAATGTATATTTGGATATTGGGTACATCATGTCTTGATATTAAATTATCTCCTGAAAAGTGGATTGATTTTTAAACTGGCAGGATATATATATTGCTTCCTTGAATCTCTAGCACCAAGCTAAACATGAGGGGAGACTAGGAAAGGATCTCTATGAAGCACAGACAGAATACCTCAAGGGATATGAGTGTTTTCTTTATATTAATAAATTCTTTCTTTTTTTTTTTGTGCTTAGGGAAAGAGATTCTGTCATTCTTTGCTATTATTATGTGACAATAATACATTAACCTTCTATGAGAAATACTTATCCTAGAGATAATATTTAATTAACGTGTAAAGAAGGAAGTTTAAGTGAAAAATGTACTTTAAAAATCATATATATTTAATAACATTGGCATAGATATTTCAAAGTCCTTTTTTCTTTTTGATATCTGGGCCATTTGCATACATACACACTTCAACCTAACACTGTCAGTCTCTGAAGAAAAATGACAAACTGAGATACACTTTTAGAAAGATAGATTGAGTGTCCATTCACGGTTAGGACTGTGATTTTTTCTGCTTGAACTTTCCCTGCCACTGTTCACAGATGCAGCACACGTGAAAAGAAACCGCATAATTCTTTGCAATACTCTAGATTCAAACCTGAAGCCAGACAACCCTTTCTCGTGCAGAACAACTCCTGTTTAAGGGTCTGCATCTGCTTGGTTATACCACAGGGAAACACTGCATGAACATAACCCACTTGTTGGCTTACCATCAAATGAATCAATCAAATACTTCTGCAATTCTCTCCCTCTTTTTATGAGGGCTGCTCAGGGAAGACTTTTTTTTTCTTTTTCAAATTCTTCACAAGATATTGCTAAAATATCCAGACTCTTATTCCTTTGAAATTTCTAACAAATATTGACACTGCTGGAAACAAGGGAGTCCTGGATTTCACTTCCTCACCTGTATTGGTAATACTTTTATCTACTACACACACATGTCAAGATTGAAACACAACAAGAAAGCTCACTGGCCTTCATTATTTTTCTTTTTCATTAAGACTTCATGAAGACTTCTAGGAAATTCCAAATCTTCACCCCAAAACAGCAGTGCAAGTAGTCAAAGACCTTGAGGATATTTACCATTTAACATTAACTCCACTTTCAATACAGTGAGTTCCAACTGGCTTTTCTTTCCATTTGCCCAAGCAGATCTTTTTTTTTTTTTTTTTTCCCCTGATATCAGTGCCAGCTACGGAAAGTTATGGAAAGTCAAGTTCTGATTAGGGAAAATAACATTCAATATACATAAATTAAATAAAGTCTTAATAAAATGTAGCACTAAGTAACATGAAGAACTACCATCTGGTTTCCAGCAAGTGATCAAACACATTTGGAAAGACATCTCAAACAGATTTTCTCTCCAATTTGATCCACTACTTCATATATTAATATACAGGCTTCCTATACTCTAACATCCAGCACATTCCCTCATGAGAAGATTTGGACAGTCTAGTTTTGTCTCCCCAAAATACTAAACCAAAAAGTCTTGTTCCTAGTGACAGTCTAGTCATACCTCTTAATACATTCCTGGATGATGTTAAGATATGGTGATAAAGAGAGCAATATAAGAACCTCCACAGGGCAGAAAGATTTCAGTGGATGTAATGTGAGCCACTGGTGATAACCACTCAAATTTGCCACACAGATTATAAGAGGGGGAGGTGTTTCTTTTAGTTACCAATTAGTTTTCATAAAAATGTAGAAAAGCTGAACTAGTAATTTGGTTTTCTCTTCCAAGTAAGAAAAATGAAGAAGGCACTGACAAAAATACAAGTACATTCTGTATTTCTGACTTCAAACCACCCCTACTCCATATGCTATAGAAAATTATAAGGACCCCAAAGCTAGTGACTAACAAGCTAGGTCCTATGTCACCTTGTTGACCAGCAGGACTGATTAGTCCAGCATAGGGCCATACTACCCATGTTATATGACTTCCAGGACCTGTGCTAGCATGGTACTGGCTGTGAAACACAAAGGTACCAACTCCCGGAGTTAGCTTGCAGTTTCTACTTGCAACATTATCAGCAACATTATCCTTGTGGATTTTTTGGGAAGAGTGGAATCTCTCCCACCAAAAGTTTGGCTTCAACTCATCATCTAATTTGAACTACTCCTAATACTCATTTTCCAGAAGCTCTGGATCAGACTGGTGGTGCTTCTACTTTAAAGCTGGCCTCTTTGTTCAAACAGGTTGTGACTGGGTTATACTGTGCTTCTGCAATAATATTTTTTACCCTATTTTTTTTTCTTTCCTTTTCCCATGAGAAAGTTAGAATCCTTCCATTAAATACAATGGCACCACTGTTGTTCTGAACTCCTTTCTCTTATTATGAGCTAAGTGCATATTACTTTTACATGTTACAGGTGGTAACTGTTCTAAATTTCACATCCCTATTTTTAAAAATGTGGATATTGAAAGCTTATCCGTGATCACTGCCTAAAGTGGTCAAAAGAGAGTAGCAAGATGTTTTTCTTAGTATAAACTAGCATTGCTCTCTGCTCCTGTCCCTTTCAATGAAACTAGCAATTTGCATGACCTGAGAATTTAGTCCATACATTTTTACATTTATGCCACTTCGCTAAAATTGAGGTTGGATAAATACTACAATAAAATAAAGACATAGTCAGCAAACCATGAATCAAAAGATAAATATTCTTTTAACAAATTCACATGGGAGGTAATTAAACAAACAGCCTCTTCAATGCTCAAGCTGTGGGGAGAGGAAACAACTGGAGCATATCTTTCCTTACAATTGACCTTTCCTCATAACATGTGCCCCTTTTCTTCTGTGAAAACAGCAGAACTACATATATTTAGCCCAGTGGAAGTTTGAGAAGGAAATAGAAAGAGCAGGAATTTAATATATTAAAATGGAGCTCTGTCAAAACAGACTCTTCTGGCAAATCCTAGTATTAGTTGAGTGTTACAGTTCTTTGCTTTAAGAAGACATTGCTAGCCACCATTTTAACTGTCACTGTTTAGATTTTTGTGAGTACTCTTAGATGCTATGGTAGCTACAATAATAGTTGTTGCTATATGTTACAGCTGAACAGCTGAAACAGGTGCAGATGTTAAGAGAAAAGCTAAAGGACGGAGCACACTTGGAGATGAACTGGATGTGTTCAGAATGAATTTAAGGGGTGTTACTTGTGTAAACTTGTAAATGCGTAAACTTCCTGGAGAGTTAAAAAAAAAAAAAAACTACAACAGCAGTGGGGTCTTGTTTTCAAATCCTATTTGAAGGCCCACCTTGCATTCCCTTTGATGGCTGATAATTTCATTGGTTGGTGTAAACAAAAACTAGGCCATATACCAGTTTCTTTCTGTCTTCTTGGAGATGACTACTGATCTAACAATGCTAACTTTGCATAGCTCTGTACATCAATCTATAGCTGTCAAGAGATTCCTGCATCTTGGGTTCAAGAATACTGAAGATTTTAAAAACAACATTGCATATACATATTCATTTTCTGTTCTTGTCATATATGGAGAACAATTGTAGAGTTGAACAACAGAGTAAAACAAGCAATGCATTAGTTCCTTCGGTCTTATGTACATAAAAAATGTTAAAAATATAATTTTCACTATTTTGAATTGAAAATATACTTGACAGTGATTTAACCGAAAAAAATCCCTCTTATGATATTCATTTCAGTATTAAAATCTTATTTCAGTTTAGTTGAAACCTACTCAAAATGCGCCAAAATTGCACACTTTTAAAAATAAGGGTCCCCACTCAGTATGTCTTACCAATTTAACTAAACTCATTTGAAATCTCCCCTCAAATTAATTTCCATTTGGAGGTGAGATAACTGACTTACTTAATATCAACAGTACAAAATGAAATTTTGTATCTTTTCCCATACTGTTTTGTAATTCACCTGTCCTTCGAAGGAAGGCAACTTGTCTCTGACAATGGAGCAGTCTTAGCACCATCGTCAAGACCGTATTTCCAGTTTGTTGCCTCAACCACCTTAAGTAAGACAAGACAGCTGCTAAACTCAGAATAATAAATTCCGTAGTTCTTGACCATCCCCCATCCCCTCAAAAAAAAAAAAAAAAAAAAAAGCTACAGAAAATTGTGGAAATAATAGTACTTGCATACACATATGTAATACTTGGCAAGACAGAGATTCTCTCCTGAATGAGAGATATTTTAGCACTTTCCAAGGCAGTCTGCAATGAGGACAACGCTATTCTTTTAAATCCCTTTTCCTGTTTTATTGCACATGACATATTACATTGTACTGTACGGTACGCTGTGATGAGAAATTCCCTGCTTATTTAATTGTGATCCTTCAACGAATTTGAAAGGGAGTGCTTTATTTCCATTTCTTTAATTTACTAGTTCTTTAGCTGATGATTTTATTAACCCTTGTATTTGAGAACTGATGCTTAACAAAAAAGAAGAAAAAAAGGCCCTTGGCAGTATTGTGAAGGCCTGGAACTGAATAATGCACTTTAATAATGAGGGATAGAGCTATGGCTTTTGCTGATGGCTGTGACCGGCTCTGTGACCTGATTATGTCGCAGAGTGTCAGCAGCTGAGACACTACAAAAGGGAGCGCATCCCATCAAATCTATCTCCATTGTAATCACTTGCACTGCTGAGAGGCTTGTTAGGAGCAGAGGATCCATCAGGCCTCATTAGCACCATTTACCATCAAGGAGCCCAAAGAGCAAATGTCTACCCTCTCATCAGAATAATGAGAACCAAAGTACTCCCATTATCTAATTGGATCAACAGTGCTACTCTCTCCATTTAGTTTTCTCAGCTACTTCTGGATTACAACTCCCCCAAATTAGTTATTCTTGTTAATTGCCAGGGTGGAGGTGTGCCCATGGCTGTCCATACACGGAAGGTTTTCATATCTACAGAGCAAGGCACGAGCACAGTGGAGACTGTGTTCCTTGGAGAGCACTCATAGATTATACTGCTGCTACCGCTTTTAAGCCCACTGTGAGTTAAAACAGGTATAGGACCACTGTAAATACTGTTTTCATATTAGCCTATGAGAAAATAAAAAGTTATTTTTCTCTTTTAGCCATCAGACAGTTCGTAATGCCAACTCTTACTATGACACCTTCATACTTTGGTGATAAGAATAGTTGATCAGTTAGTTACTGAACTGGGATATATATTTTTCTTCTTTCTTAAAAAACTCAACATTTTTCCATTAGAGAAATGGAACTTGCTGAAGGGCTCAGCCTCTATAGTAAAAATGTATTTGATCCTGCTGAATCAGAAGACTTAAATGAACGTAACTGATGACAATCTAGCTCTATGTTTTAGCGAACTAGAAAATTGGTTTGCAGGTAGTGTTTATAGAAACAGAACCATCATTCATGTTTCCCTATTCTTTGTGATTCATTTACTTACAATGATTAAGAACAACAGCTTAAAAAAGCATCTTTCATATACTTAATATACATAAAGATACTTAAGTCTCATTGTAATTTCTCTTATAATAACAGAGCAAAAAAATTTCTGATTATTACATCTCTGACTAATCCCAGTGCAGAAATGACACTTGTCATATACAAAGGCAGACCGAGGCTGAGCGAGTGGACAGCTTCACTTTGAAATTAGTGGGAATCTCCTTAGGTAGAATCTAGCAATTCTCTTACCCCTGCCTTTAAATTTAAGATATAAAAGTTCAGTCCTGCAAATGCTTCCTGGAAAGTGCTGAGGGCAAACAGAACGTAAGCAGTGTTACATGGGCCAATAGCTCTTCATAATATGCCTGGGAAAATGAAAAATTGATTTAGAGTCCTCTACCTGCACTATATCAAATTAATCAGGTGATCTAGACATATTATTCCAACGGATTAGATCTCTTCGCTATGGTAGTCTTGGGGAGCTCTGCTGTTACGGTTCTTATTGCCATTCAAAGGAAAATAAAAATCATCATCTCTGTAAATACAATAACAACCATTTTTACAGCATATTTGTTAATACATACAAGTTTATTATTGCAATTATAAGAATTTCTAAGGCCATGCCATTCACGCCATGTCATTTAAAAGATCATTTCCCTAAAATTGCTGTAGGATCTTGGATTTGACCTACAGCATCATGTCTCTAGGGATTACTGGTCACCATATATTTAGCCAGACAGATGGACACTTACAAGCCCTGACTTTTTCCCAAGCAGCAGCCTGCAATTACCAAGATTGCACATACAAACAATCTGGTAAATCAACCAGCCTTAAATTTGCAGGAGGGAGTTTTGAGTGTCAAACTTATGATTCTTCAAAGGGGGCAATTTTCAAAGGCAAAATTCTTAACATATTAGGGAAATTCAGCGCCTTAACAAGCCCATGTTGTTCACTCAGAAATGAAGGCATCTAGAATTACAATTTACTTACAGTCACAGTTTTGAACATACACATCTTTCACTTCTTGTTTAGTCACAACAGTTCCATTAATTTACAATAAATATAGTTTGCTTTTGGGAATATAGTTTAGTTTCAATGCATAACCCTGTTTTGTAGGCAGATGTGTGCTCTAAGCAATATATGCTGAATATTATCAAGAACAGTACATGCTAAATATTACAAATATAGGTGTTACATTACACACTTCTTATCAATATTTATCTATAGTGTGGTGAGATCTGCAGTAATCATCATCCAGTACAAAAGAACGTTTGTAAAAACAATTAATAAAGAGACAGCCCTTATTCAAAAGAGCTACGCAGACACATGGATTTTGTAATTTTATCCAACAATAGGGGATATTCTTCCTTTCTCCTCCCTTTCACTGTGACCTGTGGAATTATTGGATTTCATATTATGTGAGGAATAAACAGCCTGGCTCAATCTATAGTTCCATTCAGTGAGATATTCACAGTAGCAGATCTTTAAACATACAATGTATGCCCGCACTTGGCTTATGCTTTCCTGGGAAGAACTTGTAAAGGGAAAACTACTGGAAAACTGGCCTGGCTTTGTATCTTCAGCTCTTACAAGGAACATCTTTGGTGCCAAGTGCCTCATATGAGCAGCATTGTGAACCATTCCTGGAGCACAGATATAAACAAGCAGGCTTCTAGGTGGAGCTGATCTGACTATGAGTTATAGGTATTATAACCAACTTTTCTTCCAAACCAATACCCCATCCCTCCAGAAATCTTAATAGGCTTTTGAGAGCCTCCATTTAAAGCTGGCTGCATAAAATGATCCTTTGATGAAAAGGGATTGAAACAAGGGTTAAAGTAGACATTGAAAGGTTATTGTAGAGGGCACATTGTTCATACAATCCTCCTTTAATATGTGTGGTGTGCACCTGCGATAAGATGATTCATTAGATAAGGCCTCACTTTGACAAGCTCCATCGTTCAACCCTCGGGGTAGTGATGGAACAATTCTGCACCCACCCAGTAAATATAACAAGGTCAGCATTTTTTTTTCCTGGGACTTGGATGGGGATAGTGAAGCTCAGGATGCATCTTTGTTTATGTGTTATGTTAAAAAAAAAAAAAAAAAGGAGGAGATTCTCTAAAGTGATGCCTTTTATTTTATTAATGGGCCAAAATTGAAAAAGCAGACCCTGTTCCAATAAAATAACCTAGTAATAGAATTTTATCGAGAGAAAAAAGTGTTCACATTTTTTCACTATACATATTAAGAGTAGAGACTATACTTTAGATTCACATACAACCCAAGCTGTATAATTTCAACAAACGCTTAACAGGACCTATCATCTATGTAAGCGCTTTAGCATTTCTGTACACGTAATTTGTAGGATTTTTAATAATGTCTTCTAAATTACTCAAATACGAGTTTCAGTCTTAAGTTATAGTAACAGATTTGTTACAGTTACTTAATAGGAAACAAGCAGTTATGTTAATTTTATTCTTATCCTATTGGAATAAAGAATAACATTGGCTACAGTTCTGAAAGGTACTTAAGTATGTTGCATTAATGGAGTTGCTTAACATATATAAATTCAGATGCAATCTTTCTACATCAAAGAGGTTATTTGTAATAAACAGCTTCCCAAATGCAGACAATGCACAATTCTCTTTTACACTTATCATAAATCCGCTTCAAATTTCCATCTGGAATTCTTTTTTGAAAAGCAAAAGTTTCTTCCAAGTTTCCATTACAGCCTATCAGATTCATTACAAATTATTGAATGTAGTTAATCAGCAAATGAGTAGGCCACCCAATTAAATCCATCAAGGACAGATACTTCATTACAATTTCTTTGCTCCCTTACTTAACAAATGTTACACTTTTCTATAAAGGTGTCTCACAGGGAAATAATAAAGAAATGCTATAGTTTGCAGGAAAAAAAGGAAAACAAGGAAAGGTACAGCCTCAACAGTACAATAGCACATTAATATGGTTCTTTGTCATTAGGCCATTAACTATGGAGAAGTGCAAGTGACTTGTACATATTTAAAATATCACATTATCACATTATGGTGATGTCTTCAAAAGGCTGGATTAAAAACAAACCAACAAACCCAAACCCTTTCTTGCTTGAGAGCACTTTGTAGCACCCTCCTAACTTCTTCCCAGTTCTCAGACTTTCTATTTCTTGCCCTGTCTGTGGAATCAATATTTATTTATCTCCCATATGTGCACTTTCAAATTGCTGTCAGACAGGCGGAACTCATTTTTGTCCCAAGATCAGCCTGCCATCAAAATTCACTGTTTTGCCCATCTTTGACTCACCTGTCCTTGTGCATTAGTGACGAGCTGACCTGTGACCCCCTGAAGGCTGGAGAGCGCGTTGCCAAAGGCCTGCGAGCTGGCTATGGAGCCCATGGCTGCTGCCGCCGCAGCCGCTGCTGCTTGACTTGCTAGGGGATTATTAACGAGCTGAAAAAAAGAAAGGAAAAGAAAGAAAAGATCATGGGAAAGCCACCGATAAACACAAGAACGCGGAGCGCTCACCATCAAAGATAAAGGCGTCTGTGCTAACAAGGAGGAAAGCTCCAGCTCCAAAAGCTCAAGTAATTTTGAGAGGTTCTTATTTCTGAGGCACCACTCTCTTTGACAAAGAATGGTCATAAAAAAAAGAAACGGAGGAAATTCCATACAAATGCTGAAGAACAAAATTCACTTTTTCCCCTTGTGTTCTTTGATTTGGGGGGCAAAGGGGAGTTGTGCCTGTTGTGTTTCTTTAGGTGTAACAGTCTAATGCCACAGGTGTAGCAGCTTAATCCTGCTGTTAACAAATTCAATGAAAGATTAGCATGTGATTTGAGCAGGATTGGGGATACACTTCAGAACAGAGACTGTTTAGCTAATGACCCCAGAAATGAGAAAAACCTGCAGCTCCTTTCAATTTAGGTTGTCAAAGAATTGGTCTCAACACCTAGATAAACCACAGCTTGGAACTCAACCCTATGATTAACTTCAGTGGAAATCAACTGCAGATTCAAAATTTCCCTTTGTAAAACATGAGACAAAAGTCCTATGAAACTTGCTGTTTCTCATCTGTGAAGGACTAATTTCTGGATCCACATAAGTTTTCAGGAGGGAGTCTTAACATGTCCTTTAGAGTGCTTTAGTTATGTACTCTGTATACAGCATTGAGCCCATGCCTGGCTTTCACCTTAGGAGACTATCTATCTGAATCCCACAGACAAGCATTCATATCAGCACCTGGGTTTAAAAAACATGTGAAATGTCTTGGGAGATGTTCACAGGATTATTTGGAAGCTTATATGTCCTCATCCTTTTCTGAGATGAAGAAACTTTGAACGAAGAGCATAGAAATGACAACAGGGAAAAAAAAAAACAGGAACTGTCACTGAGACAGCTGCCTTGGTAACAGCCACAGAAACTGAGTTCAACAGAGTGACAACATAGTTTATTATGGGTTGGCCCCCTAAGAATCAGTGCACATAGCAGCGCTGGCAAAATGCAGAACAGTGTTGGCAGAAGTTAAGTAGAAAAAAAGAGAAGTCTTGCAGCAGCAAAACCACTTTTTCCTACATTTATGTAAAAATACTAAAGCTAATTCAAAAAAAAAACTAAAATTAAAAGAAATTTAAATCCTGATATGATAAGTTGATTTTTCAATCCTGTAGAAATGGACAGTCACAGACAGCAGTAAGGGATATGCTCCACAGACAGGTTCCACTTCAAAATAGGTTATAAAATATTAATCAGTGATTAGTAGATGTTTTAAGCATGTTACAGATATGAGTAGTGTGTATGTTATAGATGTTTAGAAGCTCATCAGTAGAAGATGTCAGATATGGTTATAATCTATGCTTATAAGAAACCTACTTGTCTGTTGCGCATTACGAAATCCACAACAATTGATTGGCCATACATTAAAACATCTATTAATCATTTATTAGCCCTTCATGAAGTATTTATAAATGGAACCTTGATATAAAGTGTTGCCTAAAGGGGTGCCTTGGGCACATCCAATCCCTCTAGAAATTGTAAAGTAAATAACTAAATAAAGATTAGTAGCAACGCTGAGCAGAAAAGATGACATTGTTGAAGGAAATATTTCGACTGGGAAAAAATTATTATAGGAGTTTCCAAAACCAATCTGCCACAACTCATGGCAAGAAAACCAAGCAGGTATAAAACACAAGTAATTTCTTTATTGTTCGGATTAGAAGCTGGTAAACTCTGCCCTTCACTTCACCACCTTCATGGGCAGCACGGGGACTTCTGTCCTCACTTTGTAGCTGTAAAAACAGAGAAGACAGAGGTTGAAGTGAAAGTATATGGTTTTTAGAAGGGATCTTCGACTGTGTTGGAGGTGTTATTAGGCAACCACAAATTACCATATCTATTACTTAGCATCTAACTGTAGGTATAAATAATAATATTTGCACAGCTATCTGACATCAGCTACCAAAATAAACTAGCTGCCGTAGCCTGTGGCCTCAGCTGCATGTAGGAACACCTATTTGGGGAAAATAAGTAAGCTTGTGAATTTGTAAACCACCAAGGGTTAAATCCTTCTGAAAATCAGACTATCATCTCCTAGAATCTTTGTTGTTTTTCTTGCTCCAGTGTTCAAAACCTGTACATTTTCAAATATAACAATAAAATCTAATTAAAACAAACCCTGGAGACACTCAGAATTGCTTTTAGTTGCATCACAGAGATAAGATACTTATTAAAAATTATGGCAGAGGCTATGATATGCATAGGTACCCTGTGTAGTACCATGTTACAGGAGAAATCACTCTGAATGGGCCAACATACAGAGTAAGAGAGTACCAAAAGCATAAAAATGCCTCCCTATCTGCCCATAAGTCTGATTAAACTAGAGAAGATACATTGTTCTTTGAATGCTGTGGGAAGCTGTTGTGAGCTGTTGACTACGAATCACATCCTGCTAAATTAACCCCTTTTATATCAAGATGCAAATCGGGAATGGAGAAACACATTTTCATTATATCTGGACCACAACATGACTTCTGATCACAACATGACTTCTGATACATTGTGTCTTGCTGTTATTTTAAAAATAGTGGCTTGAGAGATTAGTGCCATTTCTTAGTGTACACTGGACATCAGAGAACATTTATTAGCAATATTAGAACTGTGTTGTGAAAGACCTCACAAAGGCTTCTCCCTCTTTTGTTTCTGTATTTAAATAATGATTTAATTTGGAAGTCTGAGACCTTTGGAGCTGTCAGTTCTACTGCCCGAATTTCTGCTCCTGGTCAAAACATCAACCACAGCAGCAGGTAATAGCGATCTTAGTTTGAAGTGACAGGTCTACCCCTCTCAAGAATGGCTCTGTTAATGATGCGCTTATTTGGAGGAGCAAAATTTTTAAGGAAGAATCTTCTAATAACTGAGCAGTTTCAGTAAATTCTTCTGACTTCCTAAAGTCTAAACTTTTACAGGAAATTGTATTAATCTGGCTCTGCTCTAACTCAGCAGCCATTGCACTGAAGGAAGCAGAATTACCACAATTAAAAAGAACCTGTAGAACAGCAGGGGATGAAAGAGGCACTACTTTCAAGAGCCTAAAACTGTGACAAGCGAAGTAAGAGTTTTAGGCTTAGGAAATAGTCTTCTGAAAGCCTAATTCAAGGAAAAGGATGGTGGAATCAGTGTTCCACGAAGCTCTCTTGAAAGCCACAAATACTTTTTTATTGGGGCAGAGTATTTTCTTCCTCCTTCTTCCAAAGCCAACTTAGTATCTAAATGGCCTTATTGTGAGAAACGCAGCAAGCACTCACATATATGTTGAATACAGCATCAGATTTGATAGCATACGTAATAGTTTTACTTTTCTCTTCAAAGTGCTTATCATACTGAACTTTGATTCCTCTGGCCTGGCACTCAAAGAATCAGTTTTATTCATTGCACTATCACTTTTACGGTTTTTAAAACAGATGGTTTGTCTGATGAAATGAAAGGCCAAGATATTTCAGGGTGCCAGACCAACATATAAAAAGTTGGGCCTGCCTTAATGTAACCTGAAAGGTAAGGGACTTTTCTGAAGAGTCTCTGAAGAGACTTTTCTGTACCGATGGCGAAGGAAGTGACATACTGTGGAGCAGCAGTATTTTTTTTTTCAAAATATTTTGTATTTTTCAGGATGTTTTTTAAGATTCTCGTATTTCTGGATATTTCCTAGAGACAAAATCTGTGTAAAAAAGCCATTTGCTTCATTAATCACTGACAGATCTCAGTCTTTTGTCTTTTCAGACAATAATTTTTGAAGGAAGTTACCCACAAAATCCAGCTACTGAGCGGGTTTTCCTAAATAAATGCTTTTTAAGGAAAACCAGCAAAATCCTTTGATTTAAATAACCCTAAAAGTTTAGAAAAATTCAGCAACATCTCTCAATCAGAAACACATGACACTTCTTTTTTTCCCTATTCAGACTGTGGGGAGAATCACTACAGAAAAGAAATTTCATTAGAACATTCATTAAAACAACATAAGAATGTTTCATTAGAACGTTCTCAATCCTTAATTGAGAACTATGTGAATTTTATCTGTGTTTAGATTATGAGCAGAATCAGAAGTTTTATTTCTATTTGTTTCACAGCAGATCAGATTATAAGATAGATTCTGGATAGCAGTAATCTGAATTGAAGGGAAAAAGAGTCTGTTTTAATCAGGGCACAGACTTCTGAGGATAGTCTGGTGCCATATTCATTACTGTGATCAGCTTTACCATCCATATCCAGTAACAGCAAACCATACACAACAATAACAGTAAAAAAATACCTTCAATTCCTTGAAGACATAGGAGCAGAGCATCCCAACCTAGATACCCACACACTTGGATTCTAAACATAAACGAGCTGGTGCAGAGGTACAGTTTCCTTGGAAGCCCATATTGGCTCTGCTGGCAAAAATTCATTACACGATATTGATGCTTATTTTCCTAATCACCTTCAATATTTATGTATATCTTGTAACAGTTGATAGCTCCTTGGACCTATATGAAATCTCAAAATCCTTGAAGGAATTTTAAAAAGGACACTGGGAAGACTTTTCCACTTAAGCTTGGGAAAGCATCTAGATAGCACAGGGAAGAGCTCCAAATAAATGTTTATAATAATCAATAAAAATAGGTCTACCTAGCATTTATATAGAATTTTACAGTCAAAATTTTTAACTATGGGTGCCAGAGCTCCGTCTGTTTAATTTACCCTTGGGGTCTTAAGCAAAAATAGCTCAATTTTTCAAGAAAGCTGTGAAAAGGCAGACCCCAAGAAGACTGAGAGAGTGAATCAATGATAATAAAACATATAACAAAGCAAATTAATTATATAGAAAAAATATTATAATCAACACTTTGGGAACCCTGTGTATTTCAGATTTCTTTGAAAGGGGTCTTTTCTTTGTATTTTGCCCCTCCCTCCAACATCCTTTTTTTTGGCTTATATAATTGGATAATTACAACATTTAACTTTTATAAATGAACAGTACAGCAGAATGTCTAATAAAATGGCTGTCACACTGTCTAATCATGCATAGCTTTGAAAATATACCCCAGCAGGCAAATTCCAAATTCTGAAAAAAAAAAAAAACTGTCAACAACTGTTATTTGCACTCTGCCTGGATATGGTCAACCTACACAACCTAGTTACAATATATTCAGACCCATCCAATAACACGTAGACATTTCAGAATTGCAAAGAATTGTATTTGCAAGGGGTTGTACATGGTAAGAGTTCTAAACAGGCAAATTAGACAGACATTTTAGCATATGCACATATGTCAGATATTGATGTGCCGAATACAGTGTGGAGATGAGGATACTGGAGTATCTGAAATCACTGACTTGCCAGGGACACTTAAAATATCTGGTTCTCACAGATATTTAATCTGCTCATTATATACATTTATTGTGCCTGAGATAGTTGCTGTCTAAATCTATGCTGAATTTTCTATCAGGAATAAGTACTGATAGCGGTATCACTGATGCGACATGACTTGATTCAATGCAAAGCGACAAGACCCGAGGTGATGGGAAGCACACAGCTCTCTTGTACGCCCTGATATGACATGGAGAGAGGAGGATGCACAGGATTTCTCACAGTGTCTTTATAAACAAGGTGCTGCTGGTCAAATTGGAACTGTCTAAAAAAACTACGATTACAATTTATGTGACCAAAAGAGCCATATTATAATATAACCATGGCAAAGCAAATAAACAACAAATATCATTTCCAGATCTCCAAGACCAAACTATTAGAGATATAAATAACGATGAAGACATTGAGACACAGACAAGGAGTGAAAGGAAGCCACACCAGCCATTTTCATTTCTGCTCCATTAGTGAAGGAGAGAAGAGAAAGGAAAAGAAACTAGGTGAAATGAATCCTGTTTGGGTCTAATCCTGCCAGAGGTAAATGGAAGTTGTCAGTGCATCTCAGATTGGGCCTTATATGCTGACCAAACAGAAGAGGAGAAAAGGGAAGGGCAATTTATAGACACAGGTATATGTACAGACAGGCAACCAAGAGGATATTAGGAAAAAATGTAATATGTAGTGTATCTAATTGACTCCTTTAAAAGCCGATGAATACATGTAGATGACCCACTGACTGCCCACAGACTCTAGTTCCTTAGGATGCTGAGTGTCTACATTTATCATATTTATTTACAAGTACAAAATATTCCAGATCAGTATCTGCTGCCCTAAACTGTTCCAGACCCTTTTGAATTAAACAGAGCCATTTTGATTTAGTCTGCTTAGGTGCCTGATCCTTCAGGTTTACACGCTCTTTAAAACATCTATGACTGTGTATTTTATGCGTGGTGTAAACATGGTATAAATATAAGGAACCCAGTTAATCTGACTTGATGAAATTTTAGATCAGTGCCAATCCTAAATTGCATATGAGTTCTGAAAAAAATAATCTTAACTCTCTAATTTTATAAAGTAGCTTCCATGTGTGCTAAAAATGTAAGCAAAGAGGATCTCCTAAACACTCCAGAAGGCGCTGGGCTGAAACTCCGCTCATTTCAGGTTGATTAGTTCCTTGGTTCCTGTGTTTGTCTATTTTAGAATGATTTATCTAGCTTCTGAAAGATGCTTTCCTCACAAGAAAAATGGTTACTTCAGGGCTCCCTTGCTGCTAAAAAAATGAACTCTTATCAAAAGGAAATTGCCATCTGTCTCCTCGGATAAGAGCCCAGTCCTTGGGTCTCAGTGATCTAGCAGCTGTAGGAAGGGTGTCAACGGGGAGACACAACAAATTAATCTTCTTAATCTAAAACATTTTAGTTTGAATGTGTGAATGCCATGTGCACATGTAAATGTGACCGTTAACATACAGAAAGGATAATGAACCACTAAATATAACAGATGCAATGTTTGGTCTTACCTTGAAAACAGGACCCTTACTTTACAAGGCATGTAATCTTAGTATACGTGCCTGGAACTGTTTCTCTGAATATTCATTAAAAAGCAATAACAGCAGACTTTTAGGTACAGGCCTTCTCTCTCTCTCTCTCTCTCTCTCTTTTTTTTTTTCCCTCTGGAAGAATAAATCATATTTAATGATTTTTTTTGCATTAAATTTACATTTTGACTGCAAACACATTTAAGGCTTTTTAAAAAATTCTAAGCCAACTGCTCCAACAGAATCCTTCTTTTTGAAACTGGAAATGGTTCTGGATTCTTCCATTTATTTATAAGGTTACTACAGAAAACATCTGCTTCTAGGTGAGCTAGCAGCAAATCTCTCATTGACTTCAACATGAACGAGATCAAACAGGAAGCTAAAATTATGAGGAATATCTTTCTTTTACCTGCCTTCGTCTCCAAACTTTGGCTAATGGATTCGCCAGTTTTCACTAGACTTTTTGCAAACCCGAGAGGACATTCAAGAGCATTACAGATGGCTTTTGAGTGCAGTATAGACTGCAGCCAGAGATACAGTTTCTGGTACAGTACAGATCTGGTTCTGGATGCAGGTGTCAAGAACGCAAGGATTTAATCAGGAGCAGTTATTTGCATTTGCTCAATAGTCAAAATGACATGAACACTCTAACTGGTGTGCTTTAAAAGTTCTCTGTTTTCCATTTGTGCACGGAGAACATGTAAGCTGAGACTGAGTTTTGCTTAGACACTTGGGGTTAGCAGAAAATCTCAGTAAACAAAGTGAGATTTGGGAAACGCGAACAAACACAGCTGAAGGGAGAGTTTCATTTAAAAGCCCAGAAATCAACATTTTAATAATGTTAATATAAGGGTGACCGATTACCACTAAAAACAAGCAAGCCAAGCCAAAGCCTTTGTGTGGAGAAGGCAGGTAGAGGGGACTGCAGGGGGTCCCCAAGCCCGACCCCGTTTGCATTTGCCTCGCTGCACTGCTTGACTGCAGCCCGGTCGCGCAGTGATGGATTGGGAATGTGACTTTGCTCGCCTCTCAGCTGTCCGCATATCCGTGAGGGGGGGTCACTGCTGCTGCTCCTCTGCTAAACAGAGAAGAGCGATGAGCACTTGGGAGCCTGTGCCCCTCCTCTATAGAGGAGCTGCCTCCGAGCACCAGCGCTGCATGAGCATATTGCAGCTCAGATGGTAGCAACCTCCTGCCACATTCACTTTTGGAAGCCTTAATTTGTCCCTAAGTGTATGAGAAGCCACTACCTGACAGAGGGGGGATTACGATACTTTAAAGCCACTCTTTCTACATACATACACACACTATGTTCACCTTTCTACCTGCAGTCCTGCTCTACACAAAGCTACATATAACATTGTAGCAACCATGTGTTCAAAATGCCTAAAGCGATGCCCTCCATGTAACTCCCACCAAAGAAGAAAGGCAAAAGTGTTAATACTGTAATGCAACCACACACGAGAAATTTCCACAGAAATTTCCTTCCTCCCAGGCACTTCCATCTGATTTGGTGTCAGCAAGAAACCCACTCCCAGAATGAGCCCTTAGTCCTGGCACAGGAATGGTGCTGCCAGAGCTCCGCAGGCTGCAGGGTGCTGGGCCAGCTGCAGTGTAATTCCAGCTGGAATTCTGTTAATGCTCTTCCGAAAGGTGTAGAGAACACATTTACCAATATTTCTAGTGTTACTGGTTCCCTTGGAAGGTTAGTTTTCTCTCCCACCTTTCCTTCAACTCCTCTGTGCATTTGGGGGAGTTCTTCCTTTTTTTCAGCACTCTCTACTCTCCTGCTTTTCCCTGTTTGATTCCCTTTCTCTGATCTCTTATCTCCAGTCTCAGCTACGTTGTTCCAGTCCTTCAGGATCTGATCACAATAGGTTTTCCATGTGGGAGGTCACAGCGAGCTGCAACAGCAGCACTAAATCTCCTGCATCTGTAATGCTGCCGTCTTAATTCCTAATCAATTCCAAAGCTGTATTTGAAACTCACATATTTCACCTCTGCACAATCAAAATAACATCAGGTTGCCACCAGCAAATGAAACCGGGAAATATAATTAAAAACATATAGGCTAGCAATGTATTGTTTCTGAGGTCTTTGCAATTGCCACTGCGCTAGGCACTATAAATTGATGGCAAGAGGCTATATGAAACTGAGATGCTCTTATAACAAAAGCATAGCTCCATATTGCTTGCGGGAACAGAAGAACTGCTGTTAGCTGAATGTGAGTGATGACTGCAAGTAAAAACTGAGGAATTTTTTGCTGTGAAGGTCAGTTACAAACAGGTTAAAATCTAAGGCTGAGATCCTGCTTAAAGTTAAGACTGTGTGTAAGTCTTAATGCAATCCTGAGTAAATTCAGTAGTTGGCCGAGTATGTTTTGTGACCGAGAGTTGTCAACTTCACAGACACAGAGTGGACATGATTAATACTCCATGTTGCTGGTATACGTCATTATATAAAAGCATGTGCAAATATTAACTTACCCCTACACTGATAGCACTGTATTTTAAACATAAATCATGGAAAGATCTGGCTCCTCATCTACCTCTGCTTTGTACGAAGGCAAACTAGTCAGAAATGAAGCTTATGTTATTATTCAGTATCTGTTGCTGGCCGAACAGACAGACTGGGGAAAGTCTAATTATCATTTACAATAAATAATTTCCTCCATATTCATTATCAATAGAAATCTACTCGTAGACATTCAGCCAAGGAATTCTGCTATATGGGCAAAAAAAATGTACTATCTTTTTCAACAGCAGCTCAGCTTACAACCTGAATGTCTGTAGCTTTTTCATTAAATTCATTATTGCCTTATTGTATCTAGACTCTTGTTCTTCCATAAGGCACTGTCAATAGACAGACAGATGAATTTCTTCATGTTCAAGTATTTTCTACTTTTATCTGTTGACCAGATTCACAAAATATTTATGGGCCCTGTAGCAATGCTTGTGCTTTACAAAACAAGGGATTTTTTTTGTGCTAAAAATAATGTAAGTTCCAAGTTCTTGGACTGATTCTGACTTCTCTCCACACTGACAAAAGTCTGGTGCAATTTTAATGAGGTCAGCAGAACTGCAATTGTGTAAAACAGAAGTAACTGGCATCAGAATCAGCTCCTTTAATTTCTTCTACAAATCTGCTGTAAAGAGGGGAATGACAGCCTCATTTGAAATTCTGGCATTAGCTAATTACACTTATATTTTATTTAAATCAAATATTCACAACCAAAAGCTCAATTCCTCTTTGCATTTTTGTCCTGTAAGCTAGAGAAACCAGCCATTGAAATCAAAACACCTACAGCTGTGAAATTAATGGACTTTTCTATTTGCAGACTGAAAAATTCCCTCCAACTGCCCTACTCATCCCACTCAAAACAAAACAAAACAATAACAAAGCACAGTTCAGACAGATGTGGAATTCTTAAAAAAAAAAAAAAAAAAAAAAAAAAGGGAAAGAAGTACACTTTGGTCACATTTAGTTTAGCTGAAAACAACTCCCTGAAAGGCAATGTAAAATGGACCACCCATCACAGCTTTTTCAAAATTGGGAGGAAGTATTTTATTTCAAGGAAATGATTCTTACTTACCTTTCTGCACTCCCCATTTTGGGGGTGAGAGGAACATAGGAACATATATATTTATTATATAGCCTTTCCCAAAATATTCCTTCAGAAAGAGTGCAGTAGGCAGACCTCTTTGCAACCACTGGTATTGGCGGGTGCTACTGGTAACTCTGGCAGTAAGAGGGTAAGGATCAAGTAAGCCCAGGATCAAGAATTTTTCCACAGGACAATGCAGTTGGATGATGTATTTGTCCTAATGTACTTCAAATATTGCAGGAACTGTGATGAATCCAGTCTGAGGGCAATCAAAATTGGACTACCTCACTACACCTCTCACATTCATATTACTTGTACGTGCAATAAAACGAATACTCCCCATAGACTACAAGGTATATGCTGAATTTTGCTTTTGGAACTTAAAGCTGAACTTGCTCCCTTGCAAAAAGAAATTTCACGGTAGCAATTCTACATAAGAAGAATAAGCCTTTTCATTATTTTTTTTTCTTTCTGCACATCCTTTTGACCATTATTTTGCTTCAAAGTATTTTGCTGCTTAATTTTAGTTTACCGTAAGAGTTAATGAGAACCATTTTTTAAATCCATGTTAAAAGTAGAGGTTTACAATATTTCAACCTGCCCCACCCTGAATTTTTTTTCTGTTGAATATGATTGTAAGGAAATAATTTTAAATAATCATGAACTGGAGGGAAATGGCATAGTAAGGATGCAAGGACAAAACAGGCAAGAAAAAAAAAAAAAGGATGGTCTCATTTTAGTATGTATTAATTGAACACAAGATGAGGGTGTAGTTACTTGGCATTGAATTGTTTCCTCCTTCAACAGCAGTAATGAGCAGGCAGGTAACAGACTAACAGAGAAGCAAGGATCTGAGGTTGCAATATACCTGGTGAAGCCAGTCAAAAAAAGGCAAACAAGATGATTTGTCTAAACTGTTTATCAATTTGTGTGGATCCAGGACCCACTTTTTTAGCTGCAGCTGAAAGAGGGGAATGCGAGGGTGCTAAGGGGCGATTTCATTTCCGACTCCTGAAGATCATCAACTAAAAATCACTAACGCACCTGATCCGAAACGTGCTGAGCCAGGGCCCAGGGCCTGTTTGAGGGTCACCTCATGTTGCCCTCTGCTGAATTCCACACCAGGAACAGTAAGAAAGCTTTTTCTCTCCACCGGTGTGACAAATATCTAATTTACAGCAGATTTAACGGGTATACTGTTTTAAGTCCCAAATATTTCCTTTGATGTCAAGAAAATTACTCCGTTTATTTAAATTAGTGTCAGTGAAATGAGACCTCTCTCTTTGTTCCCAATGAATATCCATCCCAAGCCGCGTGCCTCTGAAGAGCCATCAGCCTACCCGCTGGAGTCCCATGGAGGTCGGCATAATTGCACCGACCTACAGCAGGGCAGAATTTAGCTCATTGATGCTGGCTAGTGAAAAATAAATCAGAAACTTCATGGATATTAAAAAGAGTGTTAAAACTGGGTGTTTTATACAATAATTATAAGGTTATTTCTCAGTAATTCAATCTACTGAGGGTGAAAATATCTTTTTTATTGTTGCCTGTGATGGTAATAATTCTCTCTGGCATCTGTAAAAGCAACAATAGCTTTTCATCGATTTTGCTTAAAAGGAAAGTTCAGGGTTAGAAAATTAGTATTTCATGTGGAAACATGAAAACTTTCCAAAGTATATTCAGCGGAAATAGTAATAATTGTGTTTGAGAAGGAAGGAAGTCTTGTGTTTAGGGTCCCTGGATAGAAATCTAGAAATGTCACTGGGAGTCCTGTTCCATCATATATTTTCATTGCTTTAATTTTCTGACTGAAAATGGGAATAATAAAACTCTCTATCTTTCACCCTGTTTGTTTGTTTTCTATTTAGGTATTAAACCCTGAAGTCCATTAGGCCTGATTATATATGCACATACACTGCAATAAAGCAAGATGCAAATTAAAAACAATCTGTGTGGAATATCTCTTCAACTCTATCTACTGATGCAGGTTTTCAGGTAGGCTGAGCACCTAAGGCATTGCTGTAACATATATACAGGTAAGACTAATGGAGGCCAAAAAAGTACTCTGGGGTAGAAAGATAAGTGAACACTCAAATGACCAGCAAAGCCACTCAAAGGACCAGCAAAGCAACTCATAAATGTGGGTCTTTAGCAGAGAAGACATACAGAAGGTCTATCCGTACATAAAATTGTACAGATGTACAAGGGGCTATTTCAAAGCAAAGATCTCCTACTATAGACTACATGAGCAAAAGGGAGATCCAGGAGTTTACAGGACCTATGTCTGAAACTGCTACTGCTTATACATTAATTGGTTCAACTTGCATGGCTCACATTTTCCAAACATCCTACATAAATGAAAGCCTTGTCTTTTCTCTGAAGTTTTTATCTGCCAGTGTATGCCTTCTTTAGAAAATGCTAATTTTACCACTAATACTCTGGATACTAGCCATAAGACGAATCAGCTATTCAACTTGCCATTGCAACAGTGGGAAATCCCTAATGCATTCTTCCATTCCTTCTGGCATTTAGTTTATTCAGACTCTCATAGTAAATGTCACATATGATACCTTGATTTTATCAACCTCTATTTTAAAATGAATTATGATAATTCATATAATGCTTATTTAAGCTCTAGACTTAGCACTCCACCTTATTATGCAGAAAGATTACTTACTTGTATAAAAGATCCTCATCGTACAGCTGTTAAAGGTAATAAAATTAGGGGAGAAATTGTATGTCAAGACACAGGAGGTGTATTACAGAGCACTACATGCCCCTGATTTATGATTTTGGCATTAACAGGCCTCTTGGTCGGTGGTCAGAGATGAGTAGTCATGGATACAGGGCCTCATCCTTTCACCCATACAAGTAGCTGTTGTGGAAAAGCAGAGATGATGATATAGTGGGCAGTCCTGAGGACTTCCCGCTGCTCCCCCATTTTCTGTCACCGGTGGGACATTGCTGGTTTTGCCTCCAACGGGGACTGCTCCAGCACCAGCTACCTCCCCACGCTGCCAGTCGTGCTTCGGGGGCTGCTCCTCTCCCAACAAGGACGGCTCTCCACCCAGTCACCACAGGCTCTCGAGTAGGATTGATGCTAGGACCATATCTATGGGCCTAATTTGTTTTTCTGGTGGGACAGCTGGGCAGGTATCAGGTATCTGCTAGGCAGATATTTTTTCAAATTTAAATAACCCTACACCAAGTAGGTAACCCAAGTAACCTAAGTAACCCAGCCCTACCTCTATCCATCACTTCCTTGCCATTGCCTATTCTTTGCCAGGGTAAGTATCTCAAGACTCAGTAGAAAGCATATGGTATTGCATGTAAACCGTGGAGCAGTATGAGTACAGGATGCGTTTGAATCTACTAAGTACATTAATTACTCAGAAACCCAACTGAAGGAGGAGATTTACTCAGGAGAAATCAAGGAATAATATTGGAAGGGTATTTCAAGTTAAAATTCTTCTGGGCATGTGAGATTTCTGCCTAATACTTACTAACCATTGCCCTAGACTGCATATGTAGTATTAAAGGCAGTGGGATAGATGTGTGCATAATCAAATTATTCCTGAGCCATAATCAAATTATTCCTCTACCATCCAAAAGGGTGGTAAAAGTTTAGAAAAAGTTGGAGACTTGCTCATCGTCTACACCAGCATAAGTAAGAGTCAAGCCCTACCACTATAAAACCAGAAATTTAAAAGTAAACGTAGACAAATAATCAAACTGCAATATTACACCATAGTGCTGTTGTACATGGAACGTATTTGCAACCAATATCAAAACTCCTTGAAGCCAAATTACAAAAGACAAGAGGCACAAAGAAAAAGAAAAAAAAAAAGAATGTAAGTAAGTAAGAAATAAAAAAGCAATCACAGTTCAATTGGTTGCCTGTGGACAGGCACCGACTAAGCCCCAAATGTACTCCCGAATGACTCGGGTGTGTGTGTGTAAGAAATGTGTATGAGAAAAAAATACGGATGTAAGACAAACTATATGGAATGCAGAGTTGCCTAACTAACAAATAGCCTAAAAATGGGCTATCACCTAACGTAGGTGATATGCTATATCAACCAACCGACCAAACAAAACCCCCAAAATATGCAGTACATACCTTTTGGAAAGTTCATATTACCCAAGCAGAACCAAAGTGCAAAAATGTATATAGAGATTAATCTCACTGAGGAGAAAGAAAATTGCAGGTCCTGAATTTTATTTACAGAAGCAAAGAACCACTGAGCAAATACAATAACAACTAATTCTAATGTAGCAACACAAGAAGGCTGAAAAATAAAAAAAGGAGAATCACAAGAATGACTATCGAAATAATTATTTTAAATCAGACATACGACATACAACACATCATAAAACACTAAATCCTAGATTAGGAATAGAAGAAAGAAGACTATAGGTAAATCAAAACAGTTATGTATTTCTGTCATCTTTCTGAATCTCATGAAGCCTATACACCAGTCCTGCTGTGTAGAAGATCTAGGAGAAAAGATGATAGGCATACATAAGTCATTGCATAAGAGATGAGCCTTTAATCTACATGTGATGATCTTAGAAACATGCAGTCTTTTTGACTAGTGTTCTTTTTAGTTTTACAAAATAGTGTCACAACTATTCTGATATAGCTTACATTAGTAGAGAAGAAAAAAACTTGCAGTAAATACCTCTAAAGCCCATATTCTGTCAAAAAGCCGCAAAAATAGCCCTTATGAGAACACAGCCCACACTGCAGTTTCACTTTTGTCCTCTTTCTGCTTGCTTGGGGGATGTCCCAGCACCTGCTTTCAGACACCGAAGTAGGCAAACTGGCCTCCCTCCCTCACCACTACCGCTAATAGACACAAACAGGCACTTTGGAGCAAAATTCAGAGCTTATGAGTCAAGGTCTTTTTCTGAGCTGTCTCCTGGAGAAAAAACTCTTTTTTTCCACTTGACCATAGAGCCCAAATGGAGTTTTGTGGTTTTCCCAACCTTTAGCTACACAGATTCCCACCTCTGGGCCCTTCTATGGGGCCCATATCCCTTAGGGATTTATATTTCAGCAGAGAGAGGTAAGGTGCTGTATTACGAGTCTACCTCTGAGCCCTAAATATGAGGTCTGGCTCTTAAAATACATGTTTAGGTTAAATCATCACATTCAGACGGAGCGAATATCTCTGCATACAAGGCAATGTGATTGATTTGAGGACTGGCAGCTCTTCTCTTCAGAAACCTGTGACCACTCTCTTATCATGTACACAGATTTCTTAAAATGAGAGCATTTCTTTCAACATGAACAAAGTTTTGGAGAAAGAGGGTTAACTTCTTCAGGCACCACCAAAATCCTAGCACCCCTTGTTGATTCCTTCCAAGAAAGGGTCCTTTTGAAACCATACTGGCAGTCTTTCTCTTTGAATTGCTTTTCCAAAATCACTCTTACATGTTCAGCAGGAGTTTTATGGCAAAATCCAGGTCAACATACATATTCATAAGTTATTACAGAGCAGTTGCAAATCCATTAAACCCATCATAGCCCACCTGGCCAACATGGTTGCTCTAGAAAAAAACAGCAGGTCCCTCATGTGGGTGCTCCTTCGCATATATAACCGGGCAGACAACCACGGCAGTGATCCAAAGTCCTCCGGTGCTAACAAGCACCAAGCCAGAAGTATCAGCATGTCTGCCAGCTCGGGCAGAATCACCTGAACTAGCTCTGTACAAACAGCTATGCCAATGTGCAGGACGGTGCAGAAACACTCACCGATCCCACCGAAACAACCTTCTGGGCTAACACAATAGTCCCCTTTGCCCAGGCTAATTAGGCTGCTTCTCTTTCAGCTCAGTTATCTTGGGTGCAGCGTTAATGAAGACAGGTCTCCAAACTAGCCTGGGTACTTCTGCATGGTTCTGGGTTGTACAGGGGGAGCCCAGCAAGCTTAGGCCATAATGCAGAAAAGCTACCGCCGGGCCTGTGTTATGTTTCACTTTAATCACATGCTTATTTCTCATGGACAATAAAAGTGCTGTCCTGAATTTAGTCCCTTTAATAAAGGAAGTGTTAGCAATTTTGTCTTTGTTTTGAACAAATGAGTAGATAAACCTCCAATAACAATTAAAAATTAATCTCTAGATTAATGCTTTAGTTGTTGTTATTCACTGGATATCACCGGTTGGTTGTCATCCTGAGTTTTTGCCACTGTTGTACTCCACAATATTACACTGGAAAGAGAAACCTTGACCCTCATATGTTTGCTTTTAAGCTCTACTTATGCTTATAAAAGAGTAAAGAAAATATTTCAGTTCCTTAGAAGAACAGCTGAATTTATGCCCATTATAGTCATTATTACTAACAATAGAGCTATTGCTGGTATATCTTCTCATCACAGACTTTTTAAGAGGGGTCAATAATCTCTCTGGGAGTTCACAGAATGCTCAAAAGCAAAACAACAAAATTACTCCGTGTAAATCAGCCTGATGCAGATGAAATCACATTCCATTTTAGAGGGAATATGAAACAATCCTACAATCTTCTCAATGTTGCCTTAATGTTGACTTCTTTCAAGAACTTCAGAAACTACTATTGCAACAGTAATAACCCATAGAACATTGTAAACAGCCTATTCTAGATAACATCACTTCCAAAATACATCACTTTTAAAATAGGGTTCATGTACAGCAATCAAACAGGGTGAACCAACTGAGTAACTTTATGGAAGTTTTCCCCTCTGATTTCTGCTTTTCTTAGAGGATTAAGGTCTGAAAACTCAATTTGCTCTACTATTATATTATCTATAAAGGGTGGTCTCTTGCTAGTTGGCTCACCGTCATGCCAAATCTTAGTGCTTTTAAAAACATCTATTTGATATCCAGAATTTATCAGCAAAAAAAAAAAAAGAGAGAGAGAAAGCAAAATATACCTGAAATTAATCAAAGCTTTTTTTCCCCATCATTACTTTCTGAAAAAAAAATGATTCAAATACTCTATATTATAAAAGGAACTTGTTTTATTGTTGTGCTGTGAAGAATCCATTAATCAAACTGAAAGGTAAAGAAATTGCATTTTTACTTTTCTAACGTTTTAATATGAGATTCTTTTATTAAGAAACATAGTTTTGGACTATACTATTTCTTAGAGATTGATCCTTCTTTAACAACTCAGAAAATCTAGGTTCAAGTCTTGTGCCTGTCAGACTCTTTGAGTGACCTTGGATAAGATAGTTAATCTCTAACTCATTTTTCCATCTGTAAAGTTGAGATAATCATAATTCCTTTGTCTTCCTTCTCTGCTAAGATGGTAACATCTTTGGGAACAGGAGTTATGGGCTAGGTGCTTGCACTTTTCTTGAGCAAAGTAACCTGTGATCTTAGTGCTTCTAGACCCCTTCCTAAAACCCACCTATACTCCACTTCTTACCACTATGACCATCCCTTTGCAGGAGTGGATGAACTGCCCTAAGACAGTTAGTGAACAGGCACTATGGCTACTAAGCACTGTCATTTGGTGCTGCCACTTCAATAGGGCATGGCATGATGCAGGACTGACTCAGCTGCTTTGCCAAAATAGACATCAGGGAAGTCTAGATATGGAAACATTTCTTTGAGAGGTCAGTTTGCCAGCAAGTAGTTCATTACTGAAATGATATAGCCAAAATTTTAAGTGCTTTAGTGACAGACTCACTGCATCTGTTAAACTGCTCTCCTCTAAGTAGAAGGCCACAGAACTTCTTTGCACAGTCAACACTTCTTATGCATCTTATCATGCATTGGATGGTTTTTGTCCTCGGCTACAGCACACGCCTCGCACTATGACTGTAGCTGTCTATGAAATCTTTCAGAGAGGACAGTCCCAATGAGGGTTTTTGACTATGGTCTAGTACTTGGGATTCTCCTGATAAAACCTCCCTGGGTTACACTGAGTACATTGCTGCTTCTTTCTGTGCTCCTGTTCCTCATCCACAAAGAGGGAATGATGATACTTTCCTAACTCTCACTAAAGATTATCACACAGTTCAGCAGTTCTGTGCACAGAAATAATTAAAGACTACACTCATTTGTCAAAATATTTCAGTTTCAGAATGCTTAAAATTCTTTTAAACAGTGAAATATTTCAATTCTTAAAGGAAAATAATGCTGTAATTTAGTACCTTCTTATGGGAGCATAGCGAATTCTGTTCTCCTCTCAATTCCCAGTATGAAGGACTCAGTTACCCTCAACTTTTTTGTGACCTTGAAGAATTCCACAGATTAATCTCTTTTGACCCCAAAAAGGTATAGAAGGTCAGAGTTGTCTGGGTTGGTTAAAAGGGACTATCCATACATTAAGAGTGTTACTTACATGACAGAATGGAAAAGGCACTAAATGACAATGCCTCCCAGCCAGCTAGAAGAGGAGTATGTGATAAGGGTGTAATGAGAGCTTCTCACCTCTTAGGAGGCTGCAGCAAAATGTTTCTGGCTGAGAGGGAGTCTAACTGTTGATGAACAGAGACAGGTAACGCAACCACTCTGGACACATTTCTCTTCTCCTTCTAACCTAAGAACCCCTAAAATTTTCTATTCCAGATGACTGGAAACCTGTTGTTCTCTGAAAGGACTGTTCTGTTGCTGCCCAGGGCTGGTAGCTGCACTCCCAAAGTGCGTAATATCTCTGTGAGGGATTTGGTGAAGGCAACATGGGGAGAAATTCTGGTGGCAGTTAAGTCCCAGTGTTACAGAGAGGCCATGGTGTGGAAGGACTAAGCTGAGAAGAGGACCCTCTTAAAAATAAAAGGTGAAGCATTCAGTACCACAAAGATACCCTGTTTAAGAGATTATGGCAAAGTGAGATGCAAACTCACACTGTATATTTCTGATACACATTCTTGGATGCAGTGTTTGCATTTCTGCTGCTATGCCACTTCTGTCTGGAAGTAGGAGGGAAAAAAAGACTTTAATGAAACCACTCCAAGTGCCATTTGCATTTAGGAGTTCACACTAAAGCTTATGCTGAGGTTTCCTGTACAGATGTAGTGCAGAGAGCAATGATGTTTTGGCTCTCCGCTATTTTCAGTGGCACTTAATTGTTTCCTGCAGGCCAGAACCAGAAATGAACATTGTTTCCAATATTTATATGCTGATTTTATTTTTCCTATATTTATATATTATTTTTATTCTCCCTGGCTGCTCCTGCAGCCTCTGAAGGTTTTAGGGATTTGAGTGAATTCCAAACAGCCACAGAGAGTGTGAGGATTTATAATCTACAAGGCCTGAATGTCTGCATGTTATGATCCTGCTTATCCTCAGTCTGTCAGCAGACTGAAACTCAGCCTTTTCTCAGACAGTGGCAAGCACGGCACCTACAGCGCCTTCTCACTGCTGCAGCTCACCCCTAAACTTTTCTCAGTTTGAAGAGGATGTGCAGATGGTGGTGGCAGCATCAATATTTAATGTGCAGTCTAGGAACTGAGGGCAACTTCTCTGCACATCTTGGATAATTCTGCCCTTTTCTCAATTGGCAAAACTAAATCTTAATCCAACAGTTTGAGATTAACTGATAATTTTCTACATATATAGCCTGATACATGCAAAAGTAACAACATTTCTTAGTAATATAGAGCACAACACTTTCAGAGGGCGAAGGCAGGAGGCAGAAAAGCTTTTATTCTTTTTTGGCGGATATATCCTCAACCGAGTGATTTGTCACTGTTACCTAGAAGAGAAAAACAAACACAAAACTGCCAAGTATATAATCCAGCTCTCCAAGCATTTGATGTGGAGACTGCTTTTATTCTTAAAGTTGAAGTATATCTTGTCTTGCATGCCAAATTTAATACAGTGTATGCTTTTCCACTCTAGTCAAATAAGAAATGGTTGAGGGAGTTGTCCCCTCACTAAGGACAGCCAGTGGCAGAGGTTGATTTACCTGTCCTGGAAGCAGGGCAAGACTTCCTGTGTTTATTGGATCAGATCCTACCTTGCTGCGTGAAGGATTTCTTAATGGCACCAGGGATTTGGTGTTCTGAACATGGCGCTCTGCTGATAGGTCTAAAGTTCCTCATACACAAAACTTTTAAGAGAAATTCAAGAATGTAGACAAGTCACAGGTATAAGGTTTTAGCTGTGCCATGAAGATGAACTTTCTAAAATTCACAGCCACTCAGATCAATCTCGCTTACACTGCTTTCATGATGATACTTGACCTTCTATACAGCTGGTCCTGATTTATACTGTCATGCTGTCATGAAATTAGTATGAGACTTAGAATTTGATTCAGGCCTACACAAAACTTGACTAATGCTGTCAATACAAAAAGGTAGATCATATGTTTGCAAATGCTTTGCAATGAATATTGATCAGTATTGAACAGTTTTGAATTGATGTTCTGTCCCTTTAGAAGCTTTTATGATCCTTTGAACAATATCTAAGACTTTAAAGTGAAGTCTTCATAAAAGATAGCTACAGATGGAAATATGAATCAAACTACGGGGCACTGCAAATAACGAAAGAAGTGAAGGACTGTTAATTGCAAAAAAAAGCAAAGGGGTGACTCAGATTTTCAGTCTATTTTCTGTAATTATTTTAGCTCTGTTTTATGAAGCAATGTTAAAGACTACAGCTTTTCTCTACCACAGCACTAGCTAATCTTCTCATTCTGTCAAATCATAGCTTTCCTGTAACCTAGCAGATTTGACCAGTACTGTAAGAAGACTGAAAATAGGGGTTTCTGGAAAAAGATTAGATCCAAGTGTGAAGACAGTCTTCATCCTTCTTTGCTCCTCATTCTTTGTGTTCTCCTTTCCTAGAAAGGAAGAGTCAGCTGATCTGCTTCGATCTACTCAAATTTGGCTTCAGTTTAGTCTATGAGAAGGTAGTCCTTAACTCATGATACTCATGTCTGCAGTAATGGGAATACAGACAGAAGGCAGCAGTTGTTAAATAACAGGCTGCTGATGGCTTCAAGCAACATCTTAAAAGACCAGAAGGCAAGGATGAGGGCCAAACAGTTTAATATAAAACTGAAAACATGGCATCTAATTTAACCATCCTGTAATGCTCTATAACAATACAAAGGAAATGTTCCCAGCAATTTCCTCCATTTCCCCCTATTTTTCTTGCTCATAATCAATAAGCTACAGACAAACACATTTTCTGAGAGCAAGCAGATCAAAGTCACCTGTTGATATTATGGCATGCCACTGATGTTGGAGGGTTAAAAAATTCAAGAGGAGCATCCTGTAGGCACACTAATTAGAGTAAATGAGGTAGTCAGGGCTTACAGTATGATCCTGAGTTTTAACATGCCTTCACACTGGTCCCCATGTTTTGGGTTATCAAAATGGAATTAAATAAATGTTCTAACAACATGGCTATAGAGTAGAAAAAATAACTAAGAAAAAACATAACTACAATTTAATGGAATACATTAGCCACTTCAGTCCTTCCAAATGTCCAGGTAAATTTTTGGAAGTTTTCAGGATATTACTCAAACTTGTTTTTAACTAACAGAGATTCCGAATGGCAGACAAGTCTACAGTGCAATCAGGAACATGCAGAGTCATCCCTGAACCCAGCTAGTTCATTTCAATGCCTTAATGAAGACATGACAACATGGGCTTCAGTGCAGGCTGTGTAAGCACGCCTGGGATCCCGCTTATTTGCTTGGGTGGCTCCTTGTCACTCGAGTCCCTGCTGCGGTGCCTTTGCTCCTGCTGGCACCAACTTGCGTGACAAAATATCGCTCAGTTACACCTACACCTCTGCAATCCCACTTCTGCACTCACCAGGCAGGCCCAGCCTGGGCTCAACTCACAGATGACCCTCGTGCATCATTAAATGCCTCAGATTTCATAGGAAGATGATGCTTATTTTGGAACAGCTGTAAAAAGCACGGAAACACCACTTATTCTCAATCAGACGTGCTGCTCTTAAAAGTCTCCTCAGACACAGCGCATGTTTGTTTTGCATGTAAATGTAGATTTTTCCTATCCATTCCTCAAGGGATGGTCAGCTTTGCAGCACAATAACACTGCCCTCACAAGGCTCTATGGTCATGCGTGGTCATCCTGAGGTGCCACAACAGTGTTTCGTATCTTCCTTACCTACAATGAATCTCAAATTTTCCCAAGATTATTGCTCATCACCTGAATAAGTACCGAAGAGTAAATGAAAATAGCCATCGCCATGAAAAAAATCATTTAATGGCTGAAACAAAATGCCATCACTTCTGTGATAACAAAAGGTTTAGAGTGCATTACTGTCGTTTCTCTATACACTTGAGGGCTGGCTACTGGGTCAGATGGTGCAACAGTTCATGTAATCTCCTGAATGGAAAAAAATTAGGCTTAAAGTGCCAAATAGACGCCCATAACATAATATCAGGTAAAACAAACATATTCCTCCTATCTCCCCTCCCCAAATGTTAGAGAAATAGAGAGAAATTCCAGTCATTTCTCATTACTGTGAAGGTCAGCCTAGCTGGGAAAATTGTTTCTGCTTTACAATTCCCCAAACTGTAGAAAGCAGTTAGAGTTCTGGACAAAAACTAATGTTGCATTCAAAGGGAAAAGAGGCTGATATGGCATTGCTGCAGTAATAAGAGAATTTTTTACTCTTTCCACTTCCCTGTGAACCTAATCAACTGTGACATGAGAAAATATACTGGGCTCACCCAGCCAGAATCTGACTGCCACCTGAAAATGTCCTCAATATTCCACTGTTTGGGACTTTACAATGATCCTTCCGACATCAATTTTGTACATGTACATCAAAATGCCATTAGAAATGCTTACAAACACCTCCTGCTCACAGGCCTGCACTCAGACTCCAATCGAAGCCAGGCTGTAAAGACTCCCCAGTGGTTGGCTAAAGGTTTCTTTCGATTACTCATATGAAAGCATTTGGTTATGGAAAGGCATCTTGGGGGAGCCTGAGGGATCTACGGATCTCCCCCCAGACCGTCCTCATAAGTACGCTTGAATGTCATTAGGGGCAATATGTATTGAAGGTACTTTAAAACTTGTCCTTAACATTTAATTAATGTCTGTTGACTTATTAAGTTTTCTCTTTCTCCTCAAGATTCAACAAACAAACTCTGCCTTTCTAGGGATGCAAACATATGCTGATAAGTGGGAAGTAAAAAGAAAAGAAGAGGATCTCTCAGTTACATGTACGGATACATTATTGCCTCCATATACATGAACTAATGCATACATGTGCCACATACATGATGCAGCTGTAAATGAAGTTAGCCTTGATAAATGCTTGGCATATTTCATGTATTTCTTGATGACAGTTTTATTATTTTTCAGTGATGAAAAGCTGAATAAATCAAATAGAACGGAACACAACGATATTATCATCCTCTTCTTTTGTTCTAATATTTACAGGAAATATTACAAGTGTTTGACATATAAATTGAGCATTTGACTGACTTTAATAACCATGTGATCAATAAGAAGTGATATTTTTACAGTCTATGTTCAATATTTAAAGGGACAGGGGTCACGAATCTTTATCAAAGCACTAGGGCTAAAACTTTATTTTCAGAATCCATAATTTCTCTTTTTTAAAGTTTGTACTGACCTAATGCCATTAAAAAACAAGTTCTGCTCATAAAGTCTCAATCTTATTGGAGGTAGCATTAGAAAGAACACAAGTTGGGGCCACTTAGATACTTACGGATTTATTTGTCTTTATTTTCTGTAAGTTTCCCTATATTAAGGTGCTTTTTGATTGATAGGGAGTCACTCAATACCCAATATTTTTCTTTAGCATCAAAAATACCAATCATTTTAAAAAAATCACTGATCAACTTTAATCATACATGCACTGTATGTCTTTTTGTATCAGTCATCTTTAAAAAAAAAATGCTTGAAGTAGCCTAGGATGTTACATGCAAAATGAAAACCAACCAGAAACAGGTGAAGCAATAGTCAGGCTTCCCAGGAAAACCAGTGCTCATGGTGTGCTAAAATGGCAGCTCTCCCATCCAAAATGGAATGCACCTACGTAGCCTATACATTCAGCCCTTTCTTCTCTTACAGGTGGCAAAACCAACTAGTCTTATCCTATGCTTGTAATACATACAAGTATTCCAAACAAGTTCACAAGTCCATGTTGACTTATTTAGAATGTATAGAAATTATTCAGTAAAAGTTCTAGCAGACAATTCTTGAACAGAAAAGACATGTAGAACTGTTTCTGTGGTTGAAGTGATTATGTACATTTGAACAAGTAGGACAATAATTTCTCTTTCCAGCCTGATGCGCAGTCAGCTATCTCTATAAAGTGAAATAACTCCAAGATTGAAAAGCAAAACAGTCTACTAAAAGTAATCAGGGCATTTGCCACTATGTGGAGACCCTGCTTCAAGTCTCAAATTCAATTAGGTGCAGAAAAAGGCTTTGACTTGAGACCAAGATACTTTTCCTCTAGATGATTTCGCCACATGCCATAAGTAGCCTTGTTTTCAGTGAATCCTCAGTTTTCAACAAAAACTCAATGAAAAAAAAAAAAAGTCTTGAGTCAGCAGTTTAAGACAAGCTTGCTAGGCTTGGAGAGTAACAGGCTGCAGGAAAATGAGGGGGATTCTGTGTTGCTAACAGTAACGAACCTCGGTTATCATGGTAAGAACTGATGTTAGGACTAGGCAAGTTGTTGGCTCCTTGCCTACTGCTGGACTGGTGGACTGGCACGGCTGCCTCTGTTTCCTGAGCAGACTTGGGGCTGTCACCTCTCGTTGGCTGGCAGGTAAGAAGTGCGAAATAGGCTGATCTTATCCCATCCTACTTCATCCTCAGATCATTATTTCTGTTGTCTCAATATGCTGAATCACCCTTGGGAAATTTAAACATAGCACCCTAATGTGAACACCACCTTTAATGGTGTGCAGCCTTACAGTTTACTGGAAAACTGCCAGATTGAGCTTTTCTGAACACCAGGTAGTATTTTGATTTCAAGGATAGGGATGTAATTAGAAATATTGGAAAATAACTACTACTTTTTAAAAAATTGATGGAAAAATTAATTACAATACTATTATTTCCATTGGAAATGAAAACAAAAAAGTTTTTGGTTGGCAAATTTTGGTTGTACTCAGGAAGTCTTTCTCTCCATTGGCTCCCGAAAACAAAGTGTTTTGGTAGTGTTGAAATTTTTAAGTTTATACTTGTCAATGAGAATAAAGAGAGAGAACTGGGAGCAGTTTCTAAATTTCTTTAGGTGATTTGAGGCTGTTCTGAAGGTTTTTCATATTAATGAACAGTATTGTGAGCCATGTTTGCCATGAACTGGGTATGCAGTGTCTAGTATGCATTACTGCAAAATGGGCAGTAATGACTTTTTCCCTAAGTAATGACCCCACTAAGGGCCTATCAGATGTTCATGCTGACACTTCTAATGGTTACTCTCATTTTTATTTGTGAATAATTGCTCTTTCTGTATGTGACTGCTGCTTTTTCTGCTGACTCCATCCCCCTTCTGACCTGTAGACCCTTCAGATAAATATCCCAGGGATCTCCTCGTTGTGTCCCAAGACATAGGTAGTTTAATGACTTGTGAAAGTGTCTGTTTCAGCCTTTAAATAATTTACATGTAATCATCTTTTCCTCAGTAATCCCCCTTCTAGAAATAACAGGTAAGCCCTGCTTAGAGCTTAAACTTTATGTAACACTTAATGCTACTTAAAAACGAAAATGCTTAGTGAATTATCACTTGCCTGGCGGGATCAGTAGTCTTTGGGAGGTTCTACCATCTCCGTGGAGGAAAAGAATTAGGGTGTCTTTGGTGACAGGGTGCCTAAAACTTACTTTATTCAGGTATATGCAAAAAGCAAAATAATTATAAAGACTGGCTTTTCACCTGAGCACATTCCTTAGTTAATTGGCCTACTCAGGAGAGGCCATGTAACAAGTACACTTTCCAGGGCAAGAAAACACTTGGAGTTGCCTTCAAAAAACTCATTTTTGTTTTATTTGTTTCTTTGCAGTGTGGACAGAAACTTGCCATGGGTCAGGCATGGTTCCCAGACCAGCATTTGAATAGCCTTGCCCCTGCTTTGCTGCATCTGCTAGTTTTCTTCTTGCGAGACCACTGAAATGTCTGCTCTATGCAAAAGATTTTCCACTTTTTTCTTTTTTCTACTTTTTTCTACTATTTTTCTTAGTGTGTTTTTAGCAATATAATCTTTAGTGCCATCACACTAGTGTAAAGATGAATTTCTTAGAGGAATAGGTTTTCCTATTATAAAGTCCCTCAACAATGATATATTTATAGGGCCAACTGTGAAGCTGTACAGTTGTTCTGATACCTGCATTTGATTCAACACTTTTGTATGTTTAGGAGCTCAGTAACTCAAATAAACACCGATTGTTATATGACCCTTGCTGAATTAGCCTGAATTTTGAAATTTGCAAACTGCCAATTTTGTGTGATATAAACTACATATGAGAGCAAGATCTCTTTTTAAAAGAGAATAGCATTTGAAGTCTCTAAATTGTCTCCTTCAAGTGGTAAATAAAAATTTCTACAGTTCACATCAATGGCAGTGCATCTACACTTCTGAAAATCAGATCAATACTTATTCAAGAGAGTAGCCTTAGACTTTTGCAAAGTATTATTTAATTTGAACTTATTTTTAGAGTATTGCAGGATTAGGCTTGATAAAGAGATTGACTAGCCTCAACCTCAGTGTGCTGAGTACTGCCAGCTGTGAGGAAAGTCAAATGGAAAGAAAAAGAGTGGAAACTAAATACATTTGGGTACCTCAGTTCTAATATTTCCTCACTTTCCTGAACTCTTGGTGCAACCAGATACATTTATATGCATTTCTGAACAATATTTAGGCTATAAAAACATGAAGTAAAGGTACATAATGAACATACTTAACCAGCTCAATGCTTTAAACTGCTTTAAAAGCACTGCCCCAAGAAGATACAAAGCTTCAACTGAAACAGGTCTCTCCAAAAAAGCAGTGGTTGCAGTGGGATAATTTCTGTGGACGCATAAGCCTTCCATAAATATTTTACTATGCGTTTGTTTCATGACACAGATTTAAGTTTGAGAGGTTTCTCTTTTTCAAAAATTCGTACAAACATTTTGGGAAAAAGGAAAAGAGAACACACAATATGACCATTAAAATTCTGACTCTCCAGCCCCAGGAGCTGATCTTACACATCTCCAGTTAAGTTTGTGAGCAACTCTCAGCTGTTTTCTGTTGCTTACAGCTTACCCACATTGCCACAGGTTAAGAGTGACTTCTAAAGCTGTTTCTCTTACTAAGGAATGCTTGTTTTTCAACATTTTTAAAGTGAAGACGTGAACAAACCTTTGAAAAGTGACTGAATATTTCAACGCCAATATATTTTGCATGTAAAATATAAAAATCTCCATGTGTTGCATTTGAAATCTGATAAATATTTATTATCAATGCTGTTTGCTTTTAATCTGTTCAGGATATCATTCCTCCAGCTTTTTAGTACTTAAACAAAAATGGCATTTACATTACAATATTGCTTGCCAACAATCTCATTTTCTGGTTTAGTCAGCAGCCTTCATGCTTGATTAGTCTTTAATTATACAAATACCTACATATTAAAAAAGTTTTCTTTTTTCCATACTTTGAGCATGTAATTATTTTCTCTTGCATGCAATAACCTTTAATTTTAGGATTAAGCAACTGATTCTCTTTAGTATGGATGGATTTTTTCAAGTGTTAAAGCAAATTTGGTTATTGTATTACGAGTAGGAAAATTAACTTTAGGAAAACCTTTCATTAGTGCATTTGACAGCACACTGAGCAGCTGACAGAAACTTCAAAATATTCAATATACTTGAAGACAAAACGGATACCAATTCTGTGTCCTCTGAAGTCAACAGCAATACAACTCGGAATTCAGTGAGTGAGTGGCTGTGGCTACGCAACTCTGAATATTCATTGCCTTTGTAGCATTAGCATTACAGTAGTGCCCAGAAGCCCAGTGCACAACCAAGGCCTCACTGCGTTATAGCAGAAAACTGTACAAGTTTCCACGCTGAACAGATCAAACAATGGTGGGAGAGTTAAGGTAAGAGCAGACGGATGAGGTGAGGTGCGAGACAGTGATGGAGCCGGGAATGCACTCTGCCTCTTCTGACTCCAGCACCCCCTTACTAGAGCATAGGGCTGCCTGATGCAAATTATTTTTCAAAAGTTAATTCAATAAGCAAGGGTGTAATTTGATAATGAGATTACAACTCAATACACAGTTTTTGAGAAGTAAAAACCTGCCTCCCCTCCCCTTCCTTTCCTCTTCATGCAGTTTTCACTCACAAGAGCACGGACTGCCAAGCTGGGGTCTATGGGATTGACACATGTTATCTCTAAACCTGCTTGTACATTTGAAGCACCAGTGATTTCCCCCAAGACATACTCTTTGAATGTCTATGGGGAAAACATCAAGGATTTCAGAATGGCTTGGTTTTCTCAAAGTTTTGCTTATTTTTATATTTGTTTTACATGAACTGAAAATTCTGTCAGACACACATTTTGATTGCATTGAGAGCATTTTTCATAGACAGAAGACAGTGAAAAAAAAAAGTGAAGCTGCAACTCTATAAAGTTGGGGAGGGAGAAGTGGAGGAAGACTTCCTAATAGCATATTGAGCCTGCTCCTGTCTCATTTGAAGGCTGAGAGAAAACTCCTGCCAACTTTCCCAGGAGTAGCGGTGTGTCTTGTAATAAAGTGGTAAAGTGGAAGGCTACAGAAGGAGGTACGATGGAAATGTATACAGCAGCTTATGCAGGAGTGGTAATCAGTGACACAATTTCAGCCTTCCACAGTATTTTATTTTTGGTGTCTTAGTGACCAGAAAAGGTCGGTAGGAATTTAAGCACTGTGCATAGCAAAGCTGCTGTTTTTGTCCCCTCTCCTCCTACAGTTTTCCTATTCTGTGCTAAAAAGCAGGTCCTGTCCCTGGAGAGCTCCAGCTGGGTGGAGGAGTCACTCTCAGCTGAGTCCTGAGAATAACAATGCGCGTTAGCAACAAATCTGATATAATTTGTTATCATACACATTTAGATTCACCTTATGGTATCAATCTATTGGCCACCACTACTATAGAGCCTTCTGGGTTTTGTGTTAAAGCAGCTTCTTTGTTTTTTTATTTCTTTTAAGAGTCATGGATCCTCCTCACTTTGATTGCTCTCCTCATGCTTTTTAAAAGCATGTAAGTATTTCTTAGCAGGTATTCAATGATATATTGCTGCTTTAAAGAATCTCAGCTCCTTTAAGAACCAAATGCACCATCATCATTCTTTTACTAGAAAGATAATCCTAGCAGTACATGGTGCACTATTTTCCTATGTGAGTTTTTCTTCTCTGGAAACTCAGCTTTGCCTTCTAATCTTTGTCACAAACATAACCCAACTTGGTGCTGGGATTCTCCCTCACAAGATATCTTGTCATATCTGAGCTATAAGAAACAATTTTCATTTCTGTCCTGCATGAAATTCTCATAACATAAGGAGTAATTTCTGATGCAAAAACAGATGAAAAGCTGCAATATTGAAATGTTTTGAGAAACAAGAGTATGTATTTGAAAATGACAAAGTATTTCAGCAGTTTTCAAAACACCAAGCTGAATTAAATTTGCTTTCTCTTCCTCTTGTTAAATCACTATTTTCAGGCAATGTCATATAATTAATTGTTTATAAACAACTTAAACGGATTTTTAAAAAAACCCATCCCCAAGTATTTCCATTTCTGAGATTTACAATAGTAAATTTAAAAGAGAGATTTTGGAGAGAACAACAACTTTGGAAATTGTATTGCCCTTGGAAAAGAAAAAGCCCATAGAAAATTCCTGATTAGTTTTATTTACTACAGCATCAAAGTAAAAACTGTATATATTTTGAAACATAAGCCTGAAGTCTTTCTGAAACTCAAAAATGCTCAACTAGTTTCTTGTTCTCTTTTCTTCATTTCCTTCCTCAGCTGGTGGCAAATACCTTCATTTCTTGATGTTGGTCTGGATCAGCAGACCAACAGACATACAGAGGTGCTATAAGACAGCTTGCCCAAAAAGTCTTTCAAACTATGCTAACAAAAGAAAATCTTACGGGAGCCTGTTCTTCCAGATTAAAATGTTTATGATAGGGCCCCTTAGCACCCACAGCCTACTTCACTTTTACATAGATTCAGCCATGAATTTGTTCTTTTTTTAAAAAAAAAATAAAAGTCACAGCAGAATGTAGCACATTGCAAGTACATCATTTAACAATACAGTTTAGGACCATCAGATCCACATGGTGTCTGGTCTGTTTGCTGATCTCCCTACTGCTGGAATTTGCCTGTGCTCATGTGCCACTATATACACATTTCCTTAAATTACCCCAATTTAAGAGCTATTTTTGCACGAGGAACACTTTTCTAGCTGAGGCCTGAGGTGGTAACCTCTACCCTTTTAATTTTCCAGCTTCCACATAATGTATTGTTGGTTACTTCAAACAAAAGTAGAAGGTTGCTGAAGAAGGGGCAAAAATGAAACAAGGAGTATCTGGAAAGCTCATGTTTCCACTGAGACCCCTTGGATAAAAGGATATTTTTTTCTTTTGCCTAATTTGTTTCTAGTTGCAGCACTAAGGTCAGAATAAGCCAAGAGAATGAATGGAATGAACGTCCTGATGGGCTGCCCGGAGCTGGCTGGTGTTACGGATCAGCGTAAAACCAGCTCTCTTTCCTGTGCCTGGGCCGATGTAACTCACTGGAGTGGCAAATTACATCAGACCTACAGCTGTAACCCGACATTATGATTAATTTGATCAGTAATTTCTCCTGTTTTTCATTTTAATCGGTGTGACTATTCTGCTGTGGCAGGTCTTTCAGATCTAATTAAGATAAATTTCAGAGTAAAAGACTTGGCAGAATTTTCGAGTCAAATCCGAGCGTCAAGTGTGAAGACCTGCAGCACCAGTCAATCAATTCCCAGTAAAGACGGCAGGCTGTAACGCAGCAATCAACCCATTAGCACTTAAGCAAATTTCATAATCTCCAGGCCTGTGCTTAGTCACTCTCTCAAAACATTCTGGCTACTAAAAAAAAAAAAAGTATTATTATTTTTTTAAACACCTGCCTTGAACTGCATCTGCGGCAGAATCCACAAGTGGGTGCTCTGCTAGATCTCTGCAATACTGCTAAGAAAGACTTAATTTTTTTTGTTTTGTTTTGAGGCAGTACCTAGATGACAAGCAACTTCTTTAAGATGCTTTTTCATATGAGATGAAGGCCTGAATCTGGGCTACACCATTTTCAGGATATTGTCGCTGAGTTAGATTCAAGAAGCCACTACGCTATCTGTGCTCACTTGCCTCTGTAAAAATCCGTTGTTTTTATTTTTTCCTCACAGAAATAGAAAGCTGTGATGTCTTACATTTGCTTTATTTGTTCATTTGTTTGTGGATTTTTTTCATCATTACAGAGAGGTGAGGGGTATGAAAAAACCAGGAGAAATAAAGCAATGACTTGGGATATCTCCTTCTCAGTACATTTTTTGAAATGCGGTGAAAAGAAAAATTAGGAAAAAATAATGCTAGCAAACCAGATCCACTGATTTCAAAAGAGTATTTGAGGGAATAGGGAATAGAAGACCTTGTGGGATATGAACCCTTTCCTAAATTTGTCCAGGGAGGATCTTATTTATTATTTATTTCCCCATTTATTAAATACTTCAGTTGCTTTAGGGAGTTTATTAAATGCTCCCATTTCAGAAGCCAGAGACTGCCAGGCAAACAGCTCTACTTTTCCTCTCCTTCAGAGAATTCTCTTCCAAATGGTTTCCTATATTAGCCTCAGCTTCTGCCCCTTGGGTGCTAATAATGCCAGTTGTTTTGCTCGAAGATTAATTTCCTTTGCTTTAAATGTGAGTCAGACATTGATACTCCTTGTGCTTCTGAAAATAGCAACACCTACAGAGTGTATTTGGATGGACCAGGCAGCCAGCACTCCAAATGAGAGAAGGTTTCCTCAGGGAATGGAAAGACTATAGTCTCTTTGAGAGCCCTTAAACATCTTTTTGCTCCATTTAAACGCAGTATTCAACAGCTTTGCAGTGTGAAGACCTAATACCTCAATGACCCAGAATAGCAGTGAGCTTCTTGGGAGAAGAAGATAGATAGCTGAGGAGGAGAAGATCTGAAACGGTGCTTGTTTCTTTGCATTAATGCCATCTTACACAAAACTGACACTAGCCTTTCTGCAGAAATGACGTCCATGTAGGTAGCCGAAAGCACCTGAAACAAGGGGCAGCAGCTTCAAACAGGCTAGATCTGCTGGAAAACCCATGTGTATCTGTGTGTATGCCTCTGCACTGCACCCTAGGCCAAGGAGCCATGATAACCTGCCAGGTCGCCACAGAGGAGCAGTAGAATGGACAGCAGAGACAGAAGGATTAAGGAGGCCCATGGTAGGCACCAGGGGAGGTGAGGAGTTCCAGGCCGCACTGCAACTCAAATTTGAACTTCAAATTGGTGTTACCATCTTGATCAAGTTTCAACAGGAGTCTGTGAGCGTAACACAAATGTCCTGGGATGTAAATGAAGACAGAAAAACAGCCCCTCGCTTTGCAAACTAATCCTGGCTGCCCTTCTGGAAGCAAGAGACTGTTGTTCCTACTGCATCCTAAATATATGTAAATTTATCAAAGTCTCAGTAAACACTGAGCCTTTTTTTAAAAAAAGTAGATTTTTCCTTAATTAGAAGCTATCCAGTGAATGTGGTTGGGAGGGAGAGGAAGGGTCAATTTGGGCCTTTTTGACTGCTGGAGCCTCAGGCATCTGTATATACATTCTCCCTCATTTACAGCTGAGTGTTTCAGCCTTTCTGCTTTTCTTTTCTCCTTTGTTATAAAAGAGTTGAGGTGCCAAATATATTATTTAAGATTAGTATAAAAATTTAATCTGAAGTGGGTTCTGTTTTTGCAATCCTAGAGTTTCCTATTACTTGGAAGATTTTCCTGCTGTTGTCATCTCCCCTCTTCTTCCCTCTTTTTATTATCATTTTTTTCTCACTCATCATCTTCCATCAGCTTCAGTTATTCTAGGTAGGCTTCTATGACAAAAAGGGGCTTTAGAAAAAGAGTTCTGAAAATGGTCAGAATAATTTTAGAGTGGGGCAATCCTTGGGGGATTTCCTGTTTGTTTCTATCCACACATGAGCAAAGCAGTAGAAATCACTGGGATTTTTTTCTATTTGTAGATCTGCCTTTCGGTAGGCTCCTCTTATCTATACCACTAAAGCATACTATGGATGACAGCACCAGAAGCCAAGCTCCTGTTTGGGGCCAGGACTGTTAAATATATGTTGTTCTTAAGCATCTGATTCTGGCAGTCAAGTAGAATAATGTGCAACTTAATATTTGCCTCATCTGATTTTATATAATCAAGATCTTATGGCTCCAGATCTTCAATTGAATGGAAATTCTATAAGAGGTGCTAACTATGCTTTGAAGTTGCAACATGCTGGCCATTCAACAAACCATACGGTTTGCCCTATAATAATACTAAATATTCAGCAGAGAAGTATATTTGGGGAAGGATATATTTACAGAATTAAAAGTTTTGAAGTTTACATTCTGAGCTGGGCTGTCTTTTGCCTCTGGTTAATTTTGTCTCAATCAATGGCACAATGGAACTAAAAATCTATCTACAACTATCCCTATGAAGAATTTCAGCATTTTAAAATAAAGGGATGTAGGTCCTCCATGATATATCTGACCCCACTACCTGCTGAAATGCAGATCAACTTGGAAAAACTCTCTTCTGCCTTGCTGTCTTTTGCAAGTCAGTAATGACCCTGACTCTGTGGTGTTGTGCCATTACCAATGTACATTAGGAGCATCATCATTCATGTCAGCACAGAACCAGGCCGTGAACTTAGAACTAAGCTTTCTCTTCTTACTACACAATCATTAGCAATTACTGAAAATAATAGTTTTGTAACTACAAGCCAGCCGAGTGTATGGAGTAAAGAATGGTGATCGAATTATAGCAGTCTATTGCAGAACAACCTGACAAGAATCATTCTGAGAGTTTTAACCAGTATTTTAACCAATACACTGCATGAGTATTATTAATTTCCGATTGGCTAGCAAAAGTACCTCACTCAGGTATACCTAAGCAAGTCATTTTCATTTAATTTGCTTTCTGAAGGACATGACAGTATCTGTACATTTTGAGATGTAATTGCTGTTATCCTTCAGAGTTTTTTGAAACAAACACAATCATCCTCCTGAATTACTGACTTTCCATGACAAGTTTTTGAGGTTGCATTGTTCTAAACTAATATCTTTCAGACAGATCTTGAATAATGTACGAGGATAAAGCCCACACGAAAAAATCAAGAATTCAGGAATGAAATTTAAGCTGTCAAACTTTAACTTACTTGATCTTTATTCCCTTAATATTGTTCAAACAAAACCCATTTCATTCTAGTTCATAAAGATCATTACCTTAGAGGCCATAATATCTTTGAATTTAGTTTTAGGTCGATTTTTAAGTTAAAGCATTGGACATTAAAAGAATCCTCATCCTAAGCAGCTGTTATTAACTGGATATATGAACTGATGCCAAATGTCTTCCTGCTCTTTTTTTTTTTTTGCACTTATATAAAAGAAAACAATTTCAAAACCAATCCTCAAGCTAAATGTAGGAGGTAAAACAGTTTTTCTCCGCGGGATTTTGAGTGGAAATTCAAATTTAATGGAAGAGATCATACTATTGCTCTGCTTTAGAAAAGTACACAAACACATCATTAAACCATCTATAAAGTACAGCAGCAGTTCCTCTGGAGATATTTCTGAGTATCTCTGGTTTGAATATCAGAGAGCCTCACAGTCCTCACTAATACCACAGACCATGTTTCAAGTTCTTCCTAAGGATTTCTGAAACACAGTATCTCAGGGAAGCTTGGGAAGTGTTATGCTTAGCATAGAAAAGGCTGGAAAGCCAACTCAGCAGTCCTAAACCCATCCTTAAAGCTAGGCCTGAAGTACCGCACAGAGTCCAGGCTTCTGTTCTGGATGTTAGTGCACGGCTGTGTTTTCATGGTTGTTTAAATGACATGGATCACAGAGGAAAGAGTATAACAATATTTAACGCCAAATTTATTAGGAAATCTTTAATGCTGAGCCAGAGCTGACAGCTAATGACTTAAAATTCACTGGCTGGTGCTCTGAATGTGTCCGACTCATTCAGTTGGCTTAGCTACACTGGCTAAATACAACCCAGTGGGAGTACCAGATCTCTCACTTTGCTATTTCATCAGGTCTAATCCCAGTCTTAAAAGGGGTGGTTTAGGACATAGTGCTTGAACTAAAACTGTCTCAGAATACTTGATTCCCTCCCTCTACTATTGTTTAGTCTGCTGTATCCAGAAGGGTAGCTGGGAGGGTAACGCATTAGAGCGCAATGTGTCAAGGTATCTCCATGAGAACACTGACATGAGTACCTCTTAAACAAGGAGTCATTAGTTTTACTTACTTACTTTTATCATTCTTCTGAAAGGGAGACATGACCCTGCAGAGCTAAACAGTAGTAAGCACACCTAATGGCCTGTACCTGTAGCTTACGGATGAGACTGGGAATACTGGCAAGTAGAACAGGACTGGAGAGCTAAGATCTCTAGTTCAAAGTCACTGTTAGTACACCTCTCCTGAGGCATGTTCAGTAAGCTCAGCCCTGTTCCTCCCTTCCCCAACCTTAACTTTCATGTGCACTTGTTTTGCTTGGAAAAGTGAATGCACAGCAACTTTTACAGGAAAATATTTAGCAAGCAGTTTTAGCAACATGTGGAGTATATATATATACTTAGTGTGCATACATTGCAGCTGCACCAAGACAGTAACATGTAACAGAAGCTCCTCTGGAGCTATTTCTCTCTCTGTTTGTCAATAATCTGCATATTGAAGAGACCCAAAGCACTCACTAGCATGACAGACTGTGCACTAAGTAGTGCTTAAGTAGCCCTTAAGACAATACACAGATGAAACTCCAGAAACATTATGTTCTACTGTAAGAAACGGCTCAAGAAGCAAGGACACATCTCATGTGGACTTTTAAGTCTATTAGCTAAACCATTAAAAATACAGATTCGATACAATTTAGTCGCAGCTCAGATTAATGCCAGTCTTAACTGGCCACACAGAAAACACAGCTTCTTGTAAACCAATTCACTTAATTGCTTTAAAAGGGATTATTTAATTATTAAGATAATGCAGTTCAATTTCTGCAGCAAATGGGGCAGAAGCCATCAATGCAGATAAAATCTTCAAAGCGAGGTCTCAAAATTTAGGGAATAAAGCGAACAGAGATTGTTCTTGCTGGCAACATTCCTTGCTTGTTTTAAGTGCAGTTCCACTGCCCATCAAAGCAGAATCTGCTCACTTCACAGGTGACCCTGGTGTTTATCAGAATCATACTTGTGGGTATAGTCAACACTGTTCTTGCAGAACACGGATACAGTATGACACATACTGTATAAGAACACGCAAGTGTAAGATGTTCAGATTGTTATACTGGAGCTCTCCTATTTCTGGATGGGACTTCCAAGACAAGCAAAGTTCAGCATTAGTGCGGGTGTCACATTTGTTTTGGTATATTCAAATACACCCATGTCAGTGGAGTGAGCACCTAGGAAAGGGATTAACTGGCTTTCTTAGCTCTGGGATCTATACTGAGAATCTTAACAGAAGTATTTGATCCTTCACAGGATGAACTTTAGGACTGTGGTTTCAAGAGGAAGGGTTACCCATCCATCTCTAGCACACAGTCAGCAGTGGAAGCTTTACTTTTTCAGGGAAGTCAGGATAATGAGCAGCTAATTTTGCTGCCCCTGAGTTATCACAAAGGGTGAGTGCTGGGAAAATGCATTTGTGAAGGTTACATCACTGCATCGATGGAAAAAAATCAGACCGTTTTCTATGGGCTTTATAGTATGGACTTTATGAACAAAAGATGCTTACTCTTCAAAGGGAAACAGGGCTAGGACCATCATTAGTTACACTTTTTTGGTTTATCAAGCTTTTTGGCCTAAGGCACATGCTTATAAGAGTAATTAGGATGAGGTAGAATTTCTTGTACGGTCAGAAGGTGTTACATTCATCCGAGTTTCCTTTGCACTGGGAGAATATGCACTTATCGTTGCAAAACTGTTGGAGCTTTGTACTTAGCAGCCTACCTGCAGCGGATTTGGTGAAGTAAGAGGAGATGGGAGGCCGTGTCCTGGCGACTGGCTGGGTTTCTGGGGGGAGCTGGAGGACTGCGAGGCTGGGGGCGGTTGGCCCTGGCTCTGGGGCTGCGTTGGGTTCTGCTGCGGCTGCGCTGATGCCTGCGGCTGCGGGGCCTGCTGGGGTGGCTGAGGCGGCTGTGCTGGCTGCCCTTGCTGCTGCTGCTGCTGCTGCTGCTGCGGCTGCTGCTGCGGCTGCCCTTGCTGCTGCTGCTGCTGCTGGAGCTGCTGAAGATGCTGAAGCTGTTGCAGCTGGGAGTTCAGGGATGAGGTAGCTGTGAATGGAGGAGAGGGAAGACAATTACGCCAGGGTCGGCACCACTTACTGTGTTTAACGATATCCTGGATTAAGTTCTGGATCCATTATAGCGTGGGGAACATGTCCTGCTGAGCTCAGCGGGGTTCAAGTTGTGAACACTGCAGTATTCACAGTATCTGGGTTCTGACAGGCTGTTAAGGAACCCATTTGCATAAACAACAGTGTGTGGTTCTGCCAGTGCAGTTCTGTGGAGAGAGCAGGGCTTCACTGTCCTGAAGGGAAGGAAAGCAAAATTTCCCTCCAGTAAAGCTACAGCTTTGCCCACTGGATGGACCTCAGAGCACACTTTGCACAGACAAGCTGAGCAGTGAGACCAGTGGGAATATTGTCTGCCTGGAGAAAAGACCTTTCGAATGTCACCACACATGTCAGAGCAGTGCTAGCATGAATATAACAGTTACGTCTGAAACCAGTCACATGAACTGGTGCTATTGTGTAGAGAAGGAGAAAAGCACAGCTGCAAAATAAAGGATGCCCTAAAAAGAGCTCTGTCGTATCTTTATACAGTAAGTATCAGGAAATAAAACGTTTAGCTGTGATATTTCTTGTGCACTGCACAGGTAACAAAAATGCCCAATAAAATGCTTATGTGTCTGAAATTAGAGCTTGATCCTTATCATTCATTTCTAAAAGCTATAAAACTCTTATCAAAAAGGGTATTTATGTTCTGCTTACACTGCTCAAGGTAGCAAAATGCTGTCACTATTTTTCTAGCACCAAGTGTGCTCCAAGTGTGAGGCTTGGAAGGTGGGGGCCTACATCAACCTGCCAGCATAAACAGGAGCAAACTGTATTTCCCAGAGAGGCTTTCAGATAGGCTAAGAGACTGATTAAATTCATGAAGGCAAGAAGTGTGCCACAGGGATGTCACTAAAGCAGAATGGCTTAAGCAGCAACCAGGACCTCACAGGAATGTGAGGCTTTCTCACATCGTGGTCCGAATAGGTCACCAGGCTCTGTCCTTACCTAGTTTAACCAATATTTTAGGGGGTTGAGAGAGAAGGGTATAAGATGCCAAGGGGAACAGCTTGCAAAGTCTTTGCACTATTTTGCGCTTTACTGCTTTGCCAACACCATTTTGTATTCTAACTTCCACCAGCAACAGCCAAAGTAAACTGGGTGTGAATCAAGGCCATTATTTCTGCTGTTTCTAAAAGAGGATTCAGATTTCATGGCTAGCAACACTGTTCAAGCTATTTGTGGATCGCCAGATAAAGCCAAGTTGTCTCCACTTTCTTTTTATGCTGACAGCCCTATTTCAGCCTTCCAGATGTCTATGCCCTGGGGATGAGCCTGAGGTCTTGGTATGACTTATGAAATCAATGAGCCATAAACTGGAAAAAGCAAAAGAAAGGAAAAAAAAAAAAGACAGAGAGAAAGATGAGGTAGAAAGGGTAAGCCAGAAAGGCTGTGTAAAGGAGGAGTAAAAAGCTTGGTGGATGTTGGTAAACTCATAGCTGTTTTAAAGTTTTCTGTCACCCATGGCAAGAATCAAATTGCAAATACATCTTGGCAACAGTTAAGAATTATAGTCATGTGTGTATGACTTTAGTAAAAAAAAAACAACTGAATTATACAGAGAAAAAGGAATGGTAATATCAATATATTTCCACTGGTAAACTATGGCAGTTTTGTTTGACAACATAAAAGAGAATGACTTTCAGATTAAAAACACATGTGGTATCCCATGCAAAAGAAACCAGCCTAGAAGAGTAAGCATAATCCTATTACTTCCAAGATCAGAACCCACAAACAGATGCCCCAAATTCAACAGGGTAGTAAATGGGAACAACCTAAAGGAATATGAAAACGAAGAATGGAGAAGAAACATGTACAAAAAAATGCAACTCTACAGTCAAATGTTAACCATAGCCTGAAGCACCTCAGATGGCAGGGAGAATTGTTCACCAAGCCCACCTGCAGGTGGGTACACTCAGTGCAGGTGGCTCTATGCACTGGAAGGACTTTCAGTTCCCATGTGGAGGAAACTAATCTAGATCAGTACTTTACTTTGTGCAGACCATTTCCTATGGCAAGCCAAGAACCTTTCAAATATAGTGCTTTTGGTTTGTACTGCAATGGTCCCTGCACACTTCTGCTCCCACAGGGCAGTCTTAAGGGCCATGGCTTTGAAGAATGGATTTGTCGTAATGCCACAGGTTACACGTAGTGCACTAGGTCATGCAGACAAAAGCATTCAAGCTGAGGTGAAGCCATCTACTGAAAAACTTTTGGAATATAGGACATGTTTAGCTCCTTGAGATATGCCTTTCAACAAGATTTTGGAAAATATGGCCGAAGATAAAAATAACGTCAAAATTTTCAATCTGAGATAATGTAAGGTAAGAGAGAACAGCACGATCCTTGTGTTTCTGATAAAATAAAAGTGTAAGCATAGGGCAGTACTAAATCTTGATTTAATCAATGATTTTATGATCGAATTTGAAGTTTGCAAAAAACACCCATTGATCTAATGTTAAAGTTAAAAGCAACATTGCAAGGACTTCTTAAACAGTGATATGAATGATATGTATTGAAGAGCAAGGAAAAAGAAAAATAAAAAAGAAATTATTTTTCTTGACAAACCAGAACAAATGAAGGTGCCATTACAATACAGTGCAAAAACTGTCTTGTTTTCTATGTTTTCATGTAGCTCAAAGCAATCAGGAGACTATTATTTAATAAATATCAGTATCAACATCCTACACATTTTTCTTCATGTTCTCACTTAAATGTTACTTGTTGCCAATCAGGGACGAAAGTAGTAATGGAGCTGAACGTTGGAGAGTTTAAAGCATGCACACAGATAGACAGAACCAGCACTGATCTGTTTGTTCACCATAGGATGAAATCCCAAATTCAGTGAAATACAACTTTATAAAATGCACAAAATTTTGTAAATCAAGATTACATTGTTATAGAGTGGTGGGATGGTTATCCAAACAAAAGTAGGCCTTGCTTTTATTAATGAATCATGCCTTTGGTCAGCTGTGAAACTATGTTCTTAAAAGTAAAAGGGTCATTAAACTGACATTCTCCACAAGAAAGTTTAGGCCAATACTCTGTTTAACGAACGCTGTGACGTGTACATCCTTACTTTCCTCAATACATATAATAAGGGGCAACATCAACAGTGAATAAAACGAAACCAAAGCTTTTTTTTTTTTTTTTTTTTTTTTTTTTAGCTGTAACATTGGCGGTTCAGGTCTGCTAAGGTAACTGATGTTGAAAGGCCAATGTCAGGACGTTTCTGTGCATTGACAAACCAGGCTGCTGCAATCACTCAGGCCAGCAGACTTGTCCCATCTATGACTTGGTTCTGAAGAGGGATTGGAAAACATCTCTTTGTAAAATCTGAGGGCATAAAAGCCACTGTCAGCTGTTGACTCAATATGAGGATTTTTTCACTGCTTTGTCTAGGACAAGGCAGGTTTTGCATTCAGTACTGCTCGGGACTTGCATATTGGCTAACATCTCTATCATTCACTTCTGTACTGCAAGTGCACTCACTGGAGTGGAAGATGGTCCCACTGGGAAAGTTTGGTTGATGAGGAAAAGTTACCTCAAGGAAAAGTTGTCAGGCTCATTGCGAGCTTCTACACAAAATTATTCAAATAACTTCTTGTCATTTCACATAATTCCATTCAAAAGCTTCCCCAAAGCCTAGTATCATGCTGAGATCTAAATTGCATTGAAGTAACTTACTGAGGTACGATCGTTTAATACAGTGATGGTAAACAGACAGAGAGGGAACTGGGGGAAGGACTGTTGATCCAGCCATGGTTCTCCCAAAGCCACATGGTAAGTGTACTGCAAAAGTGGATTTAGGGCTCTGATCATGCTTTCAGTCTAGTGCTCCTGCTGCCTGATTGCAGTGCCTCTCTCAATGCATATACCATCCACAGCAGGGGTTGTGTCATATTATTGTTTGTAATCAAATTCCCTACAATTCCCAGAGCTTGCTTGCATACCTCATCCATTATAAATTGTGTTCCTGTCTAGCATTTGTCACTCTCTACAGAGTTTGGAGCCTGATGGAATTTCAGGTGGTGCAACAGTGCTATGTCTGCATATATAAAAGATAACACACATACAGCTACCTCAGAGGAATATTTTGATGCCTTACTGGCTAATAGTTGGATAAACTTAAAAAAGACAGCACAAAGTACCTCACTTTAAAGGGGAGATAATTTACAAAAAAAAAAAAAAAAGGGATGAAAACAAACTATCAAAAACTGTGAGGAAAACCCAGAAAACCTATGTAACATTTCAACTTTCATTAACAAAAATGCTCATTGAAGATACGGCAGGTACCTGAGAAACTGGTAACATGAATCTATACCTACAAGAAACAATGCCATGAAGGTTTTTCAAACTTAAGTTTGAAAACTTAATTTCACTGTAATTTCCTGGTTGTTGCAGTGCCTTGGCAGACTTCCCAAGAAATCATTCCAGGTTTTATAACCCTGCTTTAACATGTTTATCCCAGCGCTTACATTAGAGTCAGAGCTGTAGAGTAGAAGTGGTGCAAATGGATAGTCTAAAGGCAGCAGAGACATACTTTCTGATCCCCCAGGTCACCAGGTACTCCACCTGTTACTTCTCTACATGTTACAGATCTCAGACTAAGGATTTAGAGAACATGATGATCTAAGAACCATACTCTTCTGGAGTTCCTTTTGGAGGTCCAGTAGGCACAATACTACTGTGTACTTACAATACTCCCATAAAACATTTCATAGAATCATAGAATGCTTAAGGTTGGAAGGGACCTCTAGAGATCATCTAGTCCAACCCCCCTGCACAGGGTCACCTAGAGCACGTGGCACAGGACTGCATCCAAGCGGGTTTTGAAGATCTCCAGAGAAGGAGACTCCACAACCTCTCTGGGCAGCCTGTTCCAGTGCTCTGTCACCCTCACTGTTAAGAAATTTTTCCTTAAGTTCCTGTGGAACTTTTGGTGCTTCAGTTTCTGGCCATTTCCTCTAGTTCTGTCGCTGGCCATCACTGAAAAGAGACTGGCCCCATCCTCCTCACTGCCTCCCTTGAGGTATTTATACACACTGATGAGATCCCCTCTCAGCCTTCTCTTCTTTAGGCTGAACAGGCCCAGCTCCCTCAGTCTCTCCTCATAGGGCAGATGTTCCAGGCCCCTGATCATCCTTGTGGCCCTGTGCTGGACTCTCTCCAGCAGCTCCACATCCCTCTTGTACTGTGGGGCCCAGAACTGGACACAATACTCCAGATGTGGCCTCACCAGGGCTGAGTAGAGGGGCAGGATCACCTCCCTTGACCTGCTGGAGACGCTCTTCTTAATGCACCCCAAGATCCCATTCTCATCATGTTTTCTTTGCATCTTCTGTTCCTCTGCTTGTTGCCTACAGAGGAAGCTAAAATAAAACTAAAATACTCCTCTACCTAGTAGAGTGGTGCAATGGGAAAAAAAATCCTCTCTGATGCAACCATAGTGAAAGCAGTGGTGCTAGTGTGAAAAGATCTGATCCATGGAAGATAAAATAACTGAATCGGGTCCAAATCATAGTTATATTCAATAACATTAGCATCACCTGCCTGCTGGCTATATATTATTGCATAAGCATAGGAATTTTGTCATATTTAAAACTAAAGACAAACAAAAAACTTTTAAAATATTTTTTAAAAAACACGTTTTAAATCTCAATCACATTTCTCCAAAGAGTCAGGAACTGAAGCCTCACAATGTTTATAATATTTATAAAAACAGTGTAGAAACTGTAACTCTTTTTCACATCTCACTCCCCATGCACATCCAGATTCCAAAGACCACTCCAGTGCTTGGCATAAGATCAAATTAATGCTCAGGGATTCAATTTGTATCTAGAATCTGCTCTTGTGGATAAGCTTCACATAATGTCTGATTTATCTTATTAATGTCCTGTGTGTTTGTTTCTGCGTAAAGAGGAGGAAGAGATAGGGAGGAATAGGCAATTTGAGCCTACAAAGGACTGTGTTGCTCTACACTGTATCCTGCTTTTACATAATTGCATAGATGTTCTTCAGTGCATTGATACAATGTACAATGGGCTAAAAAGGAGAAAATCATACATTAAACCTTTTTTTATTTGACTGAGCACAGAACTTGGCTCTTGCTATTTCAAGGGCCTAATGCTTTCTTCTACTTCCCCAGTGGAAATGGAGAATGGATTTACATTGCCTCAAACTGAAAAGTGTAACTAACTTAAGCATCTGGGCTCGCGTCTGAACTGACATGGCCTGCTTTTTTTTCCACCCTGTTGTTTCTCTTCTAATGAGGTATATGCTTTGCCTTTCTTTGAAACAGATTTCTGCAGATTGAATGCACAGGCTCAACAGTCTAATGCAACCCTGTGTTTACACTCTCCCCACTGGGTAATGAGAGGTAGGTTAGCCAACTATCCAATGTATTTCTTGCATATGCTTGAGTTTTCTTTTTGAAAGCAAAATGTGAGTTGCTTTAAATACGTAGCATCATCTTTGTGAAAAAAGAGAGAGCTGGACTTATGGCTGAAGAGATTAGTAATAGGATACAAAACATATTATTTCTAAATCATTGGTCAAAATCTAGTCTGGGTCAACGGAGGGAAGAAAAGTCAATGCACTTAAATAGTGCTTTTGAGTGTTCTCTACCTTATAGAAGATGTATTAGATCTATCGAGTCTATAGGAGATGTATTCACACCTAGACATCCACAGAGAGCCTGCACTGGAGGCCATTTGCCACATAGTCAACGTAATAAATTCAGTGCCTCCCAGTATCTACTAGGAAGACTATAAAGAACAGCGTCTCGGATGGTAGGAAGTGACACCTTTATTTGAATCTCCAGAAGAGCAGAAGGGCAGAAAGAGTAAGGAGACCAAGTCATCTTCTTCCTAAAGGTGACCCTTCAAGGTTACAGTGGCAAAACACTCAAAGTGTTACTGGGAGAAGCTTGCACTGCCAATGCGCACCCTGTACCAATGCTGCAGATAAACAGAGGGGCTTCACTTTCTAACGTTGTCATATCCAGCATCTTTCATGAACACTAAATTCACTTTAAAGAATACAGGCAATAAAAAGGAAGTATTAAGAAGAAAACCATCATAATTTATCAGGTGCCTATGGTGTCTCCACATTTTGATGAATACTGGAACTTCCCTGAAAAATGATCCACTGCCTTAAATAAATCTGACATTTTTTGTTCCTTAGCAAACTTCAAAATGTACAATAATACACTAGAATCTTAAGGGAAAAAAGAAAAAGTTGTTGTTCTAGGTGGAGAGTTCGAGTAAGTATTAAGGCAAATGTATTTGGAATACTTCCCATTTTGAGATAATCTGGGGGCTATTTTCCTCTAGTTTATGACAACACTCTGTGAGTAAAGTTCCCTGAGTGTATTGTAAAAATTGCATTAACCTATTTAAAATGCCCAAAGGCAAGAACAAGCTGCAGAAATTAGACTTTAATAAGCCATTTGCTTCCTCAGCCCAAATGGGACCTTAGGCCCCATATTGTACAGATGGCTGAAACATTAACTGGAGTCAGGGTATCATCAAGACACAGGGGATCAATCAGAAGACCATCCTGGGACCTCCATGCAAAGACAGGCAATTAAAAACCCACTGTAATAGTCGTAGGGCAATGTAAGTGTTTGAATGCCAAGGGCTGAGTGTCAAGCAAATGGTATCTAAATCTGCTAAACTCCTAATTTTACCAACATGATAAATTTATTGTGAAAATATTCCTCTCTCAAAGACCAGGGGACAGGAGTCTTTATATCAGTCCCCTATGCCAGATAAAAGTAGTTTTGTAGTTACAAAGAGTAGGACTGGTCCCAAATTGTTTAAGAACAGAATAGCTTAACATATGGAAAATTAAATTGAGTAGAATGACATGGTACTCCTAAAGATTGGATTTCAAGACCGTATTGAACTCATGAGAATGCTTCTGTGGATCAGAATTTAAGATAACGTATCATTTCTTGAGAAAAATCTGCAGGACTCCTTTGAAAGAAACTAATTGACAGAGAAAAAAATGATCATCTAAAGGCCAGCAGAGCCCAATATAAGATTTCACAGTCAAAGGGATGTGACAGGGAGCAGCTGAATGACACAAAGAAATTAAGTTTGAAGCAACAAACTGCTGACTCAGAAAACAATGACCATGACTCATAATGGACATCTGACAATGGCTGGACAGCCTGTGCATACGCAGCCTTTAATAAACAAAATTCTCCTTTATTTTTTTTCTTTCCTTGCCTCTTTCAAATGCTCCAATATTGATGGGAACCATAATTTCCATGGCACTTATGCAGGCTATGTGTTTGATGTGCCTTGGAGTAAAAATGCTTGTAGAAAAAGCAGTGCAAAGACATACAGCCTCAGGAGCTTCGGAAGAGGCTCTGCAGAAGCCTGTCTTGCAGTTCAGAGAGTGACGGGTCCCCAGTCTATTAGGCTCCTTGCCATTTCTATTGGCAAGGTGTCTGAGAGAGGCTTGGGGGAAAGTTTTGTCAAGAGGAACTGGCTGAACTACTTGGTGCTTTCAAAAGATGGTTTTGCATTCTACAAGAAAAAAAAGAGAGGCAAGTGTGTGTTCCTTAATTGTTTATGGCAAACATTTCCCCTGATGAAAATATATTTAACCAGGTACAGCCATAGCAAAGGTTCTTTGAAGATCAGAAATTATTACAAGACTCTTCAAAGCGAGTCTTTGAAGTGAATCATGTTCCCTTAACTAAATGTGAAGTTACTGTAAGTGAAATGCAGTGGGCTTTTTGTGCATGTGTGTAAGCATTGTTTTTAAACAATACAATAGAATAACGGGTCAAAGTGCATGTGGTTTAAAAGGCTGGCCTTAAAGCTCAGCTTGTGGAAGTGTCTGCAAATGATAAAGGACAATGTCACTCTTCCCTAGTCTTGACCAAAGGAAGTAGCAGAGTGTACTATGCCCACCAGATGACTTAGTACGACAAGTGGCTTTCATCTCTCAGACTATCATTATATTTCTGTTTCTGTCCTTTTCTACTTTCAGTCTCATTTAAAAGCTGAGAGACCTGAGACAACTCCCTTTATGTAAGAAGAGCTCCAAGTTTCAGGCAGCTGCAAACTCTATCCCAGTGTGCAAACTCCAACTAACTGGAGAAGTTAGCCGAAGAGCAATGAGAACTGGCCATGGAGCGAGTCAAAAAGCAGAGATGTGTGCATAATAAGGAGAAAGGAAAAAAAATGCAGCCCAAACGAGTCCTTTCATTTACAGTCAATAAAACAGCCAATATGAGAACCAGCTACAAGATTGGCAGCTCTATCTTGCTGCAGTGCTGTGCACACAAACAATCTGCTGGGGCAGTGGCTTAGGCTTCAACCTGCTTAATAATGGGCATTTTCCCCCCATAATAAACTTGAATTTTACTGTTTTTACCAAGCTGTGAAAAATTAAAAGTGGTAGCAGTTTGAAAAAGAGGGGAGAAGAACATAAGAAAACATACGGCCTGATCCTGCAAGGGTCCTGGGACTGAAGGCAATTCCTCTCCTGCTGGGGCACACAAATACCACCTTGAACATGACATTCTTGATTATCAAGTCTCATGGAAAAATAAAAAAGGAATATAAAACTTTCTCTAAATGACACTAGATACTGCTTAATAGCTATGTTACAAAAGCAATCATGACAATAGGTTCCTGGGTGGGTGAGTAGATGCTGTAAGCTCAATATGTGCGCAGAAGACAGAGCAGATCAGGGATCAATGCACAGAAAGAGTAAGCAATTTGCTCCCCATCACATGAGAAATTGCAGAAGAGCTGGGAAGGGAACTCCATTTTGGTTATCAGTTCCCCTGGAAGACCTAGTCACAGGCAGGCTACTGCAGGACACCATGTTTCCCTCCTGCTGGCTCTCAGGGACTTCACTCTGCTCTTGAGGTATGTTCACTTTCATGGTTCCTCTCAAGATTTGCTCTGCTTATCACAATGCCCCTCCAGCGTATATAACAAAAGTTCTATTTAGACGTGGCCATTTCAAAATATCCTACAATATCAGTTGTTGTTGTATGTAAGCTTTTAGTTAAATACAAATCAGTTTAGGGTGATCTGCCCAATTATCTCCTCCTAGTTTGTTACTAGATGCAGTTTAGATTTAATTTACTCATTTACTTGCAGAGAGATTAAAAACCCAAGTAGGTACAGCAGAGGTTTTGGACTCTGCTGCTGGTTATCTGCTGCAGATGGATTGGCTGCTTATTTTTCATTTGCAGTAAAACGGGAGAGGCTGAATCCCAGATTTCTCTCCAGCTTCTCTGGCTCATCGGCCAAACATGTTGCTGCTTTAGGTGCTAATCCTGGCTCTGCTGCACTTGGCATCTATCACCTTCTAAGAGCACCAGTGAATTAGATGATCTTTAATTGCTTACATCCTCCCACCTACCTCAGTTTCCTGCTCACCCTTGAAATAAACAAGCAGGTTATTCAAACGGATCAGTTGCTCATGGGTAGAAAATCTGAGTAGGGGAATTAGATTATTTCATTGGTGCTCCTCATTGCTAGTAGCAGGTCCTTGAACAAACCACATATGGGTCTTACTTTACCTATTAATCTTCATCAGTGGTTAATTAATTGTAATTTAAAAGGAATACACAGCAATTAAGAAAAGAACTTCCACTTAAATAATGTACTTGCTTGTGTGGAGCAAGAGTCCCCAGTTACAGAGTGGAAATAAAATCTGAAGGATGAATTGCCAATTGACCACAAATCTAATTAAAAATCATGCGCTGTTTTGGTCCACACAGTCAGGACATAATTTGTTCTTTTTTTCATGAACTAGTATTTTTTCAACTTACCAATGGAAATACTTATTTTTCCAGACCTTATAATCGAAGAAAAGTGGAATATGAACAATTCTGCAAAAAATCTCTCAGGAAACTAGTTTCTATCTTCCTTGAGGCACTGTTGCCTTAATTTTAATAAACAGGATAATAAAAAATCATTTTAATTAAGCACGTAAACCTCACCTGCTTTGTGTGTTTTAATTATACCAAATCTAAGTGATTTTACAAAATGTTATTTTGTAGATTGCTTGTTGCCTCTGAGTAGCTGTTCCTCTTTCTTTTAATCATACCAAACAATGTGTTAATACACTGAAAACACTAGTGTACTGTGTTAATACACAGAAAACACTAAGGCTGCTATAAATATTGAATACTTCTGCTGTTAGTTATCTGTTTGCAAATTAGAAAAGAATCCTGTCGAACTTTCTAAAAACATAATAAATTTAACAGAGAATGTGTCCTAATAGATTTTTTTAATTCATCCTATAAAATGTACTGCCAGTGATGTAAAAAAGATTGTTTATGACACTTCCATAGAACAATTATCATTTTTGCTTAACTTTTCCTTCTGCTGTAAAAAACTTTTTCAAAAAAAAGCAAAAGTTTAATTTTAACTGTAGAGAATTATGAACAATTTGAAGATAAACACTGATCATCATGCAAAACTGGCTGTTAACATACATAGTCATGGATACTGATGCATGGAGAGCAGAGGTGGGATCTGTTGGTTTCCTTACTTGTGACATGAGCATCCTCCTAAGGAAGCCCTAAGGAGGGCTCTTTCTCCTAAGAGGAAGTGCAGGCAAAAACCAGCACATAAGCGCTGGGCAAGCACTGTTACTAGTGTAAATTAAATGGAGATGCTCCGTGGATATACCAAAACCATATTTAAATAAAAAGCCTGGACCATCCAACAGTGGAAAATAAAGAAACACATGTCAGTGTTGATAAAAAACATAGTTTTTTTTGCTTAAACTGTCTCCTGATTAAGAAAGTTAAAGGAATAAATGCTTTTCAAGTGGGGCGAATTATCTATCATGGCAATCCTGAGAGTGAAAGTTAACACACTGACTGCACACGGAAATCTGAAACCACTGCTTCAGATTTGTTTTGCCAACTTTTAACTAAGCAGATGCAAAAACTGCTCCTTTCATTTGCTGTGCCAGGCATTTTGTCTTTACTCTGTTGATTTTAATAGCTCGCTCAGAAGCTTGGAAATGAATGTTTCTTCCATCGTCAATTTTAAACCTTTTCCCTTTGCCAGCCCCGGATTTCTCTCTCTTTTTTTTTTTTTTAACTGAGTGTTTTCAATGAAGCTGAAATTAATATGGTTCCCTTTGATTTTCCATCCAAGTGCCAGGGAACATGGGGCAAGCTATACTTTCATCTCTGTCCTTGAGGCAGAGCCAGGCCCAGGATCAAGTGACCATAACACCATTCTTTCCTCTCCCTCTCTCCTCCATGATCTAAAAAAGGGATTTTTCAGACTTAATTTTTTTCTATGGAGTAAAAAGTCTATGGAGAGACTGGCCCTACAAGGATCTCTCAGGATTTTGCAGCAGGCGGCAGTTTCTATAGCCATTATCTCCAGTATTTGAACTGCTGTTCTTCTCATACAGAGTCATCACATTGAGAGGATACGGCCCTGAAGGTTGGGTTTTGTTTGTTTGTTTGTTTGTTTTTTTCTCAGGTGTAGATATTTGCTTCTTAATAGTTATGGAGCTCTGATGGCTGTTGAGCAATCATAGCCCTAGAACAGGAGGCCTAAAGCAAATGAAATTTTGGCTAAGCAGTCTTTTTCATGCCACTATGGGCAAAAAGAATTGTTTAAAATCCTTGCCTTTTCTTTTTTTTTTTTCCCCAGGAATGCTTAAGGATACTTTTTGCCAAGTATCTACCCTATCATTAGGCATCACTAGATGAGCATTGCATCTGAAAACCCCTACAGAGATCAAGCTCATACGCAAAGACAAGTATTCTTTATGTAATCATCCTGTGTAACATAATTCACTATGAGTTTGCATCATACACTGCCGGCCACTTTATATAGAGGCATTATGGATCACACGGATTTTCAATTCATAAAGAAACATAAAGAAACAAGGAAAGCATTGTATGCTTAATGTTGTGCATGGAGGAATAAAGAGGAGAGCCAAGAACTTCCACCTCCAAGATCTATGAACCAACACCGGCCCATGGATAAACTCAAAAGTCATTTATGTCTCATTTTTTTTCTAATACATGAATATTCCTAAATAAACTCTAATATTCCTAAATAAACTCTAATATTCCTAAATAAACTCTAATAGCCCTAATTCTGCTTGCACAGTGAAATGACAACTAACTTCCTGGAATCGCATTGCTAGGAGCACTGCTGATTTAACTGATGCTACAGTGATTTTCGGATTTGATCACAGTGTATCCACCAAATAGACGAGTTTTAGATCCTTGTACGACTTTGGCACTTCCTTCAGCAGCAGCTGGGAGCAGCCTCACTGGCAGAGACTGTCTGATGGGTGCCTTGCAGACCTGCCTCTCACTCCACTGCAGCGGCTTCACTCACCCCCCTGCCAGAAGAGCCTTCTGAAGAAGCATCCCTGCGAGCACCGTGGGGCAGACGTGCGAGTCACCACTCGTGCCTGCTGCCAGGGCACGTATGAATACACAACACGTGCCACGAAGCAGCTCACGGGGCCGAGATTCAGAATGCCGCCCCTGGCTGACGTTCTGGTTTGAAACTTTAATCTCCCCACGGAACACTTTAATCAGAAATCATTTTCATAATTTGTAAACACTGCCAAATGTTTGATTTCAGGCTGCTAGAGTGATCAAACCTTCAGGGGGAAAATAAAATAAACAACAATCAAACCATCAGACAAAGAAAGTAGTTATAAATAATTAAATATGTTGTACTGGCAAATACTATTCCCACCTGGATGCTGTACTTCCAAAATGCAAAGTAAAGTTTTCCTACAAAGAAAAAAAATAGAAACTCTGCATTCCTGTATCACAGAGCAAGTCACAGCAGAGGCAGGGAGGTAGGAATGGTTGACTTGTGGATGAAGATAGCAGCCTGGGTGCTTGCTTCCTGTTCCTGAACCGGCTGAGAGCTACTTGCATGACCTTGGAGGTGTCCATTCATTGGCCTCACTCTCCTGTCCTACACTCTCCTGTTTTACAAAGGGAAAGGAGGGACAATAAACTTCATTTCTGTCACCACAGGAAGCTAAATGAGTGAAGTTCAGGAACTTGTACTAATATTCTCAAATGAAAGGGCAAGAGATGCACAAAGTTTCATTTTCACACCAGAAAGATTGTGACCTCTTACATTGTCTTAATCAGATATATGCGGTTTAAAAGCATCCATCTGTTTTCCTTTTTCCTGTTTTTTGATAATGTCTGATTAATGGTTTTATTCCCAGCAGCAAATAAGACTTTCTGAGATATCTAAGAATAGTAATGTATTCTCAGCTCAGGCACATTTTAGGCACTTGTCTCACACTCATAGATTTAAAGGATACCTCCGAGTGAAAAATACTCCCGGATTTCTTTGGAGACTTTTGAGTCTCATGCCTTCAAGTTCAGTGTGCACCACTCCAAACCCCTCTTTCACCAAATGAGACACACCAACAGGCCAACTAAACCAAATAAGCTAATCATAACAGCAATAAAGGATCCATGAGAAAATTCCACCAAGAAATGACAAGTAATGAAGTGACTCCTCCAGTGCAGTAACCAAGGCCAAAGAAATAGGAGGATGACAAAAGAAAATGGAGAAAGGAAAACAAATGCAAGCGCAATAACTAGAGGCCCCCGGTGGGCTTATTATATGAACAGACTGCAGGAAACCACATCCTGCCACTGCGACGCTCCGTAAATCCAGTCGTCTTGTTAAGAGTCTGAAGACACCTGACCTCACTTCCTCTGGTAATAAGGCTCTGCTGCTTTATGCTTCAGACTTTTATTTTGCTTATGAAATTTGAACCCCCCATCTGAACCTCTTCCCTTCCTGCTCCAATGATTATTACTTCCAAATTTACAGAAGAATAAATGGGAAATTGAAATCCTCTCCCTCTTCTGTTCAATGGGCCTCTCCTCCTCTCTCCCTGACCCCTTGCAAAATAATTCTCAGACCCCCATCACTAGCACTTCTAAGGTTCACTCGCTTTTGCTTTTGAATATATCACGAGTAATAATTGTAATAAACCAAGAAATCGGAGAAGATGTTACAATGTTCATGTTATGGGTTATAAAAGAAAGACCAACTTCATGTTCTATAAAACTTGTATAAGCAACATTCAGCCATTCTGCCCTCTGGAAACACAGACAGGGTCAGAAAACAGAAGGGGCAGCAGTCAGGTTTTGGAGGTGTTCTGCACGCACAAAGCCTGCATTGGCATTATGTGCTACGAACAGGAGAAAACACCTACTCCTTTTGGTACTTCTGAAGAACAAAATGCGCAAAGGTGGCTGAGCCCAGGCCAGGCCAGCCGGCCATTGCTACTCACAGCCCTGGAAATTCAAGAGAAAGGCAGGCCTGTGACTTGCCGTGTCTCTGCTTTTTGTACTTTCCTCTTCCCAATCCTAGAAGGCAGAGGATGGAACAAAGCAGAATTATCCCTTCCTTATATGTAGCAGGACAAAAACACTTTCGCACAGCCCAAAACACTCAAGATTTGTTCATCAGCTGCTATGGTTTTGAGCAGCCACTCACTTAAGAATGTACCGACTAGGTGCTGTCAAAATTTTATAATATGCAGCTTCAAAAAATGGTCAACCATTACGTTGTCTGTGAGACTAGCACCTTCATAGTCATCACAGCCACGGACCAGGAGGAAAAATGCCTTTGAAGTCCCCTTCCTCCCTCCCAACAACCTCTTATCTGTATAAACTAAAATATTCTCAATGGTGAACTCTCACAGCTAGTGAACTTCAATAAAGATGCACTTGCTCTCTCACCTTAGTTTTATAACCTCATAGCAAAAATGCCACAAATAAAAATGTACAAAACTGAGCGGCCAACGAGGAGAAGTGGACAAACTCTTCTCTGAGTTTCACAGGTATAAAATTAGAGCAAGGAGAGCCATGCCACTGAATTTACACTGCTGAAACTAAGAGGAGAACAGGGTCTTTACTTTTTGAGCACTAAAAGCCTTTCCTTCTGTGAACCTGATCTTCTCCTCAGCTGCATTGCTAACAGTTGCCTTTCTTGGTTTGCCACCTGTAACGGGTAACACAGGAGATGTCTGCATACTGCCCTTTCCTATAACGAGGGTATGCAAACTCTTGATAATGTACATAGAAATAAAACCTGGAAGGAAACACTGAAAACTAAACCAAAATACCTGAAGAGCCCAAACACTCTGCTTTCCTGCAGGCTTTCTCCACAGCTCCTGCTTGGGATCATACTTGACCCTTCCTGTGCCACGGCTCTCATTAGGTGAAGCGCTCTTGCATCTAGCAACTCCCCCATCTCCTTCCTCACCACTTTGCAGCACAGCAGTCGGATCCAGCCCCGGTTTCCAGCCAGACACGAGCCGTTTCGCTGCGAGCATCGCTCCCAAAAGGGGAGCCGGCCTTGTGGCCGGGCCGCCGCCGCGGCCTTGGTGTGACGCAGCGGCGGCAGCTGCTCCACGCGGACACGTGGGACACGTGGGCCATTTTGGAGCCGCACGTCAGGTTATTACAGCTCATTTACGTTAGCCCCAAAGCCTCCGAGATACCACAGGCACTTATGAATTGCATGAATAAACAGTTTTATTGCAGTTTTATTCCTTTAGCCTCACCCGGCTGCAAGTGCCCCTTCCCGTCTTTTTTTCCTCTGTTTTTTTCATGACTACTTTCTGCTCTGCATGCTTTTGCATATAACACACACGCTTATCTCCTTGGACTATGTATTCAAAAAAAAAAAAAAAAAACAACAACAAAAAAAGAAAAAAACAGAAAGAAAGAAGGAAGAAAGTAACAGGGAAATGGTAAAAATCCAGAGTCAAATGTGAGTGGCACAGCTATAATTCTTTATGAAGCAGCAGGTAAGATTGATTGTCAAGGGTCAAAAGGCTAGGTCAAACTCCGCTCATTCGTCAGCTGAATGTCATTTTTGTTTTCCCTGTCACCAGATAGCTTTAAAAAAAATTGCAACTCCTTCCTCATTATCTGGGACTTGGCTCCTTTCCTGCCATCCAGTATTAATGAAATTGTGCTTCAAGCCTGGCCTTCATCTTTGAGGTTCTTCTTCATGTACTTCTTCTCTTTCTTAAGTACTACAGAGCGAGGACAATTTTAAAGATCGTTTTCTCGCCCGGAGAAGTTGGAAAATTGCTCCTACGGTAAGAATGATTTGGAAACATACATGCAGTATAAACGTCTGAATGAACAAAAATGTAATTAAATCATAGCAGGTCCAAAGCCCACACAGCGAAGTAATTGAATCATGGTTAAATCCGTGCACCTCATATGGAATCCTTAAAAAGACCAACACGATAAAATATTTTGAAATCATTTATAAGGAAAAAAAAAACCTTTTTGTTATAATTACAAGCTGTGCACCACTAGAATAATGCTAATACTTAAATTATCCATCGATTTACTGTGAATATGATTTATATATGCTCGATTCAAAAAAAAAAATTAGCCAATAATTCCCTTAAAAAGAATTAAACGTCTAAATTAATTAAATTACATCTAAATGGTGAAGTGTCAGCTGGATATTTCAGGCCAGTGGTTGGTTGTCCGACAGATGTCTTCTCAAATAAAATAATTTTGTGTCGAATGTTTTGTGTTAATCATCATCTTGTTCCCTTGCATAAAGGTGCTACTATGTGTTCATTGGGTGGTTTGCACAAAGAGATCTCAGGGTAAATTATACAATAATCACCTAAAGTCTATCAATCAGTATAAGTATTGCCTCTGAATTCAGAGAAACAGAATCAGGATTCTGTGGCGATTAAGAGGATTTACTAAATTCACTCTCATTAAATACACTGCTGCACAGAATGATTTAAGTCTGTAGGTTAACTGATATAATACTACCTTTCTTTTAGCTACAAAAATGAACTTTTAAAATATTTATATACTCTTGGGCAAAAATATCCTAAAACTCATATGTTAAATCTATATGGAGCAACTTTTCACCAATGTAAGTTCCTTGCACAAGTCACCGTGTTAACTTCAGCAAAACCATGAACAGTTCCTCATACACATGAAATCCAAAATGCTTTTGCTAAAGCAAATCAGTTCCAACTAGTTCCCAGCGAAGAAAAGATCAAAATAAATTACAACTCAAAACAAAAAGAAAAGCATCTGATTCCAAAAGTAGCGGATTAACCACACACAATTTGGGAGAGCTATGTCGACTTCCAGCTACTGCGCCAATACAGGCTAGTTTCTATTTGATACCAACCAGGGGTTGAAGATAATCCTCATGAAAAGCTATGCAGAACTCAGCTAACAGAGGAATGGACTACAGATTTCTTTTTTTTTTAATAGGAAAAATAATTTTACCAGTTGACAGTAATTAGTTATTCCTAATCTTCAGAGGACCCGGCTCTTCTGCAAAATTTGAAGGAATGTTGTAATTTAAAAAAGGCCAGTCTGGGGAGCTACCAATATTTTTTGACCTGACCGGCTTTTTAGAAGGCATTAAAAAACATGATGTGCTTCCAAAACATTAACCAAAACAACTCAATTTTCACTAACTCTTAAGGAAGAAAAAAATCAGAGGAAATTGTAACAAAAGGGAAGGGAAGGAATGGGAAGGGAAGGCAGTTTTACTTCAAAATTAGAGTTTCTTTCAAGATGTTCTGTTTTACTCAAAATTTCCAACGGCAACAAAACCTGAATATTACATTTTGGGATAGGAATGAGGATGGCAACAACTAAAACTCAGAGCCCTTGTCATTAAAGTGATTTTGCTCACGGCTCTGCACCTCTTAGTGTGGTTTTCTAGACAAGTGTGGGCAGGATTCCTCATGTGCGCTGCAGTGTAGCAGGCACTAGTGTGGGATTGGGGCTACTGAGTAGAAAACAGTAATGGAATAGTAACCAGAGCTGGGCACTGTCTAGGAAGGCCTGTGACTACACGATGACAACCCAGCTGGGTTTTGCACATGGCCTTGTTCACAGAGCTATTGATAGAGGCCATTTACCTAACTAGTACAACGCCACCATGTTACTGTGCTGACAACAGACACCATAAACACATTTTACTTCCATAAACGAATAAACATTTATAACTGGCTGTTGCCAAACTGCCACACTCATTTTTCCTGACAAACTACAGCCTTCTCTGCCACTCAGCAATTAGGAATTACACAGATAGAGAGCTTTTCTGGTCACACATAGAGCACCATTTAGCTGAAGAGGTAGTACAGATTACCTGTAGAATATTGGATGACATCTTTACAACTCTCACTGCATGAAACTGAACCATGTGAGTAAAAAGCAGGCAAATTCCTGTAAATTTTGGCCGCTGCCATTTGCAAGCTACCCACTGAGGTGGATTTTTGAATTTTTTTTTATACACTGTGTTTTATTTTAATGAGAGGTTCTGTTTTATAGGGAAACAATAAGCTAAACTGCACCCTCATCTGCCTGAGGACTTTTCCATGTTTTTTCGGCCTTTCAATTTTATAATGCAGAACAAGAAATCTTTAGGAAGCTGCTCTCTGCTTAAATAGGATATTTGTAGCACTTTGTTCTCATCATTGCTTTAATCGGAGCCTGGTTATGTTTTTACTGTGGGCTGACCCTACTCACTTTGTTCTTCCATGTTATTTTTAACCCTGATGTTCATATACCTTAAAACCATTTCTAAGCAGACTTTTCACCACAGAACATTGCCCTCTCACCTCCACTTTCTTCCTTTTGCTGTTTTCTGCAGTATTATGATCAGTAACTAACAGTCTTGTTATTTCTAAATGAACATGACTTCTCTGATCTACTGCATTCTTCTATTTAACTGTGTATCACTCCTACATGTTTTGCAAGTCCACACCATGTAAAATAGCACCTCTTTTCCCAGTCATCAGCTTCATCTGCCAAGCCTGTTTTTCTTAGGAGCGGCATTTTTTTTCCCCTCTTACAAATCACAGCCCCCTCTCTTCTAAGACCCTCTTTCCCCTGCCCAAGTCAAATCTGGTGTGTTTTGCTCTCAGAAATCTTCTTATTTTTGAACCTCAATGTACTAACATTGTTTTTTTCTATGATTCCCTATCCATTTCTTTAAGATTGACAGGGTTTCTTCAGGAAATTTCTATAATCCTGTAAGTCAGCATTATGTATACCTCCTTCCAATCTTTACTTGGGCCTGAAATTATTATGTCTTTTGTCTAATCTCCATGAAGATTCTCAGGTTAAAGATGAAACAGCACAAAATGACATACATGCTCTGACCATATTGATTTATCTCACTCTGTACCTTGCTTTCTTCTGTGGTCATGCTTTTGGAGTGGTCAGTAGAGTTCAAAAATGCCACATCATGGTCACAAATGAATTTCTTTAAAAATCAAGGAAACAACAAGTTTTGCAAGACTCAACGGTTGACTATAAAGTCAGTGATGGTGAGAACCATTAATATAAACCTAGAGCAACGTGCAATATGGGGTTACAATTTATTTAGCATCAGAAGAAGCTAGATATATGCAAAACAAAACAAACAAACAAACAAACAAAAAATTTAGCTGTGACAGCAATATGGTGTCCAGAAGTGAGGAGCTTGACGACCTCCCTCTATGTTTGAGTTTGCTGCAAGCTCTGTGCTGAGCCAAAACACTCAGATCTCCTCTCTGAGCATTACAGCAAAACACAGTACACAAAAATTAAAGACTCTGGAAAGCAAACAGGGTTCTTCATGCTTCTACCTACTGTTGCTCATTAGGTTTTCCTGTAGGTGAGTGTTACCTACCTAAGTACTACAGTAAAAGCAGCTCTTTCTTGTGGATGTAGGGTGTGGGGAAACGTATGGGGCAGAGGTTGCTTCATCATATGATAACATCATTTTACTACACTGAGATGAAAGATCTCTAAGTACTCGAAACCATGAGCTAGATGATGCAATTATCACTTGAGCACAATTCCTGTTCACCGAGGGAAATTTGCCTGAGTTGGAACTACATGAGCTTACAAGCTTCCCTTGTTACAAGAATATTCTTTATGCCTCACATGTATCACGAGTAGCTAGGGCTGACAACTACATAAAAAATCATTTAGGGAAAGATCATGGACAGAAATGATTTCTTAGAATTGGGGTGGTAGGGCTTTATAAGAGCTTTAATGCAGGAGGCTGTGAATTGTATGATTTTGTCGCTTTCATTTTAACACTAAATGGAGATTTAATATGACTGCTTTCATTTGTCACAAATGTACATAAGCAAAGGGCGAAGGACTAATATGCACAGACCTGAAATCCTGAAATAGATTTCTTCAACGGGAGGCTCTGCATTTCTGCAGGCATAGCAATACCACTACATTAAGAAATGAGGATCAAATTAAATGTTTACTGCTGTAACACAGTGTTGCTAACAGTGTCAGTAAATTTATGAACAGTTTATAATTTTAGCTGTCTTCCAGACAGTCATATGTGCATTAAAGTAGTCATAATAACCTGTCAGTAAAAAATTTCTGTAGCACATATATAACAGAAAATGTTTGCAAGTTGAGCAGTTTGCTTAACCACTGGCAGACATTTCCCTCTACAAAGTGGTACAACCAATCGCTCTGAAAAGGTAATTACAAAAAGCGCTAGATTTGCTAACTGGGATTTTAAGATTTTTTTAATTTCCAGAATTCCTTTCCAGAATTCATTAAATATTACTTTTATCACAAAGCTATTGACTAGAAAATAGTCTGCTCTTGCGTCTAGACCAGACATGAGCAATAAACAGCTATCCATATTTGACTTCACAGTTACTATTTACTATCTCTGGTAGGATAGTGTGCAGAAAGTGAAAAGGCTTTTCCAATGCTTTGAGAGACAGTACTCAACCTTCCCCAAAGTGTCAGCTGGTTTGTCCTCTTCTCCTATGAGGACTCGATCCTGCTCCCCCTGTAGTAAATCCCCTTCTGTGGGATCAGGCCCCACAGAATGCTGGTGCTGTTTAATCTCAGCAAGCAGGATGCTTTCAAGGGCCTGCATCCACCAATGACATCACCTAGCAGAGCTCTGAAATCTTAAATATTATCCATCAGTCATTCCTAGTGCCGCTTGTCCCTCCTGGGGGGTCACAGCACCAGCAAGGTCAGCAGCAATCCAAAGTGCAATGCTCACTCACTAAAACAGAGCCAGGGAAACATCTTGCTTCCCCTTTTGCTAGCTTAAGGAACAGAGAAAAGGTGAATGAAAACATTCTGCTTTGCACTGTTCTGCAGTAACATGTCACTTACTGGGATATTAGGACCCATACTTTCACAAATACACTTAACTCGAATGTGTGAGATTTGTGCACACTTCTGAGAAGAGAATTTCCTTCAGTTTACTCAGATCATTGCACAAAGGAAATTGAATTTGTTGCATAAAGGGCCTGTTTATTTCTCCTGAATGCAGAGAAACTGGCTCCAGCACCCCTGCTAATGAACATCTTTCATATTAACAAGCTAAAGCTCACATGCCTCTACTTCAATAAAATTAAGTAAAATTATTTTTGCATTTACAGTGACACTCTACAAGACACAGCCAGAATGTAAAGCATTTAAGCTGAACATTTAGAAGTGATGGGCTGAGTGACATTCTTTATCTTGCTTTAAAAATCCAAACCAAACTCAACTTCACTGATACAGAGTCTTCAAAGACAGGTGGAAAATCAGCTAAATGTGCATGCACTATTAAATAAAGGCATGGAAGGGTGAGGGGATTTTTCTCTAACTCCAAATGGAAGATTATTGTGTTTGAAAAAGAATGACTGTCCTTGATCCTATCCCATGAGTCCTATTGCTAATGCCTCCATGATTCAGAGCTGTGTTTGCTCAGTACACCTGAATTTAATTCCCATAGTCAGATCCCTAAATATAAATATGGTAAGTTCATATCTGATTTGATAAGATTATTGAGCACATATCCTGGGCATAAGAACCTAAGATATCTCCACTGACTTTAAACAAACTATTTTAAAATGTACATACATTCTGAGTGGGTGCTTAAAAGCCCCAGTTATGAAAAACAGATTCTTAGTTTTTACTGAAGCCAAAATTAGCTACCAGCGCATTGAACATGAATTCCTACCCCTTTTGTTATAAGGCCATTCCTTCGTTCATACAGTTTTGCGTGCACTGCGTGCACAATATATATTCTTTAAGCTCCCTGTTTTATCGCTTTTGTGTAGCTTGGAGTACTATATTGGAATTTATTATCTTGTATTGAATTTTACCCTCTGATAGTGACCAGTTAGTTCCAGTAGTGGGGGTGAGGCAAGAAGGGAAAATGACCCCTTTGAATGACCTGCTACAAAGGCATCCTAAATGCAAAGATCCAGCTGTTATTGTTACTTTCACAACTATGTACATGTAAACTCCTCAGCAGAGTCAATAAGAGACAGGGGAAGAGCACTTGATCAAACACCGCTAAAAATGGCAAGTTAAAACACAATGGTCCCCACACCTTTTAATATTCAAGTTTAGATTCCGCCTGCTCTTCACAGAGCTGAACTAATTCAATACAAAACTTTTAATTAAGGGTGCTCTGTGTGGCGTCGGCACGCAGGGTCCTGCACAGCGCGGACCTGCCAGGCGGAATGACAGCCGCGTCCAGCGAGATAGCTATCGGAACGATAACAGACAGCATGAAATGTTCCCAAAATTAAAAGAAGGAGCATCAATAGTTTCTCTCCATCCAACACAACGTGGGGAAACAGAACCCTGTTAATACTTATTGTGGAAGGCTGTAGGATACTCGGTATTGATGAGCCTTCTGGCCTTGTCGTGTTGTTATAGGATGCGTATCTCGGGCCATCCAAACCTATAAACTCCTTTACCTTGCCCCTGTTACTCTAGGTCGAATGGCAGGCATCAAAACTTCACAAAGCAATTGTTTCCCCTCGCTGTTCAATATTTTGCTCTTCTTGGAGCAGCTGCTGGGATAGATTAAATGGAAAGCTGGCATATCTAAGCTTCATGAAAAGGACTGTACTTTCCTGTGGCACTTGGAGCAGGGGAAAGAGTTGCAGTCTACAGAACAGTTTAAAAAGAGGTTGCAAATTTCTGCAAAGCGGCTGATGCTTCTATTCAAACACCAACCTAGGGCCTACCTTTGGGATTGGATATTGCTGTCTGCATAAGGAAGAACAGACTTGCACAACTCAGTTTTTTCTTTTTTCCCTCCCTTCTGATCTCTCTGCTTACAGAGTGTGCCAATTCTTGTGCTTTTTCGTTTTTGCTCTCTTCTCTGCACCCTCAGCCAAGCTGCTGAAGCTGCTATGGTTCTGATCTTGCCTCTGCTCTGTTCCCTTTTTGTTGCACACTTTGGGTCTCAGAAGTATGTCAGAAACACTAATAGATCACTAATAAAGATGCATCTCTAAGTAGAACCTGTCAAGTCTCGACTCACTCTTGAACAGTCCCACTCTTCCCTTTTGTTACATCCGCCAGTCCATTTGTACCCTGTGTGTTTAGGGTCTTACCCTGCAGTCAATTCTTACATGCAAAATTTATCAGCAGGATTTACTGTCAGACATCATTTTTTGAAGGAGGTTGGTGCTGCAGACTGGATGCTAAGAAAGATGGATTCTCAGTCCAGCACTTTATGGCAATTTCTGTGTTCTTAGAACTCACAAAACTGCTCCCACTCCAGCCGGAATGGGGCTTTACTGCCACTGTGGTTTGCCGGTCTGAACTTACGGAAAATACTGTCTTCCTTCCTGTGAATGGTAATGCTTTAATATATTACCGATCTAACAGTATTTGGTGTGTGCTTAGCAGGAGAACTGCCGTTAGGTCCCTGTCCCACCAGCGCCGCTGCTGATGCAGAAGGTGGGTCCCTGTTGGTGACTCAAGTGGGATGAGGGGCAGCAGCCACAGCTAGGAAGCTTGGCAGATTTCTTACTCTTTTTTCCTCAGAACTTCCCTCAGGGGTTTGGCCGTTCCAATATATAGAAACTATATGTAGGCACAGTCGTTACAGTATATTCAGTGCATCAGCTGCATAACCATTAGCTGCCTTTATGATTTCCTCTTTACGGAGGAATGCTTTACAGGAATGTTGTGATAGGCTTCTCTGGCAAGAGCAGGGAGACAGCGCAGCTGCTTGTAACTTGCACCTACAGCATCCCCTTTTGCTAGCAAAATGGTAAGAACTTCATGTGATTTCATGCCTATGAAATCATTCCCTGGACGTAAGAAAACATTCACGGCACAAGCTGAACAAACAGCAAATGCTACCAGCTCTTCAATCCAGGCTGGGGAATTCTCTCCTCCCTGTTCGTATAGACTAGCAGAAATGATCTATCACCCGCTTGGTGTTGAGACACATTAGGTGCTTGGCAGCTGGAAGATGGCCTGTTGTTTTGCATGGCATGTCAGAACTGACCCTTCAAAACCTGAAACTATTTGTTCTTTTGTTTACAGTCCAACCTAGTAATGGAGCAGCAACTTGTACTACCACTTGCTACATTAATCATATTACTGTGTGGTAACAGCAGACATTGTGTTCAGGCTTGCATTAAAGCAAAAGATCAGGGATCTTGATTGACTGCACCTGCTTGACACAGCCGATCATTTTCTCTTTTTTTTTTTTTTTTCCTTTTTTTTTTTCCCACACAGTACTCCTTGGCCTTCCACTACTTTTTCTTCCCAGGCTCCTCTCTTAGGCATAAGCGTAAGGCATAAGGCAAAGTATTCCTGCATTGCAGCACAGGGACGTTGCTCTTATTACTATCTGCTTTTCATACACTCTTCTTCTTTCTTACTCTTAATCTTTTTTCCTGCTTCTACTCTAACCTTTGAGTTGCTTGCATTCCACTGCTGCACCTTCATCTAATGCTTCTGAGCCTTGTGATTCCTCAAGAGCTTTTTTTAACCCCCACTGTCACTTTCCATTCAATCTGCCCCATCTTTCCTTTTTTTGGGAAGCCTGTATGCTTTAAAAAAGAAGATGGATCCCTACCATGAGGAACTTGTATTTCAAAAATGACTTTATTCTTTTTCCTAATTTCTTCCTCTTTCTGTCAACATTGACAGCACCACAATCATTCCTTCCCCTGAGGTCTCAAACTTAATCTGCAATTGTGCTTTTGCCATTGCAAGAAGATTTTGTTTATTCCTGTCCTTCATAATTTGCTTCCATCCTTACTGCAGAAGTGCAGCTTTTAATCCATGCCTTTCTGACTACTCATAACTATTTGCTGGACTATTTCATTCTATTTCCTGCAATTCAGAAAGATGCTCCAAAATCAACTACTGTTCCTATCACGTCTCCTGAATCATCTCATTTCACCTCTCCCACATCAAGCTCATGACTCTCCTTACTATTTTAAAAACTCTCCATACGCTTGGCTATAATGCTCAACTTATTTTTCTCCAATATTTTGCATTCAGCTTCTCCTGTCTAGCAACCTTTCCTGTTCAACCTTTTCCTCCTTTCCAATTCTGACTTCTCACATCCCAGTGACCTACCCTTATGCTTGTCAGCTGGCTAGTTCGTGCTGTCCACTGGCTTTCCTGCTCTGGGTCTGGACACTCGGAATACTCCCCTTCTATCAGACAACAAGTGAGAACGTCCGCTCCAAGTCCCTCTGTCTTTAATCCTCCACAGGGGTCAACCACTTATTGTAACGATCGCAAGAGCTGCACTATATGTGTTGGTTTGGGTGTCTCTTCCATTAAATATATGGAATCTCAATCCCTGCTCTGTCTGATACAGTGCAAAGGTTGCAAAATACCTTGCAGAACAACACAGTGTTACACAAATAACTAATAATGACAACTGGAAGGTAAGCAATAGTGAATACATTGCACTTGGGCAAAATATGCTGGGGAAGCTGCTCATGTAACTATTATTAGTCTTTGCCATAGTTGTGATTGCATTAAAGAAAACACGTAATGAATCCTCTAAGTTAAGTCACACTGGAGCCTGAATCATAATACGCTAGCAGCAAGTGCTGAATCACTTCACATAACATATGCTTAACTTCTGATTTCTTTGTACCTTTAATTTCCAAGCAGTGTAGATCTTTTGCTCTTCAGGAAAGCCCTGGTAGGATTCTGTTATAAACCAATGAGTTATGGCAAGATGCTTTTGCCTGATGTATTTGTCTTTAAAGGGATTGAGAGGAGTGGGAAAATGAGGTGTTATTGGACAAATTTCTATGGTCTTTTAGTTTAAAAGATGAACAAGAACAACAAACAAAAGAAACAAAATTGCAGTTTCTAAAACATGCAGACAATTATTTGTCAAAAAAATGTAAGCATCTAAAAAGCAGTAGCCTTACTTTGCACCTCAAAGAGACTGCTGCAGATAAATTAACTGCTGGCCAGAGAGTAGAGACCACACACCATGTTCAGCCCAGGTTCAGTCCTGATGTCATACAGAGGCTGAACTCCTACTACATTTATAGCAGAGGATTCAAAAAGGAAACTTTTGAACACTTAAAGATTCTGAACAAACCTGACTAAGAGAGACAGTTATTTAAAAAGGATGTGATGAACATTGCAAGTTGAGAGCAAACAAAATAATTTAGAAAAGTGGACAGTTTTGAGTAAAATCTTGCCCCAGCTTAATAGGAAATCAAAGACAAGAATATATATATATAATATATATCAAATAGGAAGAAATAAGAGAAAGCAATTAGTATAAATTAAAAGGTTGAAGTACAGTAAGCTTCTGTGATAAGCACAGTTGTTCAAGAAATATGATGACCGGTAGGCCTAAGAGCAGTAATAATAATAATAGGATTTTAAATGTCTGTTAGGAGTAATAGAAAACCTAGTAATGTGTCAGGCTCATAATTAGAGAAAGGGTTAAGATTGTTTTATGTAAGCTGAAAAATCATAAGTGTCAATCAAAAAAATGGGAGGGAGGAAATAAAATAACCTATATACATCCTATAATGATGATTGACATCAAAGCCACATGAAAAAGAACAAATATTATGGATAACTATTTTTAAGGTGACTTAACATTTGTAATCCTACAGGAATTGGCTGAGATTCCTTGTCCGTTGGAGTTCTTTCTCAAGTTCAGGAATAAAATGACAATTTCAAAAGATGAGAAAATTATTTATCTTTCCAAAAGAAACAAGTGTCAGTCAATGTGGCTGTGTGAAACACTGGCATACTTGGACAAACCTGATTGCAGTCCTTCAGAGAGCTATGAATTTGCTGAATAAAGTAATTGTGATGACACAACATCCTCAATAATAATAAACTACATACTAACAGTATGTGTTATAACCTGTCAAAAGAATTAAGAACTAACTGACAGTTTGTCACTTAAGCATAATTCTTTAAAAGGGGTACAGTTTTTAACAGTTTCTTCATGGATCAAAAACAGGCACACGAGAACTGCCTGGGAGAATACTGGGAGGAACTGGGCGGTCCTAAAAAGCAATCAGGAACTGGCCAGTCAGGAACCAGAGGGCTAGAAAGACTCTACTGCTGTGTCAGAGAGAGCAGCAACAATGGAGCTGGAGAACTGCGTGGAGCTCTGGCAACCAAAAACAATATTCTTTAAAAAATTATTGAAAAACAGAAGAGGTCTGGAAAAGGGCTCTACTGTTTCAGCAATACAGAAAATATGCTACAGTGAGAAACTGAAAGAGCCTGACCTTAATTTAGCTGAAACAAAACCAAGCAAAAAGTGAGCACAGTTACTTCATTTTTCCGAAAGATGCTTGCAGCTAGGCACAAGAGACTGAATTCTCGGCTTAGGCAAATAAGAAATGAACCTGTTTATAAGCAATGAAGACCACTGCAAAGACAAAAAACAAAAACATAAACCAATTCTCCCCCTGCAAAAAAAAAAAAAAATCTAGAAAAAGAGCTGATTTTCCCATTTTTCAATATTCAAAGATGTGATTTGATGCCTTCCAGTAAGAAACATGCCACCGAAATTCCAGTGGCTGCTGGTACAATATAATAATCTTTTGGACAGGCTAATGACTCTTTTGGTTTTAAACACTTCAAATTATAAAACAAAGTTGATTGATTGAGATATATTTTCTGAATAATATATATGTTACATGTACCAAATGACAAAATGAAATACAAGTAATATAATGGAGGAGCAATAAAACAAGTCTCTCCAAAACCCACCATCAAGTATTTTCTATTTGCTATATACATTGTGCTGTAGAACCCATACTTGGAGAGCAAAATATTGACCGGAGTCTGCAAATCAAGGCATTGAGGATGTTTTGCAGTTCTGCTGAATCACTGTCTTCATTTCCTAGGAAAAAGGTTTGGCCCTTGATTTTGAAGAAGCCACCATGTTACCATATGCTTACTTCATCCTGTTTTAAAGTGCTTTGGAAATTGCTAAAAAAATAGCATATTGTTTCCTTCTCTCTAAACTCTTTTTGGGCCTTCAGATAATGGCTAAGGCCTGAATGACTTTTCTGTTCCTGAGAGTGTTTTTATTCCTCTTAATCCTACTATAAATGCTGTCCAACATGCAGTTTGGAGATGATTAGCACCTTTCCTTCTCAAAGTGGATATATCTTCTGCAGAATAGGCCTCTGCTAATTACCTATTGTTTAGTCTTGCTCTCTTGTTTGACACCCCCCTACATGAGCTTCCTAATGTACCTAAAAAGGTTGAATGCATTGCAGGATTTCTTTGTTTCTGTTTTGTGGGAAAAAACAAGTACAGAATATCCCTGAACAAAAAGGCAGGCAGCGTATTCTTTAAGGTTTTGAGGTATTCAAAAGCATGGAGAGAGAGACTTAGACTTAAACCCACAGCAGCCAGTTGCCATTATGGACCACTCATGTGGTCCATAGGCTGAAGGAATGCTTTTATACTATGTGGTACACATATATATGTAATTCTGGAAAGAAAGATGCCTCTTTCCAGTTGCATGAGTCTGCTTAGTCTCTACAGTGAAACTTGAGGAATTTTGCTGTGGAGCAGGAATCCAAGGAATATTCAGAGATACTGTGACCCCCAGGAGTCTGATGACACTTTGAACGCCTCTAACATCTGCAAGGGATGTTGATTTAACAGCTTTGTAAAATGAAGTGTTTACTGAAGCTGCTTACTGAAACAGAAGTGGGGGAGGTGGGGAAGCAAAAGAAACAAAAGTTCAAGAAGGAGTTTATCACTAGGAAGTTTACCTCAGTGCCCACATGCACCTCTTCCTGAGATGCTCATGTATTACCACTTAGGACTTGGATTTTTTGATAATCTGGATATCTGTCTTCTTGGAACTGAAAAATTCACATAGACCAGTATACCTTACTGAGTTAATAACTGTATTAACATAGCCTTGTTTTAACCTATACTCATCTCTTCTTGTTATTTAATTCAGTAATCATCTTCTTGATACCCTTGAAGATCAAATAAAATGTTCTAAAGGAAAATAATAATAACAATAAAATAATCCATGCAAAAGCTCAGAGGGCCTTTAGCTTTTGAATACTGCATGTTTTTCCAAGTGGAAACCTATCATCTCAATGGTTTCCACATTAGCACATGCTGCTTTTGTTATAACCCTAACTTGATATTAACATTAATATTTGAAAGAAATTCTTCTATTACACTATTAAGAGACTACAGAAATAAGAAAAGTACATAGCTTTGGTTTTAATTATCTGATTTGCACTGATATTCAGTCCCTACAGACCCACAGTCGTTGCATGCCACCTGTGAAATACCAGGCTGTCTCACACTGTCTTACTAGCAATTACTTAAAAACAACTTGCAGAAAATCCAAATTTGGTTACTGAAGAGTTAATCAAACCTTAGCTGATCCGGGGGAGTTCTTCCCTGCAGGTCCTCAGAGACAGTTGTAATTAATTTGATCTTCTGCAGTCATTAACTCAGATTCATAGTGAGCTCTCCACATACTGCTCTATTAATTCACTGGAGATCAGTTCTCAGGATTCATTTAGTTAAGCAGCACTGCTGGATTACATTTTAAAACCCTTTAAACTGGTTGTAATTGATGTCTGTTTATAGAAGCTTACTTTAATGGAGTCAACGTGAGATGAAAATCTACCATACTAGTCTCAGATAGTGCCTTGCTGTTTAAAGCTTGTCTCCAGAGGCATCCAGTTAAATAAGAGACACTGCAAAATAAAATAAATTCTTCATTAATCAGCAACCTTCTCTTGGCATTTTTAAAATATTCTTTAGTCCTCCTGACTGCTGGTACCTCAGTAACGAACTTAAAGTAGACCCTCACTATGCATTACAAATAAGTTTGTTAGGTATTAAAGCTTGATCCTGAACCTAGCCAAGAAAGCTCCTGTGAGCTTCAATATAACATCAACAAAAAGTGGATGTAAGGAGCAATACTGTCTTCCATTAAAGTTTCACCACAATAACACTATGGCTATGCTTCTGCAAGAAGCAATCCCCACCGTCTTGGAGCAGGAAGACATGGATACCAGTACTCAGCTGGAAACAGTTCATTGTTGCTGTTTACTAATTAAAAACATGGAGTGGGTAATAGTGTGATGGGTAACTGGTACTTAAATGGCTTGACTTGCATTCCTACCTTCTTGGTAGTAACAGACTGTTACAGTGGATGACATTTAAAATATGAAGCCTGAATATATAGTCTCATCAAATAGCTACAGCGTGGAACAACCTTTTAAGCAATAAAAGAGGAAGAGCGCTGCTTATTCCATTCCAGGGAGAAGACCAGAAATTGGGCTAATCCTCTGTGGGCCACTGGCTTTACCTGCTATGCTTCCACACTTGGGCAGAGAAGAGCTTGGCTCTGTCCAGATCCACGTGGCTAGATACTATCTGTGTGACACTGGCAAATTAACTAAGGCAGTGTTTCCTAAGTAGCTCATTGACTGTAGATCAAGATCTATTTCTGTATACCTAATCTGAGACCACACAAATATGATTTTCTTTATAAGAACTCTAGTTGAAATGAAGAAAAATTTCAGTTGCTCATTATCTCTTAAAATGAAACCCAGGCTCTCTTAGTTTCCCATCCAAAACCCACAAGCATCACAAACTAATATTCATCTTGAGAATAAAACAGGGCTTTGTGTCGGTCTCTGTGACCAGAGAAGGAAGATAAACCTATTATTAAGTTATCTGCTATTGCATCTACTATTATCTACTGTTCATTCATAACTTCTTTACAGGGCTTTATGAGGCTAAATTAATAGCTATAAAAACTTGCAAGATTCTTGGTTGAAAGGATGATGTTATTTAAATGCAAAATCAAACCATTGCATGACATAGAGAAGAGATTCCTATCTTGCAGCACCTTTTTCTAAAATAATTTGCCACTGTCATCCCTGCCTTGCTGTGCAGAAAATGCAAAGAAAAGTGAGAGTTTTGATAGGCTAGTTTAGGAGTCTTCATATGCACCGGGCCAGATTCTCTTTTGTTTTACAGGTACTAGTTTGTGTTGTTGGTAAGCCAATGCAGAAAGTAGCTCTCAACATGATAAATTTTTCCAAGCTATTTTATCTGGCAGCTTTTGTGTTTACAGGAGAAAGATCACGTACACTACTTATACATGAATGGTAAACGGACAGAAAATACTGGATACACCTTTTTCCTTCATGCCCTAATTGCAACAACATATTTACTCAGCATTTTTAGGTCCACTCAATCCCCCGTACTTAAAGCATGACTTGAGTGCATAGGGACAGTATGTGCTTTCACAACAAGATGAGACAAATTGCAACAATCTTCTTTAATGTGATCTCATACCAGATGAGCTGAACAATACTAGAGGAAGCCGGTGGCAAACTTGACTGTTTTCTGCCAAATAAAAGTGAGGTGGAAATGGAGGTCGGTGATTTTCTTGGCTATAGTGTTCTTCTTGTCAGAAGTGAAAAGAAACTGGGGTGCTACTCACAGCAAATGCAGTGGGTAATTTTGTTAAGTATATGTTATTCACTGTACCTTATAATATACAAAAAAAAAATGTTGTTTGATTCTCCAAGATGGCAAAGAAGCTACGAATACAGCACAAGCAAAAAGTTATAGAATATAAGGAGAGGGTGGCTTATACTGTTCTAAGTTTATCTTTCTATTTTTATGGGATGTACCACTGTATCACCTCAGCATCATGGAGCTATTAATTAGTTAATTTTATTAACAGGTAGGGCGTGATGCATCCCGTTTTATTGGCAAGGAAACTGATGGCAAGGTGGCTCTATGAGTAGGTCAATGTCAGAGAGTATGTCTGTGACAAACCATGAAAAAGAAAAAGACATCTGACATGCAGGGGACTTGATCACAAGCCATCTCTTCCACCAATGGGAATGAAAAATTTCTCCAAAGGTCAAACACATGCGTAAACAACTGTTTAATGTTCATTTCCTCTGTTTTTGTTGACTTATTTAGAATGATTTACTATGCTTTGCTGACAACACTGGACATAAAACAACTTATGCCATACTTGAATTGGGACCATGCTCCCACCAAGTTGCTTCCATTCTGTTGACACGGAATTATTTTAAGGATGCAAGAATACTTTGAGTACCTGTAACAATCTGCAGTTCAAAACGAGAGATAGCTTTGGGGTGGAGGGAGGAGCTGAGATGCCCTGTCTCTGCACACAGGCAGGTGATGGAGGTTCAGGTGCCCTGGCGTGGCAGCATGGCCTCAGGGCAAGGCAGGCATCATTCCCACCCTGAGCCACGCTGCAGGGAAACCCAAGTCCCCGGGTGCCTGGGGAAGGAGCTTTCAAGGGCAGCCTCGGTGGGCTGCACGTGGACCCTAGCCGGGTCCTAGGTCTTGAGCAGGATCCCAGGGGAACCACTGACATTTCCTGTTCATGAACCTGTGCAGGAACCGTGCACTCACCTGGGCATTGATCATCTCAATATGCAGCTCCCAGGGTCACAAAGGCTGGCCTGCAGGCCTACACCAAAGAGACGCCGAGGCAGCAGCCTTTCAAAACCTTTCAGGCCCTCAGTAATCAATACATTATTACATTCATTTACTGCACACATGCTTCCCTCCAAGGGCTGTTAATGGAAGCATTCCAGACAGATGCAAACATGCACATTAAAGAGCAAAAGTCTAGTTCGCTGCACAGAAGGCTCGTACCTTTAGCTTTACCCAAATATGTCCAGTTTGAGTCTATATTGGACAGCTGGTCCTCACTTCTAAGCCCAGAATGCTTTTTTGGGCTAAAGAACAAATTAACAAATGATATCTCTGCTTGTGCTCAGACGAACTGACTGGCATGGTTCATCTCCAAATAAACTGCCCTGAATGAATTCATCTGCAGGCCTATTAGAGAGTATTTTGAGACTGTATCTCACTGTCCCTTCACTGCTGCATTTATAGCCATAAATCTGCCATATTGTGAAGGAACAGTAGATTCTCTACTAGAAATCGTTGGCTTCCACTTGGCAAAATCTACACCTTTTCACACGAACTTCAGCTCTGTAGGGGGGTTTTGGTGTAATATGACTTTATAAGCCTTTCCCTCACCCCTTGCTCTGAGGTGATCTATGTGTGGTTTCCATTGAAGCTAATTCATGTACTTACACGTTTTGTACTATTCCTCCCACACAAGGAAAGAAGACCAAGCAGTCCTGAGCTGGAGCACTGTACAGGGTGCTGGTAAACACTCCGCTGTTGCTTCTGACACTTGCTCTGATGCCTCACACCAAACCAAATGAATGGGAAGCAAAGCTGCATTTTTCCCTGTCTTTGTCATGATGGAAGAGAAGCCTTTCCCAAACCTCCTTCCCAAAAAGCCAACGCAGTGAGACGAAATTGGAAATTGAAGGGATATTTCTTGAGAGATTTAAAACACTGACAGCTGTATGAAGGGTGGGAGAGGAGAGGAGAGAAATCAGGTTTATGATACAATGTAAGTTCCCTTTTTAACTAGAGAGAGGTCACCGCATAACTGAAACAAGTGTAAAATAACTGCACTTTCCAGTCCGAAGGAGAACAAGAGGAGTTATGGACTGCAGCAGAGTTTGCCTTTTCAGGAAATGTAATGCAGTGCTATACTGAAGTGAATATATCTTTCAAATTTCAAATGTGAAAAACACTGCCATTTACTGCCCACAAGCCATAGAGCTCAGTGCGTAATAACAAATAGTTCTGTCTTCATCAATCCATACTGTTCTCAACAATCCTGCCCAAAGCTGCTTCTGGGTAATCATCAGAGTTTGATAAAGTGATTACTAGATAATGCTATCAAATGACTATCACGATTAAACAAGTTACATGGGTCTTGAAGCACCGGAGCAATTTACGTGAGCAATGAGTTTCTCCTTCAAATGGCAAAATAAAAATATATTAAACGAAATGGGGTTTGAACGGCATGTTGAAATTAGATCAAGAACAGTAAGTTTGCATTTTCTGAATAACTACAAATACTATGATCTACTTTCCTATGAATAATGCAATTACTTTAAGGAGCAAAATTGTTTTCCAGTCCTTTTTCTTGGTATGTTGTTCCATTCTGTGTGTGAAATCTGAAGCAAGGTTGCTACACCTGTCACTGTGGTTTTCTGCACACCTGGGCTATTTTATGACATTACAGATTTCCTCTTCTCTACTCAAAGTGCAGACACACAAATCAGCCTGAAAACAATTTGTAGCTATTCATGATTTCTACATCCAGAATGTCAAAAGCTGTTAAGCATAATTTGCGCTCTGAGCCTCCGTGTAATCTTGAGGTTGAGATGAAAGAATTAACAATCAGTCAGAGTGCTACTGATTCAAACTATGTGGGATCAACCTGTGATACAAAATATATCCAGCAGCTGAAATGCCCACCAAATAAATTGACAGCAGTGTTTATTACCTGCACTTCATAAATAGAAGGCAAAAGATTTACTATAGAACAAATCTGATTACCCTGATGACAGGAAGGAATTTGAATAAAATCAGACAACAGAGATTCTAGGTCATCAAGGAAATCATAAATATAATTAATTGATGTCTCTTTCCTCTGTAACTGTCCTCTTGACGGAATTCATTTAAAGGCCACTTAAGGTCTTTTGGTTCAACTTCCTCCCCAAAACCAATCAGTAAGCTTCCAGCAGTGGAGATAATTGTTTTTGTCTTCTCCCCTCTGTTGATTTTAGTAATTTGTGGTTCTCTCATTCATTCCCCAAGTTTAAAGAATTTCCCCTTCATTTCCAAGCTCAGCATAACTATGCCCCCATTACAATGCCCATCTCAGTTCCTTTCCTGTACCCCTGTCACCATTCTGATGCTCAACATCCCTTCCATGCCTTCCTCTGGCTTCTGTTCCTATGCGCTGTCCCCAACATGCCAAATATTCTTTTGAGTCCTGGCTACCCTCTCTTAAACCTATCCCATTCTCCAGACCCATGTTCTTCACACAAGCACCACCCCATTCCTGAAGCAATAATGAATTACTTCTCAACAAGCAACCAGTGCTGTACATTCAAGCTATTATTCCTCTCTGTCTTCTGCATAAAAAGCCCTACAGTGCATAGACTCCCTTTATATTTTATGTCTTGCAGAGCCCCAGGCACACTGTAGGCATTTAATGCATAAAATAAACAACAACAGACATGCAGCTCTGCTGGAGACAAGAAGGAGCATCGAAGAAGCCCTATTCAGCTAATCAAACTTGTGCTGCGTTAGGTGGGACTTCAACACACAAAACTGTCAGAAAAGATAACCAGGGCAAAAGAGGAGGAGACAGCCCATTATTAACATTAACCCAGCAAAGATTGTGGCCTGTGTTTAATTTTGAGACCTTAAATAAGCCTCCGAGCTCTAAGGCACTGCCCATGTGCATGACATGCATTTTCATTCTCATCTGAGCAGATAACTCCCATTTGTACAGGAGAATCTGTTTTATATCAGGATCTTGTTTAAAAGACCTCAAGGTGGTCCTGTTTATTCAATGGCTAATTGCCATGGCTTTTAACAAAATGTGTCTTTTTGCCACCTACTTCAGCTTTTTGTCATCCAGACTAGCTGTAGCTTTTTTGTTAGACTGACGGAGTCTTCTACTGCAGTCACAAAAGCTCCCTTCATTTAGGTACTGGTTGACTGTGATTAATCTTCTCTTTTTATAACTAGAGACATCAAACTTCTCTGGCTTCCAGATGTAAAGCAAACTTCTCAGCCTTCAAGTCCTTTTTCTACCTTTTTCCCACATCTTTTCCAATATGACAGTTCCTGAAGTATGTGTATGAAAAGGGAGCAACTGTTATAGGGAGTATCCTAGTAGTGCTATAAACAGTGACATGAGCATCCTCCCTTTCTCTGCTCATATGAACAGCGCCATTCACCAATTTTAAGCCACTTAAAATAGCTTTCATTGATTTAGAAGTTCCCATTCAGCTTTCCTTTGTCGTTTCACTGTTCTGTGTGACACACACTCAGCCCTGATTTCAGTAGCATTAATCTTTTAAATAGTAATGTTGCATGATGCAAAATTAAATGCTTCAACAAAACTGTGAGGATGTAATTTATTTTTGGAGGGAGGTAGAGATGGTCTGTTTGCTTTGCCCCAAGAACACCAATATTCACTAGCCCTCACATCTTAGCACAGACATGGAAACGCAGCCTGTACCTTGGTGTAGGGACAGGAAGTCAACACAGTCCTCCCTGACCAGGTCTGAGCTGGTGGAGCTACAGAGCCTCATCTCCATTCGGTTATTACAGAGCAGCAACTAATGCACCGCTGGTGTTTCACTGAAGAAAATGCACCTTTTCCAGCAGGTTATCAAAAGCAATCCCACCTTGCTGACACAATTCTTTTTATTAACCGAAGTTCATCAAAATGCTACAGACTATTACAGACCTAACTTCCCCCCGCCAAAAAAAAAACGAAATAGGGAAATACCACTCCCATGCTTTGCTCATGTACTGCATTCATTTTTCTAACATACTATCCATGACGCCATTTATTTTGATGGATAAACAGGATAGCACAGTAAGCTGCCCTAATCTCTAAAGTTGTTTTGAACACATAGACTCTTATGGCTTAAAACACAGTCAAACAAACAAACAAAAGGAAAAACCAACCAACCAACCAGAAACAAGTCCCAATCAAATATGCCTGTTTATTCAGGTGTGCCTCTTATTTTCCCCAAAGTTCCCATTGAAGCAACAGAGGTTATTAATCAAAAAGACTCAGCTTGGGTCCATTTTGACATATTTCCCACTTGAGTGATGTGATTCAGTACTTATTATTATTATTATTATTACTATTTATACATCACCACAGGTAAACCTGGTACTTTACAGAGAAATAGATTGACAGGTCCCTGCCCTGAGGTGCTTACAGTCTAAATTAGATTTATACAGTGAAAGATGACAACAATGAGGGGTGGGTTGAGAATGTTACAACAGGCAAAGAATGATATGTGCAGCTTCACATCATTAATGAGAGCTAGTATGTCTGCTTACTTCAGTTCCTTCTAATTTTGACAGGATCACATGAAATAAGGGCAATTTTAAAGACCAGGAATTAGAGAAAGTAAATGAAAAGGGATAGGGAAAAATATGACTGCTTACGGCCTAACACAATAAGAGAAATTGCCCATCTTGTACTTTGGCCCAGGTACTAACAACTGAACTATGGTGGGGAAATGACAACAAAGTGTTTATAGAAAGGTTTTATCACAAGCTGCCAGCACTACACCATATGGAAGGCCTATTTAGTTTGTATTCTCCTCCAGGAAAGTGGAACCATTTGGAAAACCATTTACACTTTGGAAGAAATACCAACATTTCAGAACCAGAAACAAAACATTTAACATTAGAGAAAAACAACAAAAAAGATCAAAGATCCACAAACCACTGTGCTTGCCTAGCTTCGCAATTTCTTTTCCAGGTAAGGACCCTGGCTTACTAAGTGTTTTCACTATGCCCTTATTCTCTAGTGGAGTCCCCGGATGCTACTGGAATCATAATGTCAGGGAGGAAAAACCACGTAGCTATTTCCTAAAAATCCATCTGAGGATCACTGCAAAGGCACGCGTTCATATTGCCATTAGCTATGCAAATTTCCCTCTCTAAGATGTGATCCCCAGGGATATTTAGATGAGGAATAACCATATGTGAATGATGGTGTGGGAAAGGGATTCAGGGCCTCTCTTTTGCAGAACCACAGGATTTAGCATTCAGGTCAGCTCCATATAATTGTATATTGCCTCTGACTGTGGCCACTAGCAGACTTTTAAGACGTTTAAGAGAACTGAAAAAGTGATCCTTCCCTTGGCATATCACCCCAGAATCCAGCAATCAGCAGCTAAGGGACTTTCTGAGCCTGAAGTCACATTCAAACAAATGAATTTAATTGCCATGAAAACTCACCAAGTCAATCCTTCATTAATTTATCTAGTCCCTTTCTGAACCCATTTATACTTTTTGCTTCCACAATACCCTGTGGCTAGAAGTCCCACAATTGAATTACCCACTTTGGAAATCAGTATGCTCTGTTGCTTGTTTTGAAGCTACCCACTGACACTTTCAGTGGCTAGCTCCTATGGAGTAACTGTTGCCTATTTATTTAGTTGCCCTATCGAGTTCCTGCCTTACAAACTTCTACATCCTCTCTCTTTTCTGCTTTAAAAATAAAGATGACTGATCTATTTACTCTGCCCTGGACTAAAACTTCTGAGCAGCCAGCTCACCCTTCTCTGGGTCTTCCTAGTTGTACTGTATCCTTTTTCTGAATTCAGTAACCAGAAACTGGGTAAGATATCCAGTATGTGGGCAACCTACAGATTTAAAAAGTATCACTATTTTTCTTGCTCTTGCCCTCTCCATTCCTTTCCTAGTAACAACTAACATTTTAAACAACTAATGTTGTAATGGTCCTTAACAAACTAATTCTGACTTTCCACCTTCCCACAAAACTCATCATGGTCCTTACAAATCTTTGCTAATTATTTAATTTCCAGGATTACAAGTTGGTGTTGTGAGATGGAGGACTAGTTGCACCATCAAGATAATTTTGGTCTCTTTGCAATAGCAAAAGCATTAGGAACATTTTTAGCTTGCTTGATCTGGCTTACTTTCCTCTATTAAATCTACAGTAACAATACATGAATTCCTTTTTTTTTTTAATCAACAAAGGTGAGTTGCATTCTGCTGCCAGACTCAGAACCAAATATGAACTGCTCCACGTTTCTAAACACTGCTTTAATTTGATGAGCTGAATATTTATTATCACAAGCACAAAGAGGGTAAATTCAAAGCTGGATCTAGGTACTAAATTTTCCCAAAGCCTACTTTTCAGAGATGATATTTTATCACGCTTACTAAGGTTACATAGCCTTTTGTCTTGCAAACACTTCATTGATAGCAATGAGAATATTTCAGAAGGAATTTTGCAAGGTAACTATCTATAGCAGAAACAGACTCCAAATCTTTAAGTTAAGTGGATCCATTTTAGAGTTGGATCAATTTTCTGATGAATTTTCTGATTTTTAAAACTTGAAATGAAAGGAACAAGCACCTATTTTTCCAAGAAAGTTCCCATACTCCACAAAGTTGTAAAAACTGTTTAGCAAGTCCATACACATTCAATTATTTTAATCTTCAGTCATAAGTCAATACTTTCAGCACTTTAATCATTTTTGATTCTCTTCCTTAAACTCCCTTCAATTTATCAATGCCTTTTTAAATACAGATTCTGCAAAATGTAGTGGAATCATTTTTTATGAAGAAAATGAGTGGTCATTAGCAATCTGCTCAAGTGAGAATAAATTTTAAAGATCAAACACACTTTTGAATAAAGAACAACTATTGTTTTGTGTTGTTGAAAATCAGTTTTTCCCCTTTCCTGCGAAACCAAATAAATCTTTTATTAGAATTGCACTAACTGGACTTTTGGTTGTGAGATTGGGCTTTTGTTCTCATATGTGGGTCTATTTTAATCTCAGAGATCTGGTCAGTGCTAACGTGAAACTGATGGAATCTTTAAGTACTCTGTATCCATGTGGATTTTATAGCAATTCAGAGAGAATGGGCCAAAATATTGCTGATCAGCAGATATATAAGCTTGGTCAGATGATCATTCCTCTTCAGCTCCGCTGGTGAGTCAAGCAAATACCAGGTGCAACAAACTTTGGGAGTCTGTACCATTTTCTGCATGATTTAGAGGCTGACTAGTAAGCAAATCAACTTTGGGAAATTAAAGAGTAGAAGCAGTCAAGCAAATTATTATGTCCTATTTGTGCATACCAGTCAATGCACATTAAAGCAGTTCTTTACCATTCATTCCCTGTTTAGGGATATTTAGTTTCTGCAATGTTTGAGCCTATTAAATTGTTCCTCTCAAATAAGTCACAGCAGACAATGTTAAATCATAACAACTGCTGTGTGGTAGCAGGTGGGTGAGGTGAAGAAGAGACAAAAATTAGTAGGAATAAATAAACACACCAGAGAACTCATCATTTTTCAAAGTGACACTGATTGAAACTAGGCCTCAGTTAAGAGAGCCACAAAGGCAGTTCACTGCCTTTCCCAGCTACTCACAGGCTGAGCATATGTGATAATACAGACCCAAACACAACCACCCCTGATTCACTGAAAAATCAGTGGTGAAGACACCCAAAGTGCATTTCCGTTTATAGGATGACTGTTCTATAGGCAAACTAAGCACTGGGAATGATGCATCTGGGAATATATATATTCTTTACTCCCTTGCCAAAAAACTGAACAGAAAAATAACCCATTGGAGAAAAAAAAAAAAAAGAAAAGAAAAAGAAAAAAAAAAAACAGTTATTAGGGTTAGAGGATAGAACATGAACCTGAAGTTATCCACTTACTTACTGCAGCTATTGCTATGCTTGTGACTGTAAACATTTCAGACGGGCTCACCATTTGAACCATATCTCAAGCTGACCACCAAAATATCGAGGTAATTGAACCTGTGGCTTTCACTCTAGCTTGCCTTATTTTCCTATATCCGAAATCTAGGCAGAAGCCCATCTTTGCAAAGAGCTCTCAGAGTTTTGGGAGGAAAATCTTATGCATGAAAGGAATGGTTAATTTTGTGCTCTGTAAAAATATTTCTAACGTATGTTCACACTTCAAGCCAAATTTACCCCATCTCATTCTGTGCATTTTAATTCATCCAAGAGGTCTCTGGTAGCCTTTGGAAAATTAGAGGCACTTCTCATGACTGATCTGCATCTCTGTCAGCTTACTCAGCTTCCATGGGTGCCTGTTTGCACTGAACACAGGTGGCACTTGGGGGAATCAGGTCCCCAGCATACCTGCCTCAGGTGAAGGTAGGTGGAAAGAACTGGAGCATTTGCATCCGTAAACTGATCTGGACATTTCGGCCCTTCTAATGCAAAGCTGATAAACATTTAAAATCCAGGAAACAACTGCAGAGATGTCTCAGTAGAGATTCTGAGCTTTTCTTAAGGACCTCTTTCCAGACATGCTAACTAGGCATGCTTTTACTAGAGACTAAATGTGTTGCTCACTTCCACTTTCAGTTCTGGCTCTCCTCTGTCCTTCTCAGAGCTCCTAGTGAAGAATTCACCTCAAGAATTCACTTCTGTGGCTTGATCAGGTATTTTCTCCAAAACGAGCAGGGAAGATGAATTTTAAACCTGGTATGAGGGAAAGAGGCTCTATCTAAGCATATATCTACTTACCCAGATATTGCTAAAGCCACTCAGGCTTCCTGGAAAAGACTTATTTCTTTAAAGGTGGACTATGCTGATCTTAAATTGGACATGTCTATATTACTTCCTGCAAAACTGCGTATCCTTTCTGAGGGGCATAAATTTCTTTTTTATGACTACGACGATGCAAAGCAATTTTAAATGCCCGGAGGAGAGAACTAGAAAAGACGAATGGAAAGGAATTGAATGATTCATTAGACTCCGAAGAAGATTTGATGAGGAATTCTATAATTCTGGACTTTTAATTTAATTGTATCTGTCTTTATTACTTTTTCCCCTTCTTTACTTTCATGGAGCTTCATAAAAATATAATTTTTAAGATCTCTTTATCTTGCAGCACATAGCAAGAAATATAACACTGTTTATTTTGTTTGGACAGTACATTTGGGTTTTGAGGTTGGTGATTTATCAGTCTTCTTGAGTACTAACTATACCTGTATACCTGGAATGTCTTGATTCCTGTTTCAGTAAAATTATGCCTTTGATATAAATTTCTTACTATTTTTGAACTTTATAGCATTTTTCTGCAGGTAGGAGATGAGTTCTATGACCTTTCTGCTTATTTGCTCAGGTATTGGCTAAAATCTCTTCTTGTTCACATTGCTCTAAGGCACAAGAATGCTGCTGAAATCAATGGAGCTGTTTGGGATTTACACTGAGCTGTGAGCACAGTCTCCCAGGTTTCCATATCTAAATACTCTTGTGGATAGTGTAAAGCTTTTGATCAAACTATAAACTTTATGATATAATTAATTAATCCACATTTTGGAGGGCTGGGATTTTTTTTATGGTACTATGTCTGCATACCAGATTCTCCATTGCTACAAAGCTCATTTCTAAGAAGAATTCTAACAATTTATGAGGTGAGATTCTAGCCTCTTGATTACCAAGCTGATATCATTCCTCTTGATTTCAATGAGCTTTGGTTCAGTCTGTTAAGATTTCTCTAGCATAGCTTTTCTGAAACCTATTCTCTTCATCTTTGCTTCAATGATTTGGTTGATTTTTGTCTTCTCCATTATTTCAGACTAAGGATCTCCTTAGATACTCAGATGGAAGTACAGGAATGCTAAAAGTGACTTTCTTAACTTTGGTGAAGGTAGCAGAAAACAAATTAAGTATCTTAATTTCATGTTTATGAAGTGTGAACGGTTCAGCAGAAGGATGAATTATGCACATGTGCAGACATTATACACATAAATGTATCCCAAAGCACTCTCCCAGATCTGCCAACACCTCAGAAAAGCTACATGGGAAAGTTTCTTTCTAGAGACACAGATAGAAAGAGGTCTATGGGTGCACTTCCCCTTGAGTTAACCTTCTTTAGGTGACTTTTGTTTACTCTATTGAACTCCCACAATAAGTAACAACCGGTCTTCCTCTTCTCCTCATCACTGTCTTACCCATTTAGAATTTTCCTGAATTTTCCCTGAACATCTTTACTATTAAACATTCTTTGAACTTTTTTACAAGCTCTATCACATACATTTTAAAAGAACCCATGCCACAAGTTCTTCCCTCTTAACTAAATAATTGTACATGCTCATTCTTTCACTTTAGAAACACTTTGGCTAAGATTTGATGCTAAAACAGCATCATCTTTGGGGGTTCCACTGTACTTTCATTAAAGCGTTTCCATTCATGGGAAAAACAGTGCATAGCAGTCCACTGAACTGGTAGAATTCCTGTAACTTAGTTAATAATTTGAAATCAACTATGAGAAAGTAAGGAAAAAATAATTCCAATACTTTAACAGTGACCATTTGTTTCTGAACTAGTCCAACACCAACAATGTGCTTGGTTTTCATTGAGTGTTTTTGTGTCAAGAGCTGGAATACAATTTTCTTCCCTTATTATATTTATTTCATCTATACCTATATAGATGGATTTCTCCCTGTATGTGCATACATGTATTTCTAAACCAGTCACCTATTTGTGTGAAATGAAGCTCGGATACGACTCTGGGACTAATCTATTTAAATTAGTGATAAATGTCACACATGTAATAAAACTTAGGCCACGGCTTACTAATTTACAACAGATGAACTACTGCACTTACATTTTTCCCAAACATCAATAAATCTAAGTGAAACTTCTGCTGGTGTAAAGAACAACACAACATTCCTGAAAGTCACCTTTCATTCAGTCAACCAACAGGCATTTTAATAATTAAACTACTTAAAGTTCACTTAAACCATTAAAAAGCTGCTCTTCAACATGAGCCATCAGCATTCTGCAACACTGTGAAAAAGCTCAGCTGTCCAAACAGGGACACAGAGGGCAAATTCAAAAACATATGAAGCAAAATATGCAGGTATCAAAACAGAATCACAGGAAGCATCCATCTGAATCCTAGGATTTCAACTGTATTCACAGTGGATCCAATCTCATCTCACCTTTGCAGATGCGTCCACATTGTCTTTGCCTTCCCCTGAACTGTACTAACCGGGACAAGGGCCACAGTATCAAGCTACTTAGCACAGACAAATGCCTATCTAAAAACAATGACAACCCTTCTCCTCACCATGGCCCTGCGTCAGCCTCTGCCGGTGTCACGAATGCCATAGCGCAGAGCCTGTGCTGCCCCGGGCACAGCAGCACGCAGCAATACGCAGGAAACCTCCATTCTGCTCTTGGAAATACCAATGGTCACGGAAGGACCCCAACTTGTCACCCAGCCCAACCGGAGCCAGCTAGAGCCATTACCTTAGCGAGGGCCATGCTGCTCAGAGGAGAACCTACTGGGCCAGTATAATTAAAACTTACTCTGCAGGAAAGTGAATCCTTCTGAAGGTGCCACCAAATCGCCTCTCAAATAATCAACCTGTTGCCTGAGATTGTGTTTAGGCTGGTAGAGAAGATATAAATCTGACTCCACATTTGGAGAGCTAGCCAGATGCTCTTTGTCTACAGCTCCAAAGTCTTCTAAATCGAAATATTTGTCTTTAAAAAGACATCTTTCAAAAGTGCTCAGGACTAGGGCTTCTACCAAGAAAACAAGCATATCGTTGCTTATGGTCTGTTTCAATACTTCCCTTTAACTCAGATGCCCAAATATTTACTAAAAAGCCAAACTTTAGTCACATATGACAATCTTGCTTGTTCGATTTCCGTTATCATCCAACCTTGCTATATTAAGTCTGGCAGCACTTTGTTCTTTATCACTACATCTTTTCTCATCTAACTGCATTTTTATAGTGTGAACTATTTTAACAGGCTGCATTTGTACCTGTGGACACATGGGAGCATGTACATGCATATGTGTATGCACATACATGCATCTTCCATACCTCTAACTCCTAAAACTGCTCAAAATCCCAAACATCTCCATGTTCTGGACTTCTTATCATCCCTGCCTTATTAACAGGGTTTGCTAGTGAAGATAGGATATACAAGCATTGTTATGCTCACTGTCCTCTGGGAAAAAAAGCTCATTTCAGAAAAAAACATTTCACTGTGATAGTGTAATACCTTTGATTAAAACAAAACAAAACAAAGCAAAACCAATGCCCCACCTCTATCATCTGAGATAGTCAACTTGAAATGAAAGTAATAGTCATTTCCCAACTCTGCCTATTAAGAAAGACAATATTTACAGTCACTGTGTTGAGATTAGTACATTACTGCATCCTCAAAAGATAAAACACACAGAGATGGGTGAGGAGGCAGGAAAGAAATCTAAAATACTCCTTCTGACTCAAAATACAGTTTTTCCCAGCAGAGTATATTCAAATGAAAAAATACAACCCTTTTCTTTCAATGCACCAAACACCAGTCTGCCTATACTGCCGACCAACTCCCATTATTTAAACATTAAACATTTATCTGGATTCTGCATAAATAGAAACAAGAGCAGTGTTTCCAACATCTGTACTCGCTGAAATAATCAAGCTGCTATGCTGTGATTGTGTTGGGATCCTTTTACAAAATGAAAACAGCACTCATCTGCAATTATTCATTACAGCAGGGCCTCTCTCCTCCTGTGATGGTTATTTAAGATGAAACAACTCTCTTGTTTTCACCAACAAATCTGCCTTAGCAGTAGGCTTTTTGCTTACAGATAATTTTTCCTCTGGGTCAGTTCAGCTTAATTTTAAGAGGATTCATTACATTATATTATATATTAATTACATCAATTGCCTGCAATTTAATGCACTTTTACAAGTAGTTAATGCACGGCTGCAGTTCTTCGTGAGAAATTACTCCTGTTATTTCAGACTCATGCTGGTTAGGTTTACTTGTCTGTCTTGTTCTGCTGACATGATCCCATAACAGGATAAATGTATTTTAAACTAAACATTTAAACAATAAAAGAGGAGAGAGAGAGAAAGAGAGACTATGAGAATATTAATGAGCACAGAAACTTGAGCAGGGCAGCAATGAGATGAAAAGAATGTTGCTATTAAGGAATGTTTTCACTCCTGCCTGTCTATCACAGGGCCGAATCTTCAGATAAGGGTTTTTCAGCATGATACAAGATGTTATCAAATGCTGTTGTACAATATTTAGTCTCAAGGGCTGACTTAAAAGAAATGGCACCAACTATAAAACAAAACAACACAACACTACCAACGAGAAGTGGAAAACAACCACAGCAAAGGGCTCAAATTTGATACACAGTTATTATCACAGCTTTGCTTTTCCATAGAGCTGATTTTTATCTAGACTGGATATCAGTGATAAGGACACTTTATGTCTATACGCATGTGTGCGCGTGCGTGTGCCTTTCCTCTCTAAAAGGGGAATGCGAAAGTGTAGGGGGGAGAGAGTATAAAATTGAATGCAGGCTGCCAAGATGGAAATGATATTTGTTTTCTATCACACCAGAGATGCACCATTCCAGCTTTTGTCCTTCAAAGCTGCGAGAGACCACGCTTTAATGCCTGCAGGTTGACCATGCATTGTTATTATACAGTCTTCATGTTCACATCATGTGTCATCTGACCAAAGGAGAGTCTACAAAGTGAAAGCCTCATGCAAAATTTATGCTTATATGGCTGTTTCAGTCAGTGGAAAAATCAATACTGCAGGCTTGATGCACAGAAATGACTGAGTGCTCTCTGACTGACACTAAAAGCACTGGGAGATTGAGGGGCTGCATTTGCCGTTCAAGGAATTGAGTGTATTAGAGCTCTTATAATAGTCTGCTCACCTTATATTAGCCTTTCCTTGGGATTATTTTTTGATAACAATTATGATTGTGGGGTTTAAGGCAATTACACTATTACAAAGAAAAAGCTGCTTTTTATGTCCTGTAAAGCTGTCATATATTTCACACCACAACTGCCTTCCAATTATTTTGCTACAATGCACTTTGGAAGCAAAATGTCCTAACTGATATATATTAGTCCTTTATGTTTTATAAATAAAAATCAAAGCTGTAATGTAATCCTTCAAAAGAAGCTTCTCAGTTTCCCAGATGTTATTTTAAAAAGAGTAAAATGCAGTGTGTGCTGTAAGTCTTAAAAAAGACATACGCGGTATCTGTTTTTATATGGGAGGATAATACAAGACAGGAATGTTGCACAGATTGTGCAGACTGTTGCAGCTCAAAATGCTAATACCACCCTTTAAACATGTACAGATGTGGTGCGTAAAGATGGAGTTTAACCAAAAAATAAAAAAAAAAGAAGAAAAGGAGAAGAGAGGAAAAAAAAACACAACTCCTGAAAGATATTTTAGAAAACAGCTTTCAAGATGTAGACAGAGGTTAGGTTTAAGATCCAGTGAAGACTGCTTTTGAAGAGATAGACAAAGAAATCAGAAAAACATGAGGTAGGAAAATTAATGTTTGAAAGAAGAAATGGACTCTTGCGCTCTACCTTAAGAAAATTACAAATATTCCCTCCATCATTAGAGATCTCTGCTTAGAAAAGGAATGGATCTGCAGTGCATTTTTGTCCCTGTAAAAATGGAGAAATATTTTATTAGAGGGCTTTATTAGATTTTTATCAGTCTTCCACTTTTGTCATAACTCATAAGTAATGTGTAAAACAGTTAATATAGGATATCAAAGAGGATTAAGAACTGAATTGTTATTTGTTTTATAAATTTCCAAATTCCATAGCAACTATCATCATATTATTATAGAATACCCTTCACTCACTTATTCAGCTTCTGGATATGTGTAAAGATACTTAGATGGCACTCTCACTTTGAAAACATTCAGCAATGTTGATTTCAGCAGAACAGGTCAAGTGGGTGGCTTTATTTCAAACTCAACTCATTAACAGTGAAGTGGGTAAGAATACAGCCCTTTATAGGCATATACCAAATACTGTTGTCATTCTACTTTTCTGTCTGAAATCAATGACAAGTTTGCATGTGGAATGACGGCACCTGCTCTGGCCTTTCTGGGGCACTGCAGGGACTGGTGCAGGGATTGGGACAACCATGTAGTTGAGTGAAGCCTTCGTAGGCAGTGGATAAGAGATTCACTGAATCCCTGTTGAAGACAGGCTGAATTTTCATCTGCTCGTTGTGAGAAGCAGAAAGGGAGAGAGATGGCACCTGCAGAAGCAGAGAGTAGGTGGCTGATTGATGCCTGATAGCAACTAGTGAATGTAGAGCCACACTGTAGCTCTCTAGGAGATGTCTGTCAAGTCATGAATGCAGTATCTCTGCACAAATGCTGGAAATGACTTCCTCATGCTGCTTGGGGAAAAACAACAACAACAAAAAAAACAAACCCAACAAGAACAGGGAACACAGAGGTTGGCAATACTTCTCAGATTATGAGTGATGTCGCGTTATGTCCCTAGCTTGCCAGACTTTGTCCACTACCTTGGAGGGAGGTAACACAAACATCCAGCAGGGCAGAAGAGTATCTGGGGCCATGCAGATTATTACCTAGCTGGTGGAACTGTAACAAACAAAAGAAAGAGGCATGAAAGGATTCTGATGGTCCCTCCTGGAAAAAAATCAGTTTAAAAAAAACCTCTTTTTTGAGCTTTGTAGTGACTTTCTCTTCAGTAGATATCTCTCTTCAGTAGGCCATTCAAAAAAAGAAATTAAAAAAAGGATCACACAAAACGTCCAAATCCTAGCCTAGTATGATAGCATGTGAGGACACAAAAAGTATACGGATTTTAATACCAGAGATGACTGTAGCTGAAAGGAATCAACACCTAACTTTCCCTAACTTTCCCTAACTTTCATCAAGCATGCCAAATTAGAGAATAAGGTTTGTGGAACAGAACTTTCTTACGAGATAAAGGCATCTACCATTAGATAAAGCTGGCTTAAAGACAAGGGGCTCTGTTCTCAAGCCTTTGCTACAGCAGTAGCTTCAGTGGATCCCTATGAACTTACAAGATTTTCCTTTGGGAAGATGACAAAACCAAACTGACAAACAGCTTCTGTCCTGAAGGGATTTAGACTTCTGACTCCAAAGTAACTGAGGAGAAGACCTGGCTGAGTGTTTCTAGAGTGCGGTCATTTCCTCCTGCTTCATCCTGAAAAAAGGCCACTCTGTCTGTGAAAGAAATGGCTGGAATTTTCTCCACTCTCTCCCCCTTGATCCTTCCCTCTCCCAAACAAACAAAATGCCACACTAAAGCAATATCAGAAACAAAAGCATCTAACACTAGCACACAAGGTACAACTGTTTTGCTTTAGAGAGCTTGCAGTCTAGCGACAAACTGTTCTTACCCACACATGCTGAAGAACTGTCTTGAAGCACCCACATAGCTATTCCACTGCCCTCTGACTTACAAAGCTTTACTAGCAACCTCTGGGTCAGCAGATGGTGAAGCGAGACCTTAGTTTAACACACAGCAACAACTTGCTTTTCTTCCATGGTGTGCCGCTCTGAGGCAGCATATCTCATCAGAGCTCGAACTGGGAGCTGTCCAAGACAAGAATAATTGTGTTAATGTGTCTTTGTGAAGCTCCTACCACATGAGGTCTTTGATCAGTGTCTCTAAGTGCTACCGGAGTGCAAATAAACACTAACGCTACCAGCTCCACTCACATAGCTGAATGCTACCTAACATGAAAGGTACTATAAAAATACAAAGAAAAAAATGGCACTTTAAGCCTTTAAACTGTGAAAAAGCAAAACTATAACAGAGGAAAAAAGGCTAGCAGGAAAACAGGAAATTGCAAACAAGGCGGGCTTTCAGAGATTTTCCATAACCTATTAACTGAAAATGCTGATAACTTCTTGAAAATATTAAATGCATGCATATACTCACAGTGAAATTCACTATGAATAATCATTGCTAGTATGTGCCTGGAATGGATATGAATAAACTGAGACCTGGTGACCCGAGACAAGAATGATCCAGGAACGTGAAAAGTAATTCAGGAAAAAGGTGCTCAATACTTGTTACATAAATACTATGTAAAAAAAAAAAAATACAGGGCATAAGCAGAAACCTAATGACAAGGACCATAAACTTGGAAAACAAATTGGTAAAGTAACAGACTGAAAGATTAAGATCCTAGTGGCTAAGCTTGGAAGGGACATGGAGCTGAAGAGCAGGGCTTAACATGAAGAAAAGAGGGAAAAAGTGAAATAAGAAAGAAGATGCAAAAAATAGTTAATGGTGGAGAATGGTTATCACAACTATGTAGAAAGCTAGAATGGCAAGTTTAGGGGAAGGGTTAGATATACCGAGGAAGAAAAAGCGGAGCCAAAGACAGGTTATTTTACAGATTAGTGATGTTAGAAGTGACAGACAATGGGGAAAGCTAAGGGAAAACAAAACATCAGAGCCACAAAGTGGGACGGGGTCAGACACCATTGGATACACCTATGTCCCTGTAAGTCACCACTGCCAAAAACTCCAGTTGAAGGTACAAAGATAAATGACAAATTAGCATAGCTTTCACCTACACAATCCAGTAAAAATGTAGTCTAATAATGGAGTATTTCCTGTTCTATGTGTAGGAACAATAGCTTTAATGCCTCAAAGCTGCATAGCCTGTGTGTTGTCTTTTTTTCCTTAATAGTGTAGTGTATTTATTGTTCAAAACACCAGGTTTGAAGGAAATTCAATGAAAAATGGCTGAATGGGTTGTGTATCCGCTAACACAAAAATATTTTGTACAGATACAAACAGTCATGGAGGGGCAACTAGTCACAGATGTGAAAGAAGGTTTTAACTTTTAAATGGTTTCCAAACTGCTTACCTTCTTCCTCTCTTATAACACTTTCCAGTTTTAGTGGCTGAATGTAACCCCCATATTTTCCTGCGTGAACTTAACCTCTGGTTTACTTTCCCTTGCTCCTCTGCTGAAGAACTTCCTTGGAAAAATCTTTACTTGTCAATAACCACTGACAAAGTACTTGGATGGAAAACACATCTTCCAGATTGGTACTCTCAGGAAAATTTGTTGTGTGGAGCCATACTGGACTTTTGCTCAGGTTTTTCAGGTTTTCAGTATTTTAAATGTGTATAATTGTAATGGGCATTCTTTTAAACATAGAACACACACACTGGAGGACAAAGGGCCTAAATCTGCCAAACTTAATTAAGCTCCAAACTTAATTATGATCCACTACCACTATATATTAAGGTGAGATTCAACATAGTAAGGACAATGTATTATAGAATAAGAATATATCACAAATAGCATAAAAGCTCTTCCCCTGCCTCTTCAACGCCTGTGAAATTGATATATGCTGTATAGTCCAATCTAATATGCTACTAGATTATTCAGGAAAGAATGAGGAAAACATGCTATTACAAAAACAAGAATCTTTCAGCTGGAGGATGTGCTGATTCTGTCTCTAATCTTAGACCTCTGAAAGATGCATCCAAGCTTCTGAAAAAAACACAGTTGGATGTACACTAAAACTATCATTTTTTTTTCTTTTTTTCCTCTAATACATAATACACATATCTCTCGAGGTGAATGTTTGCTTAGCTAATGGATTGAACAAGAGCAATGGTTGAATCATGGAGGCATTGTTAGCTGCCTATACAATAAAATGCTCTGACCATTAGTTGACTCAAGATTTTAAAGTCAACAGACGTGGCAAGTTATTATCCACTTCACTTTCACTGCTTTTGTACTTAGAAAAGGACAGTGAGAGCAGAGATGAGCTGTTGTGACACTCCTGGAAAGCCACTTGCTCCTGAAAATCAACGTATTTCAACATGAAATGTTTGAAAGTGGTTGTTCCCAAAGATAAGTTTCAAGTAAGAGGAAGGCAGCAAGAAGATGAAGCTTTTTTTTTTTTTTTTTTCAGATTCACATTCAAAGTCAATGACTGTTAATCTAATGTTAAGCACTAATTTGGAGGTAGAATTTTAAATACTAATTTTCAGGGAGAAAAATAAAGTGATTACATCGCGCTCTCTGCCTTTCTTTCTTGAATTGTTTCTGGAACACACAGTGCATTTCTGAGATAATCACAGGAATTTGCGATCCCTCCAGCTGATGGCTATCAGAAACCTGGCTGCCTTTACTCTGCTTTGAGAACCACTTTGTGTGGTTCTCCCACCCCAACACTGCCCAACCTAAACTGGCCTGTGAGCAGAGTAAGAAGCTTCTCCTGTTCCACAGTTTCCCCTTCAAATCACAGCATCATTATCTTTTTCTAGTTCTTCTCCTTTGAACAATCCTGCATTTAATCTATGACTCCTATCTACCAAAAGTCTTCTTCAGGAGCAAACCTCCAGCTTCCTCTTTGTATTCTCCATTCTGTACTCCTCTTTCCAGGCAGTATTGCTCTGATGTCTTCCAAGGATGGGCCAACAAATTATTACGTGATTCCTTTCTCCAGAGTTACATTTTCCCCCCTTTCTCTCCTCTCACTCACAACTCTCACTCTTCCTCCAAACATCAGTTCTACCACTGGTTCAACCACTGGATACAATGACTAGATCCTGTCTTATCATTCAAGACTCACTGCCTTTTGCTCTTCTTCCCCTCTTTTGCCCTGCTGACTCTTCCTTTTCACAGTACAAATTTGCTTTCATTTCAGGAAAAGAAATACAAATATAAAAAATATCAGTCTTGAGCTCAACCTTGACCTCAACTCACACTACAGCTATTGTACCAGTTGCCTTCTTCAGTTAATTAATATGCTGATTTGCAGCCTAAAGTTGTTCACTATCTTCTCCAAATACTCCAAATACTACCCATCTCATGTCATTTGCACTCAACCAGACTTGTTCAGATTCAGTGGTCCATCCTCCTTCTTCTTGATATTTTTATGAGCTGTTTTCTTGTCTCCAATTTCTAACTGCTTCATTGGCATGCCTTGCAGAAGATCCTTCTCATCCCTCATTCCAGTTTTTTCTCAGTTCCTCCAGATTCTGCTCTTGTACCTCCTTTATCAGAGCAACCTCAAACACCCAAATTCAACTCTGCATGCTGAGAGCAAACAAATCTTTCAAATTCTAAATCACAAAGATTCTTTATACACACCCTATTTTAAGGTCTCCCCTATCCACTTGCACGGCTAAAACTCTTGTCCAAACTCTTAGCACTTTACATCTTGGTTACGACAATATCCTTTCTTTGCTCCCAATAAAAGGAATTTCTCTCCTCTTACCCATTTAGAGTGCTGCTGATTCTCCAAGGTCGTTGTTTGAGATGTCTCTTCACATCTTTTAGTTAGCTTATCCTTTTTCATCACATCAAATACAAGCTGCTTGTTTTCACTTTCAAGAAGCTTTACAGCCTGCCTCTCCCCTTTCTCTTCCTCCATTATCTCTGTTACTCTTAGAGAATAGACAATGCATGTTAAGACCATTTCAACCGCTGTTGCTTTACTGACTTCTTGTATTCCCTATCTGGCCAAATTCATCAAGATCTTCTGTCTTACATGCAGCTTAGAAGTCCTTATGGGTCTGCATCCTGGCCTATGAATATATTTCTTAAACACTGTTATAACACAGATGATAAGCAAGCAAAAAAAAAATATTCATTTTTTTTTCTGAAGAGATACCTGTATCTAGGAAGCCACCTACAGCAAGCACAGCCCGAGGGCAAGTTCTGTCCCAGTACTCTGTGTAAGGAGAATGATAAAGAGATGTTGCAAATTTGGGGGTATTTAATGCTTAGCTGCAAGATACAAAAGGGCATCTTGTACCCTGAAGCAAAACCAACAACCTTAAGAAAGGCTCCCACTAACTGTAGTGGACCCCATGAAGTAAGGACCCTCAGTGGACCACATTTCTTCCCTCCACACACGTACTGTCCTCGCAGCTCTCCCAGGAAAGCACAGAGGAATTAATGTGTCTTACCAAGGGTGGTTCTCCCTCTGAATATTTCTGTTGAGATTGCATCCTGTTGCTCTGCTTCTGCCAAGAAACTCTGCGTTAAGAACATAACAGAGCCCCTTTTGAGCAACTGAAATTTAGGTGCTGTTGAGGAATGCATACCATGAAATGAGATGTAAATTTTCACCTTGGAGTTTCCACTCTTTCCAGGGATGCTTCCTTCCTGGAGATGTCATTAGACTGTGAGCATGGAAAGGAAGAAAATACTGTGCAGAAAGGAAGGAGATCAATGCACACGGAAAGGCTTAGAGGCAGAGCTTGTCTTCTATTGCTTCCTGACTTCTCAGCATCTTAATTCCCTTAACAGTAGCATCGGCATTAATAAAGATCTTGTGAAATCTTAATCTTTGGAGATGACAGGATAAAACATATGACGGGTATAAAAGTCATTCTTTTCCTGCACAATGAAGCCAGTTTGTTGCTTATTTTTTATTTTTTTAAATGTAACTATGCACAGTCTTTTTTCAAAGGTTATCTTCCAATCCACAAACCCACCACAATGCAATCAACTGTTCTACTAACTAGTTTTGGATATCTTCCACAAGAACAAAGGAGAACATTATTGATTAAAACACCTGACAGTCCTTCCGAAATTATACGTGCTCTCTCCTATCTTATATAGTAATATTAAATACACCATATTTTAATATCAGCTTGACAAAAGAAAAGTAAGTGAGCATTTTTACCACTTTAACAACACATGAGAAAAGCTTGAAATGCAAGAAAGTTGAGGCACATTCAACATGAGAAGAAAATATTTATGTTCTAGGTCAACCTCTCACTTTGCAGAAGCCTTGTCTGTTTTGCAGAGGATAAACTGTTCTGGTTTGCATTTCAAACCATTTTAAAGGCAGGATGCATCTCCTTCACACTTCTTGATTCTTGGCACACCAAGCACATGGCCTGAACACTTACTAATTCACCTTGTTTTCCTCTCAGATATTATCAAGGAACATGATTGCCCATCATGATATATGCCTCAGAACCAAAATCTGTAACTGATGACCAAATATAAGTGTGTTACAAAAAAAAAAAAAAAAAACTGAATGCTATCCTGAGATTCAGCTTATCAGATGCATTAATGAGACTTAAAAAACAAACAATCCAAACCAATCTCCAGCCTTGTCTGTCCCTGCCCACCTCCATTTAATTATAAATGTCAACTAACACAGAATAAGTGTCATTCCCTGCTTACAGGGATAAACATAAACTACTTGAACGCAAGAAGGGTCATTGGTCTCGGCAATTCTGTTAAAGTTCAAGAAAGTCATCCAGTTCTATACCAGCAATTTGAGCACCCACCCATACAGTCTCTTGGCAATGCTAAATGGATCTATATTTTAAATACCAGAGGGAATTTTTTATGTTCTGCACCTGACTTTAGCTTCAATATCATTAACATTAAATTTTAAATTATGAAAATAAACTGTTACTCTTACAAGTACTGTTGCAAACTTCTTTAAACTGACAGTCATATAACGAAGTTTCAAATTTAGCTGATCAGTCATACAGAAATTGTGACTTTCTTGCTCATACCAAATGATACAGATGCGAATGGTGGTACAAATGTCCTTGTTGTAAGGTTTTGGGTCATCTACACCATTTTATACAGGCAATATATATTTTTTTCCTTCCCCATCTATTGTTTATGATACGTGATGATTACCTGAGGAAGTCATTTATCTTTAGATCTTTCCATTCTCTTCATCTAGACATGTTTTGACTACAAGTCAACAATGGTTTGCATATTCAGATCACTTTGTATCAACATTTTGTATTTCATATGTCAAGAGTGGTCAGTTCTAATGGGGATACCAATGGAAAAATCTCTAAATTCAGGGAAAGCTCTTTCAGGGATTATTCTATCACTTTCCCTGGCATCCTTTTTAGCAAATGCTTTGGAAAAGAAACTATAGGCAGGTGATCTTTTTATTTTTTTCCAGTTGAGACAGAAGAAAACTGAGCTAGTTTCACTTTTTGATTTCTCTTCTCTACCTTTCTCTGCTGTTCTCCCCAGTATATCTGTATTAGCTCTGATAACCCAATCAAATTACAGCCCAGGCAATTAAACTCTGCTTAACAAATCCCCCTTCAGTCCTAGCTCAAAGCTAAAATGTGGAGTCGCTGTGTGCCATTAAATGCTCCTCCCTAGAAGTGGATATATTTTTAAAGTAGGTGAAGTAATTCTTTTATGGGCAGTTTTTAAAGGGTGCCAGATAAAAGGAAGCTATATAAATGTAGGATATACTTTTCCATCATCCAATATCTTAGTGAAAGGTTGTAATTAGTGTAAGCGCTGCTTAACATAAATCAGAACTTCACATTCAACATCTCAAATGCAACAGTTTGACGAGATGTAGATTATTTTATGCTGGACATAAAAAGCAACCTGTAGTAAAATGTTGTAATGATGATCTGAAGAAGCTTTGAAATCAATAGATGGCAAGTTACTGAAATTAGGGAGGCCTGACCTGCTCTGCTAGGAACAGCTAGTACATCCCATATATCTGGTTTTATTTGACCTTAAATTTCCTGCAATCGTTTTCTTTCTGCCTAGTTCTAAATTCTGTTAAAGTATTTTGTTGGGGCTGCTGCTTTGGTTGGCTTTTGAATCTAATTTTATATTAGAAAAGATAGATACAGTAAATGTTTAAACAGGAGAGAAATGCTAGGAGAGCAGAGCGTTCTTAGCACTGCTGGATATTTCTAGCCTGTGATTTATTTGCACTGTAATTCAATTATTAAAAATAGACAGTATTTTTATATCTTTCAGTTCTGCTATACACCAAATCACAAAAGCCAGATATTTTCTATTAGTGTTTGATAGCGTGTGGCTACTGAAGCTATAAAAAAATAAAGGGCACTTACAGTTTTAGTATAAACTATGATTAATTTTTATTAGGATGATACATTTATATATTATAAACTGACAATTTATTTGTAGATTTTTTTTTCCTGCAAGTTTAGTAGCTTCCCTTGGTGCAGAATGCAGAATTGTATATGAGATATTTGAGTGTCTAAAACGATGTATGATAAATGAAGTAGCATGCTACTTATACGCTTATCATGTTCCCTGACTAGCAACAGGTTCAGCAAAGGGCACAGCCAGTAAATGAAATTTTCCACCAGGACAATATATCATCACAAGAAATGTATGCGTTGGAAACGTACAAGCTTGCTCGAGATGCGGACAAGGTGTGAAATGGTAAAAAATGAAAAGCAGAAACAGCATATAGTAAATTTCAAATTCAGCTCTATTTCCATATTGGCTGAGCCTGGTGCTTTAACTGTTTAAAGGCGTGCGGTTTAGAAAATAAACACACCTGAAAAAAATTATATATGGCCCCGTTTTAATGCTAGGATAAACTTCCTGTATTAGATAGTCTATAACTTCTTTTGAGAAAAGTAACTGCAAAGCATCTCGTGAGAATACTTTCTTAAATCCCCTTCAGAGTCAAAAGATAAAGCAACATTTTTAAATGCATATTTCCTACTCAGAGTTACAGGTTGAAAATCTGCTCCAGGATACATTTATCATAACTTTCAACACTCTGTGGAGAGCACTAATTAAAAAAGAAAAAAAAAAGAAAAAAAAAAAAAGGAAGAAAGAAAGGAATGGTATCTGTATATTTCCCAGTGGAATTTAGTTTGTTTACAAAAAAAAAAAAAAAATTATGATAGAAATTTCTGGCTTATAACCATGGAGCCCTAGCACTCTAATAAATACTCCTGTTCTTATGCAGCAAGGTACACCAAACACGAGCAAGAACTTCTTGGCATTCTGGATTGAGGTGGAATCACTACTAAAAACGCACTGTGGGTGTCTGTTTTTATGGTTACCAGCTGTACACCCTCACTGAAGAGAGCACCGGGAAAGCCGATGAAATTTTGGAATTTTACCCGAAATAGGCTTCTAAAAGGTTGTAAAATTTAATTGTTCCACTATGGAATATCTAGCGTAATGCCACTGCCTTGTGACTACGTATTGTGGAAGCAGCTCTATTCAAATACACCTTTTTATAAATTTATTAAACTGAAGAACAAAAGCGGCTCTTTTCCTGCATCCTCAGTGGCTGAAATACGCCTTTGCAGAGACTTGGCTGGTTCAATTGTACTGTACACAGTAATTCCAAAACCACAGGTAGTGCTGATAATATACATTCAGTCAAACTCAGCCATAATATCCTGCTTCTGCCTTTTTCTGCCAGAAAATTCTTTCTCTTATCGTTTGCCATCTTCCTTTCCAACTTGCAACCCTCCTCTCACACTAAAACCAGAAGTAAAATCTACATGCAGTCATGCTCAGATATTAATGTAATAAATGCTCTGCTTCTGTTAATTTCTTTCCTACCAAAAAACGTTGTGATGGAGGTCTTGCTCCTGTGGGCTGAATCATTGCCACTTTATTACATACATATTAGTAACAACTCAGGTCTTCTGACACAGAAAGAGGCATGTACAAAGGAATAGTATGTATTTACCAAAAGGGAAGTTACCCCTCTTCTGGATGTGAAAACACTTGTCCTGCTTGCTCTCTAAGCTCTATGGCCTTTCCTAGTGACAGCACTGATGCCAAAATACTATGCCAAACATTTTGACTGGAGAACAAGAAAGTCTTTCTGGTGCCCCATGCCTTTAGAGGGAATTATTCATCCCAGGTGTTCAGGCTTTACATCTTCCCCCTTGCTGGTGAAATTTTCACCTGACTGAAATCGAAGAAAATTTTGCAACTGCCCCCAAAGTGACCAGGATTTCTCTTCACTTGTTTATTTAATCCTAGGCTTTCCTGCAAGAGCTCCTTTGGGTTTAACTAAGCTTTCCTACCACAGAATTTCAGGAAATTCATGTTCCTTCTACAGTTCCACCAAGGAAGGACCCTGTCAAGCTGCAGTGCTCTGGAAACTTAGCTCTGAATTTCTAGTTTGAGCAAAACAGCCTATAAATCCTACAAGTAAGATGAATCTTTTTGTAATGGAGAGTTGAAAAGGACCATTTGCTGCAAGCCTCCAATCTGTGCCCTTTGCTCTCTCCTGATGCAGGACCTATGATCTTTGGTACGTCTAGAATAAAAGGCCCAGTCTGCTTTGCCCCCATGTCAAACAGGGAGGGTTTATGCACTGTCTGGTAGCTCTGCCACTGAGTCCTGGGCTGAGCACTGACGATCTTCCAGGTGCTCATTCCCAGCACTGACCTCAACAGACCCCATTGGCTCTATCACCATTTCAACAGCACAGGCACTTCTCGTGCCTGTGCTTTGAGCTGTGGTCTGAGTTCAAACCATCGGGCACTGCCCCAAAGTTGAAAAGTCTCTTCTATAGTCAAGCTCTCTAATTCTTTTGCAAAGTAGTATTTCTTTATGTCTTTTTTTTTTTCCTTCGCTATTTCATCTCCCCCTTTTTTGACAATTGGCTATTTTCACACTATTCTCACAGTGTCTAGCATTTCGTTCTGCCTTTCTTGGATGGGTCACAACTTCCACGAACACATCTTCTACCTAATACCTGTTCCTTCCCCCCAGAATTTCTGTTGCTGAGATTACTTCCTTTTTTCTTTAACTTTTTGACATTTATCAGCTTAACTTATTATGTTGATATTTGCATCCTCAAAACATTCAATAGATCTTGGCACTTCCCAAAAAAATCTAGACCTGGTTAATTTTCTTCGTGTTTTGCAGAGGTAAACATCAGACACCAGATTTACATCAGACCTGCAGTTAGCCCTCCTGGCATCCTGACATCTTTGTATTTGCCACCCTTCCCACAGGTGTGAGTGAAGACACAGACAGTTCAGATTCATCACTACTGACAGGACATAATGCAACATGAAATTGCTCAAAATGGCTTACAATTTTTTGAATAGACTGTTAGGGAAAAAAAAATTTTAGAAGGACTGGAAGAAGTACCAGTTCCTCTACCAGTTTTGCAAACCTTAGTTTGCAAAAGAGTACATTTCTTTAACTGTTTTAAATCTTCTGGTTCTGTGACTTCAATGCCTTTCTAATAGCTTTATTTCTCTGATACCAATAATGTAACATTTACCATCATAAAACATATTTTCACATAAATTGTCATGTGTGGGAACAATGGATCTTAATTAAGAGAGATATCAACAACTGATTTCAAAAGCCTGGGGACATTTTACTTTCAGTCTAAATGACACTGTGATCTCTAAATCAATCATTTGATATCTGCGTGGTTGCTAAAATTTATTCTGCTTTCTTCCTTAACAACATCAGCATTCTGTATCATAATTTGGCATGAAATACTTACCTTTAGGGAAATAATTATAAAATAAAAAAAAAAGGCAAAGGAAAAAAAAAAAACTACCAGGCAAGAAAATCTATCAGAAATAAATGCTAAAATAAATTCTCTATATTTCCTACAAAATAATTTTTCTATAGCAGACTTAGAACATGAATGAGTTGTCCATACAACATGTTTATCCATGTTTCAAAGTGCTGTATAGGCCTTGTTTTCAAGTTCAAAGCAATGTTTATGAAGATTTTTCTAATTCTTGAAACTTCCACAGATTTTTTTTCTACGGAATTCCTATAATAACATTCCTATTCTACCTGAATGAAGATTTCTATAACATTTGTTAACTAACACCTTAAGAGCTCAGGCCAGAACAACTCAGAGTGGCTCTAAGGAGTTTCCTAGTCAACTTGGAGGCCCATAGAAAAGCATCAGAAGCAGCAAATTAATCTAAGGGGAGATATTCATTCATTCATTCTTTTACCTTCCTGAAGACAATATGAGAAACAATCAAGTAATTAATGGTGAATAGTGAGCAGTGTAAATATCCAAGATTCATGATATTTTGTATTACCTTGTTATGTTTAAAAACATACACACACACACACACACATAAAGGCTCCAATAGGGAGCAGCACACAATATTTCCCTGTTCTATATGATCAAGGGAAATGGCCCAATGTTCTGAACTACATTAATAACTCTATGCCTCCCAGAGCGCAGGGCCAAGAGAAATAAAGCTCTTGTTGCCCCTTGTACTTAATGTACATAATCTTAGTTTTAGTGAAATTCTTCTGTTGTCACCAGTCAATTGCTGATTTTAATAATACACAGACTAGTATTATCTTTGATATTCTCCCTTAGAAGACATCTAGATTAAATTTGAATTTATGGATATACAGAATGTATATATTTTCCTTGGGCAGGGGAGAGAAAAAGAAAGAGATAGAAAACAGGAAAGTCAAAAGAATTAGACTCTCTCTTCCACAGACAATAAACTTTCCAGTCTTTAAATGCCTACAAAGATTAAATGACGTCAATAGACTTAGTAGCATTTTAAATTAACTCCAACAGAAATAGAGTTCACTTAACTAGGGTCAAGAGGAAAGACAATGGAAAATAAATGGCTTTTGTGGTCCTTTTAAAGTACAGCCTCAAAAGTAAAACCTGGTGATTGCAAGTGCCATAAGTCTGAGGTTACATGAACGTAATAGTAACTTGACAAATCAAGAACTTTATGATGAAACAGATCTCCTCATCTGAAAAGGCCCAACTGCTATTCACTACTTTGTGGTCTGTGGAGATGTTATTTGATCGCTCCGTGATGTACTCGTGGTTTGTAAAAATGGGGACCCTAATGATCATCAGAGTCCAAGTATCTTCCCTGGGGCCTTTTTACTCTGCTGACACTCACTGAAAATCTACCAGCAATACTCTCTCCAGAGCACCAATCACTAACTCATTCAGAGTCACAGGAGCAAGGGTTAGTAACTATTAATTAGTATAATTATTCCCTGGACAACAATTACAAACTGCAGGATCCACTTAACATCCATTCTCAAATCTTGTCTTTCTGCAATGCTAATGTTTCTAATGGGTTCATTTACCACCACTTACTGATCACATTCACTATCGTATATTGTTTCGGATGGACAGGACGGAAAGCCAATACCTAATATTGACCCTTACAGTATCCTGTGATTAGAAAGGCTGCCCCTACCATCATTAGCCACATAGTTCTATTGAAAACCACATATATTGTTTGTGAAAGATTTGTGATATTTCTCCTCTTTCAAATGTGCTTACAAAATTAATTTCCTGGAGAAATAACAGGATATTTTTCAAACGACATTCTTCAATAATGCACTTGTACATGATAACACTCCAGTCACACAATTTGATGTTTAGGACCATTTTAGCTGATGCTGATGTGCACATGGTGTAATTTCAAACCAATTCTCAAGCCTTTATTAGAAAAAATAACAAAGAAAAGAAGTACAAGTGTACAGTCTGTGCTTGGCAGAGGCTAAATCCTGCACAGTGCTGAGTCACTTCGATACACTCTGGAGTTCAACCATAAATAAATAAATAAAATGCTTAGAATGTGTCTGAACCATTCCTAAAGGAAATGGTTCAACCTAAAAGAAAACTCAAAAAGCTAATGGCATAAGCCTCATTTTACCTTCTAAAGAAATATAGGACACCTTTTCTGTGAAAGGCAAGATAAGGTGTCCACACTCAGGATGACTTTGGTAGGACAAACAGATAATTCATTTAACAACAGAAGGAAGCACGTCGTAGATTTTGAAAAGTGGAGTTATTTTAAATCCATAATAGGACTAATTCAGTCAGATGCTTTCATAGAACCTACTGGCTCCAAGGGATATTAAGGTTTTGCTAAATCAGAGCGTTACATTTCAAAATACGCAAACTATAATAAATCATAACTTGTCATACCTGGAGAATTAGGGAGAGCAATCAGGGACATCCCACACTTAACATCAGAGTTCAAAAGAGGTGGGAGAGCAGAAATGTACAAAGTAGAATGTTTTTTGGAGAAGCTTTAGCGCTTTTCTCTATGTTGATGACTAAGAAAATTAAGAGAAAATAATTTTTGAGGTTGTGTTAATAGAGGGGCTTGGGGCAGTAGCACCTGCTATGTTAGTAGGCATTTCAAAGGCTCTCTCCTGGACAGTGCCTCAACTACACACAAGTAAGTGGAAGCAGCAGTGTTGCTTTTAAATGTGCTGTTAGATTGTATTTGTGGGCATTTGATGTTCTTCTTTAATAACCCCAAGTAAAAGGCTGAATGAATTAAACAACAATAGCTGAAAAAAGTGCAATGAGTCATATTATAGGAAAATGGAGAAAAGGATACAGGACTCTCCACTGAACACAATCCTATATTGTAGGCAATCTGTGATAACACCCTTTTCATTTCAGTTCAGTCCCATAAAATTACCACTAACATTACAACTCATGCAGAACACAGATAAATGTAAAAATGTCACAGAATTCTTCCAGATGGGACTTTTAGTTCCACTAGATCACCATCTACTTTTTTACTTGTCTAATATTTCATTACAACCTTCCATAAGTTAATTTTCTTTCCACTGACCATGTAAATCACAAATCAATTTTCATTTAAAATGCCTGACTACAGATTGCTCCTGAAAGCTCAAAGAATATGCTTCAGTGAGCTCTCCAACATTCTTAATGCACATTAGAAAAATGTTGTGGTTTTTTAAAAATCTTTTTAAAGGAATTAATTTTACATTAAAGGCTGGCATGAGCCCCAAGGTATGGTCCTCCTCTCTTTCCTTTTCACCCACGCCGCCAGCAGGTGCATTTTTGGAACGCGACCGTATGCAGAGCTAAATGTCTCTCGTGACAAAATTAAGAACACGATATTCAGTGTGAAACCAAAAAAGTCAGGCAAGAATACAAACTGCTTTAAATTTGCAGAGAGTAGATATGATTACTTAATCCCAAACCCCTACTGCAATCTTGCAGTCCTCTAGGGAAAAGAAGGCAGAAGAAGAAGAAAAGGAGGCAAACCATTCACAGCTCAGTCATTGACTGTCCTTCATTTGAATCAATTTTTTTATTATAGTCTAAGAGAACCTTTGTATAACTCAAATATATATGACTGAATATTGCTAACTTTAGTCACACAAGTGGCCACACTAAAGTCAATGGGATTTGCCTGTGAGATGAGCAGGATTCATCCTTTAAAACAACGTATATGAAATGCTTTATATGAATGCCCAGAAAGTATCTTGAAACTGTATTCTCTGAAATGCTATTTTGCTATGTTAATTTAAATATAGCTGTGTGCAAATTCCCAAACATAAATCTGTAGCCATAAAATAGCAGATTGGACTCAGGAAACCTGGCTTCTACATCTGGCTTTGCGACCGTCCTGCTGAGAAACACAGGGCAGCTCCTTCAGTGCAGTGTGCCTCAGTTTCCACATTTGTGAATCATTATAGTGAACGGTACATTGGGATCACTTACATCAAATGTAAGTATTTGCTCAATCGGGGTTAGGTAGGACTGACTGTGGCTTCCTGCTACTCTTTTTACAGGGAGACTACATGTCCTCACGCCAGGAATTCCTGTGCTGTTCCATCCGGAAGTGTTTCCACAGGTTCCTATCAATACAGGACCTAAGCACCAAACCTGGAAGGCCAAATAAATCGACAGAGCAGCTGGGTGTCGTGGGAGCAGGAAGAGCTGTTTCTTCCTTTGGAACACCCCTTTCTAAAGGAATGATCCCAAATCACCAAAGCGTAAAGGGCAGAGAGGTGCATGTTTCCTCTCAGCCTTTTTCCTGAAGTTCCTGCTCTGAATCCACACTGAGGCTTCCCTTTCACTTTGCTGTCTCTCATTTCTCCTGTTCACCTGGCACTACCACATTTACTATGACTCCCTCCAATTTCTGGATTGTCCTCCCATCTCTGAAGTTCGCTTCTCTACTGTTTTTAATCACTCTACAGCAGCTATCAGGAAATGAGTCTAGCTCTGAATCCCCACTTTCTGAAGCACTCTAACATTGGGATTCTAGCTTGGGGCTGATGGAGAGGGTGTCAGTTTAAATAAGGCTGAATGCCCATGATAACTGAAGGCAGTTCTCTGTGAAGTGGGGCTCTTTCTCATAATGCAATGTGTCAGTGCTGACCACTGCAATAGAGGAGAAGCCCCGGAATGGTCTCTGTTACAAGTAGGGTCCTGCCAAAGTATTTACAGGTTATACTCAGACAGATCTCAAGGGTCTTCATACAGGGTTTTGTTTGTTTGTTTGTTTTTTATTTTCAAGCCAAGCTCCTAAATACCAGTGGGGCCTCAGGTATTGCATGCAATGTGAATTTGCCTCTCAAACTGAGAACTGAGACCCTGTGGACCTGGCTCTGCCCTGGCACATCACACTCACTGCTTAGAGTTGGCCACTTACACCACGGGAAGGGAAGCACTTCAGATATGAGGAGATGTGGGAGGAAACATCTGCTCTGTTTCCTAATTTAGAGAAAACCCATCATCTAGGGAGGAAGTTATGCAAAACAGTGAAGTCTCAGAAAAACATGTCTATGAGCAGTCAATAGAATGCTGTGGGGTTTTGCATCATTTGTGTTTTCATTTGTCCCGCAAGTTTTCTTCAATAATTTTCTGTTCAGTCAGCAATGGATTTGCAAATACATCCAATGACCAAGGTGAGCAACCAAAGAGGAATCTCAACTACTGTGGCTAGAAAGCAGGCCAGAGACCAGGGTGCCTTTCTGTTAACCAGATCCTCTGCCTCTCTGTATTACTTGGTGAGATAATTCTGCTAGAGGTTCCTGATGAGAAGCCTAACTGAACCCTCAACAGTAGAAGTAGATGCCCAATGTTCACAGCGACAAGTTGAGATTTCAGAATATAAAAATCTTAAGGCATATTAGAAAGTAAAAGTGCAGGAGAAACACTTCTGCACTAAGGTGCAAAAGAAATAGGAAAAACAAAACAAAACACATAAAAACACATAGACACGTACTTCTCACAGTCTTTCAGTCTTTTCAACCACTCACATTTTTCTGAACTCTGAGTACTTTTTGATGAAGAGATCAGCATGAGTATTAAAAAACATGATTTTGGGGAAGCCTACAATTCCACTGTGAATCCCACCCGACTAAGTACAGATCACAAGTTCAGATTTAAACATTTATAGGCCCATTCCAGTGCCTATCAGTACATTTTTATATGTAAACATTTAGGCATTCCATCTGGAGCATTTTGTCTGCAATTACTAAACAGAACATTACAGCTGCCAGTGGCTAAAATCAGAGCTGCCAAGTTACATTTAACGCTGGAGGTGCTTATGGTAGAAGTTTATTCATTACATATGCTACTCAACTCTGTAACCTGGACATTCAGTGCTCTGAAAGAAGTCTCTTCCTAAATAATACTGCTCTGAATCATCAATAATGTAGGATTTGTATTTATTGCATGCACCAGTCACCAATCATTTCTTTCTGAAGCACTAATATAAGTTTAAGGCTATGTCAACATTAGAAAGTAATTTGGTGCCACGTCAGTGGATGACTAAGTGGAGGCAGTTTGTGCTAAGTCCCTCTAATCTCCTCTATAGGCAGTCTGGGGTTTTTACTTTGGACAGTATTTACTCTGGCTTTCTGCACTGAATGTATGGGGGGCCTCAAGCTGCCCACGGCCAGTCATTGGTTTGGATGTTTGTTCCTCTTCCTGGCTCTGTGAAGCATCTGTGTGCACCCTCTCTGAAGCCTATCATTTAGTTTCCTCCAGAAGGAATCCAGCCTGCATGTCTCATACTAGCATGAAGGTAAACAGTGAAAATAGGGAGATTCATCTCAAACCTGCACCACTGCTCTAAACGAAAATCCTCATGTAGATGCGGTTTAACATACAGTAACTTTTTTCTTTTTTTTTTATGAACAATAGGTTACCTCCTGCCTTCCTATCATTTTTAATCATTTTTAATACCATTAAGTTTAGGTTTCTGAGCTCCAATTTCTTAACCTCCAGCACGCCATTTATGAAATGATAGGATTGGGAGACAAAGAGATTGTAAGTGGAATGTGACTGTGTATAAATTGCTCTGTATTGGAAATCTCATCCTTGCCTGTTATTTACTTTTCTCCAAGTAAGATAATTATATTAGTATAGGTATAGTTATAGATACAGCTTAGATGCTACATTACAAAGCCACAAGGGTTCCTGAACTTGTTATCATGACGGTTGTCATAGTTTGTTTTGTTTTGCATGAGCAAGAGCTCATTACTGAGAGCTCTTGTCATTCACATCGACTTGTGTCTTCTTAATGGAGCGTTTCTGAAATGAATGGCAGGATATATATATTTCAATTCAAACCGTGCCTTGGAGTTTTGCTCCCACTGAAGTCAATGGTACTTCAGGACAAAGCAAGCTTTATAGCTTGCACTCTTCCAGGCATATCCCCTTCTCTCGTTCATGGTGCCTTTACGGGAGACCAAGAGCAGTTTTCAAATTATTTTGCTTTCAGGCATTATTTCTTCTCTACTAGGTAACTCGCAGCCTTGCACTCTCCTAGGTGCAAAAGATGCTACTGTTCTTTATATTCCTTGCAGTGCAATAGGCTGCCATGATGCAGATACACAAGTCTCACTCTGTACTGCACGGAATGGGTATCACTTGCTGTGCAAAAGGGGTGAACTACAACAAGTCTCACTGCTGGGGAGGGTAATAGCAGCACTGCTTCTGCAGCAATCCCCTGCCAGGCAATTCACAGGCTGACACTGATGGTTGCTCTGAAGGGAGTCACTTACCCTCCAAGCTAGAGGTAAGATGCCAGATAAGCAGTAGCCTGTAAAAACGGATTAAAAAGAGAGAGAAAACCAGGGAAAAGATTAAGATAATTTACCCTGCTTTATTGTATCCATCATAAGCGCCATTGTCAGTATCTATTGTGCAAGTACCTGACAAACTTCTGTCTCTATCTTCTCCTCAAAAGCCTCCCTCATATGGGAAGTTGCATACCTTTCAGGGGTTTATTATAAACTGGAAGTGAGTAACAGTGCGATATCAAAGGAAATAAAACTCCAGTTGCTATTGCTGCTGGGGTTGCCTTCTGAATGTGGCTTATACAATATTTCATCTGTGCTGACACCTTTCACTCTCAATTATTTGGCTGCTGTCAAAACAAATCAATCAAATTATAGCACTGTGTCTTCATGTTACCATTCCACTCCAAGTTAGCTGCATTAACTTTGAAATATACGGAAACATAAAATTTATCTCTATCATTTATTTAATACAACTTTCTCCCTTGTGATGTTATCTCACAAACATAGCAAACTCAAATTATCTGATGCCAAATGCTGAATATATATAAATACTACTAAGAAATCTTAAAGCAATGGCACTCATGGGAACATAAATGCATAAAGATACACTTGATAAGTCTTACACTTACAACCCATGATAAACTTCTGACAAATGGAACAAATAGTATATGTTTTTAATTTTGCTTGCAACTGGGCAAGGTGCTCATATTAGATAAATGTAATTTCATAACATACAACTTCGAACTACCAATATCCCAGTAAAGAGGGATAAAACAAAGATTTAAAGAACTGATTTTGTTAGCAGTAAAATGAAAATTAAAAAAAAAGACTGAGTCCAAATATTTTTTTAATCTTCTTGGGTGCTGAGTGGGTAACACTGTCTTCAGTTACAATTCAGAAACATTGATTCAGGAAAGGAAAGGCTAAAGTCTAAAGGAAAGGACTTGAAAGTGATTGCTCTGTTAAAGAGTTTCACAGAACCTGTACAAAAACTGTTCTTGAGAGGTTTTATCCTTTTAAAAATAAACAAAATAAAAGGTTACCAGTGAGTGAATTTTCTGAAAATGTTCTCCTGTCATTGCTTTTTAGACAGAATTCATGCCCTGTTTCTACTACTACTTCTAAAACACAGAAGCCAAATACACTGGGAAAACTACAACAGGTTTATCACCCTGAGACATTCACCTTGTCTTCATTTAACGCTATTGATGTAACAGGAAATTAGTTACGCAGTACAAAATCCATTCAGGAATACTTGGCACGGGGGAGTAACTTTAAAAAATCAAGCTGGAATATAAAGGATGGACAGATACACACAGTACTGGATGAGGAAAGAGACAACAGACTGAAATGCCATCGGAGAAATGGAAAGCGAAGGATACCCGAGGGTCAAATTCTGTAAATCCAAAGCACCAGCATTGACTTGAATAAACCAAACTACAGAAGTGACATGAGAAGCTTGTTTTTAAGCTGAAGATTTTCTTCTAACATCAAATTATTTATGATAGAAAAATATAGCAACTAAGTGAAGAAAGATTCTGTAAAATAGGTCGAATCTGCAGCTAAGTTCAAAAGCAATATTAATGTTAAAAGAAGTAAGCAAAAAAACAAGTATGGTGAGCAATAAACATAGGTCCCAAACTGTGTAGCCTTGATGGAAACTTCCAACCCTTCAGCTGTTGGAAAAGATAATTAGAGGTCCCAGATAAGAAAAATTGACCTTCTAGTTCCAGATAGTGAAATGACAAGAGAGCCTGCTTTGAGTTTATGAACCAGAATAAAACTTAAGAATTAAAATGATGTTTAGGAAAGATCTAGCTATGTCTAAGACACTTTCTAGAAAAGCATACAAATGAATATCAGCACATTCTTTACAGGTGGTAAAAGAGTAACAGAGGACATGTGAGAATTGCCTGTGTCTACACTGACATCTGGAGTGCAGCATGCAAGAGAATACAGGTCTTGCAACTGTCCTCCTCACTGAATCATTCAGAGCAATGGGCTTGTGAAACTTCAAAGGAAAGAAGCAGTTTCAGGGACCAGGTAACAAAATGAGACCAAGGTAAAATGCAGAATTCCACCCAAAGGATATAGCATCATACAGAGGTTTGGAGCCTTGAGCAAATCCCCCAAACTACATCCTCATCATTTTGGATGTCACCAGACAGGCTCTGTTTCCATTTCTAAAGCAATCTCAGTGTCAGGCAGAGGGCTTGTTGTTTGTTTTTCCTTTCAGAAAAACCCCAAAGATGCTATAGAATGTCTCAAGTTGAATAAACTTTAATAGTAAAGTCACAAGGCAACTTCAGAACTTTCCATGGGAATTAAAAAAAAAAAAACTCTATTTAATGCACATAGACTTTAAAGAAGTTTCATTTAAAAAAACTGGTTTCCAGGCCATTAACTTCTATGTTCCATGGGTTCAGAATTCGCACTATTAAAAACGCCCGTAAACCCAGTTGGTCAATAAAGACTTCGTTGTTTTTATGAGTCCCTAAATATATATGTGCTTGATTAGAATTTCGCTGGTCTATCAGGAACGCAAGTTTGTATCCAGGGAGTTTTTAAAACATGAATCATAGGGGTTTTATTAATACAAATACCATGGAAAAACAAAGGAAATTAAACCACAAAGACTATAAATGCCTGACATATCCACCAAGGCAAGGAAATAAAGAATGAAGGCTGCAAATCCATCCTGGTAATCCTTCTATAGCTCACTGTATTGTAGTTAGGTATCTTGGATCAGCCTGTGAGTCATATATGCACATACTGTATGGATGTCCCTGTCTATTTGCATGTGCCCCACTGGTGCATGTAGCATGAATGCTACAGTGCTGAAGTGAAGAACACAGTGAGAAACACTAGCCAAGAATTTTACTCGCATTTGAAATTTCCTTATAAGATCGCAGTAAGTTAAGTGCGTAACATTATTGGAATGAGTTTTCTCTACATTAATTTAAATTGTCACGGTCTAAATTCAAGAAGAAGATTAAAGGCTCCTGGAAACAGGTTCAAAGCTATACTTTAAAAGCAGCATTAAAATGCATCCATGTTCTGGTTGACAGCAATTTCATTTACAATCCTGCACACAAAATATTCTTGCCAGGAGCAATATCAGTCTGGGGCAGGGCTAGGAGGATATCTGCTGCCAAATAAAGGGGTACATTCCTATAAATGCCCAGGTCTCAGATACCAACCATTCCACGGCTCCTAGCCCACAGGTCATGTCTGTCAGAGGATACTTAACCAATGGGGTTTGGATGGAAAGTTAGTAGAGGAGCAGACTCCTCCTATCTTGCCCATCTGCTTCTTGGCATATGAGTCTGGAAACTCAGACTCTGCCAAAACGTGGCCTCCAAAGTTTAAGTAGGTGTGAACTTCTACATTTCAGAATTATTTTGCTCCACATCACTTTGTTGTCCCTCATTCATGTTATTCCACAACCCTTTCCAGTGAAAAAAATAGGCACATATGGAGTCTATTTTGGATGCAAATCAACAACAGAGCATAGAGACATTAATACTACTGCATTTTGATGTCTCTGAAGGTAGCCTTTAACTTATGGGGGAGAAAATACAAACAACAAATAGCTAACACATTGGGAGTGATCAATAAACAACTAGTAGCTAATAAAGTCCTGAACCTTTCACATTTCCTCATGAAGGCAGCAATTTGCCACTGAACAAGATGAACAATTAACATGGGGCCAGGAAATTCCCACAGGAGAGAACTTGAAAAGTGAGGAAGAAACTGAAAGAAAAGAAAAAAAAACAGTGAATTTCCTTCTGTATTTCCTCAGGAGAAGCAACTTTGCCCTTTCTCCCAAAAGCAAATGTTAGGCATCCCAAGCAATATGCTTCCTGGGAGACCAGCTAGAGACATAAAACCTTCTACATGACCTGTCTTTATGGATCTCTGCCTGAGTTTTACCCTCCACATGCTGCAGTGTTGAGGGAATGCAGTCTGAGGAAACACGCTGTGCGGCTGCCTAATCCATGGGTGATCTGCGCACGCCAGAGCAGCACACTGGAGGAGGCCCAGTTTCCAAGCAGTAAGGTGAGGAGGTTAGTCCTATGGAGTTGCTATCCCATCTCTGGGTAAGCGAGCCCTTCACAGTGACTGTGTTGTGGGCAGCACTTACGCAGCATCACGGCGGGTGTACTTGGTTCAAGGGCTTCGCTGAAACTGCTAGCAAATGCAGCTCCTTTTCTCGGCTCTTGTCATTCGTGTTCTGGTTATGTTAGTACAGTGCAGCAGTACCTGGGAATAAACTATTCCTCTAAGTGAAACATCATTTTGATTATTACTGACATTGGTGCTCATTAAAATACATAAGTGAAACACTGCCTTTCTGTAGACTCTGAAAGCTATTTCATGTTACTTGAAGGGGAATACAAATGAATAGGGACTGCATCACTTTAGTTAAAAGCAGAAAATGTTCTAAAAACTGGGATTTGGACACTAGATCAGTGAGCAATTGAGGTTTGTAGTTCATTTCTGTCTTTCTTGTTTTTCACATCTTTCTGGTTTCTGATTTTTAAGCCATGTGTACATGGGGGAATGGGAATAATGTATGTTTACTTTATCTGTTACGCAATTAATGAAACAAATGTATGCTAAGATGAAACAAGATCTAATAAACGTAAACAATACATTTTTCCTTTCTGTTACCATTATGTCTTTACTCAACATTATACTGACTGATCAGATCTCCAAGTAGAAAAAAAAACCTTTTAACTTTTTTAACCATTATCTCTGTCTTGTGTTATCCATATCAGTGCATTTTAATGGCTGTCTCTCAGCTCTCAAGACGCTTAATACGTTTCTCCTTGCATTGTATCGCAGCTAAAATATGACCTGCTTCTGCTTAAATAATGTAATTTAATGATTTCACATTTTCAGCCACGCAAGGCTTTCCTTTAGCACTGAAGTCTTCCACTAATGATTTGGGGAGATAGTTTGTTCTCTTTTCTTTCAAAACTCAAGACTGAAAAACTCTGACTTGGAAATAAATTATTGACATGACTTTAGAAACAGTACAGTTTGTGGTGGGAATAAAACACACAAAATTTGCAGCTTGTTGATTCCTTTTGAGGTTCAAGTACCATCCAAGCTCCATAATAGTGGAGAAGCCTAAAACACTCTTAGCAGAGAGATTCCCAAATTGTTATCCACGGAGTGAGAGTAGCTAGAGGTGAGCTGGAAGACCACATGGTGGTAGCTTTGGGGGGTTGGTTTGGGGTTTTTTTTGTTTTGTTTTGTTTTTGTTTGTTTGCTTGTTTTCTATTTCTAACATGTATGCCATACTAAGAGTATAGCTAAAACACTTTAACTTGCTAATTAAAACCACTTCGGTGGTCATTCAAGTGAATAAAAGGACAGGATAAACCTTTAACAACCCCCCATCACCAGAATAGATTCCCCATTCTCTGTGATTTCAACATGCATGCAAGAGGCCAAAAACCTACATTAAGAAAACAATATAGAATAAACTCAGCCCCATAACAATTATCTACCTGTTTAGATATACAGAAATCTTATACTTGCATAGAAAAAGCAGATGGGCTTAACAAAATAATGCCTTTCCATAAAATCACCTTACTGAATAATATCACAATGTATTTCTGATATACTGAACACTGCATTAAGTAGCTATTAATCCCTTGAGGAGATGCTTGAGAAGGATAGCTAAAACGAAGAGAGAAAGAATGCCTCCCTCCAAAAAACTTGAAAGAAATGTGACCTGCAAAAGGAGCTGCAAAGACTGAAATTGTTCAGTTGAGAGAAAAGTTTGTCCAAAACTGAAAGAAAAATATTGATGAATACCTGTTTGGATGATAAAAGGAAAACTGGCAGAATGTTTTTTATATTAGTCAACAAAAATGCATGAAGAAGCAATGGACTCAGAGTGGAAATGGAGACGGTCGGACTGTAAGTGCATTGCCTTGTAGGCCACCTGTCTCATTTTCTCCCTTCCCACAAGTTCATAGCTGTTGATGTGACCCCTCCAAATTTTTTTTCTGTTTAGAAAAACACTCCTGTGTTCCAGGTGTAAGAAATGGTTAAGGGACAACAGGTTTGTAATTGTGTCTGGAAACAGGGACAACAGTTTCCTTGGATGGTGTTTAAAATCATATGTCCAGCACTTTAGTGGATTCCAGTAAAAAGTTATGGTTGTTGATTTTAACATTTTGTTCAAAGGCCTGCTAGTAGAAAGCCCAAGTTCCATAGGTAAATCTGTGTTATGTTCAGAGAAGTTTGCTTATGCTAAAGCAGATGGCTCCATTCTGCTACAAGCCCTTGGCATCTCCGTAAATTTTATTCTTGTCACATTTCTTGCGCATATTAAATTTGCTTAATATGAGCCAGTAAAGATGTATTTTTGTGCAAGTATTCATCTTCCTTCTTCTATTCACAAGCATTTGACTTATTTGCTCAGGGAACAGAAATGGTATAGCAGTGTGTGTGACAAACGACATAGAGCAATGAACAGAGAATAATCAAACATATATCAAGAGAAATAGTTTTCAAAGAAGCTTAGGGTCTAAACCTATCTTCACTTACAGCAACAAAACTCCTATTGACTTAGTGGTGAATCAAGACTGTATAGCAACTGAACAATTTAACATAAATAAATGTGAAAAAAAGACTTTCTTATAAGTAATTGACAATGGAGGAGTAGGTAATTTCACTGAATAGGTTATACTGTTGTGAGTTATTTCCATATCATTAATCTCTCGATTTTATCTATGTCTTTAATTTTTAAAGGAATTTTTGTTTTATCTTGTTTCAAATACTATTTCTCTGCTACAATTCTTATCAGTGAATGCTTTATATTTTCTTGCCACAAGCAAGAATCTTCATTGTTTTCTCCAATCACCTTCTGTTCCCATGACTCAGAACGAGATCTTAAAGTCTCTAAGAAGAAAACCACTGTTAAGCAGCTATGTGGATCACATCAAATTTGGTCAGGTTACTCCCCTAATGAACATTTAGTATGAATTCAAGTATGTTATTGGATCAGAACTTTTCTGAAGTTCTGGCCCATTGTTCAAGAAGTCTTCAGGGAGTCTTTTGAGTTACCCGGCTTGGGTAGTTTGGGATGAGGTGGTTGAGAAGTTAAATGACGAGAGAAGAACAAAACCAGAAAAGACTCAGCTTGGATATCTGTATTTGACTGCTCTGGGAATTTAGGGGCAGCAGAAACAACAACAGCGAGAGTAGAGAAGATGGGTCACAAAACAACATGAAAACACGTTCCCAGTGATTTAGATTGGCCATAGTACAGCGAAGTTTAAGGGAGCTGGAAGTTGAGGAATTTGGTTTGATTTCTCCCAAAGGGCATGAATTACCAAAACTGTGTTGCTGCAAAGGCTTCTGAGTATACCTATAAAAACGCTGGCTATAAAACACATATTCTGTGATTATCCTGAGAGCAGAGACCAACCACGTTCGGCAGAGTTAATGATTCTACACAGCAAAAACGTCTCTGGCAGCACAGCACTCTCACCTGGCTCTCACTTTCACTTACACGAGCCTAGGTTAACAGGCCTTACAGGAGGCAACGAAAGCATACAGCATCATTAAGGGCTCTTAAGTGCTACCTTGACAAAGTCACTACATTTCTTTGCTTACCCACCTCCACCTAAAGTGGGCAATGGGACTTGTACTGCAAGTGTAAAGAGGCACACAGGTGGAGGGTGTAGAGAAGCAGCTGGCTGAATTCATGGTTCCTTTTCTGTTCAGGTATTTTAAGGATGACATGATTGCCTCCGTGGAAGGGGAACTGCACCTGGTGATCCAACAAGTACCTATTTGATCCTACACTTCTGCACACAATTAAGAATTATAGAGGAAGACTTTTCAACCAGGTCATTGCTTGCAAAACTTATTTGGCAGTGGAGTCACTCCTTTTAGCCAAGAACTAGATACCCATGGCTAAACTAAAGAGCAAAGGTTGTCTGGCTTAATCCCTACTCTCCAGCTCCGCAACACAGGGCAAATTAATGACGTAAGAACTGTACAAGCTTATGTTTATTTATAATACCCCATACACAGGCAACCATAACCTGGAACACTCCAGAGTGGAAAGATACGTTTTTATAATGCCTGCTTCCTCATTAAGATTTCATCACCCACCTACGCTAAAAAGGCACTTCCCCTTCACTTTGTTATGTCTGCTTTTACCCGCTCCTGTTCCTGCATTATTTTTTTAATCTCCAGATCCCTACTTTACATGCACTCTCAAATTTTAAACAAGCAAAATTTGTGCATTAGTGTGTCCTTTTCATCTATGATTTATGAATGACAGGTTCTTTGGGGCAGCTTAATGGTATGAGAGAGACATTATTTTAAACATTAAAGTGAAAACCATTTACAACTATGATGAGAGGTCTGTTGGCATTAAACTTTAAAACATGCACAAGGTAAAGGCAAGTAGCTGTGCCAACAGGTAAGAGTACTATGCATATGGTTTGTATAGAGTTTGTTCTACACATTTGTTGTCTCTTCCTTTCCCCTGTTTCACAACCTGTACAGTAAGGTGCTTCAAACAATTCATTAAGTCATGGACAGCAGCCAGAGTTTAATCACCTAGAAAGTACTTTGGGTGCAGCATGAGTAGGCATTTAATGAAACACCCATTCTATCCTTGGAAAACTTTCCTCACCATTTATGTCAGCAAGAAATGAAGAAAAACCAAGCTAAAAAAATTGAGAGAACTCAAGCTGTAATCCGATCCTCTTCCCCACCCCACCATCACTTTCACATTGGATAATCACATACTTACCATATTTCTATTAAAGCTGTTTTGCAATTCTAATGTGAGATTTTTGCTAACATTTATCTTGCTATATTTGGCAGAATTCAGTTCAGCAACAGCCTTATTTGGAATAGTAAATAAATACATTTGTATTTTATATCATGTGTTTGGATTTCTAACTGTATTAGACATACTGATTGAACAGCAAAAGAATACAAGAGAAAAGCAGATATATACAGTTTCTCTCAGTACAATGTTTCACTTAGACCATAAAGAGAATACCACTAGTATTTTAATGCAGACTTGTTGCACACATGGTGCAGATGACACAGTGGGAAGGATACACAGATTAACTTTTTGCTGCTCTAGTGTAGGAGTCATGCAGCTCCTCCAATCATTTGTACTATCCTCAGAGGACCCAGTGGATGGCAGAAGGCTGTGGTAAAGCTGACCTCACATGTGAGGAATGAGAATGCACACCTGAACCATTAGTGGCAGTTACCTGAAAAAAGTCTGATTTTATAATAGAAAGTTTTCTAAAAGAGAGTTTGATGCACCACTGTGTTTTTAGTGGCCTCTATTCATTCAACATACCCTAATCAGTAATGGTTAAACAAAATACCTGACTTTGTGCTGCTATTTGAAATTTTAAAGTGAATTGTGAGTAGGGAACATTGATCACTGGTACTGAAAAGACTAATGATCCATTCAAGCACCTCACAGTAGTGACCCACAGAATGTAAAACACAACCCTTAATGCCTGCTTATAAAAATGCAAATGTCCTTTACATGTCTTGTGAATATTCAAAAGCAGTTCAAGTATTAATATCCAATACAGAGTTTGGGAGAGAGAAAATCCTCTGTTTGAGAGGGAGGAAATAAAACAAAAAAGCCCAAAAAATCCTTTACAGAAATGCCACACACAACTTACCTTGTAGATTTTGCAATGGCAAAGTCATGATGCCTCCTGCTGCAGCTGCTGCTACCAGCCCTTGGATGTTGGTGAGATTAGCCGTAGGGAGAGTCAGGACCAGTCCTTGTTGGCCACCCAGCTGTCCAGCCATGTTGAAGGGAATAAGGATGGGCTGATTGAGGGCCGGCGTGCCGCCCGGCATCACCCCTGCCACTGCCGAGGCCAGCTGCTGGGCTGTCAGTAGTGGCTGCAAGGAAACACACGGAGTGAGCGCCCTTTCCCGGGCCTGCCTCAGCACCCCGTGCCTCTCCTGCTCGCGACCCTGCAGCGCTGCAGTGCAGACGTGCAATCACGATGCACGGATCCACCTATCCCCAGCATCTTCCAGGATCTCAAAGTGTAACTTTCAGCAACACAAAATGCTCTGACAAATTTGGTATACCAAAATTGGAAGCCTGATTGTCCTGTAGCACGGGAGCAATTCCAGTTGACTCTAGAGTGGACAGTCCACGACACACGCATCAAAGATATTTATCAACACAAGGAGGCCTCCTGATTCAAATCAGCCTACAAGTACCTGCAACATTTCCCATTTTTTCCCACTTGTATATTAGTAAGTCTTAAAAACACCATAGTGACAACTGCCAGCAGCTTATGTGGACTGTATGCAGACTGTACCATGAACTGAGTTCAAACATTAAGTATTTTCTCAGGCTATGGTGACGGTTGCTTTTAAAATTTCATATAGGGCCATACTATAATGCCCACATTTTTCTGCAAAGAAAATAAATACCTGGCATAACAGATAAATGAAATGCTTTTACTAAGGCAGGAGCTATACTTGACATGCAGAGTTGTCAGTCAATAAGGATGCATTAAAATTGCACTAGCTTTTTAATATTAAATCACAACCTGTATTTCAAAAATCACTTATAGAAAAAGTTCAAACAATTTAACCTCCTAAGTATGCCAAAACAAGCACAGAAGAAAGCTAATCTTTCCAAACAAATGCCTTTCAAAACATAAACATGGCACATGGATACTACCTTTTCCCAACCTCAAAATGTAGCCAAACACCTCAGAATCACGTTTGCTACATTACACAGAAAAATTGTGATCATTTATGATTATTTACTTTTCATCAAACTATATGTTTCAGTTAGTCTAAAGGAAAGATACTGACCTGGGGCCCGACGGGGAACGCAGGGTGGGACTGACTGGGTTGGTGTTGGTCGGCTGTGCTCGTATCAGACAGCACTGCGTTTCCTCTGGCCTCTGAAATTCAAAGAGAAAATCTACCTTAATATCAAGCCTGGGGACCGGCACATTGCTTTTGACTGTGATGTCACATAACATCAAGCTGAAAATGATATGCTAAAGTGCTTTATCAATAACTCAAGCACTCAAATCACTTATCAGCTGCATAAATTATGCTAACATTCATTCAGACCAGCCAACTCATTCAAGGAGATACGAAAACCTGACAGCACTGAAACTGAAGCTATCATCAACCGAGCTAATGTGGGCTGCATTACACATCAATTTACATAGAGTACATGAGCGCTCCGCGTGTGTGGGAACTGCGTTCTTTATGCTTAGGTGAGCATCAGCCATTCTAATTCCTGAAAGCAAAAATTATCTGGAAAACAATCAAGTCGCCACTGCTTTGTGTCTTTAATAAAGTCTTTTCTTACGCCACTTACTGAGGCAAGAATACGGCACGGTAAGGGACGCTAGGCACAATAAAAGGCACTATGTGAACTGAAAATAAGTACTCCTTCAAATGACAGCTACTTTCCTGGTCTTCTAAAGCAGAGGGGAAGCAAAATTCTGCAAAACCAAGGCTTTTCAGTATTTATTGAGATGATGAGTATCCAACATGATTTATATGCTGGCACCAATGCCTTGCTAAGTACAGAATATAACCCACTACATTTTGCTGAAGCCTGCAAAGCTATTTTTTTAAGAAAAGGAAAGGGATCCTATCAGGTTCAAGAAAGCACCAAGTTGTTTTCAAACGTATGACCAGATCTCCAGTCTCTCCTGTGGAAGGACTCATTGACTCATAAACTTTTTCAAAACTGATGGCAATTTTTTTCAACACATGAGGACACATCTATCTTTGAAGCTGAAGGAATGACAATAAGCATTAAAAGTAGCTGTAGTAGGAAAGGAAAATCCTAGCTACAATTTCAGGTTTTCTGGTTAGTCCAATAGCTTTTGCTCCATTAACTTGTTAGGGTTTTTTTTTTTTTTTTTCTGATCCGTGGTTGAAATCTAATTCAAGGTAAACCTTAACAAGATCCCTTTTCCAATGTTTGTCCTATGAATAGCAAGTGCTAGACAATTCCCAACTAGTTTATTGGCAAGCCATGGTGTGCTAGAGTAAAAGGATATGATTCTGTCATACTTATAAATTTTAAAGAGGGTATTATCAGCTCATTTAAAACAAATTCTTCTATATATTCTCCAAGGGGACAGACTTATAAATAATGAAAATGTGAAAAAAATACTTCAGCACATTAAGGTACAAATAAAATTGACTGCTACATATTATTCAATTGACTTCTATCTCTACAGCAAAGTGTCAATCATAACAGCATTTTAGAATGGTATTAAACAATAAATGTGCAGAGCTATTATGCAGAAATCTGAAAATCTGATTAATTTGTAATATTTTGGTGTGCTCTCCGAGAGTCAGAAACGGACGTTGCTTTGGGAATGCTTACAAACCCTCTATTGAAATTTCTAAATTGATTTGGAACTAATAAAACATACAGACTCGCTGACATTTTATAAAGTGAATTCCATCAAAATGTTTGGCATTTTATTGACTACTGTCATTTAATAATGAGAATAAGAGGACCTATTATAATTGGCGAGGACTCCACCACTGCCTAACATGGGAGACCCAGTCACTACATTTTTTATGTGTGATTTACTCATCTGAGATACTTGAAAAGCAAGAAATGTAACTAGAGATGCAAGGTTCAGTGAAAGCTGTTTCTTTCAAATGCCTTGCAATCCTAGCAGGATTGCTGCCATCAAACAAACCAAACCTAGGTTTGCTTCTGTATGGTTTCCTCCTATACAAAACATGGTTCTACATTACTGAACAAAAGTTTACCTTAGGTAATTTCCACATATCATTGTGCTATTTTTTTAAAACCGTCTTATCACAGTGGTATGTATAAAGTGATATTACAAAAAAGATTCAATACCAATGAATATATCACTTCCCATTAAAATCAAACCTTCTAAATCAATTTTTAAATGTAATTTTAAGGGCTCAGAATTTTGTCTTAGCAGATGATTTAGTTAATATTAAAATAAGCTCCTAATAACCTGTCAGATCATTAAATTGTCCTATAAAAGGTTCGAGTGAAGTGAAAAGCAGGAGTGAAATAGTTGACTAGAATTTGATTTTCCTGCAATTAATATAGCCTGATCTCTCAGTAAATAACCAAAAAACCTCAAAGAAATATGCCTTGCTTTGGCATTTGTTTCATGGCATAAGATATCCCCAAACCCACTGTTTTCTATTATCTGTGCCCTAAGGATTTTGCAGTATTTCATCTCACAAGCTGTGTGTTGTACAAGTGGGTTATGCAGGCCCATTAAACTAAAATTAATTATATTCCTTTCCTTTTGCATTGTACTAATTGGAATCACTTAGGATTACATTCCTTTCATATGGTCCCTGATTGAAGATGATATATCTTTTTATTCAAGTGCTTGAATGCTCTGCCTGCTTCTTCCAGCTCACTTTCAACGCGACACAGGCATTTTAGTAAAGGAGCACGCAATTTCACACATATGAATGTGGTCCTACATGGCTCCCTACATGAAATTATGCATGCTGGATCCTCAGAATTGAATTCTCACCTTTCCTCTTGTGTCCATATCTTTCTTTCTCATAAATTTACCAGGGGTATTTAGGCCCCGTCTGATCTACCTGCTGTAACAGGCGCTCCGGTGTTCCATTTTTTCCAGACGTAGAGGAAAGCGGGCAGGCTGCGCGGGCTGGCAGTAGACGCAGCGAGGCGCAGATGCCGGCACTCGGTGCGGCTGCGCACACGCGCTCGCCGCGTTTGCGCCTTGCTGCGCGCTGCTGCCTTCAGCAGAAGGGGCAGGACAAGGCTCCGCGCAAGCACGAAAGCAGGGGCTAAAGGCCACCTTTCCTCTTCTACCCCGTCGAGTCAGCAGCGGAGGACTCTCCTGAGTTTGGAACATCCCGAAAGTTGAGAGCACCCTGTGCTACCTCTGTTATGTCTGGTTTGCAGGCACGTTGTTACCAGTTTGGAAAAAGCCTTCATTAGGCCCATTCTCCAGGCTTGGCAGTGTGTGATCCCCTTTGTTTTTCCGTCTTGGTTGTACTGCCTTGATGTGGGAGCTCATTCATTCCAGATGCTGCAATGACCTTTGTAGGTAAATTATTCCATTGCCTAAATTCCACTATTCACACAGGAAAAAAAAAGGGCTGTCAAAATCTAGCCTCAATTTTCCCCTTGCGCAGACTCCTGGAAGGCTGCCTCCCCATGCCATCGAGCTTTCTCACAGCTACGGGGATTCCAGTACGGAAAAACAGGACTCCGCAACCTCTGCAGAGCTGGGGAGGTACCAGCAGCACCTCCACCATCACCCTTGAGTATGTTCTTGAGAGACTCTGCTCACATTACAGCTGTGATTCCTGGTTCATCTGGGGCAGGGAGAATGGGGCAGCTGCTCTGAAAACAGCGGTACCTTCTGGAGCCAAGACTTCCCTTGGAAGTGAGCGCTGCCATCACAGCCTAAGTCAAAAAGCTTGCTCAGTAGTACTCTACGAGCAGCAGTGCTACTGCTGTAGCACATGTAGCCAAGGTTTTAATATTTAATAAGTAGCATTAATCATATGCGATTCACCATAAATTAATTATAAATTATATAATATATACGCTCACCTCTCATCCCACCAAGGAGCTGGGAGGGCATGACACAATAAAAAATTGAAGTGCGCTGTAAACACTGTAAAATAACCCCCCTAAAATGAAATATTATTTTTAAAAAACTAAGTAAAACAAAGGCAACCTTCTTCTCCCATTTCCAAAAAAGCTCCCATCCAAAAAAAAAAAAAAAAAAAGAAGTTTTACAGTATGTGGTTTGAAAAATGAACAAAAACACAAGAGGGGTAACTGAAGGAAAAAAAAAATCACATCCCGAGGGCTCCTAATCTCATGAGAATTAAGACTACAAACGCACTGATTACAAAGAGGCTTTCCACAGTTTAGCACATTCTGCTATGTACATCCTTTCAGCAAGACAGATAATTCCCTTCGACGTGTCTGTACCCCACAGCGCCCCACAAAAGGAGGGCTGCTCTAATCCCTGCTCTGCAGGTGAGCAACTAATGGACACAGGGACTGAGATCCAGATCTTCAAACCAGCCTAATTTAGGCACCTCTCTCTTTCTGGCTGTAGCAACATTGTCCAGGAAAGCTGGGGTGAAAACCCAAGCAACCCGCACAGGAACACACTGCCCGTGCTGTTGCTTCTTGGCGCACACAATGACCTGCTCTTGCAGGGGGCTTAAAGCTCATGGGCAACTGTGACCTTGCTGAAAAGCACCACAGGATATATAAAAGCGTAAGTTAAATATACCCCAGCCCTGGCCTAGACCTCTTGCTTCCTGCACAGATCTTTGCCTGTGCCCACACCAAAGAACACCGGCTCCCAAACGGCCTCCTCCCAAACTCTGCTCTAAAAGCTCACCCAGAGGTGACACTTCAGCGCGAGGCTGAGTCTGAACCTGAGCACCAGGCTGTGCTTGAACCTCAGCATGGAACAGGCCTCAGCGGGGGAGCTACATACTTAACTTCTTCATGGTCGTCAAGAAAAGAATTCAACATCTTTTAAGCAAATATTATAAATGAATCAACTTAGAAGAAGCTAGCATTTCAAGTAGCAGTTCATATTAGAAAACTTAGATTCAGTTCTTCAGTGTGATCCATTACATTTGTTGTAATCATCTTTAAGCAACTGCAACAATAAGAAATCAAGACCAGATTTTTCCCTTTACTCTTTCATCCAACTCACATTAAAGATACAGCTTTAAGAATCAAAACATGAAGGTAAAAATACTATCTGTAAGAAAAATAGGCTTAGATTTTTAAAAACAGTAAACTCACTGTCTGAGCATATAATAGAGGCACAGTTAGATCATAAACACTCTTACTAGGAAGGAAAAGACAACTTCTTAAAAAAAAAGCAAATACACCGACTGGTAATACTCAAATTATCAGGTTCTGTGTGTGGAAATCTAACATCTCTAATTAATCATGAACTCAGTTCTTCATTGAGTGGACCCTTAATAGTCAGTAATTATACCAGAAGCAATCACACAGACAAAATTTAATAGCTGGAAGAAGAAGATGCAGCTGATAATGAAAAATCCTAACACTGTCTCCAAACAATTCCCTTCTTGCCTTGCAGCACCAGACTGGGGCTCTGATTTCACTGCTTCCTTTCCCTGAGACCCTAGAGGTTGGCCATGTAGGTAGGAAGCCTTTCCAAGTCGCCTCCTCAGAAATTTTGACTAATCAGATTGCTACACAGCGCTGCACAAACACATCCAAATCCTTGCAAGAGAGAAAATTGAGATTTTATGCTGAAGACTGAACTCATTTCACACTGCTATTATCCTATAGTTATGACAGCAGATATCCCTGTTACTTCAGTAAGGAAAATCAAGTCCAGAAATTAAATGAGAATAATGAATCACTGACTGGAAGTTATATATTCAAACCCCGACTTCTCATATTTAATTTAGTAGCCAGGTAGCTGTCTTCTTCCAGTGTTAGTAATAAGCACCACCAGGATGAGGCAAACAATTTATTAATCTGGACTGTATTGACCTTCCCTGAACATCAGGCTTTCCCACAGATGGCTACGAAAGTCACCTTTTCCTGAAGTATTTCTGCTTCCGATTCCAAGCTCATGTGAAATGATTTCAGCTTTGCATAGCAGACTGTAAGGACAGGAACTATCTGCACCACGTGGAGCTGCACCTGTTAACTCTGAAACCTACCAATGTTACAGCTGTGGATATGGTCAATTATTTTGCTGTCAGTTATTTTTGGAAAGAATCTAAGTACTGTGCTTATCTTCCATAACGCCAAATTGTCTCCATTGTCTCAATTTACATATCTTAAATTCTCATTCTTAATTTTCCCCTGCCCATGTACAGAACTCTCCTAATTTACCTCTGAAAATGTCTAAGGTTTGGTAAGTAAATGCAAAATTGATCTGCCATATTGACATGTAATGTCAATATGGTGGACTGAATAGAAAAGCTAAAAATCCTGCATGTAAAATGGAATGAATTAGCTATCAAAATGAACAGCACAAAGTTGCCATACTGACTGCAGCATTCAGCATTTCCTGACAAAAAGCCTGAAGTTTTTTGCTTTTTTGAGACGGCCACACAGTTGCTACAGCAAAGCTACCGATACCACTGCAGAGCCCAAGGCCCAGTTTGTCAGCAGTGCACAGTCTCTTCCCTTTGCCTGGTCCCCGGGGGTTTCTTCTCCTAAAGGATCAACTCCAGCAAGACGTATGGAGTTGGGGAAAGCACTGTGCTCGTTACCCGCACACACAGCGCTGGGCTCGTATTTACACACCTGCAGCTTTCTGAATCCACATTGATAACATTAAAACTCCATGACTTGCTTATAATGAAAATCGGGTTATTACAGCGATTCACGTTACAGAGAATATCTCATGGGCAACCACCAGCTATGTTTACCACCAAAGAAAAAGCTACCACACAAAGTCACAAAAATAACAGATAATGCAAAAACACAGCTCTCCAAACTCTGCCCTACATTTTCTTCTCTACTTTTTTTTTTTTTTTTTTTTACATTTCTCAACTTTGGCTTCCCTTGCATTGTCTCATCTTTTTCTTCTCTTTTCCCCAAAAAAAAAAAAATCTTATTGGTGTCTATATGAATATTCTTCCACTTCAGATATTTCATGTGAGAACAAAAGTGTCACTGCCACAGAAAAGGTGAAAGGATATAATTGCAAAAGTATGTTCTTTATTCAAAATAGACTCATTCTACTTTTCTCTACCCCCTAAGTACAACACATAAAAATCCCTTGTTAATGGTACATACATTTTTTATGAACTGGACCCTTCATATTGAGAATTCCAGTTTCTTTTATACTGTATGCATTAGCACAAATATAATCACATTAAGGTCACAAAGACCCTATCAGTTTTCCCTGAATTCATACAACATTTCACACTCACTGTTTGCTGTTAGTGCTGGTGAATGCAATGATGATAAAGGTTACTTACCAGAAGATGGACAGTTGAATGCATTATTATTTCATGTTGGGCAGCTGATCCCTAGCTAAGAAGGGCAGGAGGCTTCTGTAAATTAAACTTCCTTTCTTTCCAATCCTGCAAGCTTACTAAATGCCAAAGAGAGAGCACATTAAAGAACATCTATTTTGGAACAACTGCTACGGTTTCCCATCTTTCTACAGCTAACAAACATTTCTTTGAGATGTTTACAGCTCTCTATGCACGTGTTTTCATTTTGACATGGCAGAAGGCAACCTTTCCACCAAAAGCCCTGCTTCCTCCTCATTACCCTTTCAATCGGATTCCTGTATCCTCCCTGTGGAAAGATCCGTTCTGATGGTGTCCTGTGAGGATGCGCAGCTGCCTGCACACTGGACGTATTGCTGGCATTAACGGCCACTGAAAGCCAGGCGGTGCATGTGGCTAGTCTGCAATGTGCAATAAGAATGGCTGTGTGGGGCAGGGGGAGCACGACTGGTATATTCTGCTTTTTTAGGTTACAATGATAGACTTGCTGGCAAAGGTAGGGCACAGGAAAGTTCCTGATGTGATCTAATGAGAGAACTTCAACTCGCTGAAGCTTTGACTTGTTCCTGGGTGTGGAAAACAAAAACTGCAGGGTGGGGAGGTGATGAGCATAAAAGCAACTTAATATCCCACCAGTCCTATGAGAACCTATTTAAGGGTTCACATCACCTGGTTTAGTGAGGAGACAAACTACGGAGACAATGTCATTTAAACCCAATAAAAGCATCAGATCCCTACAACTTAAAGGGAGCCAGTTTTCAGCACAAGACACCCACAATGAATGTAAACCCCTAGCAGGGCATTCTGGCCTGGGAGAGCGGTCAAGTGACTTTAGAGTGGTTTATCACTCTGGCCATGGAGTCCACTGTGTGGTTTCCTCCCTGCAGGGTCTTTAACAATTTTCACACTCTCTGCTGTGGTCTTTACACAGCCCTGTGGGCAGCTCCATCAAGTGTCTCATTACAGGTTGTTCGGCTGTTCACATTTACGGAGACTCTTGAAAGAGCCATCCCACAGAGAGGCATGCTGTAGGAATCCAGTGGAGATCCAGGAGGGAAACTTTAACGGAGGCAGCAACTCGGTAGGCAGCAGACCATGTTCCTAGTTCAGACTAAATCACAGAAGGGGGAAGTCTACATTATAAACCTATTTAGCTGCACATGTCCCTTCAGAAATTCCTAGCTGCAAAAATTCAGCAGCCTCCCCCTCTCAAAGCAGCCTGTACAGGCTGATAGCGCCAGCAGCTTCTCGGGAGGCGGCTCAGCAGGGTGAACCATTACTTCAAATGAAAGAGTTGGCTGGGAGCTGCAGAAACCCATAGCATGAATGCCTCCAGAGCTTGTAAATCTTCAACTGACTTAACTGCTGCTGCTTTATTATTGGCCCAAATCAATTGTTGCGACTATTTACAAGGGGGTTTGCTAGGAGTTTCCCAAACACTTCATATTTATCTGTTTTTAAAGAACATTCGGTCTGCAGGTCGTGCCTTGAAAGCAATGCCAATCCTGACTGCAGCGAAATCAAGGTCAAAGCCGCTGCACGCAGCAAGGGCTCTTGGTCTCCCCCCTTCTGTTCCCTCCTTCCCCTGTAGACCAAAAGCTAAAAACACAAAAAAGAACTGAAATGGAAGGAGCAGTCACTGCAATATCTAGGCTGCCTCCCAAAACTGAGCAGCTATTTACTAGACAGTAACACCAAAATGTAGCCACCAAAATGGTCTTCTCACACACTAAAACAGTTCTGCAGGGAAATAAAGAACCAAGGGGTTTACAAACATTTGGACATTGTTCCTCTGATACGTTGATCATGTCAGTCAGACTCCCCCTGGATTTTGTTCATGTTGGATGAGTTTTTTAGGAAAGGTTTAAGAACGCAGCACTGGGTAGGGTTAAAAAGCTTTGCACATACCAGGCACATATCAGAGGACAAACCTAACGCATGAAGTTCTCCTGGCTGCTAACACCTTGTCGTGGCAGGACCTCTTTGTAACAGCATGTTGTGCAGGAAGGAAATAAGCGAAAAGAAGCCACATGACTTAGCTTTGCCAAAATACCAAGTGGCAAGCAACTTGCTTCAAGGAATGAGAGAGGGCACTGTGATACGCCCTAATAGGATTAAATTATATGGAATAGGCGAACTGCTTGTAATCCATGAAAATGCTTGCGCTCGTATATATATGTAAGCCTTGCTATATAAAGATACACATTTTAAAATAAATTAGTTTCTTACATAGCTTTCATTTTTATGTTATTGTTCTGTTTATATTTTCAGCATTACGGTAATTGAAAAATATCTACTGGTAAAAGATGCTATTAATTTAAGTGCATTTATAGTGTGTTATGTCACTAATAGACTTAGGTAACATTATTCTTTTATCCTTTTTACAAAGCATTATTTTATTGTCCTCTCATTTCTAAGATTTTACTTCCACTTAAAGTCAAGTAGAGTGAGGGCTTTGCAGAATTCTATTATATTATTGTCCTGTCATTATTCTAACCCCATTACACAACAACACAAAACCAGCATCAGCTTCTATTTGTCATATTATTTATTTTGAGGAGGATGTCAGATCTCAGACTATGTGTACGTGCCTACTAAACATAATTTGTAGCTGAGCAAAAAAGTAAAAATATTTCTGAAGAAAATACTCTTCCTAATTCTGCATTTCCGTAAGAGCTGCATTGTCTGATTGTGAACCACCTAACCCTGCAGACAAACCTAGCTGTATTGACAGAAGATAAGATGATGCACAGAGGTATGTGCACAAACAGACCCCAACACCTTGGTTTGTGCTCCCAGGTGATGAGACGTAAGTCGGTCTGGCTGGGGAAGCCATGCAGCCGCGTTCACATAGTGCTCTGTGCGGGCGTCCTTGGCCTGGCACGTGCCACGTCACTGCCACACAGCCAGGCTGGCCCTGGCCTCGTGCCTGCCCATCGAGGAGCTGCAGAGAGGGCCCGGGGCCCTCCTTTCCTATGGGCCGGATCCATCCTTCTTTCCTACAGGCCAAGCCATCGCCATCACCATCTTGGTGTCTTCCTTCGGCTTCCCTGACCTTGAGGATACGCAAAAGGCGCTCAGGGTTGGTTTGAAGGAGCAAACGCTGCTGCCACCATCCTTTCCTGCTGCCAACCAGTGACAGCGGCCATAAAGGAAGGAAGAACCTCAGAGGTTGGACACTGATCTGGCAAAAGCAAAGTTGAGGCTCAGTTCCCATTCAAGACAGAAATCCCGTGAGAGTTTTGCCAGCTCTTTTAACCTGCCAGGCAAAGAGCACTGTTTGGCTCAGGAGCCCTGGAGCCCAGGAGCACGTAAATGGGAGTGGGTACTGCCAGCCTGCCGCTTTCTCTGGTCACAGACCTCTCATCACCTGAAATCGCCTCCTGCCCTAGCACCCAGTCTGCGCCCAGGGGCTCCACAGCCATCCTTCCCCCATGCTGAAGGGATCTACTCCGAGCTCTCCAGGGCAACCTTGGCACAGAGGCACTTCAGGTCTTCCCTGCATCCTCAGACTGGCACAAAAGGCCCCTTGCCCTCCTCACCCTGCCTCATCCTCAATGTCATGGTGCACACTGGCTACTGAAGGAGCTCCAGAAGGAAAGGACTTTTGGTAAATATTGAATAAATAACCCCAAGTGAGGTTCTTCTCACAATCAGTCACTCCCAACAGCAGTCACCCAGCTTGCTTGCCTCACTACTCTGCAGGGTCTGTTAATTAATTTCTTTCACTACTTACCCTTAGCTGAAGGTTCTTCAGCAAAGCACTGAGAGATCATACACAGACAATAACACACTATGGAATTTAAGATCAGCAAGACATGTCTAGATTCAAAGCTCAATCCAAGTTAAAACACGCTAAAGCAAAACAAAAAAAAATGCTTATATCCATGTCTAAGGGTTTCTCAGCTGAAATGGCATTTAAAAGAGTTTCCAGAGTAAATCCAGTCCTTTAACATAATTGTAGAAATGCAACTGATAAACCCTATTCACAAGACAGGTGTATAAAAATAAAAAAATGCAATAGGCTTTGTATCAGTCTTTCTGAAACACATCACTTGTGCATGTTAATGTATTTAGCATGTGCACTCTTCTAATATCACTGTTTTCATTTAGTGTTATTCTAATGACTTTCCTCTGATGAGTATCTGTGGGCACCATAACTCCCTAAAAGGTAACAATGGATAAACATCAGCTTGAGAAATTCCGGTCTATATTATTTATGAAGCTGCAATTCTCCTGTAAATAACCCAGTTGTTAAAATGATATGTATCTATGTAATTGAGTCTTCTGTATACAAATAAATAAGGCTTTATTGCAATGTCAGAAGTTAACAGACCAGTCAATAAAATCAATAATTCACTTTTTCTTGCTTATATATCTAACTTTTCTCCACCTTTCCTATGTCCTCTGTTTGTTCTGGTTACATATTAACACTCCAAAGGATATATAGTTCTTATGATATTGTTTAATAAATAGTGATCTGAAAAAAAGTCTGAAGAAACACCGCCTCAGCAATTTAATACTGTGCCTACTTAATGTGTACTTTAACATACAACTGTCTGATGTAAGTGAATAAGAAAGAAAATGTCTTGATCTATATATTGGAGTGCTAGAGATTTTTAATGTGAATGGCTACATGGAGGTCTAAGTAAATTACATTCATATTGATACATTTAGCTAAAAGTGCTCCAGGCCTGTATTGCATTATCCAATAACTGCTGTCAAAACAACACTGCCAGATTATAACTGTGCTGCTTATGCCTCTATGGTTAAGGTTGTGTCAGCGTTTCCATTATACTCCCCATTTCCCAGATGTTTATAACTTGGCCATAAAATTTGCTTTGGCCTGAAAATTGGTGAACCAGAAGCCAGATCCTACAAATCTTTACTCAAGAAAGTTGACCATTTTATTTCAGCGGGAGCATTTCTATCAGCTGGGTCCCACCAGATCACGATCCAAGGTCAAAGCTTATGAGCCTAGTTGTTCTATTTTCTTAATGAAAAGAGGACTGGCTCCTTTAAAACATTGTTTTTTTTTTTTTAAAAAAAAAGAAAGGGATCTGGAAGCACTAGAAAATAATACTTGATTTTGTGATGTGATTAGGTCCTTAACTTGATCATCTCTTGTTTTCAGTACTTAGAGAAAGAAGAAGAATTAATGGCCAAGCCACTGCAATGTAAAAACTAGCCTTGGGGCATACACACTAAATTTTATTCCACTAATTGCATTTTCTTGTGGATTTTCATCTGGGATCTAGCAAATCGCCTAAACAGGATAAAATTGGGATGGCTCCAAATGAGCCATTTTTGCCTATCAGGAATACAACCGTGTTCACAAAAGCTATCTTATTATGTATGCTCCATACAGGCTCTCCATTCAAAAATATTTTAACAGATGTCATGCTGGATAAGTATAATGGCTCATCTGAGGTTTAGAAACACTTTACTCACAGTAGCCACGAATTTGGGCAGCATTTTTCAAATTGAGTTAAGCCCTTAATACACACCCACGGGCTTACTTAGACTTATAGATACAATATCTTTTTCCTTCGCTCTCCTTAGCTGGATGAACGCGTGATCTGTTATTGATGAAAATTCTCCTTTTCTGACGCTGCTCTCTTGGTTCACTGCTGAAATACACCCTAACCTTGCATTTGACTTTTGGATACATTTAGTGTGGAGCACTGCTTGAGGGACGCTTGCAAGCCCCTTCCATGTGCCGCCGGCAGCCAGCGGCACGTTCCCGGAGAAGCTGATAAAGAGCAGCCCTAAACAGGAGGTTACACGACTGAGTGCACGAGTGACACGTCATTCGTGAGACCACATGGTGGACGGTGTTGTGTCCTGCTGGCCACAACCCGGCCTGCTGTGCCGGGCGCACGGCCCGGCGAGTGGCACGAGCATCAGCTACCCCGGCTCGCAGGCCGGGGACCTCTGTGCTGCTGAGGAGACGCATGAGGGAAGAGGTCACCCGCTGGGCCACCCCTGCTCATCATTTTTAGTAGGGAGTTGGCTGCAAGAGCCTTTCTAGGAGCATCTCCCTGAAATATTAGGCTGGTGTCACCACGTGAGGTAGAGTGAGGGCAAGGGCCACGACTCTCTAATCAGTCTCCATCCCTTCCTAGAGACCTCTGCCCTGCACGTCTCAGAAGCAGGGCGAGCAAAACAGCATAGGGCACTGCGGTGAGCGTGACTCTGTACCATCCCTGGGGAAAGACGTAATGTCACAGCAGAACTTCAAGTTCCCTCACCATGTTGCTTTCAATAGGGAGAGAGAGAAAAAAAAACCTGATGTTTTAGTCACTGGAAAATATAATGAGAATATTCATGTTTCATACCTAGGTGAAATGAGCACTATTTTAACCTTCATTCATTTCCTTTTGAAGCACGTATTTCTAAAGAGGGAGGCAAGAATCTGCACCATGATTTTAACCAACAGGGCCACAAGACTAGAAATATATGGGTGTGAGGAGCAAATTTACGATTCTGAGCTCCTCTCCCACACTAATGATTCTTGAGTGTCACAGCGCAAATCGCACCTCCTTACACAAAACACCTTAATGGTCCATTGCTTCTTCATGACTTAATTTCAAAGATTTCCTGTAATGCTTGCAGAAATTCTGCAGATATCAGGGACAAAAGCACTCCTGCAGGGACCTGTGCGTTCTTCTCTTGGGCTTTTCGCTAGGGCCACATCCTTCCAGCAGTGCCAGCCATGCTTAACACCTGTGAGAGTTTTCACACAGCACTGGTCCAAAGCCCAGGATTGTCAAGGGAAAGGCTTACATCAAGTTAAACAAGTTTTGGCTAAAACCCAGATAAAATGACAGAGAAAGTATTTGGTTCTGAAGTCTTTAAATCCCGGAGCACAGCTCCTACCACCATGTGGCACAACGCTGTTCTGGTTTGGGTGGCGAGCACTACAGCTGACTGTATGATAGAGCACAGTAGCCTATTAACTAGACTATACAGACCCCTCATAAATTGTGGCCTAGCACTCTTCTAGGAATGAATCAGTCTCAGAATCCAACCACATTTTCAGGTTCTTTCCTATTCAAATCCATCTTCCTCCATGCAGTTCCTCTTCCTGTTCTTTTATGAGAATCTTTGGACAAAATCCCTGAAACACTAACTTCAAGAACAACAAAAATGTGTGGGTTAATTGCCTTTTTTTTTTTTTTATAAAGGCGGAGTAGCTGTTGAACATATATGTTTTTCTCTCAGTAAGCAACTTTATTAAAAGGACATTTCAAATAAACAGAAAAAAGAAACCCTCAAATGGCTGAATGCAAGACAACTTTCAAACTACTTTCAGAGCATGTCTTTGTACTCTGAATAAAAATATTTTGCAGTAAAATGTGAACAGGACAGGAGAGGAGAGGGATGACAGATCCTGCTACTAATGTTGTTGCTTTAATAGTATAATACCTAAAAGATATCAATGTGTGGCTTGCGACTGCAGGCCACGTATGCTTCTCTCTCTCATGCTGGAATGGAGAGAAAAATTTCCCATTATTAGGAACAGCTCATCTTCCAAGGATAGTTTCCTCCATCTCAAAGATAAATATTTTTAAACACTATATCATATTCACACTCTTCTTCTGTACTTATAAAAGACATAAATATCTTAATATTGCAATTGAATCTTACAATGCAGTAAGATTCAGCATAACAACATCCATCAGAAAGGACAACTTAAAAGAAAAGCGTTGCATTTTCTGTAGGAAACGATACATAATGACCATTGACTAGAAATGGATCAATCTGGCTCCACTGGAGCAGCTGCATAATCATTCAAAACAGCAATAAGTACAAGCTCTGGTGAGGCAGTTTTCTTCCCAATGGCATCTCATTTTATCTTCCAGCAGGGCTGAAAGTCATGCCAAAAATATCTAAAAACAACTTTCTCCTTGTCCCTATTCTTAAAAACTTTAATTGTATTAATAACTCTTAACTGGCTGGCAATTTTCAGCTGTATCTTATCGTACTAAGTCCAGCTATAATCACTACAAATCCTATTTTTCTATGGTTTTACAACTTTCGCAGGGAAAGAACACTCTCCAACAAAGTGACAATCCGTGCCTTAAAAGGAAAAGTTTGGGTTTAAAATGTTTTGACATTTAAATTCTACACAATTGATAGGAATAATAAAATGTTTTCAATATTGACATTCTTTTCTTTTAATATACTTTCAAATAACATATTTGGCGATTTCAAGGAAACAGAAGCTTTGAGAGAGAGAGGCCAGATCTTTGGATCCAACCGAACTGTATTCTGCAAAGAACCAGAGAGAGTTTCTAACTTATGTTTCTGATATTCAGAGATATTTCTAACTAGATATTTCTAATCCAACAGACAATTTGATTCCAAACCAATACTAAAATTTAACTAACCCAGAGCTTCTCTACCAAGCATTCATTTGTGGTCATTCCCAAGGGGTATGCAGGGAAGCTCTGGAACGGCAATGACAAGGAGTACCAAGTACCAAGATCAATGCCAGAATCATGCTAAGTCAGCTCTTAGTCCCCTTGTACCACTGAGGAACAGCAAGGAAGTCAGAAGAGTGCACATGATTTTACTGAGTTTAGGAGATGTGGGGTTTTCTGCTATTCGTTTTGTTTGCTTAAAAAAAAAAGAAAAAAAAAAGACAGCGGACTAGAAATGCACAAAGCTGGATTGTTTGCACTACTGGTCTCAGTACAGCAAGCACCAAGTAGGCTGCAGTTGTTTCCAACCTTTCTCAGTCTGTGACCTCCTGAACTTTTTCCACAGGAGGTGTGAAATCATTCATATGTTTTTAAACTGAGTACAGTAGTTTGTTTTTCCTGGACCCAAGTCCACAGAAAGAAGCTAAAAACAACTTCCTACATCCTTGACGAAATTTACAGGTTCAAGTCCCATTCATTGCCCCAAACTCACTTTACAGCTTTCATGAGTTTTGCATCACAAAGCTACAGGGCATTTCTACTTGTGAGGGCTGCCAGCAAAAATCAAGGACTTATGATTTACCTTTAATAAATGCCAAAAAATATGAATGATGTGATAATGGTGATTAATAACATTATTAGCACAAAATCTCTTCTACTTAGTTTACCTTAGGGGCCAGAAGAGAATTCACATCTCAAACTGAGCAGTCGGATGTAAACCCCAGTCTGAGGTTTAGAGATGGATTATCTTATTTATCCCATTTATCTGATGGGCCTGTACAATCTCCTCCACTCTGTGGCTGCCACAGAGACGGACATCTGGGAGCGTGTTGGAAGCCACTGCCCTCATCTCTGTAAATAATGAGGACTCTTTTAAACAGCCCATCTCTAAATTTTTCCTGTATCAAACTCCCATCCTCTGTGGATTAGAGAACAGCAGTGAACACTGAACTGGGGAGTACACTGAAGTGACTTTTCTTGTGTGAATTTTCCATGCTCTGCCCCCTCAGCCGGCAACATTGCAGAAATACTCCAGCATGGATAGAATCTATTCTTTAGCATTTCTTTGAGCCCATCATCACAGCATTAAGTGCACTTCAGTAGTGCAAAATGCATAGGCCTTTTTACTGTCCCCTAGGCTCAAAAGTTTTCACAACCACTTTGCATCCAGTTTCCCCAAAGTCCGTTTCTTTGGTATTCCTCATCATTTATATGCACTCATAGCCATTTCAGCTAGTCCCCCTGTGTCACCAGGTAACCCTCTACTTTCTCCCCAAGGTTGATGACTCTGGCAAGCTGTTCAGGCCCATTCACACCAAAGAGCCAAGGCAAGGGAATGTGTAGGAGCGCATTCCTTTTTGCTATCTTCAGAGATGCTACTCCTAACTATTTTCTGCTCAATAAACTACAAATAACAACGACAACAACCTCTGTTACAAACAGGATGATTAGCAAAGTGTTAATTTCCATTCCTGTCAGCCAGTTCATTAGCAATGACAGTACTCCATGAAGTCTTTCCATGAATTTCCTTACTATGGTTTACATTACTGCAGGCATTTTGTGTAGCTGTTTCTCGTCTAAGTAGTATGTAGTTATTACCAGGCGATGATAACCTACAGATGATGATTACAGAATAGACAAAAAAAAAAAAAATCTCTGCCACTCCTTTTCCCAGAAAAGCAGCAGCCATCAGTGAAATAGTTGGTCCTGAATTGCCATCAAATTGTTAATCCTGCTGCCTGTCATTCCAATAGTTGAGCTGAAAACCAAAGTGCTCCAATGGATCACCAAAAAGGATGAAGCCTGCAAGGGTCTGACTGTCCACCAGCTCTGCTGAGATTTTATAGATTTGGCCCTCACATGTGTTAGATTAGGCGGGCATGCAGCAATGTCTGTTCATATTCCCTTTTGAGCCTACACATTTAATTTCAGCATCATTAGTCCAAGCCCACCTTCACAGAGATGGGGATTAAGCGACAACCAAACAAAACCCCTTTTGCTTGTGTATTGTCCTTTTCAAAGGATGTGAAAGTGCAACAGCAGGTATTTCTGCACACAGTCCACATGTTCATACTGCCCTGCATCTGCACCAACACCAGGAGCTTGCATCACTCTTCAGGCGCCTGTGCGGTGACCAAACTCAGCTCAGGGAAACGATATACTGGGTGGATTGGGGAGAACACAACATGAATGTTCTTCTCGGTGGGATGGCCTCCTTGACCTGATTCCCTGCAGGGGAAGGCACAGAAGCGGCAAGGCAGAGTGAGGCAGCTTAAGCAGCAGTGCTTAAGGTGTTAATGGCAATTTCTGCAAGAAAGGACTCAACCGCTTATGTAAACAGTTCTAGCATGTACAGGGGCTTACACTGATAGTACACTACATTCGACTAGGCACTTTTATGATCCTGACCATCAAACCTGATCCTGTGAGATTGCTGGAGGACGTAAGTGGAACAGCAAATGTAGGCCCTGCATTTCAAATTTTAGACAGACACATGGTAATATAGTTGAAACACCTCTGTAAGGTTCCCTGCCTGCTTTGGATTCTTGTATGTTCATTCCAGGGGACACAAAAGCTTGGCCATGTAAGCTTTATTCAAAAATTTCTCTTCTGGTGGAGCATTGCTTGCCTCCAGATACCGCAGGGCAGTAGTGCAGTGCCTTTTCATGGGGACAGCAGCATGCTTTTCACCAGAGCGGGCAGAACGGGCATGTCCAGCCACACACAGGCAGAGCTTTCTCAGGCTGGCAGAGTGTGAAGTGTTGATCTTGGACATGGCGCTGGCAGCAGGCCAGCAGATAAGATCCAGAGCAGCTCCGTGCATTCTGATAGATGTGTCTGAATCCGTGCTCAAACCCACAGGCCCCTGATGGAGCCACAGTCTTCCCTGGCACGCTCCTTGTTGACACGCCGTTCAGCTCCATGTTGGCCAGCACACGCATTGTTCACAGGGAGCTTGTCCTGGTTCTGAGAGCTCGGCTGCTTTTAGGCTTTTTCCAAATCTCCTAATTTCGTCCAAAAAAAGAGAGCGTCTAGATGATTTCACACATGCCTTTGAAGTCAAACTACAGTTTTGGCCCTGAATAAGGCACAGGTGCTCTGCAAGGGGAACTATTGCTCTCCAAGAGGTTTGCTTTGTCCTCACGGCCAAGAATTCCCTACCAAGACAGTGAACGTATTTTTTAAGGCACAACACAAAGTTAATTCAATACAGTAGGAAAAACTTCCATAGGTTTGGGTCAGCATGTCAGCATCCAGGTATACTGTACTAAATACCAAGAGCACAGGCAGACAGTGCTGTTTGCAGGGGTCCTGGCAAGCCTCCCTCCTGAGTGCTGAACATCTCCTACTGCTACCCTGCAGAGCAGACCCGCATTCCATCCACTTCTGACTTCAATAGTTTCTTCAGACATGCTCTCATCATTCCTGGACCTAACAATCTTGCAATCCCCTCTTATTATAAATTTGTCATGTACTTTAAAGTGCCCTGGTTTTTAGATCTGTAGCAGACACTAGCAGATCATTCAAACTAGATAGAGAAACCACCACTGCTTAAAAACAGCCTAACATGAAGAACATAAAAAACACACTTCCATATCACTGCTAGCCATGATGAGAATTACTCAGCAAAGCCACTCGTATGACTGCCAAAACTGCACGGGAATCCTTTGCTGCCCTATTGTATGTGCAACACACATACAAGTTTCCTGGGACTTAATCATGCAGCTCTATTTATTAATTGAAACTGAATGTTAAAACTGCCCCTGTTGGGTACTAATATCCCAAATTAATCCATGCTCAGAGAAAGGAAAATCATGTGTATGTTAGCCTAGGCACTTGTTTTTCCTTAGCTATCCATGATCTGTGAAAATTCTCTGTGGGTCTCAGGTTATCCTCAGATTAAGACTCATCCATTTTCTCCCCAAGAGAAGCAAGGAAGTGGTGACTAGGAAAGAAAATAGGCACACATGGCAGACTGCTTACTGTGTTCCCCTATTTGCAGTCTACACAGAGAAAACACAGATTAAGGAAATTAAAAAAAAAAAGAGTTCATAAAAGTTTTGGAGTGTTTAGAGGCTCTACAGTCAGGCATAGTAAGATACAGTTCTCACCTGAAGAATATACTCTCTGTTGCTTAACTCTGGCAACCCAAAACAACAAGCAAATTCAGCTATTCTGCATCTTTTCATTTAGACCAGTGAGACTGGAAAAGAAATGAGATGTCATTGAAATAAGATATTGTTGATGGGGAGCTTAGGCCCAGGGAACACACTGGCCACAATCCTGGCAGGACTGTCCCATCCAAGATGATGCAACAAATCCATGTCAGAACTGGAACTGGCCCTTCCTTCATGAACCACTGTCTTGGGCCCAGCCTTGAGCTTAAATGAAAGCAAAAATGAACCACGAAATCAAAACAAGTTTGACCAGCTGAGGAGCACAAAACTGAGTGATGGCAGAAAAAAAATCCACCATAAATAAATGCAACTATTCTTTCCAAGAAACTTGAAGAAAATGCAGCCATAGAAACTCTGAACAGCAATACTGTTCAGTACTGTTCAGGACTGAAACACAATGAAACATGTTCCAGACAAATTGAAGAAAAACATCAAGTTAGACACTTTTAGGGTTTTTTTGGTTTTTTAATCAGTGATAATAGATACCATCTCCCAAAGGGGCCAAACCTTGCCTGAAGCTACCGCAACGCCCGTTCAAAGCTGTGAATGCTCCCAGCGCCACCCCTGCTTTTCCACTCAAAGATGCAGGACGCCTCTTCTCTTGAGGCAGAGCTGGAGCTCTGATGGGGCTCAAACTGCTTCCACTGCAGCCTCCCTCTCCGACGCTGTGCAGAGCACGTGAGCACTCTCATCAGCGGGCAAGATCGTTCTGCAGTCATCCGCGGCATTTGTCAAGGGGCTGTATTTAAATATGCATTGTTTGCAACAAAGGAATAAAGCTATGAAAGGTTATTAGAAAATTAAATGCAGCTATAAATTAATTTCTGTAATCACTATGCATTAATATTTAATATATTTATTTAAAGGATAAATCTCCTCAATTCCCTAGGCATCCTGCATTTAATAATGTGGAAACAGCTTATCTCCTTCTTGTTGCTGAGACTAGATTTGTAATAACTAGTAATGTTAAATGTATTTTTTTAAATCAATAATAAATAAATACATAAACACTTCCCCCCAGAATGCTCCTGATGTTATTTACAAAATTAAAAAAAAAAATAACAACAGAATGCCAAAGGACTTTATAACCATTTCATTACTACTTTCCTAATTGTATATGGTGGAGCTGCAGAACTAGTTTATTGAAATTGAAATCTTTGGAACTGATTCTCCCCCTAGACATTAACAATAAGCATCTCGTGCAATAACACAGTACTTAATGTAATATAAACATTATATGCAGCAAGCTTTAAACATCCTTTGGTTTCTCCCTGCTGGAATTGGACTTTTTTTTTTTAACATTCTCGTGTTCTGCCACTGCATTGAATCAAATATCTAATTTAGGACTGTAAAATACAATATTCCCATATTACAATAAATAAAGATACATTCAGAAAACACATACACACACAATTGGTATGAGGATAAGCAAGACTACATTTAATAAAGTGGAAATAAAGCAGCCCCTTCTAGGAAATCTGAAAGGATTTTAACGCACAATATGAAAGAAATTGCTTCTGTTTCCCACTGTGTTCCTGCAAATAACTAAGCCAAGACCATACAGTTCTGCTCCCACTTACTTCCACTTAGCAGGGGTATTTTACTCATACGAGTAGCTCCATTTATATAAAGAAATATTTTTACTTAAATGCATACTCTGGTACAATTAAGATGGCTCTCTAAGGAAAGAGGCTCACATTTTAGTTTGCAGGAATTAACACCATAGCAATTAATCATGAGACTAACTAGCGGTCACCTGCGTCTCCTCAGGGTAACATTAAGTCAACACAAGTAAAACTCCAGTAAAAAGAAAAAGGCTGGACCTTCATTTGTTTTCATGTTTCTATAGCAAATAAAAAAAAACCCAAGATAGTAATACTATTATTACTAATACTACAAAGGCCTTTTTTAAGAAGGAAAAGGTATTTGGGAAAAAAAATTATTGATGGGTTTTAGTGACATTTTCTTCAGGCAATTCAAACATTGTAGCTAGAAAATTCTTTTTTAACCCAGAATTCATTATTTCTTCAATGAAAGGACCAGGTGGATCCACTGCTATTTCCAACAGTTAAAAGAGAAGCAAGCAAAGGAGAAAAAGACAAAAAAGAACGGGCAAAGTAACTGGGTTTTGCTTCTCTCTATATAGTGCTATTTACACCTACCAGCAATAGCACGTGGACTTCTTAAGAGGCCAATCTCAGTCACCTTGTCCTTATAAAGTTTTATAAGGCAATGGGACAAAAAAATAGCAGAATGCCAGGCAGGCCCAGCAGGGCTGGTGAGAAGGCTCCCCTTGATGTAAGCAACGGCTGCTAGACAAGGACCGTTTGGCTACATGCAAGGTACCGGTTTATCACAGAAAGATGTGCCTGACACCTTTAAAACATCAGCGTGCTCAAAGAGAAAAATTAAAAACAGGAAAAGAGAAAAGGAAAATGCAGTCCATTGAAAGTAATTATGCTTCCTCCACAATTGGTCTGTCCTCACATAAAACATCAAACAGTGGGGAGGCAGTGAGTTAAAAGTCATCAAAAACAATTAAGAAGGAAGCAAACCAGAATGGAGGCGATGAGCAGAACACAAGCAAAGCAACATTAATGAAAGGCTAATGCCAAAGGCACGTATGTAAAAAGCACATTTTGTATTCAGACTGGCTTTTCAGACTGTAGTACAAGCCTTTTGGAGAAGTCTGGACACTTAACAAGTTTTATTTTATTCAGTAAAACACTATGTTTTAGAAATAAAATAATTATCCTGTTCCTTCTGCCCTCTTTTTTTTTTTTTTTTTTTTAAGAGTAAAATTATCCTCATAGCATCTCATGCACAGATATGCAAGCTCTGTTACACTAGTGGAAATGCAGTCCACTCTTTCCCCCTTTCATTAGTTTATATTTAGGGATCATTCCAAGGCATAAACAGTGACAATGGAAACACTCCTCTAAAAGTTGCCCCCACTGTCACATCTTCAAACAAGATTTTGCAATTTGCAGTAGTTATTTGTGCTTTGTTGCAAAGGTGAGTTAAAGCACTCAGACCCCATCAATTGTTTGTTTTTAAACACCCATTTACGTTCTGTAAATCATTCATCCCGGGAACCTGGAGCACTTTCAGAGTGAAAGCAGATTCAAGAAATTAATTGAAGAGGGAATTGCAGTTTTATGCCTTTAACTTATTTTCCTTTATAAGTCTACCATCAATATAAATTGAGAAATAAGGAAAAGGCCTGGATTGCAGCACTTTCTCTCCTTTTATTTTGGTGTAGCCAGCATTTCCACAACCCCCCTCCATAATCTCTTAAAAATCTAATAATAAAATATAGCTGTAGCTGGAATGTGAAGAGAAAATATTTTCAGAATTGCCCCACAAATCAACACATTTTCAATATATGTGTGCTGGATGGATGAGATGCAGAGAAAGGATATTTAGAACATATACAGGAGGATCCCATTTATCACCAGCATAAAGAGGTGAAATCCACTTGGGTTAATCCTGCCGCAGCACGGAGAGCCTGTAAAGAAACGAAATCCCTACCCAAGAGCACCGAGAGCGATGCACTCTCCGCTCAACTTTTGTCAGTGAGAAATTAGCATTTGGTATTAAATACACCACCAACCTGGGCGGGGGGGCCTTGGCAGCGCCTCGCCGCGCTCCGCGCACGGTGGCAGCCACGGGAGCGGTGGGCGCAGGGTTGCGGAGCGGGGAAGGGGCCGGCATGGCAGCGAGCACCGCGCGGGGGGCTCGGGGAACGGCCCGGGATGGGGGCGGCAGCGCGAGGCTGGGCTGCAGCGGGAGGTCGCTGAGGTAACGCGTGAGGCGCCTGGCAGCCACCAGCCTGGCTGGTCTGCGCCGCGACGGCAGCTCCCGCCGACGCGGCCACGAGGGCAACTCACCCGCAGGGAGCTGTGATCACCCATGGGAGCAAATCTCCTTGTTTCTCATGACCCGAGAGGCACTCAGTACAAAAAGGCAAACGCCCTGCTCCTCTCTGCTCATAGATATATTCCCGTCCCAGGAGCACACTGAGGCAGGTGGAAATAACCCCGACTCACCACCAGTTTAGCCAAGGGGACTCCCAAGGGAATGCTGAATGAGATGGGTTTTGGGATGTTTGCTACTTGTAAATGGCCAGCAGAGCTGCTAAGTAACAACAACATGCTTCAGAGCAGCGCAGTGTTTCAAAACTCTACGCCAAGCCTGGTTACCCATCTGATTTCTTCATGTCTTTCTCTTTACTTCTTTAATAAAGAAAAGTACATTTTAAGATAACAGGTGATCCTATGACTATGCCAGACTCCAGAAGCTCATAAAACATCCAGGAATTCAGTAGCTCCATCTTTGTACAGAGATATGCAGCTTCTAATCCGGCTTGCCCACCCAGAACTGGGTGTTTAGGATGGCTTTGCATTGGATGGATATGAGTGCTGATGAGCCCTTAAGAAGATTTTAAGTGAGAATATAAGAGCAAACACATCATTCTTGCTGCCCTTGAACTTGTTTCCAGTAAGGCCAGTGGGAGAAGCTCCAATGGGTGCGAGTAGGAACCGCATCAAACCGTGTGTATAACAAACTCAGCAGCGCCCTTTCCTTTGGAAGCTCTTCCCTGACTGGTCATGTAGTGTAGTCAGAAGATGACAGGGAAAACTATGCACTTTTAAAGCTGTAAAGCAAGGCTGCTTAATAAAAATGCTCTCCTTCACAAGACAGCAATCTAAATTTCTTTCAGTACAGGATGCTCCGTATCTTCCCTCTGTACCAGCTCCGTTCTCCTTTCTATCCCTCTCAGTCACATGCCCACACTATCAGGAAGAATGGCAGCACTTCGACAGGAGAGGCCACTAAAGCTGCTTACTATTATCTAGAGTTGGGATGTGCAGCTATGTGACTTGTTTTGCTTGCTTCCGCCTCTCACCTGTAAAAACACAGGGGAGGGTGGGAGGAAACTCCAGCCAGGATTCAAAACCTGGGAAAATTCCACTTTCCTAATGAGTCGATCCCTTTTTATTACTATTACCATGATTGCCTGCAAAAAGACAGATGAGAGCACTCTCTTACACCCCAGAAATCAAGAGGGGCACTGCAAGCTGGGCAGGGGAAGGCAGAGCGTGTGGTAGAGCTGGTGGATCAGGGCTGCCTCTGCCAGGAGGAGGCACAAGGGACCCAGGGTGCTGAGGGAGCCACCCACAACCAGGTGTAACCAGCCTTGACCGACTACCAATAGAGAGTCCAACAACACCAAGACATTCCCCCGCAATGTGTTCACACGCTGTCTGACAAAACACAGCATCGGCCTTAGCTTGGGCCACTGGCTGCTTCCATGATACAAATGCTACACAGCAATAAAATGTAACACAGCAAGAGGGAGGATCCCAGACACCCGTGGACCAGAATAACAGGCAGCAGCTTTTCGGCACATAAAACATTTAAAAATCTCTGAAATTGCCTAGTAGACACTTGACATCAGTGCTCTTACGTGAGTATTGAGTACCCCTCTTGTCGCATTAACAGGTAGTGAAAATAAGAAAAGTGTCAAAAGCATTTTGACCAAAGCAGAGCTAGAACTGGGATTCAGAAATTCCTGACTAGCAGTGCCCCTGCTCCAAACACTAAACTTTGCATACAATAGCTAAGGAAGCTCCATGCATGTAGCACTAATCTTATCTCGATGCTGGAAGAAAAACAGATCAATACAGTATTCATAAGCTGATGTATGACTAAAGTATTGATGCAATTTTTCTTGTGTGTATCAATGCCTTGCTATGTCTATTTTATTTGACTTTCTATGTATGCAAACTATATTTCTAACCATTATACACTCTTCCATCCTCTACAATTATTAGGGGTAGAATTAAAAAAAAAAAAAAAAAGAAAAAGGCTTCAGATGAGAAAATTTCTGCTCATCAACAACATGGTAATTTCAGAACTGTAGGATTCAGCCCTACCAGAAACTGAACTCCACAATGGTCACGAAAACTGGGAACACGTCATGGAAATATTCAATGCCTCTTTCCAGTGCTGTTAAATTGTCCTCATTTTTCAAAAATGTTGTAACTCTTGGGGGAAGCTCCATTTGGTTGTTCTGGATTTGTACAGCAGCTACCACAAGGAAATCCATGGCGCCAAGACTAGGACTACAAAATGCCAATACAACAGCTGACTTTCTCGAAGTTGGCCAATAGTGCTTGGCTAAACCTTTGCAACCATTTTCCTATTCAAAAAAGAAAAAAAGAAAAAAAAAATCCACCCAACAAAATACTCATGTCATTCAATTTCATAACACTATGTAAATATTAAAAATACACTACAAAGCTTTTATGAAAAAAACAACAGTTTGAAAATTTAATTCACCTTGCTTGATGATAAATCCAATTTAACTTTCAAAAATAAATTTCAGCTCAAAAACAGAGACAGAAGGGGAGAGACGGGGCTGAGGTTTCCTAAGAACAGCCAGTAACCCAATGGTAACTGCCCTTGGCTGCATCTGAAAGCACTAATATCTGATTCAGTATCAGGGCACAAAAGTGCATCTCATTTCCCAAGCTAATGCTCCACAGCACTGTAAACTCACTTACCCCAAGGTACATTCCCTTCCTTACCCTTAACTGAAATATCTCCATTTCTTTTCCAGAATGGGAAGAAAGCCAGGAACAACTGTCTGGGGCAGCTCCAGCAGCCATCTGGAGCTCGGCCTCAGCGCCTATAGAATTACTCCATGTACTCCAGCATCTTGAACCCAGATTCATTGTACAGTGACTGCTCTAAGGTAACATACGCAGTTGTACAGGCCATTACTGGCAGGGTACTCCACATGTTTGGGCCTTAATTTCTTTTGTTTAACCAAAGGAACTTGTCTCTGCTGGCAGTCTACAGGTGTCTCTGGTACCTTCTGCTTTGTGAAGCTCGTCACCCCCCTGACAGGCCTGGCCTCAAGGCTGTGCTACCTCAAGGCTTCCTCGTTGAGGAGCATCCTAAAGCTCATCTGCTCCTAACTTTGGGGGGCAGTTGGTCATAAGGAGGGGTGAAGGCTGTAGCTCTGTGTTGGGATGCGTGTGAAATCCAAGCCTGCTTACAAACAAGAGCACAGAGAAACCTCCTAATTTCACGCAACGCTAGACATGGTTCACATGCAGACAAGCCAGGAGGAACAGGATCATTCTCCAGGATTGCTGCTATTCAGACAAGGGAGAGAAAAAAAAGCCCAAAATTAGCTTTTAATTGTGAAAAGTTAGTAGTATTCAGAACTGTGAGAGCTTGGCAGAAGAGTGCAAGTCTTCTACACCGATAACAGAGTCAAATAACTAGCCTTTCACAAACTACTAATCTTACATCATTCATATAAATAAATATGAATGCATGTATGTTTATGTATTGCTTATGTTTATATATATTATATATTACATATATATAATTACATATATATACATAATATAACTATGTATATATATATGTAATTATATATATGTAATATATAATATATAATATATATTTATGTATGTTTATATATATTTATATGTTTATATATTTGAGAAATTTGAAATTTACATAATGAATTTCCTTTTTCCATAGGTTACTTATTTCTGTGAAACATTCATTGCAGTAGAGAGCCCTTTCCTGCACCTCCGGGCCAAGGAAACCGAACGGCGACCCCCAGGCCCCACAGGGGCTGGCGGCATGGGGCGCCACAGGCTCTCTTGTGCTGGGCTGACAAAACCAGTGTCATCATCCCTGCTCTTAAAAGTGGACGTAGGTGTCTTGCTGGATTATGGCCACCGTACACTGTATTGCGCAGGGCTGTGAGCATCTTCTGAAGGAACAGCATACTGTAGCTACCCCGTTAGCTAAACCTTGCAACTTTAGCAACAGTTACTCTGCATGTCAGCAGCATTATTAATCTCTGATGCTGAAGCTCATGGTAGCCTTCCCCTTCCCTTCCCATCAAAAGGGCAGAATAGCACTAGCATTAATCTCTGGGCAGACCGGCCCCTGGGCATATACAAAAATTTCTTTATGCAGAACATGAATTCTCTGTTTATGTCATTTGTGCAGATATACCTGCTATGTTCCTGTATGAACAGAAATATACGTGTCCCACAGATGCATCATATAAAACACAATATAATCTGCTGACATCTCTCTAAGTTTGCTCCTTTCCTTGTAGTTATTAGTCATCACAGTCCGTATTTTCTTCAGTTGTTTGACAGCTTTCAATGCTCCAGATTTATAAAAACCCAATAAAATAATTTGCAGTCCTTTTCAGGTTTTTAGAAAACACTACAGTTCAAACAATAAAGAACTCTACAATCTAGATTGATGCTAAATCCATGCGATACTGCAAGGCATGAGATAAATCTATCATTCAGATCTTGTTGTGTCATATACGAATTCCTCAGTGATGCATCTCACATGGATTTTTTGTAACCTCTGATCCCCTGATTAGTTGAATGATGCACTGGGTAATTATTTGTTTCCAGTCATGGAATCATTGAATCATCGAATCATAGAATGCTTAATGTTGGAAGGGACTTCTAAAAGTCATCTAGTCCAACCCCCCCTGCACACGCAGGGTCACCTAGAGCACGTGGCACAGGACTGCGTCCAAGCGGGTTTTGAAGATCTCCAGAGAAGGAGACTCCACAACCTCTCTGGACAGCCTGTTCCAGTGCTCTGTCACCCTCACTCTTAAGAATTTTTTCCTTAAGTTCCTGTGGAACTTTTGGTGCTTCAGTTTCCGGCCATTTCCTCTAGTTCTGTCGCTGGCCATCATTGAAAAGAGACTGGCCCCATCCTCCTCACTGCCTCCCTTGAGGTATTTATACACACTGATTAGATCCCCTCTCAGCCTTCTCTTCTCCAGGCTGAACAGGCCCAGCTCCCTCAGCCTCTCCTCATAGGGCAGATGTTCCAGGCCCCTGATCATCCTTGTGGCCCTGTGCTGGACTCTCTCCAGCAGCTCCACATCCCTCTTGTGCTGCAGAGTCCAGAACTGGACACAATACTCCAGATGTGGCCTCACCAGGCCTGAGTAGAGGGGCAGGATCACCTCCCTCGACCTGCTGGAGACACTCTTCTTAATGCACCCCAGGATCCCAATGGCCTTCTTGGCCACAAGGGCACACTGCTGCCTCATGGTCAACTTGTCATCCACCACGACGCCCAGGTCCTTCTCTGCAGAGCTGCTCTCCAGAAGGTCAGTCCCCAGCCTGTCCTGGTGTCTGGGGTTATTCCTCCCCAGGTGCAGAACCTTGCACTAGGCCTTGTTGAATTTCATAAGGTTTCTCACTGCCCAGTTGTCCAGTCTGTCCAGGTCCCTCTGGATGGCAGTGCAGCCCTCTGGGGGTATCAGCTACTCCTCCCCGTTTGGTATCATCAGCAAACTTGCTGAGGGAGCACTCTGTGCCTTCATCCAGGTCATTGATGAATAAATTGAACAGGACTGGACCGAGGACCCTGGGGAACACCGCTAACTCCAGGCCTCCAGCTAGACTCTGCACCACTGATCACCACCCTCTGGGCTCTGCCATCCAGCCAGTTCTTCATCCACCTCAGCGTCTACTCATCTAACGCACATTGCCGGAGCTGAAGTCTCAGCAACGCAGCAGCATGTTCTCCTCTGTCACTCTCCAAAAACACAAAACTTCTGTCAAAAGTTAACTTGGATGAATATGTACAACACATCCTGCTTTAATGACAGGTCCAGGTGAAAACCTTTTACAACACAATAGAGAAAAAAAAAATAAGAATGCTATACCAAAAGAGAGGGTGTCTTGGCTTCTCAAAGCAACACCATATCCACATGTGTGCTCTTTTTGTACAGCCTTTGGGTAGTGCAGTATGATGTATGGTATTCGCGTTCTGGCTTATCCTTCACTGGGACATTGCATGAAACCATCACCAAGTTTTAGGACTTTCCATCCTAGAGCCTACTGAGAGAGAAGGGGTACCACTGAGCCAAGGTCTGAAAGTAGCATCTTTATGAAGAAGGGCCACTTTGCCTTGTTGCCTTCTCAGTGAGGTGCTCTTTTCTGTCCTGCCTACTGCTATTCCTTTGAGGATACAGGAGCTCGTCCCGTTCTCCTTCCAAGGTGCCCAGGTTACCAGGTGTGTCATGCAGTGAAACTCCTCTCCTGACATACCATCTTGCAGATAGGGTGCTTTAACCCCCTGAAATAAGTTCTTAGGGTACACACTGAAGTTACAGACACATGAGGCTCCTGGGAATTGCATTCATGGGCAATTATGATTAGACTTCAGCATAGGTCATAGTTTCTAAGCATTTCATATTCCCAGTTCAGATGGATTTACTACAGCTGAACCAAGTAAACGAAGATCTGTCTTTCATGCCAAGACTACAGGGAAGGTGGATGAGCACCACCACCATGGCCCACAGAGATTCGGAGTGTGAGAATGCAATTACTGTGCACTGGTATCTTTGCCGCTTTCCTATGGGGCGAATGACTCACGTCTTTCTACTAATAATCCTGGAAAAACTCACATTCTTCTCAGAAGACACCTGCCTACTTCTGTAATGTTCCCAAAAGTGCAAGTGAGCAGTGTGTTTTCTCATGCCGTCCCCCGCAGCAACCAGGTTACTGCATACACGGAAGCTCCCCGCTCTTACCCATTTCTCGAGGCCTGCGGGCCGAAGGAGGGCACAGAGGAGGCGGGATAACCAGCCTCCCCGGTGCATGGGCCTCATGCGGCGCAGCACCACAGCGGCCACAGGCGACAACAACCCACCAGCAACACCCGCCCACAGCCTGGCTGGGAAGCCATGACACAACTCGCACGCGTAGTGGCGCTCGCCTTGGCCCTAGGCCTCCCAGTCGCCGAGCACCAGCAATGCCAGCGTGCAGAGAGCCAAATGCAGAAGCAACACTCGCCATCACAGGGCCGAGCATCTGTAACCTCCAACACATGATGGAGGTTACAGCAGACAAAATGGGTATCTGGGAGGTGGAGAGCTGCAGGAGTAAAGGAGAGAAGTGCACAGAGCAGGTGAGAATTTCTTTCCTGACAGTGTGCTCGGTGCAGAGACGCGGCGCTGACATGTTGTGACTATGAGTAAGTAGCACCAAGATCGGTTTCTACAAACACAGGCTCCTCTCTCTCACGGTACTTTAGAAAACGTTATCAGGTTTGCAATCAGCCTAAAAGCATGGCTTGTAGGTGGCACCTGAGAGCTTGGCAGCACTAACAACAAGTCCCTCCTGCAAGTATTTTGGAGCAATTTACTCAGATTTCAAAGCACTAATTAGGTGCTTGTTTCCCACACATGTGACAATCATTCTGGAGAGCCGAAGATTTCATGATCTCTGATCCTTTGGGTTCACACATGCCTGCAATACAGCCAACAGCTAAGCCTCAGACCCAAAGCTAGAACTCAGTAAAACCAAGTTCTGGAAGGCAGACCTTTTTCAAGTGACGTTAGCAGAAAATATTGCTATCTTATCATTTATTTTTTTAACCCTCTGAGCTACAGCCCCTATGTGACAATATCCTACGTGTGCCTGATACATCAGGCACCCAGAGGCAGGGTCTCTTGGGACCAGTTCTACTTTCCAGGTGCATTCACTGCCTTGTGGTCAGCGATGTGCTCTTCTGCCATTGGGGTTTGCTTGCTAGCAAAGCCGCCGCAGCGAGGAGCTAACCCTGCACTTGATTCGGAGGAGCACAGGCCCCTGCTGACCAGCTTCCCTCTCCATTTATGGTCCAAAGAGCCTCCCAGTGTTTGGGATACAATACCTTCCATGAAAGCAGCCCAGCGCATGCCTGACGAGAGGGTCCCAGCGCCCCCAACCAACCCCGAGCTTACACCAAGGGACGACAGCTCCGCGCTGCTCTCCCGTCTCTGACAACGAAGAGGTTAAAGTTCTGAAAGTATTTTCTAGAGTGAGGAATATTGTCAGCGAAAATAAAAAAAATTATGTTAGAAGCAGATGGAGCGAATAATTTCCCAACCTTGGCTACATAAACAGAGTCTAAAGGCTTCAGGCGACTTTTACCCTGGACTCTGTTTTTGTCAGATCAATGACAAGTCACGTTAACAGCGGTGTTTAATTCTATCAATATGTGACCAATTGTGTTAGATTGTTTGGCCATTGATTTCACTTAGTACTACAGTGGAGCTTTGAAAGGAACTGCTTTCCCCTGCATTACCTCACACGGTGACAAATGCCTAGCGCTGACTTGCTGTCTCGTATGCACACAAGCCTACTTTTTAAAAAAAAGAAAGAAAGAAAAAGCAGCCTGCTTACATGCCGGAGGAATACAGCAAGACAGTAATATTGGCGTGATTATTTATTTATTTTCTGAATCACCAGGCCATGCCATGCAATCCTATTTAGGTTTTAACGCGAGCATTCACAGAAACAGCTGAGCAGACAATAAGGCAGACAACAACTTGGCGGCATGAAAATAATAAGGCAGATCCAGGAGGCTGCACAGTGCAGGAAAACACACCAAAAAGGCTAATTCCTTTTATGCTTACCGTGGACGGGCCGCATCCTAACGCTCCTGCCTCAGTTTCTAGCACCTCTTCCAGAGGCCAGCTACATGCAAGGGGAGTGTTGACCCACTAGGAAACGAGTTAACGGTGGTGGGCTCGACTCTACCACGTTTGCTATGGAAACTCTCCACACCACGTTCTTAATAGGGAGTTAGACAGGGCTCATATGTCTGCCTCAATAAGTACAGCTCACAGCCTCAGGCTTAAGGAAGAAATTCAGCATTTGGCTTCCCCTTTTCCTCTATGATGAAAAAGAGATTTATATATTAAAAAAATAAATAAATAAACTGAGTTTCTGTAGAAAAAGATAGCAAAAATATTGAAAATTATGAAAATACCACATTTTTTCCTGGTATTCTTTATACTGGAATGCTCCAAAACCTGTGAGATTTCATATGATACAAAGAAGCTCATAAATCCTTGGGGTTTCTGTAAGAACAGGGTGAACTGCTACATTGAAGGGAATTAAGTTGCTTTTTATAAGCCCTTATTATTTTACATAAATGCCACAACAAAAAGGTAACATTCAACATGACTACCACCTATACTTCTAAAAGAAATATTACACCTTTCAGGAAAAAAGAGAAATTGCCTCCAATTACCAGGCTTATGGTTTCATGACATCCTATCCAAATTTGCCCACGCATTCAGCACACCTGTAAAGGGGAGCTCTTCATTGCACTGGAGCCCCAATGTCTAATTGGAAATAATTCCACCCAACATCCCTCTCACCAGTTGCGCTAGTGAACAACAACCTTCATCTCTTAAAACCCTAGTAGATATGGTTTTGTTTAATCACCTTCTGATGGATTTACTCTTCGCTTAAAGGTGAAATAATTTAAATAGCTCATTCCATGTGCTCATTAATCACCTCTTGAGAAATCCAGAGGGAAGAAGTGATGAGCCACGTTCAGGCCTCATGGGATCCTTTAAGCCACAGAGCACCCTAGGCTGGGGGCCAGAGCAGCTCCTTCATTCCGCTGCTGCGCTTCCTTATTCCTTATTCCATGTACCATCGGCTCTGGGATTTTGGCAAGTGGATAATAATCAACTGCATTAATTGTTCTCCTGATTTACAGCTTGGCAGTTTTATGGCACACCAAGGCTGCAACCGTGACTGTCACACCAAATGTTCCTAAATATCATGAGTTAGGCTATAAGGTTAGAAAAGATAACAAATTTTCAATTTCTATGGAAATGTTAAATAGCTGATTCTTGTATTTTTCTGAGCAGTTACAGCCTGTTTTCAGGCCTTCATCCTCAGGAAGAGAAATGCATTTGAATGTCTGTTATAAGATTCTCTCATGAATTTGAGAATTTTGGCTATATGGGCAAAATAAATAATTAAATAAGTAAAACAGCATGTAATTGTAATAATAATTGGAATACTATGAAACTTATTTAACTTTAATTCTGGCTTCTTGCTGTGTCCAAAGCCAAGATTCAGCAGAGTTCTGTTACATTTACTGGACACCTTGAGGAAAAGGTATTTGCCTGCATGACAGTAACTTTAGACCGGAAAGGCAAACACTGCAGAAATTCTCTCGACCACTCATCTGCACCCTTTATATGAGTTTGATGCCTGAATCATTGAATAAAAGAAAGTAAACATATAGAAAACAACCAAATACAATGAATTTTACTCATCTTCCTTATTCATTCACACTACCTAGATTTATCCTAGCCTTAAATTGCTGGCCCTTTTGGGCCCTTCTCAACAGAAGGGCATGGGTCTCAAAGCTGTTCAGTTCCTAGGACTCTCCTGAGAAAACAGTTACTCAGCAGAGGATGGAGACCACGGCTGCTGCTCTTGCTGGAGCAGCAAGCAAAGTGCCATCCATCAGAGAGCCTGTGCAGCCTGAGCAGGGAAAGCTTCACATCAGCCTTTTCGTTTAAGCAGGTCCCATATTTTGTAAGATAACTTATTTTGATTTACTTTTTACAGGATCCTTACAAACTCTATTATTTAAATTATAATATAATAAAGTATTTGCCAAAAAAAACCCAAAGAGGTAAACTGTAAATTGTAGGGAGGATGGGGCCAGGCTCTTTTCTGTGATGGCCAGTGACAGGACAAGGGGTAATGGGTGTTAGTTGAAACACAGGAAGTTCCATCTCCATGTGAGGAAGAATTTCTTTACCGTGAGGGTGACAGAGCCCTGGAACAGGCTGCCCAGAGAGACTGTGGAGTCTCCTTCTCTGGAGATCTTCCAAATCTGCCTGGATGCCACCCTGTGCCACGTGCTCTAGGTGTCCCTGCTTGAGCAGAGGGGTTGGACAAGATGAGCTCTAGAGGTCCCTGCCAACCTCAACTGTTCTGTGATTCTGTGTGATTCTGTAAATAAGCAAGTATTGGCAGCTGATTTAAAAGTGAAGAAAAATCTAAAAGCATTTTCTTCAAAGTAAAAACATTAAACTCTGATGAAAGCTACAGATAACTATTTGCTACAGTCTTACTTTGAATAACATACGTGCCAAACGCTCTAAAAGTTGAAGTCGAAGAAAGGGTGGATAAGAACAAGTCTCACGGGGAGGTTTTCCACCTACCTCAAAGTACGGGATCCAGTCCAAAGCAAAGGTGGGCATTTAAAACAGCACAGTGCCCTTAGCTGAAGAAAATATACACATATATACATTCCCCCAAGGGCTCAACTCTGCTCTCTCCTTGACCCATGTGCCGCTATTAAAGGTGGGGAAAACACCTCTCCGAACTGACTGGAATCCCATCCCACTGAGTCCGAGGGAAAACTTCCCATTGCTTTTAACCCTGTCAGGTTCTGTTCTAACGGGATCCGCTGTTAGATGCAAAAGGCAGAGCGCACTTATTCACGTCTCTTGCCCCACTTCTGTAAGGAAGATAGGGATACAGAGAGTTAAATTAGAGCTTATTCCCCATCCTCTTCCTCCTGCCGAGCTTCACGCCGCTGGGGGAGGCTGGAGCCCAGCACCCACAGGCCACCCTTAATTAAGACAGTCGGGAGGTGCGCGCGTCCTAAAGCAGCGCGGGCGGCCGCGTGCCGCTTCCCAAGGCCTCCAGCCCTTGTGCGCCTTTACAGCACTCGGCTTATCAATTTACTTGCAAATGGCTCCCTGAAGTATTAACCCAGGTTAATTATTCGTCAAATATGATTATGCAGTGGTAATGTAAAAAATCGGAAACGCGGGATGGAATTTTTCACTCCAGCGGTTTGGCAATTGTGGCAGCTGGTGGAGAAGCCGCAGTAATTACCAGCCCATTCCTGCCGGTGGATCCGCACGCTGCTCCGGAGCGGGCGGGGGCGCGAGGAAGCAATAAGGAACCAGAGGAGCGGGAATATGAGCCGTGCCAATTGACGTGGGGAAAATTTCACAGCTGCTGGTGGTGATAAATGAGAGACGGTGGCCCTACTTCTAATCAATACATGTAAATGCTACTCATTACAGCTTTTATACACACTTCTCAATTAGCCTTTCCTCCCCCTGGTAACAAGGAATGTCACGCTTTCTGGACTGTGAAAGTGGTTCGGCAGCAGGCTCAGCTGCCTCGCCGCGGCGCGGGAGCCACGCGCGCCGCGCGGCCTGGCAGCAGGTGGGAGCACTGAAAGTCTAAATTCCTCCTGTAATGTGAACTAAATGAAATCCCAAGTGTTGTCATTTAATTAAATGTTTCTTTCTTTCTTCTTTTTTTTTTTTAAACACCATTTCCTCTTTCTTGCAGCTAGAATAACCCAGGCCCAGACACGCTCCTTAGCCTGCCCTCCCAGGCCTTCAACAGGGCTCACCTAAAAAAACATAAAATATATTAAAAAGAACCTACAGCAAGCCATTTAAACTATAATCCTTCCTGCTCTTCAAAATCAGAAAGGACCAGGCTTAATTTGACATGTTTATGCCTCTGCCTGGGGTAGTGAAAAAGGAGAAAAAAAAAAAAAATCCCAGACACCTCTAAGACCATCGAAGTTGGTGTTGTGAAAAACAACCACAACAAGCGGGGGAAGTATTAGCCTGACACCTTCATAGACATTTTTTTTTCTTTGAAGAAATGAAAGTTTCCCCATTTTACTTTTGAGTTTCCTTGCTCGCCCTCTCCTTTCCTTTCCCTGAATACTATTTTAAAGGGGAAAGCAAGTGGGATGACCTCTTACAACAGAGACTCCATTCTTTCCAAAGGGGAAAACCCCTGCTAATTTCTGGAACAATTCAGTCCACCAGTGGCAGAGGTGCTGCCTGATCACCGGCTCCCATTAGTGAACCTGCTGGGCCCTTGTGGGGAAGTCTCTTGATACAGACCAGTAGAGAACAGGCGAAAAATTACGTCCCATCTCAAGCTACATTTTTCATTACAAAACTTACGTTTTTTTTGAAGATTCACAAAGCTTGCATGCTTCTCTATTAATCCTACAAGTCCTGTTTCCGACAACAGAAAAGGAAGCAATATATCTGCTATTTTTCACATGGGTCTTAGTATATAGACAACAGCTAGGTCTGCCAAGCACCCACCCCAATTCAGCTGCAGCCACAACGGGGCTTCAGCAAAGTGCTTCAGCGAGATTTGCAGCATTGGGTGCTTTTCCTGTTGTGGAAATCAAGGGAATACAGAAGGAGTTCAGTTTTTTTCTCCCTCTCTTCCAATAAATAAATAAAAACAAACAACACCTCAGCTTTTCATGGCTTTAAAGAACAGAAACGTGAACACAAGAACCAGGGTGCCTCAAAACTCAAGAAACTAGATAACAGAAATCCAAGGTGCTATTGAAAAATCATACAAAAAACCAACACCCCATTAAAAAAAAACATACACAAAACCCCCACAAAACAGCATATGATGTTTATAGCAATAGTTTTAGGAACTGATCTTCCTGAAGTTATTCAGCTTTTAACATACCCTGTTCATGTGAGCCAATACAGAGTGCTTATTTTAGGAGCAATTTCTAAGAGTACATAGTCACAACCTATTTCTGAAAATGTGACTACACGCATTATCCTTCAGCTTAGAGTAAAATACCCCAATTCCAGGTATTTTACCACCTAAGGCCTGATTCATATATCATCATCAATTGGATTCTTCATGCACATCCAAGAGCAACATCTGACCCTGCAATTTAACTCGCACATGTAACCTTTCCACTTGAAAAACTACCACTGCACTTTGGGTAGAACAGTGTACAAGAAAAGGCCACAAAATAGGATCTTAAATAGGTTCTTGGTAGTCAGCTGATTTTTTGCCCCTTGCAGAGCAGTCAGAGGTGAAAATATTCTAAGGGCCATTACGTACTATTATCCATAATATTTAACTAATTTTGAGAGACATTGCTTTACAGATTTAAGTATCATGGACAATGTAACATGCTGTCCAGAGCCTCAGTGCTTGGGTTTCTTACAAATTCAGCCAGAGAAGACTGATATGTAGCTGGGTGCTTCCTTGCCTGATCCTGGGCACAAAATGGACCGTGTCCCTCCTGTAGTGAACACGGCACGGGAGCTGAAATCTTCCCATCAAACACAGAGGTGTGACTGCAGACTCACTACCAGGACGGGGCTGTTGTACCACGAGCACTGAGAGGTACCTGACTGAGGCAACGTGCGAAGGTTTGGGGATGTGTGTGAAGCAAACCACATTTGAAAACTCTGTGTGCATAGAAATTTAATTTAACATCTTTAATTAATTATAACACATAACTGGCTTATTTCATTTTATTTTAAATTTTCCTCCTTTACTGATGGATGAATAAGGCTGGTTAATCTCCATGCAGGGGTTAATTTGGCCCTTTAATGTAGTTTAACAACAGAGGCTTTTAAAGTTGCACTGGAAGCATAAAGTGCACAGTCCTATATGCAAACAAGCCCTGCAGCAGGGGTAGGCAGCTCCCGGCAAGGGACTACAAGCCCCCAAAAAGGAGTTTCTGGCAGAGCAGGGAGTCCCTCCAAGGTGCTGCTGTCTCGTAGTTATCTAGAGAAAGACTCCTCAGTAACTGCCGTTGCCTTGGCTAAAATGCAGAGCCGCTGCAGTGCCTGCTGCCCTTCTGCCCCTGCTGTCAGAGAGATCTGTGCTTAGTCCTGTCATTGCTTTTCCAAGGGTAAAAATGTCTGTCTTTCTTTGGAGCAAAACTTGATGCAAGCCCATGTACTCGTGGTAGTAGCTTGCCACTTTCAGTAGCACCAGATAGGGCTATTCAGGAGATAGGGCCCCCAAAGTGCTTGAATTAATGAGGCTCCACTGCAGCTCCTGTGTACTGGGTGTAGCAATACTTACTGCTCTTCCTCAGTAACACGATGCATTATGACACACAGACGTTTATCACTCTTCATGATACTATAGAGCTTATATATAGCCAACAGTCTTGTTTTCTGTGAGCATCATATGCATATACGTACAGTTATACACACACATATTTGCTTCCCTAAGAACACTGTCATAGGCTTAAAAATAGCCTTCAGAAATTGAGACATGCTCCCATTATTATGTGTCTGTATTCTTTTTACATTACTGAATTATATTTCTTTTTACCTTAGTGAATGTCTTACTGAAACAAAAGTGGGTGATGAACAGGAGATGACGAACCAGCAGGTTATGAGATGTAGCTGGGTATTTTATATATATATACTTTAAAAAATGTAGGTTTTTTTTGCAAAAATATAAAAATGCGATGTTGATACTGACGATACTTCTTAAAATGGACACAAAAACACACACTGATCATCCTGAATCAGCGGCTCACTGTAAGTCAGTCCTTGCTCAGTGGTTTCACCACGTACTGCCCTACATGCAAGCAATTCTGGGTTTGTCTCCCAGCCTGCTACAAGCCCTGTGGGTTTTAAAGAGAGCTTCTTGTCATCCTGCTCAACACTGCTACCAATGCTACCAACTCCAACGTGCTCAGGATTTGCCCTTTTCTCATCTTGCACATAAAAAGGCCTATCTTAAAATCAAAGCTTCGAACTTAAAATGGTTGTGCTACACCATACATCTTTTATCAAGCCATAATAAGCTCAGATGGTGAACTCTAAATGTTACAATAGGATACAGCTTTTCTGATGATCCTATTTATTTCATGCACTAATCAAAACTTCTCATGGCAACTGAACTGATGTCTCATGAGCAGTCAGGAACAAGATGAGGGAGAGAACTAAATAACTACACCTGGCAACCTGGCTGTCGTTACTGAGCAAGGCACACTCCAAGCCTCATCTCTCTTAAAAGCACTTTCACAAACAGGACTTTATACTGACACTGATCTGTTTCCCACTGGACTTGGCAAGCTTTTCCTTCTACAATGGTAAATGCCACTTTGAGCAAACACCCACAGAGGATTTTGTGGACCAAATTCTGAGGGAAGTTTTTTTTCTTTATAGCCACTGAAAATGCTGAAAGCCTTCAGTTTCACTGAGCTGAAAAAGGGTTGGTAAAAGCTTGCACCCCTGTAAATTAGTCAGCAAGATCCATTGAACCTACTGTAACCATAAACTTTTGTTGTAGACTTCTGAGTCTATTATGAGATGTTCAAGATGCAGGAAGCTAACATGAAGCACCACTAAAATGCTCCTATAAACTTATCTTAGAGCAAACACCAGTGTTGCATCTTATTTGGGACACCCGTCTGGAGTTCATCGGTTATGTCAGGTTTACTAGACTACAGCAGAACACATTTCTCCCTCAAAAGGGCAAAGGATAAGGGATAATCAGAGGGATAATCATGTCCTATTCCAATATTTTCCTATTCAATACAAATGGTCTGTCCGGAAATGGAAAATCCAGCCTCTTCTTTCTTTGGTTTTACTGGATTGCTTTTCTAACATATAATAAGTTAAAGACTCCTATTTAAAAAAAAAAAAAAAAAAAGTTATTTCCAAAATTGCTGACACAGCTAAAGCAGTGCTCCCTATATATCCATGCTATAAAGTCCTGTATAAATTTAAAACAGATTTTTCACTGATTTTGAAGAGAGAAGAGCTGGCTGCAATTTCCCAGTGTTTACAAAACACACAAACCCAACGCAAAGTTATTCTAGTTTTGGCTGGCCATGCTTGACAGACACCTCTGTCGTTAGCCTCCATGTGCCTTAGAGAAGGCTCTCCATTTAACTTTCCAAATATTTCCTTGAATTCTCTTCTTGTCCTCTTGCCTGAACCCCCCACCTTCCTGATATTCCCTAAATTTCCTGGAAAGCTTCCTCTGTTACATGCTCCTTGTACTTCAATGATTTATCACTGATCTTTCACCAACCAAATAAATCCCTGAGTTTTCTCAAGTTATTCTGAAGTATGGGCAGGAGATGTTCTGCCCCAAGATAAGCTTAAATATATTGCACAAAATTTTCCCCAGGTACCTAAGACACTGAATTTACTGTGCCTGCAACTGTGTTATTTTATACTGTATCCAAAGGCAGAATTCTAGCTTGGATGAGTGGGAATCCCAGGAACACAGCATACACGAAGGCATGGTGCAGTCCGGCCTGGGCAAAAGCTGTTAATGAGCTGTACTGAAATGGTAGCTGTCACTTTGCATCGGATCAGAGCAATCTGTACAATGTAAGGAAATTAAAAGCTCCCAGTGGCCATGGATCCTGTTTCAGTCATTAGCTGCCAGGGAGTGACAGAGACCATTCAGAGGACCAGCCCCCTGCGAGGTTCTTTGGTCCTCGGGGGATTCACTGCTAATGCTGTTTTATGCCCCACTTCTTTGTGATGCAGAGTGAGCACAAATGAATTGCTATTTAATTTATTTATTTAGGTGCAGCTAACATTGCAGAGGAAACAAAAACTACCGGGGGGTTCAGAGGAGCCACAACAACACACAGATGCATTAATCTAACAATACAGACAGCCACGCGAGCCCTTTGGTGAAGGTCTATAGAACACCTACATGTATGCATGTGCAGGAGGCACTTTATAATACAGTGAATATGAAATATCTACTTCCTTGTCCTTTGCTATTTTCCTTTGAAGTAGGTCCACCGAGACTGAATTAGAAAAGCAAAACATCCATTAAGTCTTATTTCAGTATCAGAAATATGGGAGAAATATCTATCTGCCTATGTTTTAACAGAGAGTCTGGGAATATTTGCTTCAATCTTTGTGTTTCAAAGAGAACGAATCAGGCAGAAGGACAGAAGGTTACAGATTAGTCCTGGTCATTGCTCAAAGAGTGTGGGTTATAAATAATAAAGGAGAAAAGGGTGAAGGACACTAAAATGTAACTTGGGGCCCACAATGGAATAATCAAAGCAATGAATCTAATTTCAGCTTAAAAATACCAAGCAACTTTGGATTGCATGCCTCTGTATAGCTCTCTTCTGAAATACAGAAATGGATGCACTAACAGAGATGCTATCCATACACATTTGTAACAAGTTCCATAATAAGCAGCACACAAAACTAGAATGGCTTTTTTTAATGCATTGTAGATGACAGCAATAGATATACGTGTTTGTACGTATATGCGTATGCATAGATATATTTTAAAATGTTTACATGTGTGTAACATATTTTAAAATATGTTTATGTGTGTGTGTATATATATATTCAAAATCCATGTACATTTTATAAGTTCCATGCTATGGAACCCATATATCCATATATACATACACTACTTTTGTTGATGTTAGAGAACTGTTTTTAAAGGGCAATTAGTTGGGCTAATCCTGCAAACCTGCAGTTACAGATCTGACATATCTGCATGATGAAGCATATTAGGTAAAATTCTGCAGTGTGCAGACACACAAATACCTTCAATACCCAACCACTCTCCGTGTGGTGAGGGGGCTCTGCGCTGCTAAAGAAGTGGTTGCTCTCTGGCAGCAGCAGCTTCAAAAGGATCTTTGCAAGGCTCGTTTTCATCTGGATAACTCAGTGTCAAAATGAGATGAGTAAGAACGGAATCACTCAGTGAGCAACTTTACAATTATGAAAGGGCCTGCAAGATTATTTTCTCCACACTGTTGGTTCAGAAACTTCTAGGTTTGACCCCTATATATCCTGCTGTAGTAGGAAACCTGCTATTCTGGCAGCAATAGAATCAGGCCATCTGTTTACCTAAAGTATAATGACGACTCCAAGAGATCAGATTTACAAACTATTTTGTAGTTAAGTAGGGTGGATTTTCCTTCTTCATACACTTCACAAAAATATGCTTGCTATTTCTAGTGCTCTTCTCATCCTTTCCTTCAGCAAAGAGTCACATTGTCACTCAGATCTTTACGTTAAAAGAAAACTGGACTGTAGTCAAGTACATAAAAACAGGAAATAATCAGATTAAATTTACAAGAGTCTTAAGGGTGGCATCTTGTAAAAGTCAGTGTGATCAAGAGTGGGATTTTAATGTCGTTAACATGGGCAACTCAAGGCATGACACTTCTTGAGGTTTGAAAAGGAAACTGCGGCAGCAGGCACGGGATGGTGCGGCCCGAGCACTGGCTTCCACAAGGTGCCCCAGTGGGGCCAGGACATCCTGACTCCCCTTCACAAGTCAGGCAAGGAGTCAGTGCTGGCCTTGGCTCAGGACCTCCCACCCTCCTACGAGCTGCTACCAGAGCCTGGGCGAGCAGCCGTGGGACAAGGCCCACTTGGCCGCGCTGCGCTCGGCCTCAACCCCAAGCCGGGCCTTGCCAACAGTTTAGCTGCCACCTACCCACAAATTTGCTGAGGCAGGCACTGAGATAACACCACTGTGCCGAATGGCCCTGCTCGATACAGAGAGATGAACCAGTTCAAGTAAGTTAACGTCGCTGGACAACACATTTTTCCTGCTGTTAGTTGAGAAAATGGTTTAAGGATTTTTGCTGGGGGAAAACAGTTACCCTCAGGCAATCATAAGACAAATTTTTAGTTTGAGTTTAAAAAAAATAGACTGAAGTTTAATAAAGTATATTCCTGGAAATATGCCCCCTGTAACATGGCAAATATTTGTTACATGAGTTCCTTCCAGTTCTTGTGATACATACCAGAACCAGCTAAATTTTGCTTTGCAGATCAAGCACACATGCACCTCTACACCCATTACTCTTACAAGAGTGAATCTTTTACCTCTGCTGCACAAGTTAATTCTATGCCAGAGTAGTTAATAGAAGGCTAATCTCATACGTTCTAACACACACACAAAATTTTAAACAAAGTCCAAAAGAGAAAATTGCAAGATTTCTCTCTTTGACAAATGTGAAATTGTACAAATGTCAGTACATGTAACCGTAAATAAAATCGAGGGGGAAAAAGGCACAGAATAAAGGTCAGGGAAAGCTGAAATTCTCCCTCCTAGACATAATACGGTATATAAAGTTATTACCAGGCCTTCCAGGCCTTGCTCAGCTTTGCCCCTTTCTACATCTCATCTCTAGTTGCTCATGACCTCTGCTTTGCCAACTCAACTTACCTTTCTGCTATCTAAGGTGTTTATGTGGCCTCCATTAGTGTAGCACTGGGAAGCCTTACAATCTTTTAATGTTTTTATCACTGTGAGATAGGGACAAACTATTATCCCCACCTCACGAATAGGAAACTGAGGTAGAGGAAGGATAAGGTACGTATCTTTTAAAAATGCTTAGGCTCTACCATTAACCTTAAGTGATTGGAAATGCTTCAGAGGAAGTCCATATAGAAGTATGAAACTGCCTTAATTTATGTCCCTTAAATCTATTCCCCTATTTGATCCTTCTCAAGTATTTTGAGAGTCCTCCTTCCACATATGCGGCCTAAATCTCGTCTGGGGGGAAGGGAATTTAACCTCTTAAGTGCTTATGGATCAGATTTTCAGAGATGCTTGAATACCTAAATCTTCTACTAGAATATTCTGGCCCTAAATCACTTCTGGAGAAAGAGCAGAGTCCTTGCAATGTCTACAAAAGCAATCTTTCAATACTTATAAAATTTGGGTTGTGCCCACTCGTGTCATAAGCAGCATAAACAGCGTGAAAGAGCTCAGGATTCCTGAGCCCTCCAAAGAGATCATCTCCGAGGCATGATGTGACTGCACCTCTCACTTGAGCCCAAGCGAAACAGTGTCACATTACACACTAAGGATTAGGCGATGCATGCTAAATAACAGCTTGCCTTCTTCCTCTGAAAATCTGTGTAACCCAACGGTAAAAATTCAACCAAAGACCAATATCACAAGTCTTTTTAGAGCAAGGCAGTTTTAACCATAGCGCACACAACACAGGCAGCCTATTAAGGGAGTAGGTGCCTTTGCTTCAGAGAATGTGAGGAAAAAAACAAAAACAAGCCAAACCAATAAACATGTGGTACCTCTGTTGAAATGATTGGCAATAGGAAAAAACAAGTCATTCCCATTATTGTCTTAAAGATTCGTCTCAAAGTGAGACCAATCCCATATCCCCTAGATATGCATCTTTCCTCAGAGGTTTTCTTGTGACTATGACTTTAACATCTTTAGCTTCTTATTTTATGGAAGCCTAGATCTGGTATTCACTATGAGAAAAAAAATGAAAAAAAAAATGTGTAGTGGTGTTAGAAGGCAACATAAAACCCTGTGCAGTTCCTCACAGTGTTCACCACAGTATTTTCAAGTGTAACAATAAGGGCTAGTCGCAGAATTTCACCATCTGGCATGGAGAGAAAAAGACAAATTTCTCTCTAATGATCGATCAAAGAAATTTGATAGGCAAAGGTTAAGAAGCCAACCCTATGTGTTATTAAACACAGCAAGTGTTCTGGATAGGAATCAGGTAAGACAAGTATGCTGCATGTATATTATTTTTTTTAATCTGTGGTTTCAAACATTTTCATATGACATTAAGACCTCGTTTTCTTCTTGTAACTCCTCAGTTAAATCATTCTATATGCAAATCATGAATTAATGGAAATTAGCATTACATGAGAAGCCAACAACAGAAGGAATATGAAAATGTTTTCCTTTAAGAAGAATGCTACTAGAATACTGTCTCAAAACAATAACACAAGTGCCTTCCTCTGTTATGGATATCTGCTTTCCCACAGAATGACAAAAGTGAAATATTTCCATTAATTTACTCCCTAAAAAAACTCCACATGATCCACAACTTGTGGTGATGCTCTAAAACATCTGACTTATTAGAATATGTAGCCTGCTACTCAGTTTATTTCTTTTTTCGTTTAAGTAGCATGAAATACTAGTACAGCATGCAGGGTGTAAAGAGGTTTTATTAGAATAAACTCTCCCTAAAGATGCTTTAAGACTAACCTATCCACTGACCCATGAAGGGTAAATGCTAAATTCTTACAGCCGAATATTCATTGTAACTCTTTGAAAAAGATGGATGAGCTGTGGCTCCTCTTTAAATTACTGTGAGATGGATAAGTAGGTACTATCATCTGGAAGGTGATCACCATCACTAGAACTATCACCTCCCCGATGTTAAAGATGACTGAATTCCGACAAAGGAGGTTTGTTTAGATAGCCATAAAACTGCTATAGTACCTCACTGCACGTATTTGTAACACCACTCCTATAAGAAGGTAAATTTCAGATGATGCAAAGGCAGATAGACAACAGATTTTTATTAAATCATCTGCTGTTTTATAAAGCAACATGAGCTAATAAGTTTACAAACTGCCAGACATTAAAACTACCAAATCCTAAAACAGGAAAGAACTTGAAACAACAAACATGCATGCTTTGTGGCATGAGGTTTTCTGAAGATCCACCAATGGCTAAATACAGTGAGCTTTCCTTAAAATAAGTCAGTGACCACAGTTGTAGTGGTTTATGGTGTAGTACAGTTTACGGTGTTGGAGCCTGGCCCTAACAGAACATGGACCACTCTGCAGAAGACCAGTAGGATTTCTGCTCCCCTGTAGGTAGTGACTTAGCCTCCATAAACTGGGATTCCTCATGACACTACAGACTCCATTTGAACCTGCAGGAGCTCGGAGTCTAAACCTTAGGGTATCACAACTTTACCACAGGCACCATAGGTGTAATGGGGTCATTCCGAGCAGTAACTACAAGGTCCGGTTTCGCTGCATTCATGCAGAGGAGGAGCTGGGAGCCAAAAGCTACTGCCTCCTACAGAGGCAAGATCCTGGGCCAAAGTAAGTGTTGCACTCTGGCTTCTTCTTGCTGCTGAGCTCCCAACAGATGCAGGATGCTATCCCTGAAGAAGAAACATAACATGATCTTCCAGTATTTTAGAAAACAAGCCCATAAACACGAAACCAATGCCCTGCCTTCCACAGCAAGCCTCAAAGCAGCGCAGAGCTCCTGGGCAGACTTTTCCCAGGTTGTGCAGGTTACGATCCACAAGTGCTGGCTGGCTGAGCCCGTCACTGCACCCAAGTCTTCACGGTCGAGGACTGCCGGCATTCCCCAGACCCAGCGACTAAAAGGACGTAACAGATCTTGCTCAGGCATGCAGGCAGCATCCCCTACAAAGCACGTCTAAACAAAATACAGTCCCAGTCCTGAAAGTGACCCAAGGTGGGCACTGCAGTAGGATGGGTTCAGGGGAATGAGTGATCTGTTTGTGTAGTTCTCCCACTTCTGCCACCTGGAATTCTGGGTGTTTTTTTAGAGACTGAACAGAGGTTCAGAAACCAACATTTCTCACTCCTGTTCTCACTGCCTCAAAGGACTATCCTGTTGCTGACCATACTTGCTTAGTGAGGTAGCTTGCTCACCGAAAAACCTGAAAAAATGCTGTTCTTTTTTCAGACTTTTAAGCCAAATGTAAACCATATGCCACAGACTTCAGTTTCATAATTACAAGTTGATATCATCTTAGAAATAGTTGGCCCAAACACATTTCTACTGCACTAGGCAAAAAAACTATCAATTACTTCAGTGCTGGAGAATTGCCTTTAAGTGATCAGCTCATGCAGTCATAAGAGCAAGAATCAGAATTAAAACCATGGATGACTGATAAACCCAGGGCCAATCCTGATGCACATCCCAGAGTGCCAACTTCACTATTTTCACAGAGAAATAAATATTCAGAATATTAAGTCTGCACTGAGTCAGAGCAGACAACTCCAGACACTTCTGTAGACCGTCTGCACTCCAGAATGTTTGTGGTATTTCCTAGGGTTGCCCAAACTGCTTTAACTCTGTTTTAATAAGATGAAATACCAGGAGGATTATTTGTCAGGTCTGATACAAGTAAGAAGAGTAATTACATTTGGTATTTATTTAACACAAACAAGGTCAAAACTTTTACTAGCTTTCTTGGTCTTCAGAAGGCCTACATGCCTAACTACATCTATACGTAAAATGATAGTCATTGATGTCCTGAGATTCAGTCCCATACTTAAAAAAAAAAGTTTCAGAATTTAGAAATGAAATTGCTAGGGAAGAGGAAAGGATCACATTATTAAAATCTAAAATACTGGTAAAAGCCACGTTGATCTGGAATGAAAGCACCAAGCAAACCAAAATCTAACCCTAGCACAGTGAATTGTTTTAAAATTGTAATTGTATAGGCCTATATTTTGTGGCATAACCTCACCTGGTAAGTTTAAGGAGCACTTTCAACCACAAATCTGCTTTCCCAGTTACCTTCTTCAGAATACCTGATTTCAACCTCTAAGCTGTGCAACACATTTCATTTTTTTTTTTAAACATGAGAAGCCTAGAGTACATTAATTGCGTTACCATCTAATTTTGTTCTCTCTTCCATATGACCCTCGGGTATGCAGGTTATAGCAACTCTGTTTCAACTCCTCTTATGGTTAGTGCAGCTGTGGGAATCTAACAGTCAGCATCTGCCATATCAATAACTACTGCATTCTTAAACAGGAACAAGCCAAGAGAGATAAGCAGCTGAGTAGATTAGCAAACTTCAGTGTTTCCATCTTAATAAATAAATGCAACTTTTTCTCTCTCTTGTTGCAAAGTCTGAGAAGCTACGTAAACCCACGCACAAGAAAAACAGTATGCTCTTCTTAAAAATATAAGTACTCAGGTTTGAAGCTGGACCTTGGCATATCCTCACAGATCTAGATTAACTTTGCTCCTAAAAACTCTAATGATTTTCCTTATTCATCTGTAAATACTGCATGATAGTTACAGTTTAATAAACTTCCCTGATCAATTCAGACCACAGATCTTATTCATTCACAATTGATTAAAATAGGAGGTGTTTCACAAGCAGTAAAATGAAACAACTCCTTGAGATGTAGCTCTACTTTAAGTGCACAGTCCTCCCGTGCACAGCTCGCCAGGCCCATAATGTATTTTTCACTCTAGTGTTTGCTCAAAGACTCTCAAACACAATATAAATTCCTCAGTCAAACACACAATTATTTTTACTAATCCATTGAGAATGGCAGAAGCTGAAGCATTTGCACTGAGTCAGCCTTGTACAATAATCTAACAGTTCACTCAAGCAGGTGCAGGAAGTATTATGTAAATTCCAACCAACTTCTTTTTCTATGCATGAGTACTTCGCATTAATATTCCTCAGGCAGAAAATTCAGTCCTTTGACAGTCACTACTAACTCACCACAGGCAGTTAGCACCAGAGCTCTAGCGAACCAAGTACTTACAAATGGAACATGCTTTCCTAACTCCTCTCGTTAAAAGGACAACACACTAGGAATAGACGAATTTGTTTTAGTTCATACAAGAAGAAATAATCATCAGCAGCATCGTGATCTACAACAACTAGCGCCAGCACAGATTCTTGGGGACTTAGTCCTGAATTTGCAAGTTGTGTATTGAAGCTATAACTTGCATATAGTGAAGGCTGTGCAAGCCCTCTTCATAGAGGCATAAGGCTGAGGGAGGAGAAAGCTGCACACTAAGCAACTGAGAAGAAAACTTCCTGTGCAGCTGTAGGTTGTAAGAACAAAGCAAACAAACAAACAAACAAACAAAGCCCCTTCACACATCAAGCTTCATAGAATTAACTGGAATGGGAAAGTTAACAGAGATTCCTAAATCCGGGCCATGCAGCTTGTGGAAATAACATCGTCCCGCGCCTGGAGTAGCTTTCCCGTACAGTGTGAACGGGCAGCACCGAGCAGAGCAGCCATCCTGGCCCATGGAAGTGTTGCCTTCCCACGCTCAGGAAGCCGTGCTGCAGGCCTCACGCTAAGGTGCGACCACAGAGCGTCAAAGCAGCTTCAGAACCACGGCCTAGCAAGGGTAGGGGTGTCAGGGTCCTGCCCAGCCTCGCTCACAGCCCCCTGCTACGGGCTCAAGGTCCTGCAGCTCTACCTGCCTCCAGCCCTGCCTCCTGGGCGGACCTTGCATCTCCAGCGTAGGTAACCTGCCTCCTGCATGGATCCTATTCCAGCAGGAAGCCTGAAGTTCATCCCATTGCTGCACAATGAGCTGTTATCTCACTGCAGTCCTCCAGCCCCCTCCCCTGTCATCGCCAGCTTTTCCGTTACCAGCACTTCCCATCAGCACTGCTCTTTCAAACACTAGGCCGTTTATCCCACAACAGAAGCTCTTCTCATCCAGCAAGTCCAGAGAATCACCTGGTAGGGAGAACATTCCTTACGTGTCTGCACTGGACTGAACATCACACCATGACCTTCACACACCTTGACCAGCAGAAGCTCATAAAGCCCACAAGTCTAGGGTCCTAACTGCAGTCTTACTCTTTAAAGAGACTAAATGAGCAGAAATCCTCCATCTACTGCACTTAGTACTTCCCCAAGCAGCCTCCATCAGCCGGACTGACGCACCTCCAAAATGGAGGCCAAGGCACTGCTACAGCACGCGCTACCTCTCTGCTGTGGGGAAGTGCAAACTACACTGCCCGAGGCATGTAAGTTAAACCCAGACTCAGAAAATAAATAGGAGTTTTAAAAACGGATGTCAAAGATGAATCAAGGAATGTACCCTGTACTGAGTAGGATGCAACACAGAAGTACATTTGTGATCAAATATCAAATTGTTTATTGTTAAGACACTTGGAACAATTTTTAATTATCTAAACCATACCTTTTATTTCAGTTGTGAATGTTATGTACTGTATTACACTTAACTGTAGCAAGAGCAAAGGTTTATTAGCTAGTTTACAAAATCTCACAAAACAGGTCAATAAAGAGTGGGGAATGTCAGCTAAAACTGTGACTTACAGCAATACATGATTATAAAAAATAAATGGTTTTATGGGTTTTATATTGCTGTGCTGCATCTGAGATAAAAACATAATCCCAAAGTAGAAAAGTCTTTCCTGCATTGCACTATGGGTAGATCTGTGTCAGCTGGTATAACACATTCCCACTCCAGCCTGCTACGCTCACCGAGTTCGGGTGTAAATAAGCTTGATGAGGTTAGATGGAAATTAGCTCTTATATCATAAGAATATGGGCCAGATCCATATGAGCTTTACTGAAAGAATATAAACAGTCATTCAGTCAGCAGGAGGTAGTTCTGTCCTACGCAAGTCCATGAATGAAAAAGGACCTTCACCGCACAGTCCTCATTAGAATTGTCCCCAGACTGCACTGGTGAAACGGACAGAGGAGTCGCATCCCAGAGAACAGCCTTACTTCCCAAGCAGTAAATGCGTGTATAGTTGTACAGCGACGGGGCTTTACTAGCTACACTGTCTTCAGATCTGCGAAGCCCTTGTGTGGGCAGCGAGCCTGCACCTCCCGCCCTCCCATCCTAGCACGTGGTGCCCAGCTCAGTGGTTTCCCCCCTGCTGTGGGGCCTGGTTGGCTGCTCACGGTGCTGCACTGGACTTATTACTAAGTGCCACCCCTGGAGGCAAGCCTCCCTTCACTTCTCTTGAAACCTTATCACATCCTTATGGCAAAATTCTTCCCTGGGAACCTATGGGCCACCTGCCCCCATTACATGGGCTAGTCCAAGAGTCTTCAGGACCTGCAGCTAAGCAAGAGGAGGTGTCAGCCTTTTATCATTTTACATCATCAAGCTGGATTTTATTGCTTGGGATTCTGTGATTCTATTTGAAAACAACTATCGCATGGAAATGCTATCATAACTGAGATACTCTGATGGTGTGTTGTGGTCTCTGCTTTGTTCAAAATTCATGAGTATGGTTTAACTAGAATTACATTATAGAAGAATTTAACACAGCAAACAAGCATAGTTCATAAGCACTGCAATGCTTCTTGAAACTGAAACATGTCACGTGGGCAGGAGTTACATACTCCTTAAACAGTAATAATCCAACAAAATACCCTACAGAAAGCTATTTCTCGCTGACTATTGGTTGCTTTAAAAGAGTTACTTTTAAAAGTATTATTCTCTGTCAGGAAGGTGCAGCTGCATACATTTATACTGTCATTTGTCACCTCTCATTAAACAAACTGATTTGGCTTTTATCTGCACTTGCATAACAATTCTCTTTAAGAAAAGCCAGCCTGGGCCAGAATGATTGCAGAGTCATTGCATAACCAGTATCACAGCATGTGAATAAAAAAAAAAAGGCCACTGAGCGCGTTTGCAGTGTTGTAACAGATCTACCAACACACTCTATGTTTTGTGACATGCCAGGTAGTTAAACCAAATTATCCTTCTGGAAGACTGACAAACAGCCAGCTTCTGTCTCTACGTACCTGTTTCTATATTCACAACCTTTTGCAAGTAAAAGAATAAAACAGAACTGTACTGAAAAAACACCTCTTTACAACTGACTCGAGAGATACCTACATTCAAAATATCATAAACTCCATTATCTGATATTAGCTGGCACTTGAGCTGCACTGTAGGCATGACAGCCAGCCTCGAAACATTCCCACACTTCCCTCTATTGAAGTTAACCCATCCCCACCCAAAACCCTATAATTAAAAACCAATCAGAGAAGCAGTTATAGCTGTTATTTAAACAAACAGGCTTCATTTTGACTGTTGTACTTTTTGTTGTACTGCTTAAGCCTCTACCTCTTACAAATTGATTTTCTAAGACTGATTTTCTGTACCGCATCACTCATTTCCGCTGAGCTTTACCTTATTCCCTTGTAAAGTATACATGTTACCTGCAAGGAGGGATGCTTTCCAAAGTCAACTCAGGGTTGGGCTACACACTTGGAACCTGTGGACGCTATCACACTGAACTTGTAGCCGACATGGGCCAGTTACTGCCAAAAAGCACCTTTCCCACCTTCCAGAAATTGTGGTGTCTTCCCACAGACACAAAAGGCATAGTAGAAATGCAGTATCCCCAGGTACTTGGGTTTTCCAAAGCACAGGCAAGAACAGCCTCCTTCCATGCCTGCTGTTCCGAACTCAATATCAACACTTCGTGTTGGCTATCAGCATGTTTAGAGCTGTCAGTTGCTTTCATAAAACCAAGTAGTTCTTAACCCCGTAATCTTGGTGATATACAGATTAATATCTGGCTAAGGGATCCCAGAGTCTGGCTATTATGCATCAACATTAATAGAGAGATAGGCAAGAGTAGCTCCAAATGCTTGGCATCCTCCTGGTCCTTTCAAAATTGTTACTGTGTGTTCCTCCTGCCTTTGAGGGAATAGCTGGTGAAAGTGTTTTCAGGTGGCAGAGTGAAAGATACTTAAGAAGTGCAGTAATGATTTAAAATTGCAAAATTTGATTTCATATTCATGAGTTCCACTACAAAGAAGCTAGTTCGATAATTTCAGTAATTCTACTGGGCCAGCAAACAGTAGTTCCATTTCAACAGAAAACCCCTAAAAGCATTCACAAAATTGGGCAAGTGCAAACATATATGTGCGTACGTGAGCGTGTTTGCATGCTTGCACACACTGCCTGTCTGAGATAACATGTGATATCCAGGGTTTGATCTGCAGAATCTTATCAGTGATTTAATGAGCTACTTCTTGGGCAAGAATATTCTGAAGGGAGACGCCACAGAGAGAGAAACAGTTTAAAAAGAAAAACAGCCGAATGGAAACACAAAAAGGTTGAATTGTATCTTCAGCAACACATTTGTGCATGCCTATTCACCTCCAGTTACCCATGAAAACAATGCACAGGCAACTCATGTAAGCACTAATCCAGCAGGCACGCAGAACTACCCAAAGCATCACTGTGCACAAACTTACATATGCACTTACGTTACATGAGTGCGTGTTCCTCCTCGTCTCTTTGTGCACTCACTCAGGCTTTGGGGGCTTTTGTATACCCCGAAAATGCACAACAGTGTTCAAATTAGCCACTCCACCTTTGTCAGGTTCATTTTAAAATCAACAGAACTGCATATTTTAAAATATATATGCTTGAGAAACACCATGCCGATGCACACCAGCTGTGAAGCCCTCCTCTCACCTTTACACAGGCACTTTCTATCACACGATTCCCTCTCAAAAGTACCAGGTAATTCTTCCCAGAACAGCTTAGAGAGTGGTCGAAACAGCAGCTGGGGCGCAGCACAGAACAGATCAATGTAATTACTTCAGCAAAAGCTACCACCTATCCCTATTACTTGTACGAGGATAGGTAGAAACATAAAGCACATCCATAACGTGTTAAGCAGTGCTTTCCTCCAACTTCATACATGGGAATTCATTTTCATTGCCCAGGTCCCACTGTGAGCGTTGCTAATGGACTGCACAGTCGTTCCACAGTCTGAATACTTGGGAATAAGAGAGTAGCTGCTGAACGTGGGAATGCCGGGCTTGTTTTCTGGCACCGAGCAGCCGTATTGGCTTCCCTGCGTGCGTCGCTCCCACTCCCACAGCACGGGCTGTGCGAGCAGACGGGGAACCGTTTTGAGGCCGTTAACGGTACCTGTTCCTGCTGCACGCGGCAGTAACGCGCCTGTTCTCCGCACACTCATGCTAAGGGGAGGGCATCTGGCGAGATCCCTTGGCACAGGAGAAGAAGCCTCCTGGAGCAACACGAGAGGAAACTGTTGGGGTACGAAAGAGCTACACGCAAAGCAGGATGGATTCGAGCATGGCTGAACCGACATGGAGGGGACCGTAGCACAGCAAGCCCTGCTCCCTTCCCACCCCGCGTGCTGCAGCATTTCGGGCGCTGGGCCTTACAAACACGAGTGCTAGGGAGAGCAATTTCACCAAAATAATGACACGCAGTGACCTGAGCGAGGCAGGCGCCTACATACTTCTTTGGAAAGAGGGCATAATAAAATGGCCCATGGATCTGATTAAAACTTAGCAAATAAATCCTGTACTATTAAAACAAACAAACAAACAAAAACCAATAAATAAATGAATAAAGACCTTTTGCAGAGATCATTCCTGCTATCTTTGGTCATATCTGCCCTTTGCTCTTTCACATTTGTGGATCCTGTGGAAGACCCATCAGCCTCCTTCCTCACGTGCTCCAAGATGCTGGTTTTCTGCGGGACAGTGTGGAGCAGAGCCAAATGGAGGTACACAGAATCCTATTTATGGTTAAGTTCTCCTCCAGAATAATTCAGCAGGAAGGGGCCAAATTTCTGAATACAGACCACGCTTATGAAAAAAGCAGGAAAGCCTTGCCAGTGAACAAAAACTGCTGTTCATTCTGGACATAACAGCCTAGAAGGTTAAACATCTGCAGCTGTTTTAATGCATACTCACCTCCTCTTACAAGTTTCCTAGAAATACTGTACACTATATTGATATATTAAATACACAGAGGCATTTACATGTGAGGGAGAGCAAATTCCTTGGAGAAGCCACTCTTCACGTACTGCAGCACAAATACTGTACCACTGGAGTGGAAGCTGTTAGTGTATCTTACCAGTAAGTCAGTTAGTGATTCCATCTGTCTTTTTGACAATTTGTTCACAGCTTCCTACTTCCCTCGAGGTTTCTTGTCTCATGAAAACCCTTGGAATACACCATGATTGCAGGTTACCCTCTTTTTCCCAGTATTGTGTAAAGGCAAACCACCGAGCCGAATTTTTCTGTACCAAAGACCAAATGCACATTCCCATACATTCCTTTCCTATCAAAACTGATAAATTCCTGATTCAAAATTCAGAACAGCTCCAGCTGATTCCCTGAACACTGGCTCCACTCTAAGAGGGGTTAAACACCCTCACATCCCATTGGTTTCAATAGGAGATGAAGATGTTTGGCCCCTTGTTTAACAAGAGGCATGGTTCATAAGCTAGAGCTTGTTTCAGGCACGAAATAGCAGAATGTAGTCCTTGTATTTTCGCTACTTTAATCAAAGAAGCCAGAAGTGAGGAAAATAGTTTTTCTCCATCCCACCTTTCTGTGCCTTTCCCTCTCAGCTGCTCATATTCCTTGTTAGCAAAATAACTGTGTAATGTGAAAACAAGGGGTGGTAAAATGCAGCTGACGTGAACGCAACACATACCACAAAAGAAATTCTCACAGAAGTTTCATTCACGGCATCCAGTCGAGATGCCAGGAAAAGCTTTCTCAAGCACCAGTGTTAGTTGCTTGCCTGAAAAGCTAAGAACCGGAGCAGTCAAAACGGCTGCAGATTTTCAGCAGCTTCAATAGCCTTCTCAGGAGTTGACTTAGGCAGCAGATATTGCAAGGAGCTAAATTCTGCCCTCGTGTATCTTTGCGGGATCTGCATGGAATTTAGTGAGGCAGCAGGTATAAAAATAAATACAGCTTTTAGCCCACCAATTTCAATGTGGATTTTGACTATAGTCTGCCAAGTCAGATAGGTGGTTTACTTTTTTTCATTTCTTTTTTCTGCTGCTCTTGGTCATCCACAGGTTTTATTGGGTATATGTGAAAATATTGTCACACCAAAATAATTTAGAGGACTAGCAGAATTGCTTTTCAGATGCTGTCTCTAGTAATTAGTGCTTTTGTCATTAACCTGACCTTGATGACAACAACAAGTCGTGGAAGAGCTGAAGTGGTCATGTCACATCCCCTTTTCTTTGCCGCTCTCCAGAACAGAGAATAACCCTCCTTCCCCACACAGTTAACTGAGAAAAATCATCATGAATCGCACATCGGATCCCATATTGCGAGTTTACCCAGTGAAAAGGAGAGGAAATGCTGGAGACAGATCCTCAGGTGAGGAATACTCTCACAGCTCTCATTTCCCGAGGAACATGGCCCACAGCATAAATCTTTACTGCCCACACACAATTGAATGGGATCGAAATAGGGCATAAAACATCCCTATGCCAAATCAAAGATCTCACATATGTTTTAAACAATAACATCTCTAGATAACCATACTGACATTGCACTATTCTAATCTGCACTCAGGTATGAGTGGTATGCCTAGATACGCTTTTAAAATGCTTCTCTCATGTTAATATGATGCTGAATTCACCCTCCTAAATTGTGACTCCAGCAAGACTTCAGAGGATAAAAATCACCAGTGAGTGAAGTCTTAATGAGTCCAAATGGGCCAAGATTTCACCTTTGGAGCTCTTTAACAACCTCCTCTTAGAGGGCAAAGGGGAGATGAACACATTTTCAGGTTATATTAAAACACCACCATTTAAACTAGCTCCCCGCTCAAAATATTTGCTAAATAAGAGCTCGTGTGTTGTTTTAAGCAACCTCCCTTTTTGCTCTAAAAAGCCCACTTTTTAATGTTTCGACAGTGCATTACTAAATAAACTGACAAAACATCTCAGGAACTAACAAAAACGTGCAATTTTAATGCCTTCTAATCACTCAAATCAGCACAAGATTTTTGTACTTGTGCATGACCTTCTTCAAATTATCCCTCCATTTTGGCTGAATCGGAATGAGCGTGGGCTATTTGATAAAAAACACTAAGTGTGTGAAATGAGGGGCCCTCATCGCTTCTGCCAGACTCCTCTTGACAGAATGATGATAGAAGCATCACATCCCTGGGAGAGTAAATGCAAACTGACAAGAGATGAGCCTTTAGATGTTGAATATAATCTTGAATTGTGCTTGAAGTGTCTTATTATCTTGTCTTTTGATGTCTGAAGGGGTGGCTCATTGTTAGAAAAAGGAAAGCCCTTGCACATCTTTGCCATCTTTAAAAATTGTTTGGCCTTTAACAACTGCTTTTCCAACTAATGTCCATTTTTCCTGACAATAAATATGGCAGGTCGTCAGCAAGTGACAAACAATTTACTTTACATGCCAGGCTTTTATGGTTTTTGAGAGCTCATGTGGAAGCATATTTTAAAGAGCAGCAGGAAATTAGCACCATTACAAATGTTAAGATGGCTGCAAGTGTGTATGTTGCTATGTGGCTATTCGTTCCTGCTACGTTCTGCAGTTTCTGCTTGAAAGTCTTGTCTTTCCTGCATTCAGACTGCTGCTCAAGTTCTTTATTTATCATTGACTAAAAATCGTCAATGAAAAATAAAGAGCAAGAAGCAATTTTCTCCTGCTCTAAGAAAAGCACTATTACAGATACAGTACATGGCTAATGCATAAAATCATATTTATTAATCATAGCAAATCAATACCAGTAGTGGCATGGCACAGTTTACCTGCGTTGCAGACCCTCACAACCGCACCACTGTTTTTTCCCCTTTTTACCCAGCTTGACTCTTTTTTTAAAAAAAAACTTAAAAGTTTAATGACAAATCAGATCAATATGATTCCTTAGCAACTAAATCACAGGCGCACTAGTTTTGCCTGTCACAGAACCAGTTCTGCAAAAGCAGTCAAGTTCTTTTTTCAGGTCTCCGTCACTCCGCGAATCCATAAGAATTCTCAAATGGATCATAAACTGTTACAGGGTTCAGGTTATTGTATCATTATAAAAACGTATTGATACACTACGGATGACAAGACATGCAGCTCTCATGCTAGTCTATTACAACCATCTGAATACCGTAAGAAATATCAGATATAAACAAAATAAAACAGTCAGCAGTAAGCTGTCTTTCAGGCAACCTGATTCCTTTTCCTTTTCTTTTTTTTTATGGTTTTAACCTGTGTCAAAATACAGCAGTTTTATGAATCCAGGGAAAGAAGAAGACAAAAGCAGAAGAGTAAGTTATTAAAAACAAATGAATAAAACACCTCAACAGACTCTAGAGATTTACACCATTTTAATCACTGTAAGAAAGGCCCCGATTAGGCCCCTACCGCTTGGCAGGGACGTTTTACTCCTACTTTGCAGGCAGGGAGAGCATAAAACCAAGCGCTGCCTCCAGCCCCATCCTGACGGGCGCCCACCGCTAGCCCAGGCCAGGCCTCAGCCGCAAGGAGCGACGACTCCGCATGGGGCGTGTGGCGAAAGCGCAGTCGAAACACGTGAAATTCAGCTCCAAAGACCCCGGGGGTCCTTCTACTGAAACGAGGGGGCCGCAACGCAGCAGCCTCAGCCCCGAGCTCAGGCCCTTTGAGGTCCAGAGGCACCCGTTGACCCAAGCCTGGGACATCTCACCGGGAAAGCCTTCACATCAGCAGCTCCTGCTCTCATCCACCACCTCATGAGGGCCTGGAGATGGGGCTGGGGGCAGCCGGAGCACCTGCTGATTGAAAGCTTTATTTTATTTTATTTTATTTTATTTTATTTTATTTTATTTTATTTTATTTTATTTTATTTTATTTTATTTTATTTTTTGTCAGCCACTGCTATGAGAGGGGTCATTGTGTTGTACCTGTGCAGTTAAAACAAGACGGCTCTGAAGGCAACGTATCGGATCACAGCAACGCTGCCACACAGGAGTTTCCTCCACACTTTCCTTCACACCAGAGGGGAGGGCAGATGCAAAAAGAAAAGAAAAAAAACTCAAAATACAAAAAAAATTTTTCATCTTTATGCAGATTATTTTCTTGCAGGATGCTATAATTAAATTTGTGCTTATGAGAATAAAGTATTTTCAATTAGCAGAAGGAAAAACACCCAGTACATTAAATATTTTTATTTTTTCCCAGCTGTAAATTTCATTTTTGTTTGGAGAGATTTGTAGCTTGCAGTCCCAAATATTTATGATATGAGGCAAGGAAGTATAAGAAAGGAGGAGAAATACCAGGCTTCTACTTTTACAATCACCTCTGAGCTACTATATATCCATCTTTTTTTTTTTTTCCCTATCCTGCTCCTATTCCTAGTCATATTTTTCTTTTAGTAATAATTACTTTTTATCTTCCTTTATTATTCTTAAAAACCTAACTATCACAATAGCATGCTCTCCCTATCCCATAAACACGCTCTAAAAAACTTCTCTACTTATAAAAGATTAATGTGATTTTTGAAAATGCCAAGCTATTGCTGCCCCAAAACAGGTCAGAAGTTGTTCCTTTTGCATCTCTTTGTGTTGAATCAAAAGCTTTGCAACACATAAATGTGCTTGCACAGTCTAACAGAAATCCACAGTAACACAACTCTGGCAAAATAATTCCTCTTTTGTTAAAGAAGAGCATGGCATAACTATAGAGCATTTTCCCCACACCTCTCAGTATGGGTGTCTGTTTTTAAGTTAAAAACACATGTTTCTGTATACCACTGAGCACATTAGGTAGGTAGACACTTTGAACTGGCATGGAACTACAAGTGCCCCATTGCAGAACTTGGGCTTTCTCTGAGTACACGATGACTGGACAGAAGAGACTTTTCAGAATCTGACCAAAATGATTATTCAAATCCCTGAGCAAACGTGACCTCTCTACATCACGTTAATAAATGCTAATTATATGCAAAATAAAATATAGAAATTGCCCCAACTGTATTTGCTTAAGAGATTAGGGTGAATCCAAATAATCTTTCTTCCTCTCCAATTAATACTATGCAATCTCATGAAATAATTACACATGCCTACTAGCATAATATATTAAAATATGCCTTAAGCTATATTTACTAAAAAACAATTTCTCCTTCTTAATTAAACACAGGTTTCGGATCATCCTCTTCAAGTAACAAACCCACTTTGAACAAAAACATGGCAACCTGAAACACCCTTGGAGCGCACAAAGGCAAAATGCACTCGGGTAGTGCGCACTTGCAGATAGGTGTGCTCCCCCAAGCACGGTGTGAGGAGAAAAGGAAGAGCTCAGAAGAGGTGGGTAGCAAAGAGCAGCAGAATGGGAAAGCTGATGGGGTTGTTTTGGTTGAATCTGGCCTTCCCCAGTCTTGGTGTTTATTGCAAGAGCCGTGAGGCTTTTGCTTCCGGTGCGCTCTTGGAAGGGGCTTCCTTCATCCTCTGCTGGAAGGCGCTGGCTTCCCACCAGGGCTGAGGCACACAACTATTTTCAAAAGCTACTATTAGCCTCTATCAGCTTCTCAGAAGTTTTCAAAGAATTAGCCTAATGAAATTATTTTAGGACTGTGATTTATTATTGCATTAAAATAATTTACATGATATTCTAGATGCACTAACAGATCTATATATTTTAGACCGACTTTTACCTTTGTCCTCACTTTCAGGTAGTACTTGATGATAGCTCTTTTCTGAAGCCTACCATATTCCTTAACACAATTTCAAATTGTTCAGAAACTAATATGATGGTTTACCTTTCGGAGAAGAAAGGACATATGATAAAAACAGAACAAAGCCCTGACTCCCCCAACACTCTTCTCGTGTGTTCTGAAGTAAAAGCAGAAAAATCCAAACTACTTTTAGGAACAGACAAGGAGTAGCTTAACATTAAACAAACACCTTTTGAGGTGTAAGGGGAAAGATGTAGCTATCTCTGGAATGTCTACAAAACAATCCCAATTTCAGGCTCTGAAAAGAGCAGGTTTTATTTAGGCACACTGGAGGCCGCGCTGTTCTTCTCTAGATGACCTCCACGTTCGGAGTGAAAAGGCTCAGCCCTGCTTCTGCGGGCATCAAAGCTGTATCACAACATAAAGCAGGAGATGTCACAATACAAATCTCCCTTTGTTTCACACTGATATTGATTTTGATTTTTATACAATGGAAAAAAAAAGAAAAATGAGGCTTGGTTAAAAAAATATCAACAATTCCCATTACAAAATAATACTCCCACCAAAGCCCACAAATTATGACACATAAAATTTTTATTCTGCTTTTGCCTTTGCTCATCCTGAATTTTGTGATTTAGTTGTCATTTTAATGCAACTTCTACCACTGAGCTTATCACAAGCTATTTCTGGAACTAGCAAAATAACATTATTTTGCTAGTTCTAATGATAACATTAGTACTAATAGTACTAGCAAGCAGTGCAGGAAAATAAACCTTGGTGGAAAAAAACATTACAGTGGATACACTATTATATTTTGAAGTATTAGGGAAAAAAAAAAAAAAAAAACTGATCTTCTCATCCTCTGACCATGTCTCCCAAAGAAAGGAATCACAAGTGATGGACATAACCGAAGAAACAGCTTACCAAAGGAAAAGAATTAAAACAAAGAACCCACAAGTGTCAGAAAGAACAAAACCTAGGTAGACAACACAACAAGAAAAACCGAGCACTACATAGGATATTAAAGAGAAAAATGATCCACAGGAGAATGGCAACTGTTACTATGAGCTTCCTACAGCTACCTCTGCCTTTGGATATTTTTAAAAAATTTATTAACCTGACAGCAGGAAACTTTATACAGATTGCCCCCCTGACAGGATGCCAGCTTGGTATGAGGACTTGCTGTCTCTTTGCTTAGCATACGGAAATCAAGAGAGGTGTTAAGTAGTGCCATGTGCACATTTGGGCAAATATAACTGCTCCTCTGCCTGCCTACCTTGCATATTTCTGTGGCAAACCTGCTTAATCATGTGAAGTCCAATAAAACATCCAATTCTCTTTCCTTCTCCTTCTTACTTCTGCTTCCTTTTTAATGTGCAAGTGTCTGATCTATTATTAATCTCAAAACACAAACCAGCAAGGATCTCAATCAAAGAAAGTAACAGTTCTTTCACAAATTACCTGTTTACTGTCTGGTAGCCAGCAAGCTCCCCTTTGAAACAGCCAGCCATTTATGCTGCTTTTAAGCAAGTTAGTTTGTTGTTGTTATTTTTATAACTTCAAAGGCAGGAAGAAGAAAGATTAACTAATTAAGAGTGAACTATTTGTCATTCAGCCATACAAATTACATGCTAGGACTTTGGTCTTTTTTTCCCCTTCTCCCTAGCGTTAGTTACTCTGTACAAAAACAGAGATAATCACACTTCAAGCCTCATTTAAGAGACACAGATACCATACACAAGCTTAATTCAAAAAGAAAAAGAAAAAGTAGTTATAAATTCATGAAACCAAATGGAATTGTCTTCTGCGTTTTTAAGAACACAATTAGATTTCTCCTCACTCAAGAGCTTTTTTTTTTTTTTAAGAGATTATCTTTGTCACAATTTACACCGAGCAATAAGAGACTGATTTATTTCCTTAAAAGCAAGCAAATTACAGACGAGTCTGTAATATTTGCTCTTCGTTAGCCCAATTTTGCTTTCATTGAAGCTCTGTGCAGTAGGAGTTCAGCCTGTTCAGAGCCTGTGTTTATGTTTTAGCACCAAGCTACCTGCAATACCTAGGCACAGCAGGGAGGTGAGGATGGATTTTCTCTCTTACAGCTGCACTGTCTGTTATGTTTAAATAATCATAATGTCTTCTTTGGCCTTACTGGGCATTAACTCCCAATGTGCATGTGCATCCCGCACCGACTTCATGGGAACTGCACCTCAAGGAACCCCAGTAACGCCAGTATCCAGAGGAGCTAGTTAAGTCCCTAGCTATCTGCAAACACCTACTTTAAAAAGGCTCCTGCTGAAGGTATCCTTTAGGAATAGTCCATCACAGAGTCAGATTTTCCCGACTTTTAGAAAATTTGTGATTTGAGCAGAACACCACTATATTTTAAAATCTGCATCGACAAACCTGTATTATGGCTCTGTATGGACTCTGTAAACACGTCATCAAACAACATTCCCCAGGGACCCTGCTGTCTTAATGAAACAACCTTCCTAATCCACACACGACTTGCGTTAATAAAGGTATCCCACGCTCGGGCCATGGCAGCACTGGGCCCATCGGCCTTGCAGACGGCGTGGATGCGCGACAGAACAAAGCACCCACCGCGTGCAGATTGCCACGTATTTACCCAACAAAATTACGTGAAGAGAAGGCAATCTTTATATGCAGATTAAACATCTTTCCAATGTTTGCTAGGCCTAAAAGAAGGACCCAGTTTTAATCCTGAGATGATTCGGGCCACAAAGTTCTCTATAAGGACAGAAATATTCACTAGAGGCTTACAAGGCAGCAAGAGCAAAAAGCACACTGCCTGCTTTCACTGAAAACACTAAAACTTAACGCAGTGTTCCTGATGGGCTACAATCTTGCAAGCCTTTCAAAGGTGAGGATTGGAGCAAGGTGGAGAGGCTCCCGTAACACCCGATGAAGGGGGAGCCGTGAGGCCGCAGGCCGGGGTGGGGGCAGTGGCCCTGACGGCCGCTTCCGGACCCCAACGTGCCGTGACCGCCGCTCCGACCCGCGCGGACCACCCTCCCTGGAGGCAGGAGGCTACTTAGTCCTTCATCCTTTGTGCCTGAAGTGACTCCGGTGACATAAATTCTCATCAGAGCCCCGCAGATTGAGAAAATAGAAATCAGATAACGGATGTTTTCCTGAAAGGCCAATAGGCGGGATCGTATTGGCGGGCAAAGCGCTCCCAGCGAGGAGCAGCAGCGTCTCCCCTGCATCACAGCTCGGCGCTGCACGGGCACGAACACCTCTCCGGGAAAGCCGCACGCCGTGCCGAAACCTGACGACAGGGAACACCATCCCACAGCCTCTTCAGCTCCTGAAAACAAAGCTTTCCTCACAGAAACGTGTGTGCACACACTCATTCAATGCGCACGGCCTTCTCGCCCCGCAGTACTGCAAACATACATGTCATTATGAAAAAGCAGAAAATGGGTAGGGAAGCAAATAAAAGCACAGTCTTTGGTCCCAGCACAGGAAACCTACAATTTTGTGTCACTGGAACGAAATCTTACCAGCGATGAGAGAGGTTTGCAGTCAGTTTTCTGCTGTCCTGCAATCGTTTTGTAAGAAACACTTCTGCTCCACAATTAGAGGTTTGGTTGTGTCCCTCTTATACACTTGAAGCTTTACCCATTTTGGTAGGTTTGGTGTTTAAAATGGCATATTTATTCTCAAAGAGTAACTTTCACCCTTCAGTAAAATTACCCTACTATGCAAGTGCACCTCTCTTTTTTTTTTTTTTTTTTTTTTTTTTGTCATCATCGAATTATGTTACAAATTAACCTGGATTAAGGATCCATTAAGTATTTGATCCAACTCCAGGAAATCAACCTCAGTCCATAAGAGTTTGCGGGGCTTAGGTTAGGCACCTTCTTCCTGAGATTTTTGTGGTACAGAGAATTTCAGGCACAATATGCTGGTGTCTGCATCAACTTAAGCCTTATTAATTATCACTATTACAGAGTTGAACATAAGGGGTGTTTTTCTTAAGATCCCTTTTTAGAGCAAAACTTGATAAGTTATTCTGAGTTTGTTTAAGGATGCCGTGTATGAAGCCCCCTGAGATTAATTAATTTAGGACCAAATCCCAATGTGCTTGTTCAAGCAAAGCTCCTGTTCACCCTTAAACAAAAGCTCTCTACTGAGAAGTGCGGATTTTGCCCCATGTTACTATTTTGAAGCATGTTACTATTTCGAAGCACGACAAGGTGATCTGAAAGAAACACTGCCACGAATGTCAGCAGCTAGCCACAGGTCCTCGTCTTTTAGTCACTTCTGAGCAAAATATATGATTAAAATAGGAGATATCGCTTCACAAATATCTTCAAGAATAAGTAACGCACCATAGTCTCCTGCGAAACCATCTCATGCTGCTGAACAAAATCGCTGCTCCTGATACAGAAACACAGTGGCTGCTCCCACTCCGCACACCACCACGTTACCTCTGCGGCAACGCGCTTCTGGAGAGAGAGCCCTTTCCCCAGATCCTCCACTTTGGAAAGCATTTCTCGCCACGTTCTTCACTCCCCCTCCTGTTTCACGTGATTTCAGCACTGAAAGCTTTTGCACACAGGTGTTGCCAACGAAAGCCGAGCAGCACGCGGACGCGGGCGCCCGAGGTCAGCATCTCACACTGGAAGCCCCTGGACGGCAGATTCGCCTTTTGTTAAAGCCCCTTGGGCCCCAAAGGCCACCAGGTGAACGCGCAGCCCCTCGACGCGCGGTCCCCGCTCCCAGCGACCACGTCCCAGGCACCGGCACCCACGCGGAGTCGCTTCCAGCCGCAGGGAACTTCTCCCAGCCCGTGTGGGTGCTGTTAGGAGCTGAGGAGCCGCCGTTTTCACCTTCTGTTGCTGATGGCAAAGCATCCCTAGGAGAAACCAGCCCAAGGTATACTCTGTGCCTCCCTAAGTCAAAAATAAGTATAATTAATCGTAATCCTGCAGCTCCCTCCAGCAGGGACTGCTGCTGAAAAGGTGCCATTTTTATGATTAATCACACTACCTGCTACCAAAACAGACATTAAACGTCCACTGCTGCTACAGAAAGCAGAGAAACAGCGAAATGGGGGAGCCCTGAAGGGAGAAGGAGGGTATTTTTGGAGTAGGCGCAGGAAAGCAGAGGGGGTCCCAGCCGCGCGAAGCCCATCCGGCAAGGGCAGCCAAGCAGCCCCCGTCCGATGCAGGAGCAGAAAGCTCCGCGCGCCTGGCCGGGCGATCCCGCTCATCTGCAGGCAAACCCCACTCACGAAACAGGGCTCAGGGTGGCAAAACAGGACACGCGAGCACTGGGCATTCATTCCAACCAAATCGGGTTTTCACAATTTTCTTTCTTTTATTTTTCAGGAAAAATGTGAAAATAAGAGCGTAGATAAAAGCAAAACAAAACAAAAAACACACACAAACACAAACACTTTTATCTACGGGGCCATTTCCTTCCCTTGGCTTTCCAAAACTTTCCTCCTTCTCCAGACCAGACTTCCATCAAACTTTTACCCAACATATGTTAAGTAAGAGATTGTAAAACAGGAAGTTTTTGTCTCTCATCATATGAAAGAAAGTCAGAAGAGAAAAAAATGTCAACCTCTGTGCCATCATATGTCAAAGAAGTCCAGAAGTAAAGCAAATCAAGAAACTAAAGTTAAGGTTAAAGTATGCATTCCTTGGGTGCTATTAATATTTCTAAACAAAAAGAAAAACAGCTCCAGAATAACACTTCAGATTTATGCACCACAACTCTCAGTAATACTGTACTTAATGATTGTCTCTTAAAGGCTCTAATTTTTTCCTCAGGAATGCATCCACAATATGAAGACTGAATACCTTTATTTTAAATAAATTCTCTCAGTTTGATCCCTTTACGCATCAAGATAGCCTCACTGTCATGTCTTCTTTTTTCCCTAAAGTTACTAAAATTAACCAGCAAGGGCTGCTGCTAGAACATCTGTAGCATGTGTCATAGTTGTAACAAAACCTAGATAAACAGCACATAAGTTCATACTCAGGCAGTTAAACTATTTTGTTCACTTTCATTTACTTCAGCATCATCTTTTTAGCAGTATATATATAAAATAAAAAAGGCTAGCAAGCATCTTAGACTCAAATACAAATACACACAGCACAATATATTCATTTGTAGCTTTTTCATTACTCCTTTTAGATAAATTATATTTACAATCCAGAAGGAGAAAAGATATTATGGCACATCATTTTTATCCCATACGGCAACTCCAATGAAAGTATCTGTATATATCTCAATATCACTCTAGAGCAACCAAATGACAATGGCTGAGAAAATATCCTGTCTTTTATTACAGGATTTTCTTGATCTAAAAACAAACAAAAACAGACATTTCAGTATCGTCAAATTAAAAGTCTGTGTTTGCTCTGTACATAACCTACTATATTTGATAGGTGCACCCTAAACATTTGACCAGATAAAATACATACTGTTAAAGATATTTATACTACAAAACACAAGTAGCAGCCCTCTCAATTTTAGGCATTGCAATTATTTTCCTGGGTGAAATGGACTAAAACAATTATTATATGCTGTTTAAACATTCAAACTGCTGGTGGAAACCATGCTTTCCATGGAAACAAAGATAACTAAGGGGGTGCTTAAAAACAGATGTGATATTCAGCAATGGCCACTACTGTAACCCAGAAATTAATTTTTTAGATTTTAATATTATTTTCCCATATCTATACGGAGGTTGGTTAATAAAACATTTTGTACTTTATCTTATAGTAAGGGGAAGGAACAATTTTGAAGAAAAAGTGAATGTATTCTTTTGTTAAAAAAATCTTGCAGCTCTTGTAGCTGGAATAAAGAAATATGCACAGTGCTACAGATTTCCTAACAGATTATGAAATCAAAACTTGAATCTTAGAAAATAGGCTCTCCCTACTCTCCCCCTGTCCTTAAAGCTGCTTTCCCCTGCCTTAGATTTCCACGTATAGGACCATGTAAACTAAGGAAATGCTCTGTTTCTGTTGGGCTCGGTCTCAAATGGAAATAATTAAAAGGAACTCCTTCAGGAGAGCAATGGCTCTAAACCCAAAATGTCACTGTGCACCACAGAGCGCTGCTCCAGCTCAGACATCTATCAACATCTATCACTCAAGCACGCGCCGCAACGACTCTGCTCCCTTTTCTGATTAGAGATCAGAGTTGCCCGAGTTGGCTTACAGGGTGTCATCTGTTTGAATGACAGATGTCTGTGTTGGAGTGTTACTCTTACTGCTCTTGTTTTGATTATGAAAGGTTATGTTTTTATCAGGCGTAAGCCAGGTTGTTTCAGAACTAAAAAGCTAATTTCTCCTTGCACATGCTTTAGAGGAAATATTTTATTGCCAACTTAAATTCTAAAGCCACTTGATCTCTATGCACTACCCTTGCTAGCCTTTGTTTACTCAGTACAGAGTATTTCCTATGGGAATGTTTTAGCTGTCTTCACTAAGCTTTATCTTTACCATATAAACAATAACTCATCAGTTTAGCCCACCTCTAGAAAAGACCGAGCACGTGAGACACCAGGATCAGCACGCAAGGCAATAAATCTTAATTAACTATTGCAAGAAAGATTTAAAGATTTCTCCTTTTTCCTTTTTTTTTTTTTTTTTAAATTTACAGTAGAGACCAAGGATTAAAAGATAAAAAGGACCCCCCTTCTCCCCCCAAAAAAAAAATTAAAAAAGAACAAAAAAGGAAAACAACAAAAGATGTCTTCAACTCGCATAAAATAAGTTCATTGTTGACAAAAGTTTTCAGGACGCGACACTGCCGTTCTGGCAGCCCGCTGGAGTCGGGGCGTATGGCTGCACGCCTGCACGCTCCAAGCTACTCCTTGGTACTTACAAGAAAATTGAGTGAACAGGGAAAAAAAAAAAAAAACACAACGGGGGGAGATTGCTCTTCCGGACAACATGGTAGCAGTGAAATGAAATACCTAGACAGACTTACCGAAGAGCTTGCTGGGAGTGTCCTCGCTGTCATTTGATTCCACAGGCGCAAGCAGGGGCTCATTCAGCTCGTTGTCTGAAGTAGCTGCCTTGTCCTCACCTCTCAACTCTGCATTCATTTCACTCCGCAGTGACAGCAAGGGCTTACTGACTTGTCCAGCTATCATTGGATCCTAGGATGGGGGGGGGAAAAAAAGGAGTGAGGGGAGGAAAAAAAAAAAAAAAAAAAGTGGCAGCGTTGGTGCGTGCGGGTCCCCGCCGCGCCGCGCTCCTCTGCCTGGCGCACGCACACAGCCGCTCGCGCTCTTATCTCTGCCTGCTCCCGCTGTTATTGCTGGCTGCAGTCAAGTGAAGAGCTATTACAGATCCAATGAGTTTTCCATTACTCCCCACCCTATTAAAGCTCAACTAGCATGTGAGAGATTCAGGATGCTTTGGAGGAAAACTTCTCGGGAAGCGACACAACCAGCACAGCTTTAATTGTGGGATGTGCTGTTGTGTGTGTGTGTGCATGCTTTTACACCTCACTCTGTCCTTAACGTAGTAAGGAAAGAAATTCCTGTATGCTCCAACACCGCGGAAGAGGAGCCCCCTGCGAGCACTCCGCGGGGATTTAAAGAGGCATCCTCGGCTGCGCAGCATTAACAAAATCAAATTCACATTTTTTTTTAACCATTCAAGTGTTTCAGTGAAAATACACAGCAACAAATAGCCATCCCGCTACAGGCATTCAATAGAGCTACAAATTTCTAACTATTCTCATCTTTGGGATACCCTGCTCCAAAAAAAAGTCCATAAACACACACACAAACACATTCCTGAATTTAAATTAATATATACAGAAACCGTTGTTTTAAAGGAAAAAAAAATCAGGGAGGATACTTACACAAACAGTTTGCAATTACGCTTGCGTTTGGGACATTGTATTCCCATAAAGTATTACTATAGGTATATTTGAGTTTTCTCTTGGCGATTTGGATGTGTTTTATCTTCTGCTCACTGAGGACATTTGGGGGTCAGGCATTATTTCCAAGCACACTCTACTATTCCGCTTGCAAACTAAGAGCTATAGTATCATGGCAGCATGGAAGCCAGAGCCAAAAAAAAAAAAAACTATGGAAAAGAAAGGAACAAGTGACCTTGTTGTGCTTCCTGGCAGCTATTTATTGCAAAGTTCATGCCTAAATGGCTCTTATGCAGAGAACAGGTGACCAGCGAGCAAGTAGGTTGGTTAGCATGTTCCCTCCGTCCCGTCGTCGCACTGGTCGATGTTTGCCTATGGGTTTTTTAATGTATTCATGTCTGAAAAGTGAATTTGATATGACACATGATAATCTATGAAAATGTTAATCAATACAAATAGTTTAAGCTGTCATCAAATGCACTTCTTTAGTCAATACTCATATCGCTGAAAACAATGTCACTGTCACCAGGGCTTAATTTGCACAGCACTTAAATATTGGACTCTGTGCATCAATGCACTCCTCTTCAAATACTGTAGGTAAACACATTTTCTCCCTATTTAAGGCTGAAGCACTCAGCACGCATTTAGCTGAGCCGAATCCTCCCTTTTGAATACCTTGATAGGTCCACTGGAGGGCAAAATTAATACTTAATTGAATCTCACAGTCATCAAAATAATCAATACTTTTTTATTATTTATTCTTTACAGTCTGTTGACTGTTTCAAACCTCTGAGGGAATGGTGGAAAGGATTCATGGCTTTGAAACACTGTCATTTAACAAGGTAATTTTCAGTGGGGCATTAGGGGTTGTGAAACATATAATAAAACAAAAATGGTGGCTTATAATAGGAAGAAAGAAAAGAATTATATTTCTGCCATCTAACAAAACAGGATAAATAAAAAAGCAAGTGCAGGGAGAGGGAGAAAGGAGGGGGGAGAGGGAGAGAAAGACTGGCTTTTGAAGGGTTTTATCATATCAAGAGCAGAGCTGAGCTTTCATAATGCTGACATTTCTCATCCTGACAATCCTAAACAAGTGGAAAGGATGAGATCGCAGATATCATCTTTCATCACATTCCCCAGCTTAAGAACCAACATGACAGCTTCTCTCCCCTTTACACTGTTAATTACTAAATAAAATACTGCTCTCTGTCAGCATTAGATTATTGCAGATAGCAACCACAAACATTACTCCATTGTTTTGGTTTGGTTTTGCGCCTTTTTTTTAAATCAATGATACCTACCTTGAACTCTTCAGAAAATAAATTGGGCTTGTGTCTACATATTGTAAATATATGAAATATAATCAATTTAATCAATGTGGTCAATCCATGTTATTGTCATGCTAAATTGCAGGTGATTTATTAACATTTCACTTACTGTATTTATTAGCTGACAACAATCTGAACATATTTGAGATGCTTCTGGGGAGGAAACAGAAGTTCACAGATTCTGCAAATACGGCAGAAACACGGACTTGTTTTGCCCTATCTTCAGAGTTTATGGACAATGTCATTTACTGAGGCAAGATTTTTTTGTTTTGTTCTGTTTTCATATGTTCTATAATGTATTTCAGCTGATTTTCCAGCTAAAGGTCACTGTGAATACAAATAATATTGTTTCAAAGCCCGGGCTGATGCCCTCGGTTCCAGCTGTTCAAAACTAATGGCAAACGTGGCTCTATAGCAAACCTGAATCATGACAAAATTTGATCCTTTTCATCATCAAACTGTTTGGGGGAAGAAACTAATCCTGCCCACAGGGCTACACTGCTAATCTCAGGATTACCAGCAATCTAAGGGAGAATGCTGAATCCATAGTATTCTAGATTAAATTCTCAGCTGACAGTTTTTTAAGTTGAATATATATAAAAGGATAAGAGATAATGCAGAAAATGTGGCAGCACCAGGAGAAGCCTCACCCTCTGCCAGTGAACTCCCAGCAACTTCCATAGGGCCGGGATTCTACCTGCTCCATACATCAACAGTTCAGCCTCATCTGGAGTATGTAGATGGGCTAATCAGGAATGAGCAAGGCCAGATGCACCTGGAGACTACGTGCAGTGAGAGGGAGAAAGTGACTCAAAGGACTGCGAACGCTTACCTGACAAAAGCGAGTAAGAACGAACATGATCAAAGTGCACAAAATAATAAATAGGGTGGGGAAAAAGCAGATCAGGAAGTATCTACCCTACCTCAACTCTCAGGAAAAGAGAAAAAAAAAGAAGAGCTTGGGGGCTCTATTGAAATTGATTTTTTATTATTATTTTTTATATCTAGTACTATTTTCCTCCCAAACAGCAAGCAATGAAAGCCTCTGGAACTCACTGCAGCAAGATACTAGTGAGACCCAGACCAGAAGAGTATCAAAATAAAGATACCCGCATTGCTAGGCAGACTTCTAGTCACAACTTTAAAACAAGAGTTTTACAAGCACCAAGTTCCAAGGATTGCAAAAAAAGGGGAAACAGAAACTGCTGCACCCTTCTGCTCAGGCTGTCCCAGCCCTGTAGTGAAGCTCTAAGGGAACATTTTTAACTTTATATCGTCTTCAGGCTTTCAGTTTCTTCTAGTAATTAAAAAGTGCATCTCTTCTGCAGCTAGCTATGCATGAATAAAAGTGATTATTTTTCTATAATCAAATTATAAATAGCATAAATTCCAACTCCAGTGCACGGCAAGTGACCGAGCCTACAAAATTTCTTGGCGGTTGGAGAGGTCCTCCCTATGTCTGCCAATGGCTTCCCCTAAAAAAAATAGAATCAAATCAAAATAAACTTTAATAAAAGAGAGGACGCAGTAGTGGCTGCTATACGCCTTTCAGAGTGGCCAGCTGTAGGTCCCTCAGCCTCCTCCTCGGCCCACTACAAGGTCAGGCACTGCAAGGAGCCAGCCAAGGCGCTGGAGAGCATGTACCAAAGCCAAGAAATCTCCATGCCTCTCTTGCAGGTAATCCCACCAGGATCCACCTTCATCCCTGCCCTGGATGTCGCACCCCTGCAAGCTCAGACTAAGTACCTGTTTCTTGGAAGGCAACAAGTTGAGGGTATCACCAGCAGCCTTGGACAGGAACTTCCATTGATCGACAGCCCCCACAAAAGGTCTGGCTTTTCACAAACAAAACTGAACAGTTAAAGAAGGCTTGAAACCCAGGGAAATTAACTCTCCGAGAAGGATTTATGTAACAAGCACAGCTAAATAAAATGGCTATAAAACTGCAGAGAACTTCCCCCAACATTATAACTACAAGGAAAAATTTCTAGTTATATGAAAACTAACAAGTTGCAAATACCTTAATCAAAATATACCTGCATATACTGCACATATAGAAACAAATTTTACACCTCTGTCTCGTAGGTATTCATACAACTTGTCATCCATTTTTTGTCCGGCTAGCATCAGAATTTCCAGACTTGCCTATTTTCTATGAAATTTCTCTGACAGTTTTAAGCAGCGAATAGTTCTCCCTGCTGCGTGTCTCCCTTAAGAGTGGCATATTCCTCCTATAATTTAGCTGGCAATAGCTGCTACACCTCTGTTTAGCTCCACTCCCAGATGCACTTCTTAAAAAATGTTGCCATGCTTAATTTACCAAAAAAAAAAAGGTTGTGGATTTGCAAATGCAAGTTGGTTATGCACCTTCTTTCAAAAGTGAAAAGCTTTCCATATTTCTCATCTAAAGTGTTATATGAAGTACAGGAAAACATTTATCACTATTTTAAAAGTCACACCCCTGCACTTCAAAGGTAAAGATGTATTTTTAAGCAAAAAACTGTTTAGTAATCAAAGACGGCTTTTAAAGGAAAGTACTGTAGAGTCTTTCTGAGAAACATGCCCTAGGCAAAAATCTGAAATTGGGAGTACAACCTACTCCCATCCTTAATGCAGGACTTGGGTGATGATGGGACTTTATGCACTGGTTTAGCCTTCAGTACAAATTCTACACTCACTGCACTGTTAATGTTATGGACTTAATGCTGTTCTTTTTAAATTTAAATCAAGGAGAAAAAGAAAGATCTCTTATTTTGCTTCACATATTTTTTACTTAGTTTGAATTTACTTTGTACAGTCTTTGTTTCTTCGGATTAAAAACACTTAAAAGACTTTTTGGCTTTTTTTTTTCAAAACAGGAAATAAATTTGTGCTCGCTTCAGCAGCATGTATACTAAAATTGGAACAAAATGGCCCCTGCACAAGGACGACATGCAAATTTGTGACTTTTTTTATTTTTATTTTATTCCTACAAGAGAGAAGTTGAGCAAGGAGGGCAGAAAACCTGTGTGGATGAGCAAGGAGCTCTTGGGAAATCTTAAAGAAAAAAAGAGAGCATACATCATGTGGAAGAAGGGCCAGGCCACATGGGAACAATATAGGGACACTGTCAAGGAATGCAGGGATGCAATGAGGAAGGCCAAGGCCCGTTTGGAATTAGAGTTAGCAAGAGATGTCAGGGACAACAGGAAGTGCTTCTATAAATACATCAGCAGCAAGAGGAAGACTAAGGAAAATGTTAGTCCACTGCTGAACGGGGAGGGCGCCTTGGTGACAGAGGATGCAGAGAAGGCAGAGTTACTAAATGCCTTCTTTGCTTCTGTCTTTGCTGCTAAGGCTAGTCCCCATGAACTACAAAGCCTGGACACAAGAGAGAGAAGGAGAGAGGAGGGCTTTCCCGCTGGTAGAGGAGGATTGGGTTAGGGATTATTTAGGCAAACTGAACACGCATAAATTCATGGGCCCAGATGGGATGCATCCAAGAGTGTTGAGGGAACTGGCAGGGGTTATTGTTCAGCTGTTCTCCATCATCTTCGAGAGGTCATGGAGGGCGGGGGAAGTGCCTGAGGACTGGAAGAAACCAGTGTCACTCCAGTCTTCAAAAAGGGAAAGAGGGAGGAGCCAGGAAACCACAGGCTGGTCAGCCTCACCTCCATCCCTGGAAAGGTGGTGGAGCAGCTCATCCTACAGAACATCTTGGTATGTCAAGGAAAAGAAGGTGATCAGGAGTAGTCAGCACAGATTCACCAAAGGAAAGTCATGTTTGAAGAACGTGATAGCCTTGTACGATGGGATGTCTGGCTGGATGGACACTGGGAAAGCTGTGGATGTTGTCTACCTTGACTTCAGCAAGGCTTTCAACAAAGTCTCCCATAACATCCTCATAGGAAAGCTCTGGAAGTGTGGACTGGATGAGTGGCCAGTGAAGTGGATTAAGGCCTGGATGGATGGCAGAGCCCAGAGGGTGGTGATAAATGAGGCCGAGTCTGGTTGGAGGCCTGTGGCTAGTGGTGTCCCACAGGGGTTAGTACTGGGCCCATGGTACTGGGTTAGTACTGGGTACTGGCCCATAGTACTGGGTTAGTACTTGATCATCAATGACTTGGATGAGGGCACAGACTGCACCCTAGGCAAGTTTGCAGATGACACCAAACAGGGAGGAGTAGCTGACACTCCAGAGGGCTGTGCTGCCATTCAGAGGGACCCAGACAGGTTGGAGACCTGGGCAGAGAGGAACCTCATAAGGTTCAACAAGGACAACTGCAAGGTCCTGCACCTGGGGAGGAATAACCTCAGGCACCAGTACAGACTACGGGTTGACCTGCTGGAAAGCAGCTCCACAGAGAGGGATTTGGGAGATTGACAAATTACCCATGAGTCAACAATGTGTCCTCATGGCCAAGAAGGCCAATGGGATCCTGGCCTGCATCAGGAGGAGCATTGCCAGCAGGTCGAGGGAGGGGATCCTGCCCCTCTCCTCAGCTCTAGTGAGGCCGCACCTGGAGTATTGGGTGCAGTTCTGGGCTCCTCAGTACAAGAGGGACGTGGAGCTTCTAGAGAGGGTCCAGCGTAGGGCCATAAGGGTGATTAAGGGACTGCAGCATCTACTCTATGAGGAAAGACTAAATGAGCTGGGCCTGTTTAGTCTGAACAAGAGAAGACTGAGAGGGGATCTGATCAACATGTATAAATATCTGAGGGGAGAATGTAGGGAGGATGGGGCCAAACTCTTCTCTGGTGGCAGTGACAGGACAAGGGGCAATGGGTACAAATTGAAACACAGAAGTTCCACCTCCATGTAAGGAAGAACTTCTGTACTATGAGAGTGACAGAGCCCTGGAACAGGCTGCCCAGAGAGGTTGTGGAGGCTCCTTCTCTGGAGATCTTCCAAACCCACCTAGATGTCACCCTGTGCCACGTGCTCTGGGTGTCCCTGCTTGAGCAGGGGGATTGGGCTAGATGATCTCTAGAGGTCCCTTTCAGCCTCAACCACTCTGTGATTCACAGACTTCTGCTTGGGACAGACAAAAAGAATAAGTTTGAGCAAACACTCCAAATCAACTACTGGCAAGCAGAAGCATTTGAGCTCTTCCTATTCTATTCTAATAATTACATTACGACACTTTCAGATCAGTTTTTCTTTCTTGATCAAGTCAGGACACATCATCATTATCTTGGATAAAGCTAGGGTAAGACTAGAAGACAGATCTGGAAAGTCTTTTAAATGTATTCACCATTTGAAAACCTATATTAGAAAAGGGTTTGTTTCATTCTGTCTCAAATACCTGTGAAATTTAGGATTACACTTTCCCTGGTCCTCTTATAAATTATTCCAGCTTCCTTCATCATATTGCTTCAGGAAGTGTCCCCCCTCCAGTTAAAAGAACCTTTTACAGAATCCTTACAGATTCTTTCTTCTTTGAATATAGTTTTAATTGACATCATCCATGTGGATGATATGGAACAACTATAGTTCAGTTTATGCAAATTAACAGTTTTGAAACCACCTTTTTTGACCCCTCGTAGCCTCTGATCATTCCTCCCCTTTGCTGTTCTTTCCTCTGGAAAAGTTATAGCAGAAATTATTTTTTCATTTTCTGTCCATCCTTAGACAGATATTTCTATAAGCAAAACAAACAAGATTACTGATATACGATCATTGATCTCCCTTCACTGCTTTGATCCTGCACTCCTTTATACTGCATTACATATTACTTATATTCATATTCATGGCTGGGTCATGGTTTTATATTTTTATAATCAATTGAGTTTATTGGTATAAAAATATATCTAGCAGCTTCACACAGCAAGTCATGCTGTATTGTTATTTAATTCACTAAGATTCTTCTGTATTGCCTCTTACTACTTCATGATAGCAAGGAGCTAATTTAGTATCCCCAGCTCTTCTCACTAGATCTATTTATTATCTTCCAAAATATTCTCCCACTTTTGTTCAACTCACACTATACTTATCTCCTTGTGAAAATCTCTGCAGCAGAGGAGAGGGATCTGCTCTCCGTTTTCTCAATATTAGCTGGATTTTAAATATTGTGTTTCTGCAGTGACACTCATCTTCACATCCAGTGTCCAAACTGCAATTTTAAAAAGTTTCCAGTTAAAAACAATGTTGTAAGACGTGTCCACTGCCTAACTATAAACACGTTGATAATAATACTATGCTTTAATAATTCAATTAGGGAATTTAAGGAGACTTTCACCATCTGAAGAATTAATTTGGCTAATTCTGCTAGGATGATCTCTTTCAATTATATATTTTTTTAACTGTTGGTAAGTTCAGTGCTGGTTAGTATAACACCTCCGTCAGAAAATATGCTTTTCAGAAACTCATGAAGGAAGGAGCTTCCTGAACTCCAGAGTGAATAGCTAGGTCATGATTTTGTTTTCATAACCAACTTGTGTGTAATGCATATATATATATAAAAAAACCCATACAGCAAGTCACATTCTATGCTTCACCTAGGCAAGAAAGGCAGAAGAGGCGGGTTTTACCACAGACCTAGTGAGGAGCAGCTACCTCCCTGGGGGAGACTGCTGCCTCTCTGCTTCTCTGGACCACTCTCGTGGAGCGCTTGGGAAAGAGACTGTTGTGCACAAGTTCACCCTTCCTATTCCCCCCAACCCACATGACATTTAGGAATCACTACTGCCAGAGTACATGCAGCACAGGTGTTTTACTTTGAAGGTTGCTTTTACTCTTGGAGCTGACCTTAAGGCTTCTGACCCAAGTATTAGTCTGATTTAAGAACCACCCTTCCCTCATTACAAACCATTTCATCTCTAGAGGTTCTACCACATGAAGCCTCTAAAAGCTTCAGCTACATAACTTTCTTCTCCTAATTCTAGGTTAACATGAATCAAATAATTTTGGATGATTCCCACTATTCCGTCATTCTTTTATTTCCTGCAGGAAATCTATAAGACTATAAGAATAACCAAGATTCTCTAAGCTTTGTGCACCGTGGGGTCATCTTGCCAGAGAATTTGAATGGATTTCCATTACCAAGAAGAAGATAGCCAGTATTTTCTTCCATAAATAATAAAAAACTTTTCAGTAAAGATTTTTATAACATTTCTGTAACATTTCAGAATTTGCAAGTTGTAAGACAAAGAAATCTTTAGCTTGAATTGTTGAAAATTCACAGTGTAGAAAAAAGCATGCCTTAACCCAATTCTTAATCCACTTGCGTGTGACCTCGGAAACTCTCTTTAAAGATGTGTTTGCAGCTGATTGTGGACCTAGGGAAGGGCCATATCAAATGGCTGATGATCTCCCTCTATCTTTCACAGAAATTCCAAAGAAAATAAAAGAAATCACTTCAAGAAAATAAAATGCTGGAACGAAAATGCTTTTAAACCCTGATGCAATCCACTACCCAGTACAGAGTTATAACCTAAACCAAATTGAAAATAGTTTTTGTGTGTGTGTGTGTGAACTTTTCAAAATCTTCTATCAACAAGAATACATTAAAAATCAATGAGCAAGTAGTCTAGATTTCACTAGAATATCAGAATCGGATTTTTATTATTTCTTAACAGCTTCAAGCAAGTGGGAAGGTCTTCTCTAAATTCTTCCTACACTATACTGGAAGCTTTTGAAACCTGAATCCACATTAGAACTTTAGAACCTTGATTTTTAGTATTATTCATGTGATTAATGAGGTGCTCAGCTCATTTGCAGAGCTCTAATCTGCTTGCCTTAACACTAATATGAAACTTGAAGACTAGGGGCAAGTACAGGAAATTACTTCTCTCTCAATTTCAACTGCCACTTTCTAGGGGTGCACCCTCAGATTTACTGCCCTCTCTTTCCTTTTATCTGTTCTATACAGAGAACAGAACAGTCTATCAGTTGAAGAGGCTTGAAAGCTTCATCTGAACCCAGGCTCACATACACTAATATGCTCTCCTTTTTTTTCCAGACACTGGGAGATACACTGCAGGGAGATGTGCAGCTACCAGGTCAAGAGCAAGAAGCCCAGATCATTGTTCTGTGGTTCTCCTATGTTGAGCTCACCTGACAGAAAAATCTGCTGTTACAACTGCTAATCATACTTAATAATGCCACAAATACTGCAGATCAATAATGTTATGCCTTTTATATTTTCCAAGCCTTCCTCATCGATAAATGAGCAATTTTTTTTTATAATGATTACAGAGGATGTTTAGAGTTAACTCTTCTTGGTACCGGGTCTTCATCAACACCTAGGTACCACATCTTTCTTTCACATTTCAGATCTCAACATATTAATTTCTAACTAAGCATGTTTTTAAGTTCAACACACACTTAACTGTAATGGAGCTTCACAATCCTAGTGAAATCTGCATAAGGGCTTGGTTTTCTGTAAGAAGCTGATGTTGGAAGGGCGTCATGCTTTTTGTCAATGGCTTTAATCTGTTGGAAGCTGCTGGAATACTTGCAGACTCCCAACATGCTTCATTTACTATGGTAGGGCAGGCTGTGTCAAACACCACACGCAGCAGCAGTACTATGCAGTGGACGTATAAGAGGACCACTTCAGTTCAAAGCAGTGTAACAGCAGCTTTCTGTTTAATGCGTTACAACAGGGAAAACAGCAGAATACTTACTGATCATTGCAGCAGCAATTACAGTAACTGGATTATCAATAAACAATGAATGAAGCATTTCTCAGATATGTGAGTATTTTCCTACGTGGACTTTTCTCCGTTATTAGATGGCTTTTTTTCTGGTTGCCATTGCAATTATTTGCCATTGGCAGCCTATTGCTTTTTAAGTGAACTCTTTCTAAATAAAGAAAAGAGAAGAAAACCTGATCAGATGGTAAAAAGCAAACAAACAGACAAGCACGCACCTCTAGCAGCACTCTCTGTGGCTTGCTCCTGCTCTTTGCAGAGCAGCCAACACTGCCCCGCTGCTCTTTTCTACCCTTAAAAGAGCAACTCTCATTACTCCCCTTCAAGGGCACAGAGTAGCAAATGCCTTAGACTCCCTTCTGCTTGAAGCAGCTCAAAAACCTTTCTGGAGACCCTGTTGTGATTTGGGGCTATGTGTGCATAGATAGCCCTAGTGCCTCTACCCAGAGGGAGCTATTCGGGAGCAAACACGGGCTCAGCTCCCTGCATGAGGCACCATGAGATGTGGGCAAAGGGCCCTGGTTTCCCTGCCACCAAAATCAACAACAGAACTTCAGAGAGGTAGCCCCAGATGAAGCACAGCTCCCTTAATGCAAGTCAACATAAGCCATTTCATATTCGTTTATTAATGGTCAAGTAATTTTTCTATGTGACACAAACTTCGTACATCCTAACTTTATTTTCTTTTTTAAAACAAAAACAAAAACATAGTTTTTCAAGGTGTTTCTTCCCAAAAATTAATATTAGAGACATGATTTGCCTACTTTTCAGCAGTACGTAGGATGACACAAAACATGCACAAACATGCCTATCATTACAAAAATCTGTTTGGAAACACTGGCATACCTAAAATGAATGCAAAAATAGCCATTTATAATCTCAAGTGGTTCAAAAAAGGTTAGAAGACTGAAACAAAAATATGCAGAATATTACAGAGTTTTGATTGCAATCTGGCATTATTTGCTCATTACACAGGACTTTCACACGCACTGTCCCAAAGTGGAAATTAATTTTGTGTTTGGCATAATAATTACATGTATTTGAAAAATGCACGGGGTTTATCCTTGGTTTTTACTTCTAAGAACAAGTAAACTCCTGTGCTCATGTTCACCCTAGCTTTTATATTCAAAAAACATGATGTGTATTTACAGCTTGTGAATGCAAAGTCTGAGAGCCACTTGGGTTTCCTCCTGCGAGACTGAGCACACCAATATGCATGGGAAAACATATTAATATTCAAGCCAGCTTCTTCTGTCCTTGTTACCCCTCTTTTAATTAAAAATAGTAACAATAAAATGGAAGATAAATAAATAGCCTTTTCTTTGTGGGAGAAGAATAATGCCACCTGGTGGCTAGAGCAGGACAGCCGGTACCGCCGGCTCCGTTTTGCCACGGAGCTTCTCTGCATGACCTGCCAAGTCGCCCGCTCTCTGTTCTGTTTTACTGGTCGGCAAAACACAGCAGCTGGAGCAGTGCAAAGGTGGCGCTTGGCCCTTTTGGCTTTCCTGTGAAAACGTGCAGGTTGACCTCGTCTATCCCCACGGAGTCTGGGTAGGATGCTTTCCTGACCTGCTTTGCTAGGGCTTTGGCCCCTCTAGCTGCATCTAAAATACCCCCATGCCTCTGACATTTCTCAAATTTTAATGTTATTCTACTGTTACAATACACTTACACTTGTACATTTACATTTTTTCATGTATTTTTCTTCAGTGGAACATTCCAAATTTTATTCCAATTTTTATCCCTTTTGCCAACTTCCTTTCATCATTTACCTGCTTTGGATATCTATAGATACTCATTTTCTCCTATACTGAGCAAACAGTCAAAACACACATATCCGGTTTAACCCTCACAGCTACAAATCTCTTGCACATCCTACGCATATGGATTTCTCCCCTATTTCACTGCTCTTAAAACGGCAAAGTTGGATGGATCAAGCTGCAGATGCAAGCACAGAGCTGCTGCAACACGCGCTTTTCCCTGGGAAACCTTGGAAAATTTCAGAGGGCCATCCAGGAGACACTCCTTCATTGCTCTCTTGCTACTCACTGGTACAGCTTCCATTTGCCCAGTTTGAAGATCACAAGAAGAGTTAGGAAAGCAGGAAGTCTCCCTTGCAGAGAAGGAGAAGAATTAGCATAAAGCAGAGTAGAACAGAAGCAGGACTCTTCTCCTCTGCTGTAGGGTCCAACTCTCCTCCCGATACTCCATTTCTCCTTAAAACCCTAGTCCTAAACCTACAGAGAATTTCCTCCAGTGCAAACTTCTGCAAATTCTTCCAGAATTTGTTCACATTTTAAGTGGTAGCAGAAGTTGCTCCCTCCTGAGGACTGGCATCATTCAGGCCTAAAAGTTAGGGAAATTTTGTTCCCATAGCTAACATTCACTGCATTCCCTTTTCTCACAGCCTCACTGTCCTGTCCAAATCTTAGTCCTCATGGACTCCTCTGCTTTCCTGGGGACCAAACACCAGCTCATCTCTATCACCCAACTCCAACACAGTCTGTTGGATCGAATAGCACCAAACAAAAAAATCTTTGGAGCAATGACAATGTAGCCAGTTTTATTTGCTTCATTCTTGCATAAGTATTTGTGAGTAAAATTAGTACCTTAAACCGATCCCTTTTCTCTTGCTTGCATTTTAGATCAAAATCTTAATCACAAATTTTAATATCGACTCTCCCATTTACTTGTACCCATTCTTATTTTTTCCCAAACTTTTTAAATATTTCTCAGAATTATAGTATCTGACTTTTTAATCACATCCCTATGATCTCTGTTGCCATGAAGGCGAGACTATCCCCAGAATTCATGTGGATATTCAACTATTCTCTTTGGTCATAAAACCAGGTTGGTGAGCAATTACTTCAACTCAACACCTTACGTAAGCTTACCACCACGTCTTCTCTTTAAACATAAGTCAACGAAATTATATTGTAGCCATTGACAACACATGCCTTTTTGCCTGACTGTAACTATAGTTCTAGGGACTATAGGACTAGTTATGTGCTCTTAGGCACCAGAATGTCACAAAGTGGCCACCACGCACAGACTTTGCTGCTTTCCGATACCATATGCACAGTTATCAACACAGCCACATGCTCATGCAGAGAGGTTACTAATAAACCCTGGCCTTTAGCTCCCACATGGAATCACACTCCTTACACACATAACTTCACCTGTGCAGGTGAAATACCAGAAATACCAAAAGACTTAAATAGTCTCAGCGTAGATGAGACTATTTGGCTTGGCAATCAGTTGTAGTTACCAAGGACATGGTACATACTAGGACATGCACACAGACCTTTCATGCATAGCAGAAGATATTCCAGTAGAAGGCAAAAAAGGGACTGTCACCTCTACACAAGTAACACCCGATCTAGTTTTATCAATACTTCCCCAAGAGCCCTCTTCTGCCTGTCTTGTACCTGCAAATCCTAGCACATACAACTGAGTTTGTACTGGGATCATTTTTACCTCTTAATTAGAAACCCACAAGCCTTAAAGTCTGAAGAGAAAGTGCCTCAGAAGGAAAAAAAACAACAGCCATCACCACACACCCAAACCACTCAAGTAATGCTAATTTTTAAAGAACAAATTATCCAATCAAGTAGTTGCTTAAGCCTTTAAGCTCACTTGGCTACAAGCACAGTTCCTTGCTGTTCATGAGGCCATTCTTAACTTTCTAACACTCCCGAGACTCGTTCCAGCACCTTTAAACTTTAGCACAGCAGTTGAGAACAGGAAATAAAAGGAGAAGGACAACACAATACTAGCCAAATCATCTAGGTATAAAATCTAGCAGCACTAGTAGTTGATCAGATTATTGGCTTGTTTCCTGAATAATAATTCTAACTTCAGATTGCCGCTGTTTTTTTTTTTGTTGTTGTTGTTTGGTTGAGGTTTTTTTGCCTTTTTAATGGACTTCAAGAAAGAAGAAAGAACAAATGATTAAATGGACACATGTTCATTAGCACAAGAAATTGCAAAATTAAAATTCATTTGTCTTCCTCCTCTCCCCCTCCGGAAAGAGCAGCTCTGCAGAAATACATACAGAAATACCTAAAATTACCTAGAAGCATAGTTCCTATGATATCCAAATGATCTGAAAGACAAATACACAAAGTAAAAAGGTCAAAACAAAGTAGATGAAACAGTACAAAAAAAAAACAACACTGCTTCTAGACTTTGAACCTCATTTTTTAGGGATGTCTTATCACATTATTCACAATGTGATCATGCGTCTCTGTGCAGTAACTTAACCAAGAGAATTTCTTTCTCCTAGATGCCCTGGTGGCCACGTCCATCTCCAAGGATCTCTAACAACAAAAAGATGACAACATACTGAAAGGCGCTCCAAGAAGATGAACCAAATTTATTACAACAGAGGAACTGAACTGCTGCGATTAAAACAAAGACATGTTTATACTCCAGTTAAATCATGGCTTTAGGATACGATAGTCATTTATCTCTATTCGAAGGATATAAACTGATCCTTCAAGCACGCTACTCTGCCTGAAGTACACACACTGGCATCCACAGGGCTACTTACATGATCAGAACAAGCTCCGTTTATGATATTTAAAGTTAAAACTAAACAGCAAAACATATAATAAACAGTGAGCAATCACTCACCCTAACTTGGTGACAGCACCTAGGACATCTCGTATAGACAAGCCACCAAAGGGTCTTCACCTCAAACTTTTGGCAATCCGACAGAATACTTTTTTTTACTAACCAGAGAAAGATTTTAAAATGCAGCACTACACTGATGAGTGTGAAAGTGAGAACATACAGTTCTGTTTATTTTCATTCCAAAAATCTCTCTGAAGTTTGTTTGGTTTGCAAGCAAGCAGGGGATTCCTTTCCCCATAAAGGCTCCCTCCACAGCCTCAGTCTAGGATCTCACTACAAAGTAGGTTCCTTTCTGCCTAACACAGCAAACAAACATCACTAATAAATCACAGGCACAATAACACCTATTCCACTCTTCCTGCCTTCACTAGGCTTCTGCAAAAGCTACCTGGCCCTTCAACTGAAGGCAATGAGACTGGAAAGGTATTTGGAAGATAAAGCATGGATAGTGATGACTGGGCCACTCAAGCCTCCCAGATGACCATGCAGATATGACAGCAGCAAAAAAACTGACTTTGCTTAGTATGCCAACTCTACATACTTTCTTATAACAATGTGTTATTTTTAAACAAAGAACTACCATGTCCATAGACATTATTTCAAACAGTCTCACTTTAACTATAAGCATGAGGATTATAGTTTCTCAGTGAAGTCCTACCTGTATTTTCCTATACTGCTTCAGAACTAGCGCATTAGCTGGCAACAAAGAGAAAAAAAAGAAAATAAACTTAAGTTTGGGGACAATGTGTCAACAATTCCTAATTTGCAACCCATTAGGCTTTAAAAAAGTATATGCATTTTGTACTTTTCACTCACAACCCATGTGCCTCCAGTTTTCTCATAGCTCAAGCAAGCTTATTACTAACCCAAAGTATTTGTATATACAGTGAAAATATTCAGAAGTTACTGAAGGACTTAAGCTTTGAGTAAAGCACATTTACTTATACATAATGCAAGCCTATGTGGGGAGCCTTTCTGCTTCATGAAATATTACAAAGCATGCAAGAGTTAAGCTAATTCATGGCTCTAATTCAGATGCGGCAGTGTCACAATACTTGACTGAAACATAACCAGGAACAAAAAAAGAACTCCCAAACGCTGAGCAGCTGAACTGGATGATAGAGGTGAAGGAAAAGACACAAAGCCTTGACAATAATGCAGTTCAAAAGTTTTCTGTAGAACTTTGATTTAGCAATCTATGCTTGGAGACTGCCTTGGGATTTCACATCTCACGACAAGTTTTGAAAACTCAGGGTGAAGGCAACCCAGAGTAGGGAAGAGGATTAGGAGAAAACTGTTAAGAGTTCCCAGCCAGTCACAGTGACTGTAGTGTCATCCATAAGGAGCACCTGGGAGCAAGAAAAGGCTTCCCAGAAGGACAAGGAGCAAAAACCTTCCTTAAGCCTCACGTGGTAGAGGCCCGTGTTAAGGCCTGCACAGCTGATGGGGCAATTCAGGACTGCAAGGGCACAAGGCTTATTTACTGTCCGCACCATTACAAAGCAGAGATTTACTGCAGAAGAGCCTCCAAGCAGGTTTCAGTATTTTAGTTTGTCAGGAAGTACTTGTTCTGTAATCGGGCTAATGTCTTGAAAGCCATTCCAGCAAATGATCAGAAAACAGGATGATGACTTAGATATTAAACAACTCCATGGAGCTGATTAAGTCTGCACGCAGCAATCTTGTTTTTCTGGGCACATAAGCATATGCACATAAGGTTGTGTGGGGAAAATTCTCGGTTTAACAACAGAGACAAAACAGCATCGCAATAATGGAGGAGGTGGGGTTTTATAGAAGTGTTGCGAGATGGACTGAGATTTATTTTTAGAGAGTAAAATATTTTTAGAGAAAAAAAACAGAAGTCCAAGTCCAAAAATCAAACCAAGAGCTGTGGTTAATGTAGAACTTCGTAAGAGGTAGCAGCAACATTCATATAGTCCCCTTTCCTGCTTCCATAGTGAGCATCTCCATGGGGAACTTCTGGAGAGAGTCCAGCACAGAGCCATGAAGATGATTAAGTGAGTGGAGCATCTATTGTATGAGGAAAGACTAAGTGAGCTGGGCCTGTTTAGCCTGGAGAAGACTGAGAGGAGATCTGATAAATATGTATAAGTACCTGAGGGGAGAATGTAAAGAGGATAGGGCCAAACTCTTCTCCATAGTGGCCAGTAACAGGATAAGGGGTAATGGGTACAAACTGAGATACAGGAAGCTCCACCTCCAAGTGAGGAAGAACTTCTTTCCTGTGAAGGTGACAGAGCCCTGGAACAGGCTGCCCAGAGAGGCTGTGGAGTCTCCTTCTCTGGAGATCTTCCAAACCCACCTGGATGCCACCCTGTGCCACGTGCTCTGGGTGACCCTGCTTGAGCAGGGGCGGTTGGACTAGACTCTAGATGTCCCTTCCAGCCTCAACCATTCTGTGATTCGGTGATTTAAGGAAGGGAAATCAAAAAGGTAGAGCACAGGCTCTCTCTCTTTTTGCTTCTTCCAACAGCTGAAGGGAACTCCAAGATAAAATGCCTGTGATAATTCAAACCACAGGCTAGAATGAGAATAGGGTTGGATGAGGACAGCCCAAGTTGTTTATCAAGGAAGCAAAGTATTGGTGACTGTGATCCAAAAAGTGACCTGTTAAATACATTCAGCAGATGCATCTGGCAGTAACAAATAAACTTCTCAGCCATCCCTCACTTATGCAGAAAAATGAGAGCATTCTTACCTCTTGATCCAGGCAGGCAACAATCATGGCAATAGGTATTTAGTGTTGAAATGCTCAGTAAGGCATTTTACAGTTTAATATTAAAGGCCAAAGAAACTACAGCATTATTTAACTACTTATGTTTTTAAAAACAATTTTCCATGCTTTAAATGCTTACAATACTTAACACTAATTTTGGCTTTAAATTAAAAGGTAAGAAGGAAGATCTGTCTGATGAAGCAGCAACAGCACAGATCACACTTCCGCTCCATTCTGTGCTTTAATTTGCAGTCATCTTGCTCTGCAGCATGCAGGTGTGACATTAGATATCTATATTACCATGCCCAGTTTTCAGACTCTTAGCATAAGGGGTATATCAAATTGCTTTGGAGAGAAAAGGGGAAAGGGCACTGAAAAAAACATTTTTGGAATGCAAGTGCAATTATATACTCTGAAGTGCTTTCCTCAAAGAAATCTTTTGTCTCCACACTCTCCGCTGCTGATGCCACTGAGCACTCTAGAGAGATGAAGCAAGAACTCACTCTGGATGAGGACAATCAATCAAAATCTTCTCTGGAGCTAGAACTGCTGTTAGGAGAGATCAATATGCACTACTTGTTGATCTACAGCAGTGGGCTCGCAAAGGGGCTACTCAAATAAAATGAGGCATATATGCATATTATCCACTGTGTGGATGTGCACACACTTGTGTGGATATCCATTGACATATTAATTCCAAAAGGTTTCTTCTTATTAATGCATGCACGTATGTCAGCAGACATTGACCAGTATCCCCATACTGCTCTATTAGCCTGAAACTCTGCAAGGAGGGGGAAGGAAAAAAAAAAAGACACAACCATGCACACACAGAGAAGTCAAATATTAATGGAAAGTGGGATTTTTCCTTGCAAAAGCCTCAATAAATATGTCGGTCGAGGGAAAAATAGGACAAAAATAGAAAGCTTATATTGCTGATACCAAAGAAAAGAATGTTTGTGTCAAATCTATCAGAGAAATTGCCATGAATGGTTCATCTGTGTGAAAATATGACCCTCGTAATGCTGCTAAGATCAGCGAGACCTAGAATGATATGTTGAACAAGTGCTGGTTGCACAAGTTAAAAATGTCTATAGAAAGCTTAAATTTACATGTTCATTTTTTTCCCCAACATTTTAGAATCAATAAAGTGAAAAGCATTTTTTTTCAGGATAGTGGATTAATTAGTATATTAATTAATTAGCAAAGTACACCAGTCAGTGCCTTAAGGTAAACTCCTCATAGACTAGATTCAACACTTTCCCACTGTGCAAAATTTTTCAGTTGAACTCATCTCTATTCCCTTAGTTTTGCATCATTTGTGCTTCTGTTTCCCATAGCCTCTACTTTTGCTCTGCTGGACACCCAGTCCATTTGCCAGCCTATGCTACAGCGCTCAGGGCAGGAGAAGTGCACGTGCCTTTAACACCTTTAAGTCAGGAAGCACCTTGCTAGCACTTGGTATACGCGAGGTCTGCTCTGGAGAACGTGTGCCAACTCGGGACTTATTCCCACAAGCAGCACATTCCATTCAGGATCAGTGAAGTAGATACTTCAGCATCAGCTTCAAAAAACGTCTTCCGCAAGTGGAGGCTTGAGGACTGGACTCTCACAGAAGGTCTCCCCAGGGAGTCCAGAAGAGCTTGCATGTACTTAATGCAAGGAAAGCACCTTAAGGAGTGGTCACTGCCTCTACAGCCAAAACATAGCGAGCTCAACTCTCAGCAACTCTACAGAGAAAATTGTGCCAGACTTGAGTCCCTTCTCCATTGCAAGACAATATTGGGCTAAAATAAGTTAATTGTGCCAAAAACTGGCAATGAGTCTGTGTGTCCCCATGGCTTAATCCTCTTCCTGTATTTGTGGTGAAAGAGAGAGACTGCACTGAAGTACTGCTAAGCAAGATGCACCCAGAGAAAAGCCCCCTCTCCCATCAGTAACACCTCCTGCTTATACATTTCATACAGAATCAGGTGGCTCATTTTGCTCATTGAGTTTTGTGCAATTGACCTGTAATCACTTGCTCTATTAGCTCCTGAAGACCTGAAATGTTGTTACTGCAATGGGCATTTATTGCCAAAATATTTCTATATAAATTCAATCAATAAATTTCCTTCCATTTTTTATCAAAAATCTTTAGGTGGAACATGTTTAGCACATCCTAAGAATGCAACATCGAGCACTATTAGGAGAGAACAGTGAGGTGAAAGGGTTTTGTTTGTTTGTTTTAAATGAGAATAATATAAACTGAAGTGTTCTTACTCAGGGCATAGATGCAAACACAAATAAATCATTTCAGGTGAGCATAAATTCTGCTTGAATTGTAAATGACCCTGTTAACAGAAATTACATTGAGGCAGAAGCCCAAGTTCTCTTTTGTACACCCGCTCTTTAGGGCATTTCTCTGATTCTAGCAAACAAATTTAGACTTGAGCTGTAGAAAACCCACAGTCGTTAATGCTCTGCTCATAAATCTTAAATGAGGACATTTTTAACATTTTTAAATGAAAAAGACTCAAGGAATTCACTTGTTTCCTTCTTTTGGAGTTGCTCTGTACATGTGACAAGGGGATAATTTAATTTCTTTAATCTCATCTAGAAGGCCATGTTTAAGAATAACCTGAAAAATAAAAGGGGTTGGGTTTTCCACTTCCTTCTCCAAGCTCATAGTCCGCATGAACATTTATTTACCCCTTAGTATAGTCCTTCATGCAGAAGGCTTGAATTTATGGAATGAGCATTTGGAAAAAGCAGGATACGCTGACAGAGGATCCGTGTGGGGAAGTCATTTGTTTTGTTTTTTACTAAAAAGAAGGGGGAAAGTAAAGCACACACACCACCCAGATCATCTAAATCTCACATTTAGGTGGGTGTCTCATTCACAAAGTCCAGTCCAATAGCTGACCTGCTTTGAAATTGAAATCGGTGTCAGGACCTATGCCTGGTAGGGCAGCATAAATTTAGAACAACTCTATTGACTGTGGAGTGGTTAAATTCGCATGTATCAGTGATTAGAAATTGGTCTGTAATACATTAATTTCTTAACCATTTCACAGGGATAAATCTCCTCCACAGCGGTCAATTATTTGCTGTTGCCGGTGTTACGGCTCCCAACTGCTTCCCTCATCCTAGAGGGTTAATTGTACACAATAAAGATAAAACAACATGAGATCTTTCAGCTGCCTGAAAACTTTAAGGAGAAAATTATCAAAGCAATTCTGTCCCAAGTAACCACTTGCAACTTGGAAGATTACAGCTTCTTAACCAAGACATGTAAAAATTTGTTTTAAACTGTGGAAATGTGAATTGTTTCAAAGAAATGCCCATAATGACTGCAGAAGACTAAAAAATTAGTAGCAGAAAGTATACTTTACATAGCAGCCGAATCCCGCAAGATTTTTAATCAAATAACTCAGTAACTCTTTAATCATATTTAAGGGTTGTCTAAATGCCAGGCAATTACAACTCAAGGGAGACAGAATAAAAACCGTGGCATAATTAATATTCAAAGTAGCTGCTAATTTGTCCATTTATTTGCGGCTCATGCAACTTCATAATAGAGTTTGCCAGACTAACCTGTTTGGCTAAGCACCCCTGGTGCCGGCAGCGTTATTAAAGCAAACAATTCATTCCCAGCGCATCCTTCTCGCGAACTGCTAAAGCTGAGCAAACCCACGCTTGGAGCTCCGACGCTCGCACCCAGCAGGGTCCACTTTAAAATAGAAAAATCCCATTGATTGCATGAAACTCAGGTCTCATTTTTGCCCATCGATTCCCCTAGTGACCTTCTGCAGCATCAAAGCCCGGAACGAACCCCGCCTGACCCCGACTTTATGTGCATTATTATATTGAGAGACAGGAGCTACTTACAGTCCATGCCATTGTCTCCGTAGATGTGGAATAAAGTATTCTAGAACTGCTCCTGCAGAGAACACCTCATGCACTCGGCATTTCCTCTCCTCTGTCTCTCCTCTCCAATCTTAAAATTCTTCTCTTTGCTGTGCTGAAGGCTTTTTTTTCCACCACCCCCCCTACAGTGGACAGCTCAAATGAGCAACTTCAGACTTTGACTAATACTCACATAACTCTCAGTAAACAACATCCTTCACACAGATCTATAACTAATAATAATGCTCTTTATTAAGCTCTCCTGTGAAACAATATGTCTAATAAAAGTTGCTCTCCATGCCATTTTAATTATAATAAATCACCTTCATTATGATGCATACTTCAATATAACATGCCTAATGCTTAGCTACCTAGGATACTACAATAATGAGGACAGAGAGTAGGCACATCTTGAAGAAAGTTATTTACACATACTGAAAAATTCTACAATACCCTACTGCTTTGCAACATGAATTTCAACAACTTTTATCTTACCTTACTGTTTATAACATCACAGCTGAGAAGAAAAAGCCCCCTGAAAAATGCTGTTTACACAAATAACAGGACCCTGAATATATCCACTAGCATGGAAAAAATAAGTCCTTGCAGTGCAATCATTTCTCTATAAATGTATAAAAGTATTTTACCACCCTGTGCAACAAATCAGTGATGAGACTATAGGCTGTTGTGCACCGGTACCTAGGGATTTCATGTCAAAGTCAACTTCCTTGGCAATCCCCAGGGAACTGCGCTGTGCACATTCTCATGAAAGGTGTGAAAATCTGATTTTCTAAAATGGATCAGTAATTCTCTATGAAGGGGAAAAGGATCGATAAATCTTTGCTAAGTAGATTGTAAAGGAAAAATTATTCTTTCAGTGACAGTACATTAGGATCCTCCAAACAATCTCAATAAACTAAAGACATAGCATTTCTCCACCAGCTACTTTTGACTTCTGATATATTTTTGTAATCTCAGATCATTCTGCAATGCACATACATTTATATTTGCTAAGCAATGTTCCATGTTGATCTTGATTTATGAGTATATGCCATTATAATGCTTGGCTGTGAGTAGAAAAAGAAAATTATTAGCTGCTTGTAACCTGATAGATGTGATACAAGGAAATGTCATTACACCCATGCACACATATATGTTTGTCTCTATATCACTCTCTCTCTCTCTCTGTATCTACACAGCAACTATTCCATACTCTTTCTATATATACAAATATTTACTACACTATATTTATAAGAATTTTTGTACCTGCACATGTAGAGCCACATATTCAGGCAGTGAGAGTTAATTATAACACATATAGCAACTATAACTCTACTAGGTACATAACTCTGCCAGGTGCTTTACAGACATGAAAGATGTTCAGCCAGTTCCGGCAGCAGCACACACCACTGGCATTTCCATTTTCAGAGCAGATAGCCACCTTGTGCTTGAACACACCAGTTTCTGCATACACGCTGAAGCAGCATCTGCCTGAAGACAGCACGATGATATGGACTACACTGAGGCAGCCCAAACATACTGCCAAGGCAGACGTGGGTGTCACACGCACACACACAAATTCGTCTGCTCTCTTTACGCAATTCCTTTCTGCTGTCGCAGAAAGCAAGAAAACCCAGCCAGAAGCGTCTGCAGCGGTGTTGTTTCTGCAGCACGGGCAATATGCACAGTGTGGGCACTTAAATGCCCAGTGCAATTCTAAATACCAGCGCTGGTATGAAACAAAACACGTTGGGCTGCATTTCTGTTCCTGGTGCTCCGACGCAGAAGGGTGCTGGGTGGCAGTCTTTGAAGGGAGGCACGATGAGGACAGGTCAGAGAGCTTTGACCCTTCCCCAGTACTGAAAAAAGAGAGAGGAAGGAATCGGTGTCCAGCTAGCTAGAGACATCCATGGTCTGGATTGTATGCAGGCAGGTAAAATTTCTCCAATTTCTCCCATCTCCACCACCAGCCCCTCAAAACAAGAGGCTGGAATAAGTAGACTTGCAGTGGAAAAAAAGACAGAAATAAAAGGGAAGAATTAAAAGTGGCACACCAACCCCTGACCAAGTCAGCTCATAAGCCAGTTGGGAGCTAGAGCTAAGCTCTTCTGGACTACTGAATCTTGTTTTTACCAGCAAGTATCCTCCAAAGCCCCCCTAGGGCTTCTCAGACTCATGCATTTTGAACCATCGGAACTTCTCAAGCACTTGACACAAGCCAGGAGGTTCCCTAACAGCCCTCCAAGGTTGGGCAGGGAACTGCTGAAGGCCCCTTACTCACATATGGACATGGGTCCACAGTGGTGCTGGGACAGGGTTTCAAAGGTGGAGGCTTCATCCACTCCAGCCTGATGCGACCAGCTCAAAGCCACACGGGAAGCGAGTGCCAGGTTAGGCCTTCCCTCCTGCTCTGAAGGCACAGGGCACAGCACACCCTTATTCACACACGCATATATCCCAAATAATTTTTACATCATCTCAGAAAAATATCAAATTGTCCACTTCATCTATCGGTTTTCAAAAATAACATCTTAATCAAAGCCAGACCACGGACACAATCAATCTCACTGCAGCTCCACAAATCAGCATTACAGAAACAAAAAAATGAGAAGGGCCCAAAACTGGCTTCCAAGAAGGCTCCTCCTGCCTCCCCAGCTGAAGAACGTTCTGTCTTGCTAAGGCAGCAGTGCAGCATCCACCATGTAAGCGAGGTCTGAAGGCTGTATTTGGAGCTATATCTTACTGAGTAAATCCCAGTCTTTCTTATATCAGTGTGCCTCCTGCAATGAAAATCTATTCCTCACACAACACCTGTAGCTGTTGGTGTTCCCTTTGTTCTTCAGAAAAGGCTTTTTTAAATTTAGTTCACACTAATTTTTCCTCAAACTATTCCCGCTTTTTTGGGAGGGGGGGGCTGTAGTTTCTCATCTCCTTTAGTACTTTAATATTCATAGGTCATTTAAATTTTATTTTAACAATACATATCCTGTTTAGTCCCCTTTTAAAACAATTTTAAATTACCCATTTTTGCTTTGGGCAATTGTGCCCTTTCACAAACCGCATATTGAAGCTAGAGACAGAATAGCACACAACAGTTACTACACAATAAAATCGCAATCACAGGACTGTGCCCAGCTGGAAGAGTTTGCATAATGGTCAACACAAGTCAGAGTTATCTATACGCACCCCTTTGAGATTGGCTATCTATTCCTCATCTGCACTAAGGAAATCAGATACTAAACAGTAGGATCTCAGTTTACAGATGCTGTCGATTACAATGTCTAAACACCAAAGGACATTAGTATTAAAAAAAAAAATCAATGTTTGTAACTTAGCATGAAGTATCAAGTCCTGCACCTATTGAAACATAAAATTTCTATGGTTTTAAAAGGAATCAGCCAGCAAATCCAGATGGATATTTACCATCAATAGCTCCAGAAGCCAAGACGTTCTTTTGATTTGTGTCATAAAATATCCATTCTAAGTTATGCCTGTGGTGCAACACATCAAAATTAATTTCACACCGAGTTTTCCAAAAGCTTAAAAAACAAACAAAACAAAAAACAACAACAAAAAACTTTCAACTATCTACTAGGGTAATATTCTTAACAGAATATTTGGCAAGCACTGAGTAAAGGAATACGTTAATTGAATTATATTCTCCAGAACCCCTACATAAATGTTACATTTGGTACTACAGATGGACACGTGCAAAATTCCAGGATACAATTCTGTAAATGCCTAGAAAGTTTCAGAAAGGAACTGTTCTGTATCGCAGAGGTAAAAATCGCGTTTGGATTCAAAGGCACATTACACTCATGCCAACACGACTAGACAATGTGAATTTTCAAATGAAATTATAGATTAACCCTCTCTAGTAAGGGCTGAACAACTTACTGCCCCTCTTAACATCATAAAATTTCACCTGACTTCTGCAAAATAAAAAAAAGCCCTACTCAAAACTTTGTATGCCACAGTTCATCACACAGCACAGTGCTTGCTCAGAATTTTGATTTCCAAAGATAATAAAAAGTTTTGATGTTTTGAAAATAAACTTTTTTTTTTTTTTAAGATAGAAGAAATAGGGATTTGCTGCTTCTCTTCAGAACGTTTTTGGCCACCACCTCCAATTTGTCTGCACTGGAAAAAAAAAAAGAGCACTTTTTAGGAGTTTTCCTTCCCATTGGGCCAAAACAGGAAAGGGAAAAAAAGATTTAAAGGGTAGTTTTTAACTTTATAAAGACAAATAGAAAAAAAATAACCTCTTTTTGGTGGGTGCCAGATTTTACTATTTCTTATTTAACAGAAGCAGAAATGAAAAATGGGTTCGAGAGACTTAGAAAAATTATAGGTAAGCTGCATGAAGAACCAGAGACAGACAGATGGGGAGAAGACATCCTGAAGTGAATTAAGTTCAACTGTAAACACAGCAAAACAACGAAGTGAGGGATGGAGAAACACCGTTTCCGTACTCTCCCCTTTTACTTACGTTTTGCAAATGGATTCATTGCAATCCACTCTTAAGCCGCCCATTCTTTGATTCATAACTAACCCCCGTTAAGAAAAAGCCACCCCTCCCCCCCAAAAAAGAGGGTTGAGTTCAAACATTTTTCAGTGCAGTGCTACTGTCACCCTGAAACAGCACAGCTACTTCTGTAACAACATTTTTAAATAGCAATCATAAATAGAAGAGTCTAGGAACAATACTTCTAAGGGTTCTCATTTTTCACAGCCACCTCGGTTTTAGGAACCACACCAACATTTTAAAATATCTTACCTACTTCCCCCACCTCAGATTTCCCTCCTTAAATTCCTACAGATGTCCATGGCATGACTTGAAAGTGAACCTGTATTTTGGATATTAAATTTACATTTGAGTACAGTGCTTCCTGTATTATTACTGCTAACAGAGATACTGAACTTATTAAAAGACACAGTGTGGGCATGAACCAACAAACCTAACAAGGAAGTGTTCAATAAACATCTTTCTAGGTCACTTAAGCAGATGCTCTTAACAACCAAAAACTTGGTCACTTACACAGGTGATTTGGTTTACAAGAAATACCAGAGCAGGCCACAACTCTAGAAAACACCCCTTTCAAAGTCCCAGGAGACTACAGATTGCAGATTATCCTTGCTGAACAGCCCGACATCACAAAGCATGTGCTTTTTCCATATTAACTTCCATTAGACTTCACCACAAACCTGCTTAGGTATTTGAGGACTCTCCTGCTTAATCCTGATGAATGTTTAAAATCTGATGATTCAGACCATTGCAATTAAAGTTAGTTCATCACTGATATCAGCTGAAGAAGGTTTATTGTATCGTGGATGCAAGTTTAAGCAGCAATTAGAATTTTCACCTGCTTTTTTTTCTTGACCAAAAAGTCATAATATCCATATTTTAATTAAAACAAATACTGTTAGTGCTTCCACAATGCTGCATGCTAGACAACAAACTTGCAGGCCACGTTTGCACTACGTTCAGCTGATGCTAATGAAGGCCATTTTTACAGGCATTTGAGCCTAGAAATAACAATTTTTGTCTTGCTCAGTTGATTACCCAAATTAGCTTGGAGGTATGTAGAAAATTACACCGGCCCTTCCTTCCCCTCCATTTATTTGTGCCCAACGTGCTGGCGCTCCAGACCGAATCCACAAGAAGCGGTTGTGATCAGTCAGCTGTGCCCCTCTGCTGAAAGGCCACCCAGGTCCTTCTCCATGAGCACGATCGCTCCTCCCCAGCTAACAATGAAGAACCTCAAAAGCCATAAATGAGAAAGATCAGCAGAGAGAAAGATTTTTCAATCTTTTGTCTGTGTCTGCTCAGAGAAGCTCGAGTTTCGCAGATGGCTCTCAGGAAGGAGACACTTGCGCCCCATGAAGGCCACCAATTACAGGGCAATAGCCCTGCTGCAGCCGGGCTTCTAACACACTAGGCACCTTGGGCAATTGAAAGAGGAAAGAGATGTTGGAGATTTTGTAACACTGCAAATAAACATTAACTTTTGTTAGTTACCTAGCATCCCACCCACCACTGCCTGGCTGATGCATCATTTAAGGGCAGAGAATCCAAAGGGACTGAATGTGAAAGATGAAGTGTTTCATTCAAAAAATAAAACACCATTGGTAACAACTTCAAACTTCCCACCCTCCGCCCCCTTCCTCCCCAAGAACTGCAATTCTGAGCTGCAGCATGAAAACCAGGATGCACTGGTTTTCAGGATTTCCAGGATTGGCTATAGACCCAGGCTGTTTCAGCTTGCTTTACTGTATTGACCAAGCAAAGCAAGCAGAGGGCACAAAAGGAGAAAAGTAAGTTTAAAAAAATACTTTTAGAAGAGAGGAAAAATCCAAGTAGTGCTGTGGCTAGCAGGAATGCGGTTAATGCAAAGAGTTTAACAGGCAGGGGATGTACAAGGAGAATTGCTTCTGCAGAGCAAAGCAGCATCATAACACACCTCCATATTACTTGATGCAAAAGGTTGACAGGTCTTTTAAATATTAAGGGCCATGTTCTACTCTAGCTCCATATATGATACTCCCACTAATGTGCTCTGTGTGAAACACCCACTGACAAGAGCAGAAAACAGCCCCTGGCATCTTTTAGAATTAAAGAAAAAAAAATATTTCAATAAGTTTACTTAATCCATCACACTGGCAGACTTGAGCATTAGCTCCTGTGATAGCGCTGTCAATGTTTGGTCAAGCCTAAAAAAAACCTTCAAGCTTAAGCAAGTTTTGACACACCACAGAGGCAGAAGCTCAAGATGGCAACTGTAAAAAGTAAATAAACTTTTAAAAGGCAAAGAGAATAAAGGATTAAAGGATAAAGAAAATTATTTTCCCTCTTTATATCAACTTTTTCCCCACAGAAGCATGAATTTCTGAAAAAGAAACCCTGAGCCTGGCAGTCTGGGTGGAAAAGAAAAAAGCAGAGACGAGTTTGAGGGAAGAGTGTAGCTCCTCACCCTGCCAGGGAGTTTTGCAGTGACTTCAGCGTGTGGAGGGCATACGAACCTTTTGACCATGTGGATAGCCCGGAATAACTCAAGCCAAAGATTTTACTCTGTATCACCTCATCTATATCATGTAAAGCATGGATTTGAGTGAGAGCAAGTATTTTGTTGTCAGATGTCCAGCCTGAGCTTTATCAAACCATTTCTGCAAGCAAGTACGAGCTCTGCTAAAACCTTCCCCCTTACTCTCTTCTACCTCCACATGCTGAAAGGGAACAGCTTTTTGACCAGAAATCTCTGCTTTTTAGGGTTTTTTTTTTTCAACTTTAATTTTTGTTTTGTGATCACAAAAGGCCCATGCACATTCACCCTGGGATTCTGTTGGCTTTGTGGCTGCCATTCTGGGGCAGTGTCATTGGCTCTCTAGGATACCCGGGGAAGTCCTCATCGTAATTGCAAATGGATATATGCAAATACTGTCTAAAAATGGAAACTGTCTAAAAGTGAGCCAGTTATGAAATATTATGTTCCATCTTCACTGTCAAGCATCATTCAGTGCTGTACTGGGGGGATTTCTATATTGGAGAAACTGGTATAAGGCCTGGCGGACAGTTTAGCTAGGCAAACCTATTGCAGGGAAGCAAATCCTACAGGGTACAAGCCATTAATGCTTAATGTTAGTATCTAAAAAGATTTGAAATAGACAATACAACTGTATTGCTGTTGTGCAAAGGAGGCAGTTCCACAAAAGCAACAGGGTAGAGATGTGGGTAGCTGCTGGACAGCATTATACAGGCTTTTTCCCCTCCCTCCTGGATATACTCGTATGCTTTACTTAGAGCAGTAAAATCACCTGAGCACAGAAAGCATTTGTCCACAAAGGTTAAAAATACGTAATGACTAGCACTACAGGAAACTGCTTCTAAACAGGCTGTTCTACCTCTATTTCTTTTTTCTAATTCAGTGCTGGGCTGACTTACTGGCACCCGCCACTTTAGCGCACGAGCAGTGACAAAGCAGAGCAGTTGTCATGGTCTACTCCCTCCTCATTAAGTTGCTTTTTGGGATGAACTCCATCTTCCTCACCACAATCTTTCTTCCCTGTGTAGTCACATCAATCTCTCCTTGGATTGCTATTGAGGAAAAGCAATTGTCCAGACATGGAAGTTACATGTAGCTCTGAATGGAGCAACTTCCCAGTGTTCATTATAATCAATGGAGTCTCTTTCATTGACTTCTGTAAGAGATGGATCAAAGCAAGACCCTTTCTTTAACGTCCCTCTGAAAGAATTTCGCCTCAAAATGCCGAGATGCTTCCTGCAAGGAAATCTACAGAGATTTCAGGCAGAATCCAGTTTTCTGTTTCACAGGTTCAGATTAAATGAATCACCATCTGTGGCTTTCCCATGTCAATTCCAATTGTGGCTAATATTGTGTAAGACAAAAAAAAAAAAAAAGTAGGAATAGGATGCCTGCATGCATGTCAGCATGCATGAGGGGTGCACCAACACTTTCATTTGAATTCATTCTGAGTTAGTAACTTCACAGTTTTTGACAGGTGGAATGTTTTGGAAGACACTGAAAGAGGCTTGAAAATGTTTTGGGAAGAAGAAAATACAAAGACACGGCAAAACAATTAAAATAATCCTAAGGTTATGCACAGAAAATAAGTCACCTGAACTAAACTTTTCAGTAAAGCACCAGAAAGACTGAAGCAACACCAGGCCTGATTTGAGCCCACTGAAGTCAGTGGGGGAACTGAGCACTTAAGCATCCACGGACTCTGAACAGATTGCAATTGCAAACCCTGCCGGTAACTCTAAACAAGTTTCAGCACTGCATGAACCATCACAGCTTTTAAAATCATAACTCGGTATTAGTAGAGGATCTCTCATTTGGACCACCGAGATCTCTGCTTCAAAAAACACACATCCCTTCTCATGCCCCTCTGCTCACATACATGGTCTCGTTGAGCCCAATGAGACAATTCCCATGAGGAGAGCCCATCTTTGGAAAGAAGGGGTTTACTCCATCGTACAGGACACTGACGTCCTAAAGCAGGAATGTCTGCTTTAGCAACCCTCTGCCACATGCAAGTTTCTTACTACTAACTTACAGTTTCTCCTTCTCCAGGCTCTACCCACTATGCTAGAAAGGGAGGGAGGGGAAAGGAGAAAAAGGGAAAATCAAGGATTTAAGCAAACTGACAAGTTAAGTATATAAATTAAGTATATACACTCTTTACAAACACGATTCTAATAGTACATTTAAATTATATCTTGCACTTTTATGGCATCCCTATGGGGCTCATTTTTTAAATAAATGAATGAAAATGCCGGGAAGACACCACAGAATTCCTCCCATCCCTACACTAGCTTAGCTAGTTTTAATGTCTAGGACACAGCTGCAAACTACAGCTGTTTAAATGACAACTATTGTTCACTGCATGATATTTGGTGAAATAAATGCTGAAGTACAAAATCCATTAGTGCCACATATACCACACACTACATTTGCAAAGGCTTAGTTCAGGGAGGAGGGAAATTCCTCTCCCTAGATAAATACAGCTTTAAAAGGTTTTATTATTATTATTATTTTCTTTCAACAAAACATCTATTTTTTTGGAACATCTCTATCTGCTGGTATCCTGAAACTCAATGAAATACCTCAAGGCAAGTACTTGTTTGCTATTTCCTGTTGGAACAGCGCAAGAATGTTTTGTGTTATATGAAGCAAGCAGCAATGACGGCAAGAACACGGGGTGCCTTCACTTCCTTGGGGGAAAGAGAAATTCCAGTATGTATTTAATATAAATTTATATGCTGTATAATTAAAAAGGCATCGCAAGGAGAACAACAGGCACTGATGAAAACTAGTTTTTCGAAACAGGGGAAGGAGGAAGGCACAAGAAACAACAGGAATTTGTACCAAAGCGCAATGGAGGGGAGTCAGAGGTGCAGTACTGATCTATCCCAACAGAGACTACTGAAGAGCAGGCTCCAAATTCAACCTCCTATAGGCTATAGTGACCAACCAAACCAAGCCATAAGGGAAAATACAGCAGATCCCATTTCTTTGTGGCCTTTTCCAAAGCAGCTCACAAAACAATTGTGCTACCACCTGGCATAGGGAAATGTTGGCCTGGGTTCCTGGAAACTGAGTAATAGCTACTTTGGATGATGATAGCTTCTTTTTGCAATGCTTCATTTGCTCTATAATCCCAAGGTGTGAAAGAATCAGGCCAATTATATTGAGTGCAAACACACACAAAGAGAAGCATCATGTGCTTTAGAGAAAAGAAAAATTCTTAGTGTATTTATGAATGGACTAGCTTGCCTCTGAATGAAAATTCATATGCAGTGAATAAAAGCAGTTTAAGAAAAGCTATACACTCATTCACACTCAGTAAAACTGTGATTACTTCTTTTTCCCTTCATGAAATAGGCTGCTACTCCTCTAAAGTCAATTTCCAAGAGCCTCAGCTTATGAATGTGAACCTGGCAAATAACTCCCCCTCCCATAAAAACATTCAAACCAAAAATCTATTTAGACAAAAGGCCCAGTTTCCCTACTGCCTTGTGCTATGGCGGAAAAGAAACACTTGTCTGCTACAGTAGTGAGAAATAACAACTTCAGAGAGTCAAACACATGCTGAAATGTTTCAGTTGAAATCAAACTCTGAGAAATTTTTTAAATGTTTTCAACACATCAGCATGAAGCATCGACCTAGTTGGAATCACTTAGATCCAAAGCAAATGCACTGATTGTTTTCACAGCATGCTTTTCTTCCTCAAGCTGCAACAGGCACACTGGCAACTGCTGTTCGGAAAGGTTTTCAGCCCCCTGCCTTGGTCTGCTGTAGCCTCTGACACGATCAATACCAGGGTTAGAAGGCAGAGGAAGCCAAGGAAAGATTAGGAAGATGAGGTGAGTGACAGAATTACCTTGCAGGATTTGTTCTCCCTTGCTCTCACCTTGAGTCTTTTTCTCTGCAAACAACGATGGAAAACGATCTTGATGCACGTGCTCTGAAAGGGGACAGGGGCGATGGGGAGACAGTGTGGTCTCTGCATACTGTAGTTCAGAAATATCTGCTAATAGGCACGATAAAAGCTGTTGAGAAGCTCGCAGAGAAACAAGGCTGCAGCATTCCCCTTTAATCTTTCTACTGGATCCTGTGCCATCTGCAGACATCTCTGCTCCAGCCCAGCCTGCAGGGACCATCACCTTCCAACCAATCGCCCTCCCAGTGTGTAATGTCAGGGAGCATTTCAGACACCAGGCCTGTCATTTAATATGCCACTGCGTTCAATGTTTTTGCTGCAGTGTTACAGAGCTTCTAGCAGCTCCTGCTTGTTCAGGTGCCACATTATTAAAGAATCTTTACTGTAAGGACAGGTCGTGTTAAAGTGCACACAATGGAGAGTGAGATTTTAAGCCCTTTAATGGGGATACTATGCTGTTCTGCTGCTTTATCCACCACCAGGTTATGGAGATAGTTGACTTAACTCAAACTTACTGCAATAGCGTGAGAAGGGGGCAAAAGGAAACAGGGCTCTCCAAGGGGAATTACAGGAGGGAGGACAGGCCCAGTTTAGGCCACCATTTGTTTGCTCTTTTCAGTTAAGCGCACAGAAGAAGCCCAAGAGGAAAGCGTATTTTGGACATTAACAGCATGCGGCAGTCAGAATATCGCTGGGATTCAGTCAGTCCACATTTATATTTTAATACGAGATAAAATAGGAAGTGGAACGGAACAGAAAAATCCAGCTACTTTCCCCTTTAATGACATGAATTTTATATACTTAAGTGCTCTATAGGACAAGCAAACAAACAACTTACTGTAGATTATGCAGACTCAAGCTCCATACGTCACTCCAATCAAGACAGGGCTGCTTACATGCATTGCGTAGCCTTGTGCATCGGCCACATCGCTGTGGTCATGGCATTAACCCCATCGTAGACATTTTGTTTCTAAAGGATTAGAAAAGTCATTTGTTCTGTGCCTAAGAGCACAGCCTTTGTGTAATTCTTTACATAAAGACTATACCCAGAAAGATGGAGAGAAATTACACTTCAGACACAAGGGAAAACCCAAGTTGGAAGGCAAAGGACAAGCCCTCCAATCTGCAGAGTGTTTTAGAGCAACTTCCATCATCTTGAATGTGAGCAACGGAAGCTGGATGGTTCGGTCTCTGGACACACTCTTTGGCATTCCTGCATCTCTGTTCTGCATTTCACCCAAACCGCACCTGGCCAACCACCTCTGGAGTGGCACCTGGCCTTGCTTAACACCAAGTATCCGCCGAGCTTTCAGAGGAAAATCACCTGAAGGTATCAGGAGATCAGACACATGAAAAACTGACTTGCTCAATAACCATTCTGCGATGTTCAGAGTCAAGAAACTCCTCTTAAGACCCTTAGGCAAGCGCACAGGAGTAGGATACAATATCCTATCTCCCTAGGAGAGTGCATCAACACAGCCTTATATATTAGTATTTGACCCATCTCAGTGGAAGTTGCACAGAACAGGCCGCAAAGGCATATATAAGAGCCTCCAGGGTCTCTGGCATCCCTTGGCTTTTCCTTGGGGGAAAGGAAATTTCTTCCAATCCACATATAGGATTGCATTGCTGAAGTTTAAGCATCTATCGCCATCAGTGAAGCAATCCATGAGGAAACACCACTGCTGGAGGCAGAGACCAAGGCCTCCTCTGTGACTCCCTGAGGCCAGACAGGCCCTGCTTCACCGTACAAACTCCGGCCCTGCCGGTCACATCTCTTACAGACTGGCAGGGGTAGCTGAAGCGAGCACAGGCACTGCAGCACTACGAGGACGCTGGCTGCAGCACTAACTCCTGTCCTCGGCCTTTTCTCTTCTTTTGCAATAACTTTATTTCACCTGCCCCAGGCTTCCCAGCAGGTCCACTCTGCTCCCCCACCACTACCCCATGGCACGACTTAACTTATTTATAAAGCAGCAGGAGAACCCACCCAACCCCCCTAAATTTGCTTTGCTTCTTATCTTGTATAAGGGAGGGAGGGGGACACAAAAAAAACGCACCATCGCCCTCCCTACCACCAACCTCACCACACACACACTGGCTGCAAGAAGCCTCTTATCAAGTTGCCATCGACACTTCAAGAGATTCTTGACATGAGAGAGGAAAAAAATATATATATATTTATTCAGTCTCATGAAGCTGCGGGCTTTTCTTTTGGGGAAGGAGTTCCCTATAGACTAGGCTGTGGCTTAACAGTGTTGTTCATGATGAGGCAACATGTTTGGTAATTGTGTCACACTGACATCTGAGGTTTTGATTAATCCCTGCTCGGAGCAAGCGGCAGGTTTCACACAGGTCAGAGTAATTCCTCCCAATTGCACCCACCTGTCTGGCTTTTGGGGTGTATGCCCTGTTTTTGTGTTTGCTTTACAATGACCATGATTTTCTAGACCAGTAATATATTAAGCAGATGACAGACTTAGCAAAAAATCGGTCCACTGGGATGTTCAGGTTAAGATGATCCTTTGGAATGAGAGACTTACTGTCTTAAAATTATTCAGAGAACATGTACTCACACTGCCATTTGAGAAATGCTTGTGTTTCCATATTACCCTGCTAGTAGCCCATTTAATCACCAGACTCAAAATTCATCTCCCCTTAAAAAGTATAAAATATAACTCAGTCTTATGTGGAGGACTACTGCAAAGTGTGGTCTTCCATTAAACCCCTCAAAATGATGCCATGCAGGTAGTTAATCAGTTCAGAGGCCTTTCTGCACAGAAGCAAGTTTCAGAACAAGAAATAAGAACCCTAATTTTCAGAAACTGTTCAGTTGTTCTATAGATGTTAATTGGATTTTTTTTTAACTTGTAACTACATCATCAAAGACAACTCATCAGAACTGCAGATTCACAGCAGAATTTTTTTTGATAATTGTTGCAGATTCCCATACAACACAAAGACAGAAACAAAGACCAGCATCAAGAAGTAGCATCAGTGTGAGAAGCATTCGAGTGGTGATGAAAATGGAAAGAGCAAGTCTGTAGCTAAGCACCTTGCTTCATGCAGCAGAAACGCCACAAAGTCCTCTGGGACCGAAGTCAGAGTTGTGCGTCCACATACCAGAGGGTCATGCCAGAGGGGCACAACCTTGATGTGTGTCACATGCTGACAACATCACATGGCCTCAGTAGGAGGGATCTTGCACCTCTTAAGGGCTTTCAACCCCAGCTACTTTGTCACAGCACCAGCACTGATGTAGCCTTCACTGAATCTCCCATCTTATCCCAAACTTTCATGGTGGCACCGGACATCCAGGTAAGAACAAAGGTGGTACCTTTAAGCAGCTATGGCTGCCTACAAGGATATGGGCACTTCTAGTTCTTCTTTGCTCAGTAAGCCTCTGAAAGCATGTGAAGAATGGAGAACTTTTTACTGTTGTGAAAAAAATCTAATAAAAAATTAATGCTGTTCATTTTAATCTTGGACAATCTTTCTTACAGTTCCACTTTATTATTACCACATCATTACCCATCCTAGCAAACCCAGCATCAGAAAAATCAACACCTTCAATTTCACACTACCGCTTTGCCCAAAAGAACAAACAGTAAAACATGTTACAGCAGCTATTGCTGATAACTGATAAAAACTAACTCCCTGCAGATACTGTTCTGTGTACATACATACACTGAAGAACTTACTGCAGAGAACTACACAGCCAAATTTTTTAAGCCTATTAATTCTCAATCTAGGAGAACCTCATTGCAGGCTTTTTTGTTTTATGACATTTGGCAAGTTCTGCAACTAGGGCATTTCAAATTACACAGTCAGAAGACCAGAGGCCTCAGTTCGCTAGCAACTTCTTTGTGCTACCCAGTACTATAATCACTGTAATACAGATTTGTTTCTCAGGTACTCTTCCTGTATGATACTGCTACTTTCCCTGTTATTTAGTTCCTGCAAGAACCACAGAGCAGTCAAACTTTGCTTTGAAAAATTTGCTATTTTCATGGCTTTTTTTTTTCTTTTTTTTTAAATCTCACTTTTTTGGGGAGGAAAACCTATATCCTCAGATAGCAAACGATTTGGACAAAAACAAAACAAACACCACCACATCCACCCACACCAAGAAAAGCAATTGCAGTGGGGAGGAAGGGGAAAGATGAATAGTTTCTGACCCTCAGACATAGTCCTCAACTTTGGTGCCTTAAGTCACTTTTTATTAAGCCAAAATATGACAGGTTTTGAGAATTCATTTTGAATTTTCTGGGAATTAACCTGCCACCTAAAGTTCTAAAAATAGCTTTTTTAAAGTGTTTGTTTTACAGCTGCTACATAATGAAAGGCACAATTCACACCTGCTAACGTAGAAGTTATTTAGAAGAGTTCAATAATATACTTCCTCGTCTTAAGTCAATAGAGAGAAAAGAGGCTTGAGTCAATGGCTCAGACTTCAGCAGCTAACTTCTAGATGCCCAAGTCAGAGAGGAATGCCATGCCAGAAATTAGACATTGGAATACACACAAAAATACATTAAAAATCTAACCATAATTATAGGTTGGAGTAGGAAACTGAAAGTTACAACATTTATAAAACATGCATCTAGAAAACTCAGGAGTTCTTTAAAAGTTCCCCCAAATTAAGTATATGCTTGTTGACGAAGTGTGCCACGCAGTTCTCCCTCTAAGATGTCCAATAGCACATCCCTATTCCAAAAAAAAAAAAAAAAAGTAGTTTTATTCTCCAAATCAAAGTATTTAAAAGTGAATTAATACTCTGATTTGGAGATGCTTGCAATGACTTAAAATCCTTTCCATCAACATTAGCTACATACTAATCCCTAAAAATTGAGATAAGTGCCGATTTCTATTTGTGCCGCAACAATCTTTTTTTTTCAGATGTGAATTGCAAGCTTCTGAGATGCCAGCAAAAAGACTATCAAAACGTATTTAAACGTGAGCTTTAAAAGAAGCCTTTCTCTCTTCAAGACTGAATCAAGAGGTTATGGCCTTATTACATTAGAGCAAAGATTGCAAGCATCCCAAAACTCACATCACTGTGGAGGTTTCCGTACAGCCAGGATCCTAGATGAGTGCGTGTTTCAGTTTATGGATTGGTATAACATAAGCGGGAGTGCACAAGTGTAAATCTCTGGAATGTTCTGCAGAAATTAATGCATTATTTGTGTTTATTCCCATATGATTTTCTGCTTCTGTTTGGGCAACTCAACAGTGATGATCAAAAAGCATTTGCTGAAACTGCCACAGGTGCTTATGTGTATCTATAGCCCACGGAGCACAAAGAGACAAGGTCTGTGCGACGTCTACTATGAAGACTGACTTCATCTGCCTGTTTTAGAAGTTAGGCCACATTCCTGCAAAAGACTGAAACATACCCTTAATTTGAAGGCCTCTGACTTTGGTAAGGCTTTCCTCATGCTGGTGTAACTTAAAAATACTAGACTATTTGACTAGAAAAAAGCCATTGAGGCAGATCTATTGTGGCCTCACAGTACTTTTGAAATTTGCAACTCTGAAAACTTGTCAATGTCACAGGGTCATACTTTACACATATTTCAATAAAATGTGCATGCATAAATATTAAGATAGTTCAGAGAAATATTAAAACACTGTATTAAATAGGGTCCAAAACATGTAAATTTGTGAAATTTATCAGTAAACTTCTGGGGAGTGTTCCTGTCTCATCTAAAGCCATGACCAGTTACTGTAAAGTGCAGGTACTGCCACAAACAGCATGAAGGTTGAGGGAGAGTTCTGCCCAGAAATGTTCCTGTCTTCACGTTTTGGGTTATTACCTTTAAACTAACTTCATGGTACCTGTTGGGAATTAGTTAACACATTGCTCTTTGAGGGTAGACGCTCTCCACATTCTCAGTCCATCAAGACCCATTATAGCAGAGTCTCAAATCGGTCCATCTTCTGCCCTGACTTTCTGCCCCCATAACCACCTGGTATCACACACAGAATTTACAGTAATGACTACATTCCTGTTGACTTCACTGAAGCCGGGATTTCCACCTTCTGTCTACACCCTTTAGTCAAGGGGCTTAACACAGTTTGTAGCTTGACGACACTGTAGATACGGATAAATGCCCTGTATTTTAATTGTACAACTAAATTTCCATTATGCTATTCTTCATGCAGAAAAAAAGGTAGCCTTTTATACTGTTGCTTCTCTATAGTCAGTTCATACTTGCTTAAAAGCTTACACATTTTTCCTAGCGAAGTAAAAACAGACAAGCTCTGTAAAACAAAAGGACTCAAATAAACAAAATAGTCTCTTGTTAGCAGAGCAACTGCTCAACTGAACAGGCAGAACACTGTTAAAATAGTACAGAACTGATTCATCACTATGGGATGCATCCAAAGTCCACCAAATGTTGACAGATGTTGGATTAGGCCCTAACAAGTACTTTCACTTGGTCTGATCATGCTTTCAATAAAGCTCTGTTTAGCAATATTGATAAAGCAAGTTTAGCAACATGGAGTAACAGACCTATGCCCACGTGTGCAGCACACTTTGAACAAGAAAAGGTTCTGTATATTAAAAAAAAAAAAAAAGTAAACTTGCATGCCATTATATATCCCAGCTCTGTCTCCTTCTTTCTCCCTTGGAGCAAGGAAGAATAAGCAGTTTTATCAAGATTTCCTATGAACAGGCAAATAGAAGAAGGAACTAATGCCTATTCTCAACTATCTAATGAGGATAAAACGTGAGCCCGATACACCCGAGCTCCACTTGCTCATGTTGTCATGCACCACAAGCAGGCTGCAATACCTGCAAAGGAGCCAAAGTTGGGAGAAGGGAAGATCCAAGCCTGGGAAGAGCACCCAGAAAGAACACAGGAGAAGGCAGGTGCTTCAGAGGACAAAACCTACCCTGTGTTTAAGGATAAATGCTTCCACCTATGAGGTGTTCTCCAAAAGAAAACACGGTCACTAGTCCCTGTGAATGGAGCTGAAGACAGACTTTTTATCCTCCTTTTTGCCTATCAGGGGACAATGGCAATCCTGTTCAGGGCACTCTCAGTACTAATACCCTGGCCAAATTAAGTCAGAATTAATGCACTTTTTCCACTAAACTCCACTTCTGGACCAGACCACTGTGTAAGATTGCCAGGCTCAGCTAAATACATCCTGTTTTGTCTTACAGGTGGGTGAAGGGCTCAGAGGTAGGTGAGTGTTGCATTTGATATACTTATATATTCCAAAATATTTTACAAAGAGAAGGATAATATTATGTCAGTGAGCTTGCACTTGTTTTAAATAATTTAAGAATAAAACCCTTTGATCTAGAAGCCCTCTACAAATAGAGAACAAAAAAGCAGTCATAGTGAATGCTAATTGTAGTAACTCTTACATACCTTCTGTGAAAATAAAACTTGTTAGAAATATCACAACAAAAATGCTTGATACAGCACAGCAAGCTGCGAAATTCTCAAAAATCCTTCAGTTTTTGCCTGATTGTGGTTCTCTTTAGGTTAATGGGAGCTCCACAATTGGCTGTATGACAGTTATGAAACAAAAAGATAAGAAATATAGTGTTTATAGAAACATTCTCTTAAACGTCAAAGCCTTCATCAGCATGTTAAGAACTCAATATGAAAAAGATGAAATCTATACTCTTGTAAGTGCACTCATAGAATTATTTATTTGTTCCTCCTTTAAAAAAACAGTTTTCAAAGCTCTCTAATAAGGCTATATTGTTTCATCTGTGGTACCTCTTTCTTCTCTGAAGATGTCCACTACAGAAAATAAATAAATAAAAATCCAGTCTGTTCCCCCTACACTTTTGGGTAATAATCCCTTGGAAAGTCAGACACTACCAAAAAGAAAAATAAAACACATACTTTTCCCCATTTTCCCCACACTTGAACTATACACTGCGCAACAGGCCACATACTTATCATAGTCCTGTGACCATGATTGAGGAAACCATTCAGAAATAAATGGATTTCTTGAACCATGGTTGCCCAAACATTTCCTAAACGACTATAATGTTTGGAGCAGAGGTTGCGATTGGTCTTTTCTTCACGTATGAGTGCTTATAGATTACCAGAACCCCACAAGCAAGGAGCTCTCCCCACCAAATGTTACACAGATGAACGCAATGACCACCTTTTATCTAGCGTTCTCTGGGCATATAGTATAGACAGTCTTAATTGCAAAGCTCAAGTTTAGTAATGCTGTAATCATGCTTAATCCACTCACCGCCTTCCCCTTTGAAGTGCATTGGTATACTGCATAAAAATAATAATAATAAAAAACATTAGTTCATATTTGAGATATTTGAAAAGATTCATTGATCATTGTTCATCACACTTAGCAGAGAGACACACCAAACTGACCACAGCATGTCCAAAATAACTATAAAGTTTTAGAAGGCTTTACAGAGTAAGTTCTTCCTTTAATATCTCATTTTTTGACATTCTCTATCAGCTCCTAGAATGTCCTCTAGATAAGGAGATTCCTGCACCAACCCAGGCACCATTTTAAGACCTGGGCCCCAGCACCAGACTAGTCATTTCAACATGGAAACTTTTGTGCGAAATTCAGCAGCTTCTCTTCTGTAACTCTCATCCAGTTTTTAAATGATTCTATCATAAGATTTTTAAATGAACATACAGAGCAAATCCTGATCTTATTACAATCAACAGAACCTCTGCCAGCAGTTTCAAGCATCCTAGAAGGTATAACATAATCCAAACAGTATTAACTGCAGTCCAGGGAAACAAAAAACAGTGTCCATCAGTGTAACCATGTTTATATTTCAAGCTGGACAGTGCCCAGTGCAGCTGAAAGCCAGAGCACTCACAAGATATGCAAACACAGCATTAAAACCAAAACTGTGGTTGCTTTGCCTCCAACTCCCCTTTGCCTGGGCAGCTGGCAATATCAACGCCCTCCTACTTGGGCCCCATTTCATCTTGTCTGTCCAGTATCAGTCACCCAACACCGCCAGGAGAGCAGATAGAGACACCAGAGCCAGCAATAAGATACCAAGGTCTCCCACGCAGCAAGTCAGTTCACTGCTAAGGGCACTTGCACCTAGAGAACATCTATACACCTTCTCTCTTCCTTTCTCCACAGCACATAGACTTTTCTCATGGGGAGAAATTTTGATCTTAAGTGCAGGCTCACTGGGAAGCAAGTTCTCAGCCTGTGCCACATAACAAACCCTAACCTAAGTCACCAAACTTTTCCTTTGCCAAGCAGAACTCTGACTTATTAACTAGTCTTATGACTGGCTCCTTCTCTGTGGCAGGGCCCTAGGTGTTCTAATGGGCCTTAACTGTCCAGACTGGCCTCATCTGGGGTCTTCCCATCCCCTTGGGTGTTTGTTGATGGGCCTGCTCCTTAGTTTCAACATCACTAATGAAAATGAAATTAGGATTCTCCAAGCGGGTTGGTATCTGTTAAACATATGAGTTTAAAAGAAATTATACATGTGAAAAAGTTAACTCATTATCAAAAAGTTGTAGGATTAAACCCTATGCTTAAAATTCCATATCTAAAATTTTGTCTTATAAGATTTAAAAATGGTGACATCACTACACAGAAAGCAATTTACAATGGCTTTGCAAGTCTACAGAATCCAAACACCAAGAGGAAAACACTAACTTTCACTGGAAGAAATGCCTTATCTTTTAGGCCTAGTTTCCCATTGCATTACATGATACTATTGCAATTACTGTCCTTCTTATATACTCCATCTGTGAGCTAAAGGATTGAGTCCTGACTCTACACAGCTGGTAGTTACTACCTCTGATGCTAGTGGTGGCTGCCTCTGAGTACAGGAGTATAGATGTGAGACTACAGTATAAAGCACATGCTTCAGATACACTCAAGACCCTGTTAAACCCCTTCTTACCATCATCTTCAGGTCATTTGTGAAAAAAAAAAATCAGGTATTACTTTTTAGTAAAATTTCAGATAGCCAATCAAGCAATTTATTCTTCTTTTTTTATGGCCCGGAGAGGAGACCACTGCCGGATGGAAGCAGAAACAGAGAGGCTAAAATATGTATTTCAGCCTCTCAGCCTCACTCAGTGTCATGCTAAACAGAGCCCTGGAAGAAGAGAATAGCCAACATGACATTTACTATGCAGAAGCAGATCCAAAGGAGAAGGAAAATGACCAAAAAAACAAAAGTGTCCTTTACAAAAGCAACTTCAAAAGAATCATTGAATTACATCAGTAGCACAGCCAACTATGTCTTTTCTAACAGGAAAACTTTGGAAGTAAATCAGTTTTAAGGATAGCTTTATAGACTTGATCATGATTTTGTAACCTTTATCTGTAACATAACAGTCCCCAATTTGCCACCACACTAACTCCTATGCCAATCTACCTTCAGTTAAAGCAGAAAAGTGAAACTCAAGAGATTAACATTTAGTAGTAGTAACAGCTAAGAGTTTTGCAAAATGTTGATAAAGAGCAGATGGATGGGATCAAGCCTCAATTTTATACCTGTCTCAGTTAGTATACCAAATACACTCGACCACGAGCACAAGGGGGCTTTGCTGACACTCGCCAAGGCAGGTCCTCGAACTTACATTCTAGATAGATGATGAACAGATAAAGGTGAAGACAGGCTGTAACACGGAGGTATATTTACTATCCTCAGTCTTTTCTGTACCTGCTATTGTTTCACACAGCTCTCTAACACAGTCTAATCTCGTCTTCTAGTCCTAAACTTTGTGAGTCCTTATAACCACGAGTTCAATATATAAAACTGCAACCAACCTATTAAAAATAACCCTCTAAAATGCTCAACCTTTGCTAGTTTGTACTAGCAACCCATTCCCTTTCCTTCTTCTGTATGATGGCATGCTCCTGCTAAATTATGCATTAGATTATAGGTACAATTGTAAATAATGCTGAAGAAAAGCCAAATATTTTTCAGAAAATTATCCTCTCCTAACAGAGATAGAATTGGTAGAGTATAAGAATTAAAGTGGCTTAAAGCTGCTGAACATAACAATTATATCTGTATTACACTGTTTCTCTGTAGTAACCTGAAGCTTTTACTATGCAGCAAAGAACTACCTCAGACACTTGAAGTGAGAAGGCACTTGACTCTGCATTGCTTCCTTTTTGCAGCACTGTAAATACCTAACTGAAACTGTGAAGAATTAAGAGCTTATTATCAGAAATTGAGACTCATGGAGTTGCCATCTCATACAAAGCCAGTGTCTATACACATACAAAAATCTGGATCTCTATCACTGCTCTAGAAAAACTACTGGTGAAGTTGATAGGTTTTGCCTGTTGGAAGTAATAATGGCAAGGTCTGAGTGACATTTTTAAGTCAAAAATGAAAATTCAGCTATGTTAGAACCTTTAACCCTACTGTTCATATCAAGAACAAAAGAGTCCAGTTTGGCATTTTATAAATAGAACTGTTCAATTGCTTAATGCAAAACTAGCTTTTCTTTAAAAGTCCTTTTAACTTGTTGATATCTAAAAAACAACCCCAAACCTTTCGGATTGATTAAGACTTTTCTGGAATCTGGCCTGGATATTTTTTAACTTCCTGCAAATCCCAAGGAGCCAGAAACTTTTATATATCAGATAAAATATCCAGAAAGATGTAGAGTAAAATCTATATTGTCAAATACAATTATGTAAACGGTGTAGAAGTACAAAGATCATTCTAAAGGAGTCTTATCTGTGAGGAATATGCAGTTGTTGATATAATTAAAGAGTCTATCATTGTACACATTTACAAGGAAAACAAATTATGACTGTACAAATATTTAATTTGAACTGTGTGACTTTACAATGCAAATAATATTCTTCACATTTCGCGTGTGTGGCTTTGCATGTATGTGCATTTTTTAAAGGAAACTTGAGACAGTTTGCCAGTGTGATTTACTAGCGGAAATTTCTGAACAGGGAAGGAATTATAAGACTCAGGAACACTGATTTCCTTTTCATGCTCTTCTATGTGCTTTTTGTGTGATATAGCCTCTCCAAACTACTCCCACAACAAACCTAACTTCCTTCTGTTACCTGTTCCTGCCACAATCCCAGTTCTTTTTTACCCTAGACCATTTTGCACAGCCTAACCTCCTATTCACCCTCAGTCTTGGCCAGCAAGTTTCATGTACCTCCAAGTCATATCCCCGTATCATGCATGACAGTCATCCTCAGCATGCCAGCTGTCTCCTGCAGATTTCCTTTCTCCTGCCCACAGTTTTTCAGTTACAGCCTTCAGCCCTAACCAGATTCAACCTCCTCTCTGCTAGTCCTGTGGTTTCAGCCTGCACACAGGGATGGGGCCAGTCTATTTCCTTAGATTGTCCTTCCCAGCTCCCAACCACTGTTACCTAACTGATCCCAGTCTTCCCCTATGCTCCTACGTTTCCTCACTTTCCCTTACCAGACTCTAGTCCTGGCTTACTATATGTGTTTCCTTGTGGTTCCTTGTTTCAACCTATATGTGCAACCATCTGGGCTCTTGTCCATCTTCATTTCAATCATGTGTCTTCCTCTTCCATCTCACTCAAAGGCTGGGCACTGAGTGCACAGACGGATGAAGGTCCCTGTTGCCACTTATGCCATTCTTTAAGTGAAGCCAAATTAGAAGACAGGCTTTCAAAGGCAACAGAAATAATTTGATCTCCATTTGATCTCTCTCATAGAGGTAGCAATGGGCTTAACTTGGAACTAAAAGACTCTTTCTGCAGTTAAGTTTCTAGCACTACACCCTAAGATATAGATAATTAAACACAGAATGATTTGCATAAAGATATTGTGGAATCTGAATTGCTGGAGTTTTTCAGGAGGCATTTAGGCAAATACCTGTCAGGTGTGACTCAGGGTGACCCTATAGATGACTTTCTGAGGTTCTTTCACAGTCTTTCTCTGTGAATCTTCAGGGGATTTAACCATTTAGAGTTATCAAGTGAACATAAGCCAAAAACATTTTTCAAAGGCTCGGAATATAATCAGACATTGGTAGATTATCACAAAATACCAGCAGAGGCATCTCAGACTCAGGCCCCAACTTGCTGTTGGCTCAACTTGCTGTTGAACAAGTTCAAAGGTTTACTTTAAATATGGGCCATCTTTATAATGGGCATAATTATTACCTATTTTTCTAGCCTCATTAGAAACGACTAAAGTATTTTGGCTGAAATTGTAATCAAAAATATTCTGTATGTAGTAGCCAACTGGAAATGCAAGTAGCAGCAACAACAACAAAAAAAAAGTTTTAAGATGAGGAATACTGAGCTACTTTAATACAAGAAGGTGCTACTAGCCCTGCCGGTATTTTTCCCTTGGGCTCTCACAAAATGGGGAAGCAGAGCAAGAAATACCTAACAACTCTCACTGAATCCCTTAAGCCTCGTATGTGCCTGTTGGAGAAGAGGTTATGAAAGAAAATGGGGCAGGAAGCTGCTCAAGTTTTCAATGAAAACCCTTAGGCTATCCCCAAAAAATTGGTATTTTAATATTTTCCCATGCTTGTCTGAATTTTAAAATGTTTCCAATTAACAAAACTGTCACTGTTTTTTTTTTTGATTCTTCTTTCTTTGCCATTTTTATTCACCCTTTGACGGGGAGTTGAAGAATTGGTCTGACAACATGAAGTCTAGAAAGAGGCAATTTAACTGACATTAATTCCTATGAATTTCATTTGTTTTCTTTTTCACTAATCCAGGTGTACTAACCGAATAACACACTGGAAACATAAATCTTTGTCAAATGTTGCAGCAAACAGCACTGCAGCCCATGGGGTTAAAAAAGCAGTGGGAGGAGAGAGAAATAGATTAAGCCTTTTGTTCTGTGGAGTGGGTAGCTCAGAAGCACACTCCTGTTAAACCATAGCACTGGACTGATTGAGAAAGCAGTCTTTATTTTGGCTTGGTTGTGTTGTCAGTTACTGAATAGGACAGTCTGAGTGGTGCTCCCCTCCCTGCCTTTCAGGGGTGCATGGCAGTAGGTAAGACAGGATCTGGCCCTTGCACCTTTGCTTTTGTCACTTCAGCTGGTCAGAATGGATGTTAATCAACACCTATTTGTAGCTAAATAAGGCTTCCTTCCCTTTCCTCTCTTCTCCCACTCTGATTTCTGCCTATTCCTTTTCCATTTCCATCTGAAGCCATTTGGGCTTGATTCCCATTTACAGTATGGTGATTTTCTGCCATTCTGGAAATATAAAAGAGCTTTGAAGTACACATAAATAAATGACTCTTACACCCACTTTACAGCTGTTTTGTACTGCCAGATGGCATAAAGAGGCCCCAGTATAAAGTAAAATCAGGCTACCATCTCCAGGGGCTAAGAGTCCCAGAAAAGAAAAATAACCAAATACAAGCATCATAAATGAAACAATAATAGCTACTTTTAATAAGATTTCTCTCTTCAGGTGCCAATTTCAGTCTTGGTTACTGCAGAATTAAGGGAAATAACATGAGAAGTTTTACAACTTCGCTTGCAGGACTGATTGGAAAGAAAAGAGACTGCTTTGAATACAGTATAACTAATATTAGTCAGGGGATGGAGCACACCAGCTCAATTTCAGTGTCCCCTTTTGCTTTCTACGCCTTCTTGCTGGTTTTCTTGGGAGTCACACTGTGAAGTTCATAATTAATCAAGCATTGTAGACAGCCCTGGAAAAATTGCTCAATATAGGCTCACTTGGTTTAAAAGTTGCTAGTGATCATGTTTACCTAAATGCAACTTTATATAGTTCCATAGAATTATGATTCGCACCGGTAAACATCAGATCAAAAATGGACCCAAAGACATTTTGGATATACTCTTAACATCTGTTCAAGGATTAGTGTGCTTTTATTTCTTTGATAGGGAAATATGAAGCTATTTGGCAGGAGCTGAAATTCACCTAAATTCATCACAGCACCTAAGAGGTAAAAAAATCTTGACACTCTGGCCAGATTAAAAGCACTGATCCCTGCACAATTCTTAATTCAATAAAATACTGGGGTGTTTTGTGAACAGAATGGAGTACTCCTCAGCAGCATGTGTTTCTACTGTGTCCTTCATGAAGGAGTCAAAGGGTACTTTACAATCCAATGCAATGCTGGATATAACCTTTTAAATAAATAAACTGTGGCTTAAGGATTTAGAAAGCACTAGATCAAAGAATGTAATCTTTAAGATCTAATAACTATGATGATGGGCCCAGTATCAGGACACAAACAGGAGAGAGAACAAAGGTCTGCTGCATATCCCCAGTTCCATCTCAGGTTAAAATTCATTACAGAGTCATTCTAATTCCCTAGTTAGGGGGCAACCCTCAATTTATCCTATTGCTACAAATCCAGCATGAGTTTAATAATAAACCAAAGCCTATACATGCAGGGAAGTCTTCAGCCTCTTTTGTTTGACTATCCAAAATCCAGGTCTTATTTTCAGAACACCTATCAATGAGTCAATTGCTCGTCCCTCGGAGATTTCAGATAGAGCTTCTGGGTTTTCACCTACAGACACAGGCTCCTAGCCCCTAGCGTTAATTTAGCGGAGCTGGAAACTAGCTTATTTTCTTTGCTCCGTATGTCTGACTCCCCCTGAGGCCAGGGGAGGCCCAAGTCTTTAGCATCACCTAGTCTTAGGCGCAGCATGATGCTCGTGTCAGCTGCTACATTTGTGGGGATGCTTGTTGATATGCTTACGTGGTTTTATGATCACTCTTCCAATTAGCAACAGCACTGGAAACAAAAACCAAAAAGAAAACGGTGTTCAGAGACATTAAAAATGCTGTTTAAAAGTGCACTCCAGTCTGTCCTCTGCCAGGCTTTGAGATAGTGAACTTTGCACAGAGAGGCACATGCAGAGTTTTCCATGCCTACTTTGGTGAGAAGCTGGAGCAGGTGGTGAATACCGCACCCAAACTCTGGAAAAATCCTCTTACCTTTCTTCATTTCTGACCACGGGCATCAAACCATCACTTCTGCCTCCTGTTCAACCAGCATCTTGTCAAAGCTGGCTGCAAGATTAAGTTTCCCCAAATCTGAATTCAATATTGCAACCCTAAGGATATAAGAACCAAGCTGGAACATTCTGTTTTTTGGTGCTGTTTTTTTCCCTCTTAATAGACAAAATTGTTTCAGCTCTGAGACCACAGTTTGCCCTGACTATAACGATAAATCATCATGAATGACACTAAGTGAAATGAGTTTGATGGTCTCTGCTTCATTCTTCCACATTAGAAGCTACTTTTACATTTGCCACAAGTTTCAACCTTTCCTCCAAGAAGACTGAGAGCCTCTTGTTTGCAGATACTATTTCTACTTTGTATAATCCATTTGAAGAATGTGAAGCACGTTTTGTACACAGAAAGGCATGGACCTGGTGAAGCAAAGGTAAGACTTACAGCAAAGAATCCTGCAATAGCTGTTTACTTCCCAGAGCAGCTCAAGTCTCCCTTATTCAAGAACATCTTCTTCCCCTTTAAACATTAACAATTTTATTTTCACAGGAAGACTCGCAGTTTTTCCTTCATTAGCAATGTCTGAGCAGAACAAAACATGAAATGAAAGATTTCCCCTTAGGAGCTCTAGGGCCTCATCCTGCCTTCAAAGGAAACTGAAAACATGCAGGTATTGCTGCAACAAACCCACCGAACAAAACTGGTAGGTAATCCAGGATTCTAAAAACATGCAGGACTTCCAGCATCTGCCTCCAGTGCCAACAACTATAGCAGTCATGACAGTATCTTAAAACCATCTGCCTTAAACTTTAGTAGGGTTATTTGCAACTTTAACCTTAAAAAAAAAAAAAAAAAAAAAAGGTTTTGTTAATAATCAGACACAATTCTCCATTGCTGTCAATTAAACACAAAAGGTGTTTTCATGTGTTTCATGTGTTATACTAGGAGGAAATGGAAGATGATGCTAGTTTGCCATTGATGGGAGACAGTCAGATTTTAAGTCAGAGGTTGAAAATGAGGAAATGAAATGTGCTGATCATGAATATGGTTGCTTTGGTCTTCATTTTTGCTGTGATGTTTTTCAGAAAATGGCTTCTAGAAAGGGACTATATCCTCCATTTTTTTAAATCAGACTTTTTATGCCACTAAAGCTTCTCCTTACTCCATTGCACATGAAACATGAACAAAGCTCAAGTAAGAGCTGAGTTAGAACTTCATAAATTGGCTCAATAAATGGAAAAATAGTTAGAGATGTAAACAGTTTAGTGAAAAGGACAACATTCTGATATAGAATTATCTCCTAGAATATGTCTAACAGCAGCTGTTCTGCAATAGTATTAACGTGACTTTTACTAATCTGCTTGTAAAAAAGCTCATGCTCTGTTATTTTCTCTTGCTTTAAACTCTTGTTTCCATAGAAGGGGGTGACTGAAAAAACACTTCTGTCTTTTACTGCTGTCCTCATTAGATTTCCTTTTTGGAAGTGCCATTACACAGCTGGACTGTCTCCTAAACACACGAGTCTCAGATCCTTAAAAATGCTAGAAACTTGTAAAATAAAAATTATTTGATGGAATCAGTGACTAGATGCTACTTTCTAACATTTTCTTTTCTTTAGCTTGCAATGCCCTTATCTCTTTGGAGGTTACTTCTCATTTAGACTTTAATCAAGAAAAGGGCTATCAATGGAAAAAAAATCATATTTAGCATTTAGTAGTTTAGGTAACACTCACCAGGACAATCACGGAATCAAGAATTATGTAAGTAAAATTGTTGCTTATCAAATTACTATTTTTCTTTTACAGTTGGGTGGTACAAGAAAACCTATCAATGTTCGAACAAGAACACCTATCAGTTTCCTGTCCTGTAAATCCTCACTCAATGAGCAAAGGGCATTGGCAAGCAGTGCAACTACACCTGGGAGTAAGAACTGGCTTCCAGACTTTCTTCCTTAAATGTAAGGACACATATCAGGGCCAACAGCATCAATGGCTGTTGCTCGCATGAGTGAAAGCAAGGCTATGCATAAGAGCTTGTTGGACCAGATTTGGGTGTAATGTAGTATGCCATACACCAAGTGTACTGCTCTTTGATAAAATCAGCATGCCTATTATCGTTATAACTACAATCTTAGCTCTTGTTGAAAATTTAATTTTACCCAAGCCATGCTTACATGATCAAGGAATGAAACATTTAGGGTTGCCTCTTTTAAGCTTTCTCGTAGTGCTGTTTTTCAGATTGGCTAGAAATTTAGAACACTCTCTTGATCTTCAAATTTTTCTTTTGATCTAACACTTAGATAAAATTCTCCTATGGAACAGCACCACCAGTCAACAGAGAATCAGTCACAAGTATCA